>NC_044035.1:312437562-313067057 GCF_901765095.1 Microcaecilia unicolor | reverse complement strand
ATATATAGCTAGACAAGCAGCAGCAAACATTACTAGGAAATGAAAGAAATGGAAAAAAAAATCAGAGCAAGTCACAATGTATGCCTGAACACAGCAAGAGCGAAACCTAGCTCCCATGCCCGGTAACAATGGGAATTTAAAGAGCTGGGATGCCACTTGCAGTAAAATCCAATAAGGAACCCCCCCCCCCCCCCCCAAAAAAAAAAAAAGGCTGTACCTTAGGTCTCCATAAAAACTCAAGTCCTCCTTTGTATAATTAAAGGCGCACGACTGCTACTTTTAGGCACACTTTGCCAAAAAGACAGATACCATCGGGGAGGCGCCATTCGTACACAGTGAACAACACATAAGCATGCACTTATACAGCCCTTCACCTTAACGAGCCACACTTTACCATGTCGTTTTATATCCTGTCCACAGACATGTATGAGTTTTCAAAACTGTGCCATTTTGTCACACTGTATCGTGCGCTTTTCAACTTGTTTTTGTTGATTTTGAAATTACTGTAAAGGGAATTTAAATATTTGGCACCTGGCAATTTGATATTTGACTTACAGGAGAGTTTTGGGTTTGTTTAATTCATGCCTGCAGTTCAAAAGGTACAGGGTCTAGCATGGAAGGATACTCAGTTCAGCTCTGTGACTGGGTACTTCTATGTATAAAGATGTACAGACCTCCGAGTTCTGCAAACAAGAGGCCTACATTTTTAAGCTTGCTAGCAATACCCCTAGAGGAAATTGATCAAAAATAAAAGAGGTGATACTGGAAAGCATGCACGGTCTACCAAAATGAACTGCTCATTTATGAAATATTCTGAGAGTAGGATGCAAAGCATGACAGTATACAGAGGGTGGGGGGTTTCAATACCTACTGATAATGCCCTCCACAGCGTCATGCTGCACAAATTTCATGTTGGATATTTGACATTGGCACCTGCGCAGTCCACAAAATTGTCTCCTTTCCCTCTTTTCTATTACAATGTCATCAGGAAGGCCGTATCCTTGGGAAAAAGAAATAAATGGAGAAGGATGTTTTCAGAGAGTTTAAAGATTTCTGCAATGTACACACTCAGAACTGGCCTTTTACCACACACTGAAATGTTTTACAAAACTATACAAATGCTGGGGGTGGGGCACTGGATTAAGAGAAACAGGATGAGTCTGAATCCTTACAGTTGGATTTTATTATTGAACTCCCAGAATAACAGGGAGTTATGCTCAAGTCTGGATTCTCCACTTTACTGTCACAAGACTACAGCATTAAGAGAGAGCCTCTAGAAGGCACAGAAGGGCCTAGTTCACTCAGTCTTCATTTAAAAAGAAAAAACCAGTTTCCATAGTGTACAAATCTTTTTCCCATACTTTTAAAATGAAACTTTCTGCCAAAAGTAGAAACTTAACAGCCTAAAGCATTAAAAAGTACAGTAGCAGAGCAGGGCTCAAACTTTGTCTTAAAAGAAAGTTATTTTCTGTTTTTTGACTAGGAGAGAGAGCAGTGTTACTGACCTGAATTAAGTGATGAGGTACTGTGAGGAACATTATATAGTCGCAAAGATCACCAGGGCAATCTGATTACCATGTTAACTTTCAAAAGGGTCTGTTTGAAGCAGACCTTAGAATCTAAACTATATAGAGAGGAAAGGTCCCGGGTAACCTTCTTTCTGAGAAATTCTGAGAGAAGAGGACAGTGGAAGAGTGGCCTAGTGGTTAGGGTGGTGGACTCTGGTCCTGGGGAACTGAGTTCGATTCCCACTTCAGGCACAGGCAGCTCCTTGGACATCTGGCCAAGTCACTTAACCCTCCATTGCCTCATGTACAAATAAGTACCTGTATATGTAAGCTGCATTGAGCCTGCCATGAGTGGGAAAGCGCGGGGTTATAAAATCTAACGAAAAATAAAAAATTTCTCTGGTAAGTGAACATATTTTGCTCTGTGAATTGGTGATTTAAAGATTGGGGATGCAAGAGGAATTGTAGGTTTATTGCTAAATACAGTTTGGAATTTTAAAACACAAAAACTTTATTGGCTAGTTCCCATACTGTAAAACCCTTTTCCCCATAGTTTTATACTTAAAACTTTCTGCCATGCCCTACAGCATTAAAAGACAGTCTCTGGAAGGCACAGCAGGGGCTAGTTTTGCCTTCATTCCCTCTCACCCACTCTCCCCAGCTCCCACCCACCCCTAGCACATCTCTTCATTTAAACTCATAATTTATAGTCAATTATTGTTAATTAGGATAACACGAGAGTTTTCATTACAAAGTTTTAATTATATTTCATTACTTTCTGAGAAACACTAAATAAATTATACAATATACCATATAATCAGTAAAAGCTCTAAATATAATCTTGAAGACTCTTTATATTAGTCTAATATCTCTAGTACCTTAACAAGTTTTAAACAACTTAATACTATGATGCAGATAGCAATCTAGCAGCGAGAGAGATGATAGCCAGTCTTTTGCACTGAGTGTCCCATGTACGACTGTCACCCAGTTGGTGAGGGGTTATATACGTGTGCTTGATTCAAAGAGCACCTGGCTCTCAGGAAATCAGTCCGTACTCTCAAGTCTACAGTAGCAGACTTGGAAGAGCTGAAAGAGACAGAGAAGTACACAGAGGAGACCTACAAGGACCTTCAGAGAGAAGTCTCACCGACAGTTCCACCTCTGCTGCCTTGGAGGAGGGAGGTCTCCTAAAAGGAGAGCATCACCCTGGTAAAGTACATAAGTTCATAAATGTTGCCATACTGGGATAGATCGAAGGTCCATCAAGCCCATCATCCTGTTTCCAACAGTGGCCAATCCAGATTACAAGTACCTGGCATGATCAGTACAATACATTTTATGCTGCTTATCCTAGAAATAATACAAAAATCAAACGAAAAATGGCTCAGCTTTGTCTGTATACATTTGTAAAAATACACAACTCGGACCAGACAAAACAAATTTGTTGACTAATGAAGGTGTCTCATATCGTCACAAAAGCCTGTTTATGCCAACTTACTTTTCGGCTCACAAGCATGTGAAAGTTTGTAATCATAGACCACCTCCAGCCAACCAGTAGTGCCCTATGTCCATCTTCTATAAAGGCCTAAGTGTCAAAGTGTCTATCTATTTATTCATTAAAACATTGATGCTCAGGCACAAAAATCAATAAGTGCCACTACTGTTCAAAAATTAAACACTATTGCAATAAATTGACAAATAATGCAAAAAAATCAACTTAGCTTGATAGCTCTAAACACTGTAAGCCGTCTTCTTGGGCTGGAGCTTATCATATTTCAAGGGTTCAATACATCAACGTTCTGACAACTCCGGTATCGCTGTAAGCCCGACAGGACCCTGTTTCGCGGTCAACTGCTTTTTCAAGGGCATAAACTTCTGTAACACGGAGAATAAGCGGTATTATCAACGACCTCAAGATTTTAGCTTACCTTATGCACAAAAGCGACAACTGGACTCACTTCAACAGCCTACTGATGCGGTAAACGACCAGTCAAAATGGCGTTAGCGTTTTTGTTATAAAGACTTTAAGCCCCACCCCTTAAAGCAATACGTCATAATCAGCTGTTTCATTAAAAGAAACAGTTCCATTGGAGATGTGCGTTCAATCCATGGGGCTCTACTGTATTCAAACGGTAGATCCACTGAGTCTCTTTTTGCAACAGCAATCTATTGATGTTACCACCTCGGGCATTGGGAATAATGCAATCAATCACCATGCATCTTAGTGACTCGCTGGAATGTTGTTTACTGATGCAATGTTGTACAAGTGGAGCTCCAACATTATTGGCAGCTATTCTCGATCTATGCTCAACCATTCTAGCATTTAATGACCTGTTGGATTTGCCAATATATACCTTGCCACATGGACATTTGATGTAATAAATAATGTGTGTTGTGCGGCAGGTAGTTTGATATCTGAGCTGAAAAGTCTGGCCATTATGGCAAAAATTAGATGTTTCTAAAGATAAAGGACATGTTTTACACCCACTTTTGTTGCATTTTTTGTGACTGCCATGAATGGTAACCTCAGTTGCTGTAGTAGCAGAAAAATCAGCTGGACTTAAGATTTCACTGAGATTGCGTGCACGGGAAAAAGCCATCCTTAAACGAAAGTTTTCAAAAATGGGATGAGCTCGCATAATGTCCCAATGCTGTTTGATAATGTATTAAGCTGCTTCCCCTCCTTGCACGTATCTCATGATGAAAGTCATGACCAGGTCCTCTTGTGGATCTGATGTAGTGCTTTGTAATAGCAAATCACGATTTAGATGTTTGGCTCTCGTGTAAGCTTTTTTCAAGACTGTTTTAGGGTAACTGCGGTGTAGTAATTTTGAGCCAAATGTACAAATCCGTTTGAAACGTAAAAATTGAGAAAAAGGCAAACTTTTCCGAAGAGTTTTCGGGTGACAACTACCATATTCCAAAATAGTGTTCCTGTCTGTGGATTTAGTATATACCTTAGTTTGAAAACTTTGTTCTCTTTGAGTAATTTCAACGTCCAGAAAATGAATCCTATTGTCTGAAAAGGAAACAGTGAACTGTATACGAGGATGACAACTATTTAACCATAGTTGGAAATCTTTTAATTCGCTTGCAGTACCTTTCCATAAAACGAAAATGTCGTCAATGTATCTGCGCCAAATCAATATGTTGTGATTAAAAGGGGAGTTAAGCAGCCATTTGTTTTCAAACGCTGCCATGTATAAATTGGCTAAGGTCGGGGCGAATGTGGCGCCCACGGCCACCCCAGAGGTCTGCAGATACAAGTTGTTGCCAAATTTGAAAAATTCTTGCATAATGCCAATTTCAACAGCGACATCAAAAATTTGGTCGGGACCTCATGAGGTCTCTGTCTACTCTCTAGCACCAGAAACACCACTTCAATTAGTTCTTCTTGTGGAATCATCGTGTATAAAGATTTGATGTCCAAAGTTGCCATTATACAATGAGAGTGCGGTAGACATACATCATTCAAAATCTGTAAAAAATGGTTGGTGTCTTTGATGTATGAGGGGCATTGTGGAACCACGTCCTTCAAAAATGAATCTAAATAAATGGAAAGAGGCTCCAAAAGCGACCCCTGGATGAAATGATTGGTCTGCCTGGTGGTTTGTGCGGATCTTTGTGAATTTTCGGTAATAAATACATAACCGGTATTACAGGAGTTTTATTATTCAAAAATTGAAACTCCTTGTTGGTCAGAAAGCCTGCTTCTAGGCAATCATGTTGTAATTCAACATAAGCCGTATGGTCCGAGAGTTGTAAAGCTGCTTCGGCTAGATATTGAGATTTATTCTGTATGACAACCGCTCCGCCTTTGTCAGCCTTCTTGATGATAATGGCAGAATTGTTCTTCAGTTCTTTAAGGGCTCTTCGGATCTACCGTTTGAATACAGTAGAGCCCCATGGATTGAACGCACATCTCCAATGGAACTGTTTCTTTTAATGAAACAGCTGATTATGACGTATTGCTTTAAGGGGTGGGGCTTAAAGTCTTTATAACAAAAACGCTAACGCCATTTTGACTGGTCGTTTACCAGCATCAGAGGCTGTTGAAGTGAATCCAGTTGTCGCTTTTGTGCATAAGGTAAGCTAAAATCTTGAGGTCGTTGATAATAACGCTTATTCTCCGTGTTACAGAAGTTTATGCCCTTGAAAAAGCAGTTGACCGCGAAACAGGGTCCTGTCGGGCTTACAGCGATACCGGAGTTGTCAGAACGTTGATATATTGAACCCTTGAAATATGATAAGCTCCAGCCCAAGAAGACGGCTTACAGTGTTTAGAGCTATCAAGCTAAGTTGATTTTTTGCATTATTTGTCAATTTATTGCAATAGTGTTTAATTTTTGAACAGTAGTGCACTTATTGATTTTTGTGCCTGAGCATCAATGTTTTAATGAATAAATAGATAGACACTTTGACACTTAGGCCTTTACAGAAGATGGACATAGGGCACTACTGGTTGGCTGGAGGTGGTCTATGATTACAAACTTTCACATGCTTGTGAGCCGAAAAGTAAGTTGGCATAAACAGGCTTTTGTGACGATATGAGACACCTTCATTAGTCAACATATCTTTGTTGCAGTAAATTTGTTTTGTCTGGTCCGAGTTGTGTATCCTAGAAATAAGCAGTGGATTTTCCCCAAGTCCATTTTAATAATGGCTTATGGACTCTTTTTAGGAAGCTATCCAAACCTTTTTTAAACCCCGCTAAGCTAACTGCTTTTACTACATTCTGGCAACAAATTCCAGAGTTATTTACACAATGAGTGAAGAAATATTTTCTCAGATTTGTTTTAAATTTACTGTTTAGTAGCCCCTAGGTCCTAGTATTTTTGGAAAGCGTAAACAAGCGATTCATGTCTACCCCCACTCCACTCATTTTACAGACCTCTATCATATCTCCCCTTAGCCATCGTTTCTCAGAGCTGAAGAGCCTTAGCTGCTTTAGCCTTTCCTCATAAGGAAATCTTACCAACCCCTTTATCATTTCAGTCACCCTTTTCGGTATCTTTTCTGAGATACGGTTACAAGAATTACACACAGTATTCGAGGTGCAGTTGCACCATGGAGTGATACAAAGACATTATAATGTTCTCATTTTTGTTTTCCATTCCTTTCCTAATAATACCTAACATTCTATTTGCTTTCTTAACCCATGCCACACACTGAACAAAGGATTTCAACGCAGCATCAATGATGACACCTAGATTCGTTTCCTGGTCGGTGACTCCTAATGTGGAACCTTGCATCACGTAGCTAAAGTTCAGGTTCCTCTTTCCCATATGCATCACTTTGCACTTGCTCACATTAAACGTCATCTGCTATTTGGATGCCAAGGGTCCCAGTCTCATAAGGAAGTAATCTTGTAGCCAGGACCTATTCACCGGGCAAAATTCTCTCTCACCGAGAATGTGTTTCCAGGAACTTCTGCCTAGGACAGAAGGGTTAGGACAGCTGTTTTAGTTGGTGATTAGATCATTAGGCATATAGATAGCTGGGTGGCTGGTGATGACTGCCTGGTCACTTGCCTGCTTTGTGGGAAGATGGCGGACCTCACACGTCACCTAGATAAGATTTTAGATAGTGCTGAGGAGCTACCTGTCTTGGTGCATGTGCTTTGGACACCCTCGCTCCATCCACCTCCCGTCCCACAAAGCGTACTAATCCCTTGCATCCGTTACCATCGCTCCTGCACCCGATCCGCTGAAAGCCTCTGGAGGAAATCTCGTACCCATTCAGACTTCCTTCACTACAAATTCATGCTAGTCTCCTTCCATTCCTCCCTATTCCTTGCAAAACAGGACTATTACACCCAATTGACCAATTCTCTCAGCTCCAACCCTCGTCGTCTCTTCACCACCCTTAACTCCCTCCTCAAAGTGCCCCCCGCTCCCACTCCCCCCCTTCACTCTCTCCTCAATCACTGGCTGACCACTTCCATGACAAGGTGCAAAAGATCAACCTTGAGTTCACTACCAAGCCACCACCTCCTCTTCAGCCTGTAGCCCCATCCAACAACCAACCAAGGCCTCTTTCTCCTCCTTTCCTGAGATCACCGAGGATGAAACCTCCCGCCTTCTTTCCTCCTCGAAATGCACCACCTGTTCCTCCGATCCCATCCCCACCAACCTACTTAACACCATCTCCCATACTGTCACCCCCTCCCATCTGTCGCATCCTTAACCTTTCTCTCTCCATTGCAACTGTCACTGACACCTTCAAGCACGCCGTAGTCACACCTCTCCTAAAAAAACCATCACTTGACCCTACCTGCCCCTCCAACTACTGCCCCATCTCTCTCCTACCCTTTCTCTCCAAAATACTTGACCGCGCCGTTCACAGTCGCTGCCTTGATTTTCTCTCCTCTCATGCCATCCTCGATCCACTTCAATCTGGTTTTCTCCCTCTTCACTCGACAGAAACAGCACTCTCTAAAGTCTGCAACGACCTGCTCCTCGCCAAATCCAGAGGCCACTATTCCATCCTCATCCTCCTCGATCTATCCGCTGCGTTTGACACTGTCAATCATGAGTTACTTCTTGCAACACTGTCCTCTTTTGGGTTCCAAGGCTCTGTCCTCTCCTGGTTCTCCTCTTATCTCTCCAACCGCACCTTCAGGGTACACTCTCATGGATCTTCCTCCACTCCCATCCCACTATCTGTTGGAGTTCCCCAGGGATCTGTCCTTGGACCCCTTCTCTTCTCAATCTACACCTCTTCCCTAGGCTCACTGATCTCATCTCATGGTTTTCAGTATCATCTTTATGCTGATGACACCCAGCTATATCTCTCCACACCAGTCATCACCGCGGAGACCCTGCTTATCCGACATTGCTGCCTGGATGTCCAACCGCCACCTGAAGCTGAACATGTCCAAAACCGAGCTCCTTGTCTTTCCACCTAAACTCACTTCTCCTTTTCCTCCATTCTCTATCTCAGTTGAGAACACCCTCATACTCCCCGTCCCATCTGCCCGCAACCTCGGAGTCATCTTCGACTCCTCCCTCTCCTTCTCTGCGCATATCCAACAGACTGCCAAGACCTGTCGCTTCTTCCTCTTCAACATCAGCAAAATTCGCCCCTTCCTCTCTGAGCACACCACATGAACTCTCATCCACGCTCTCATTACCTCTCGCCTTGACTACTGCAACTTACTCCTTACTCCTCACCGGCCTCCCACTTAGCCATCTATCCCCCCTTCAATCCATTCAGAACTCTGCTGCACGTCTTATATTCCGCCAGAACCGATATACTCATATCACCCCTCTCCTCAAGTCACTTCACTGGCTTCCGATCAGATACCGCATACAATTCAAGCTTCTCCTCCTTACCTACAAATGCATCCGGTCTGCGGCTCCTCACTACCCTCATCTCCCCCTATGTTCCCGCCCGTAACCTCCGCTCTCAGGACAAATCCCTCCTTTCAGTACCCTTCTCCACCACTGCCAACTCCAGCCTCCGCTCATTCTGCCTTGCCTCACCCTATGCCTGGAACAATCTTCCTCAACCCCTACGCCAAGCCCCCTCCCTACCCATCTTCAAATCTCTGCTTAAAACTCACCTCTTCAATGCTGCTTTCGGTACCTAACCTTTCGAGAAATATAGTATGCCCTATCAGATTGACTCTACACTTGTCTTTTAGATTGTACACTTGTCTTTAGGTTGTGCACCTGTCTTTTAGATTGTAAGCTCCTTGAGCAGGGACTGTCCTTCCATGTTGAATTATACAGCTCTGCGTAACCCTAGTAGCACTTTAGAAATGTTAAGTAGTAGTAGTGGTATCAATGACATAGGAAAATGTGGGAGGGAGGTTCTGGAAACCAAATTTAGGGAGAAAGCTGAAATCCAAAATTCTCCAGGGCAGCATTTTTGGAGATGCTCCCCGTTCCACACACAGGACCAAGAGGCAGGCAGAGCTCCGAAGTTTCAATGCATGGTTGAGACAATGGTGCAGGGATGAGGGATTTAGATTCGCTAGGAACTTGGCAACATTCTGGGAAAGGGGGGGGCACGTTTCAACACTTTAGAAATTAAAGATCTTTTGAGTAAGAGGGAAATGGGAATTAGGCTAGCATGAATAAGAAAAACAAAAACCAGCTAGAATATTTTAGCAGAGTACATGGTACTGTTACATTGATTTCAGTTAAGAAACACAGCCTGGGGGGGGCATAGTGGTTAGAATAATGGGCCAAGACTGAGAGGATGCCAGGATTTAATTCTAAGAAATCTAGACTGCACCAACTTGACATTTTGTCCTTTAGATTGTAAGCTCCTTTGAGCAGGGACCGTCCTTCTTTGTTGATTTGTACAGCGCTGCGTAACCCTAGTAGCGCTCTAGAAATGTTAAGTAGTAGTAGTACTTTTGTCACGGACACTCTTTGTGATCTTAGTGAAAGGGATGGGATTTGATATACCACCTTTCTGAGGTTATAATCAAAGTGGTTTATCTATTATAAGTTTATCAATTTGATATATCGCCTCTTTCGAAGCACGAATCGAGACTTGCCCAGGGTCACACGGAGCTGCAGAGGGAATTGAACCTAGTTCCCCAGATCCGCAACCCGTTGCACTAACCATTAGGCCACTCCTCCACTTAATTTGTACTCGGGGCAATGGAGGGTTAAGTGACTTGTCTAGAGTCACAAAGAGCTGCAGTGAGAATCGAACCCAGTTCCCCTGGTTCTCAGGTGACTACACAAACTAATAGGTTAATCCTCCACTCCATTTATTAAGTCAATTCAATTATCTCCCATTGCCTCAAGTATCCACTTACATTGTAAGCTCTTTTCGGAAGAGTTAAATTGAACTTGAATAGTTACTACTCTAGATCGCTCAGAATACAGCAGCCAGACTAATATTTGGCAAATCGACAGTGCCAAGCCCCTCCGTGAAAAACTGCATTGGCTGCCAATCAAAGACTGTAGTACTTTCAAAATCTGCACCCTGGCCCACAAAATTATCTATGGCCAAGTCCCAGGATATATGACAGAACCTATAGACCTACCACTCAGAAACATAACCAGATCATCTCGAACATACCTAAACCTCCACTATCAAAACTGCAAAAAAATTAAATACAAAACAACCTATGCGTCCAGCTTCTCCTACACAAGCACACAATTATGGAACACAGTGCCAAAAGTTGTGAAGACAACCTACGACCACCTAAACTTCAGGAAATCATTAAAGACCTACCTGTTCAAAAAGGCATACCCCGCCGACCCAACATAAATGCCTGCATTCTGCAACACAACATAACCAAAGCTTGTACTGGACACTAAATAATCTTTCCTCTCCTTGATTCCCATTGTAACTGAAACATATGTTCCTTACTCAACCATAATACCACCTGTATTTGTTTCTTTACCGGACTGGCGAATGCCTCTACGGTACTATGTAAGCGACATTGAGTCTGCAAATAGGTGGGAAAATGTGAGAGACAAATATAACAAATAAATAAATTCATATTTAATAGCGCTAGACACATGATTAGCATTATAATAAGGAGGCAGCAAAATACAAGTTAGTCTCTTCCTAACAGTGACTGCTACCCCCTCCCTGCAATAGAATGTCACAGCTTATTTACACAGACAGAAAAAGCCACAGCTCTGCAGTAACTTAAGTATGTCTTTGATCAGCAGCTGGAGACAGCTATTCTATCTAAAAGCCTTCTCTTACAGCTCTTTTCTGAATAAAATAAGGCACTACCTTAGAGATGTTTCCCTTCAACATGTGTTGAATACATATGCATTTAGAAACTCATAAAAAATATATAGGAGAGAAAACAAAATTACACACAAAACAAAATTAGGGAGAAATATGGCACTGAACAGCAGGAAATTCAACTGACAGTCTTATTTTCATCAAGAGACTTTGCCATGTCTTGTCAAAATGCAGCTTAAGCACTTTGAGAACAGCTGTGGGAGCCCCAAAATGAAATCCAGTCTATTACATTAATCATGTCCGTCTTTATTGCCAGCTTCAATTTGTTTGGGAAACAGTTAACAGGTGTCTGTAAGCAAGATGAGACAAAGGCTGGGAATGTATTACTCCAATACTTTAGCCATAAAATAGTACAGTCCAGTACAAATTATTACTGTAGTGAAAGTAACATAGTAAGTGATGGCAGATAAAGACCTGTATAGTCCATCCAGTCTGCCCAACAGTCACATTCATTCTCAATTCTAGATTAAATCAGTAATGAACATGATATTATATACTTGATCATGATCTTTCTTTGTTTCTGGGACACAGACCCGTAGAAGTCCGCCTGGCTGTGTCCTTGTGTTCCAACTACTGGAGCTGCCGTCAAACCCTATTCGAATCCATTTTGTCATTTGCGGGACATAGACCATAAAAAGTCTGCCCAGTACTGTCCTTATGTTACAAATTACTGGAGTTTCTGTCGAAGCTCTCTCCAGCCCATCCTAAACCAGATTGCTATTTGTGGCACTCAGACCATACAAGCCAACTCATCACCAGCCTTTGTTGAAACATCCAGAGTTGTCATCTAAGCACTACTTGATATGCAAACACATATGCAACCCTTTAAGTTTTATTTTTATTTATATCATTCATTTTCTAATTAGAGATCTGCTGTGTTCACCCCCACGCCATTTTGAATTGCGCCACAGTCTTTCTTCAGTACCTCTCTAAGGAGGGCATTCCAGGCATCAACCACCCTTCTCCATAAAAAATAATTTTCTGACATTACTTCTAAGTCTACAACCCCGCAACATCAATTCATGTCAGGCGCAAATAATGACAAATAACCTAAGCACTCAGTTTTAGAGATCCGGGATACAGTGAAGAGATGCATTGATTGTGTGGCTCTAGGAGGCGTGGACAATGCCCATGTTCCCCTCATGGCGTTTACTGGCTTTCGTTCCCCTCTTCCGGCATGGCGCCTGTTTTCAAAAAAGGAAACGCGCTTTTTCAGGGCCTCACCTCCGAAGCGCTGATGCGCCCAGCCCATCCCAACGAGATCATGCGATTTAAAAAAAAAAAAAAAAATATATATATATATCCCCCCCCCCCCCCCCCCCCCCCGCATCCACTTCGCTGGGGGAACACAGAACGAGCGCTGTGTTAATATAATGGTATCCCCTCCCCGGCCTCAGTAGGAGAGCCGCTTAAATGAATGGGCATTTCCCTCAGCAGCCTTATGGGGTGGATAAAAAGGATAGCGGCCATCTTGGTCAGTCAAGATATGGCATGTGTGGAAGCCATATTGGTAGGATAGAAATAGCGGCCATCTTGGTCAGTCAAGATATGGCATGTGTGGAAGCCATATTGGTAGGATAGAAATAGCGGCCATCTTGGTCAGTCAAGAAGGGGCATGTTAGGTGGCCATCTTGGTTGGGTATACATGGCAGCCATTTTGGTCTGCCAAAAAACAGGGGAAGTTACCAGGAAGTCGGGGACAGGAACGGGGACTTTATTATGGGTCTGGCACAACGTAGCCACGGTTCAGAGAGTAAACATATAGCTACCATCCAGTTGGTCAAGGGGTAAATAAAAAAAAATAAAAAAAAAGTGAACGTTCATATGCTGTAGTGGTATTAACTTAAGGATATTAAAAAAAAAATTGAAATGTTATGTCGCTGATATAGTACTAATGTATTATCTTTTATGTTATCTAGATCTTCCTGTCTCTCGACTCTATTATATCCCACTCACCCGTGCAGAATGGAAGCGGCAACGAGCACTGATATCGATGGAGCGTGCCACTTACCCGAACGCACAATGGAGGAAGGACACGGCGTACCCCACATAATGTTGGACATAGCTGTGACAAACGCTGAAGACATGGTAAAACAATGTGACAAGGCAGTAGCTAAAGCCAGGATGTTACACTGCACATCAAAGGGTTTAACGAGCAAAAAGGGAAGTTATAATTCCCCTATACAGGGAACTATTGAGGCCTCACTTTGGAGTACTGTGTTCAGTTTTGGAGGCTGTTTTTCACTAAGGACAGAGATCCAAAATGGTAGAGAGGTCTCCTCCGAAGACATGAGAATAAACTGGGGGTGTTAAATAGGTATACCCTATAGGAGAGGAGCAACAGAGGGAATATGAGACAGACCTTTAAATACTTGACAGGAAATTCTGAAAAAATAAGCCTTTTCCAAATGACGTTCTAGAACTATTTATTTATTAGGATTTATTTATAACTAGAGAACATGATACGAAACTACAGAGTGGTAGAGTCAAAAAGCATCAGTAAATGTTTTTCCCCCCCACAGAAAGTGTAGTGGATGCCTGGAATGCCCTCCCCAAAGGGGTGGTGGAAGCAAAAACAGTGCAGGAATTCAAAAGGAGTGGGTTATACACAGTGGATCCCTAAAAGGCAAGATAATGTAAACCAAGAACCGAGGTCCTTCAACTATAAAAGGACTTTTGGACTATTTTCATGGGGAAAGTAACTTGTGCTGCATGGCAGATACAACCCTACAATCTTCCAGGACAGACCTCATAGGCCATGCTGGTCTCTCTACACCATTTACTATATTACTAGATACATTTGCTTCATTACTTTAATGCTCTTCTTAGCCCTCATAATCTGTCTCCATGGCACCAGCCCTTCAAAACTCCTGACATTCTAATCCTTGTTTGTAGTTAACAAGTACTCCCCCCCCCCCCCCCCCAAGAATATGGCTTTTTCCAAGGAATTTACAATTGAAGATAGAACATAAGAGTTGCTATACTGGGTCAGACCAATGGTCCATCTAGTCCAGCATCCTGTTTCCATCAGTGGCCAAGACAAGTCACAAGTACCTGGCAGAAACCCAAATAGTAGCAACATTCCATGCTACCAATCCCAGGCAAACAGTGGCTTCCTCCATGTCCATCTCAATAGCAAACTATAGACTTCTCCAAACCTTTTTTTATACCCAGATACGCTAACCGCTGTTACCATATCCTCCAGCAACGAGTTTCAGAGCTCAACTATTCACTGAGTAAAAAATATTTCCTCCTATTTATTTTAAAAGTATTTCCATGTAACTTCATAAGTGTCCCCTAGTCTTTCTACTTTTTGAAAGCGTAAAAACTGGATTCACTTCTACTCATTCTATACCACTCAGTATTTTGTAGACCTCGGCTGTCTCTTTGCCAAGGAAAAGCCCTAACCTCTTCAGCCTTTCCTCATATGAGAGGAGTTTCATCCCCTTTTATCATTTTGTTTGCTCTTCTTTGAATCTTTTCTAATTGGCAGTCAGAACTGAATGCAATACTCAAGCTGAGCTCACACCATGGAGCGATACAGAGGCATTATAGTATTCTTTTGGTCTTATTTACCATCCCTTTCCTAATAATTCCTAGCATGCCGCTTGCTTTTTTGGCCACCACCACACACTAGGCAGAAGATTTCAGCATAATGTCTACAATGACACCTAGATCTTTTTCTCAAGTGCTGACCCCCCCAAGGTGGACCCTAGCATCGAGTAACTATGATTTGGATTATTCTTCCCGATGTGCATCACTTTACATTTGTCTAAATTTCATCTAGCCCAGGGGTTCACAACCTTTTTTTCAGTTGGGACACACCTGACAGATGATGCTCACACATGTGACACTGCATACATGGCCCTCACGGATCTTTAGTCCAATACAGTTTCTTACAAAATATAACCTGCAGCCACTAAAACCCTACCTCACCCCCAACATAGATGCAGATCAGAACTGGCACATTTTCTCCATGGAAGTTACCATACTATAACCTGCTTAGTTGCAGGTAATATAAAAATGTGGAAAATAAATAAACTTGGAAATACAAAAAAAAAAAAAAAAAATCTCATGTCATTTGAGTAATAGCCACTATTTAACATGGTTGAGTACAGTTTATATAGAGAGAAAATGTTTATCATTCAATCACAGTTATGCACAATTATAGAATTTTATAGACTGTTAAAAAGGGACCAACGAAGATTTTTGGTGTTGGTACAGGAAAATATTATTCCAAGTTGCCTACCTTCTACTTGTCAACAAAAATAAGTTTAGTAGTTGAGAGAATTGAATGATTTCAGTAATACCAACAAATCTATCCACTATCAGGAACATTGTGAAATACAAAACCTGAAAAAAAATCCTAACTCAAAAATACATGTAGCAAACCTACCATACAACAGTAGTACTAATCCCTACAATTCAAACAACATAAACCCTACCTAAGAAAAGGCCGCACTACAAATATTACACAGGGTCCTAGAACACTAATACACTTAATACTGGTAAAACAGAACAAGTGAGACTGCTACAGAGGTCAACATAGAACGTACATGCAAACCCTCATCAAATACAGAACAAGGGATCAGAAATTAGAAATAGAAATGTAGACAAAAATTGCACTAGGAACCCAAAGACGTTATACTAGGTATGTACCACAACAAAGGAGAAATAAAAACAGAAATGCACTTCCTCTTATATTGAAGAGAATACAAAGACATCTGTGATACAAAGCTAACATATTCCAACTAATAAATTAAAAGTTTAAATCACTTTTTCTACCTTTATTGTCCGGGCATTTTTATTTTTCCAAGAACGCTGGTACCAATTTTTTCTGTTTTGAGTTAAGGAGGGCTCTGCTCTCTTCAAATACATATATCAACACTACTTACAGAGAAATTAAAAATGTGCAGAAAATAAAGTTTTAAAAGGGGGGACATGTAGGAGGAAATCTAGTATGTAAAGCACTGGTAAAGGTCCAGTGATCCAATACCTACAATCCAGCCTCCACTCTGGCATTCCCAGCTCCCTCACCAATAGGAATCATTAGGGTACAAAAAGGAAACTTCTAAGAGCCTTTTTTGCAGTTTCTCTCAATCTCTTACCTTCCAGCTCTATGGAGTCAGTAATGCTGAAGTAGCCTGCTACAGAATAGTGACCAGGGCAAACAATGACAATATCACCTTCAAAGCAAGAATTCACAGCTGTGAGCGCATCATTGTGGAACTGAAGAAGAAAAAAAAAAAAAACACATATAATCCCCAATTGCTCCTGCTTTCTCTATCATGTCATTTTTTGGTTAATTATTCTCAAAGTCAGTCGGCACTGTTGGGTCAAGCGAGCAGGTTAGAAAAATTCTGTTCTCTTAAGGTACAAAAATAACTGTATAGGTTTTCTTTCTTGGTTGCTAGTGAATAGAGTCTGCACAAACACAAAGAATTACAAAGCAGCGTTTGTAAAAATGGCTTCCAACTTAGTTCAATGTTGCTGTGACCTCTCTTTCTATAAATGGAGGTGACAGGTTTTATTGGCATCTGCAAATTTCAGCAGTAGCCATTAGACTGATGAAGCCCACCCTAATGACCCATCAGCGGGGCTTTAGATCTCACACAATCATCTGTTTTATGAAATGCAGTGCTCCAGGCAGCATTCAATCATCTCCAAGTTCTCAGCCATGACCCAGACCATCAATAAACAGTGTTCTATACCACCATTAGAAAGCAATACAGGGTCAATTCTGAAATAAACATGAAACCAGACTCTGGCAAATTGGTTGAAATATATCTGTCTTCTATAAAAAGGTGAAATTTCCGTCACCTCTGCTTTCATGAAGCAAGAAACTCTACCTTACTTTGTTACCTGTAGTCTAAACCAGCTAATACCTCAGATCAGAGCTTCTCACTCAAGGCAATGATGAACAAAAAACCCTAACCATGTCCAGATCTGATATGGACCTGGAGGAAAATAAGCTAATTTGTGCTATTAAGTTGAGAATCAGACAGGTATATTGTGATTATACATTCATTCATTCTATATATTTTTTTTTTTTAAAAGTCTGAAATATTTTAAAGTTTAGCTTACCCTCTAAAAAGCCTAGACTGAATCCAGTTTACAAGATATGTAATACTAGTTTCTCTCTTAAATAGCAATTCTTCCAAGACAAAACTTTCTTCTTTAAAACTATTTTTAACAAGCAACAACATCAAAGTTGTTGTTGTTGTTTTTTTTTTTTTTAATTTCGATTATTAGAAAAAGTAACAAAGAAGTACAATTATTTCATGTATAAGTGTGAAAATTCAAATAAAAACAAAAACAGATCAAATAATGGCTGTGGCCCATCTCCACTCCTGGTACCAATTCCACTGTCACCAGGTTGATCAATCTACAGAGGGCGGTCTTGACCGTGACACTCGAGAGGGGATATGAATGGGGACTCTATAAAGATATCTGAAACTGGCTCTGCAAACTCAAGGGCGAAAATAAGCTGTCATCTCCAACACACACATGGTAAAACAAGCTGAGCCTGTAACCCACCCTTAGCTCCAAGGGGCACCGGGGTTGGAGAAGGACGTCTCTCTCGTTCTGCTTGCTCTATGAAACTAGAGGTGCACCCACTGTCAATCTTTTAAAAGGCGGAAGCGGTCCCAAGCCCTCAAGCAGAGGATCGAGGAAGGGCTCTTTATCAATTCTCTAGTAACCATTGCAGCTTCATCTGGCCCAAAGCCTTCCTTTGAGGATTCAATTGAAATCAATTCTTGTATACCATTAATATCCCCTTTCCAGGGTTCAGTTAGGTATACAATCTAGGTCAGACAAAAGCAGACAGTGTTAACGTGAGATATGAGAAAATTAGATATCATTGATGTAATGTATGAGATCAAAAATATTATGACAGGACAGTGGGTGGTACAAGGAGATAGAAATCATATTCATTATGAAGCAGGGGTTTTTTGGAAGAGAAAGGTTTTTAGCCTCTGCCTTAAGCTAAGGTAGCTATTTTCTGTTCTGATTGCAATAAGTAAGAATGTTCCATATTTTAACTCCAAGTATGGGGAACAGAGAGCTGTGAATCTTCGATATCGAGATGTCTTTTGAAACGGTGACGCTAGCATCAGTTGTTCTTTCAGTATGTTAGACTGGACCAGACATAGCGAAGCAGTCTTAGCAGTTCAGAGGTGAAACCCTGTAGCATTTGAAAAACTAAACAAGCAGCTTTGAACCTGAGTCTTTCTGCTATGGGAAGGTAGTGCAGTTTGTTGAGATGAGTTGAAACACTGGTATATCTATTTAATCTGTATATTAGTCTAGCATCTGTATTCTGTATGATTTGCAGTTTTTTCTGATATTGACACAATGCCAAGAAATAGGCCGTACAGTAATCCAAGTGAAGATGCATACACTTCCCAGCAACTCAGCCGCAACCATATTTCAGCAACCACTACAGAAGCCCACTGTCCACAAGCAGATGCAGACCAGATAAGAAATGATATGTCAGGAAGGCCGCACAAGACTCCAAACGCTCCACCTCCTCAGATTCCAGCGGCTGCTGAATCTACAAGAGCAGGGAGGTTGAATAACCAATACAAACATAGGCCTGAGCCCTCAATGCCACTGAAATGGTCTGCTTAAGCAGCTGCTCCACCTTCCTATCATTGGCATCCTTAAGCACAGCACAACCTTCTTCAGGGATGGTTGTCTCTTGGTTAGCAGTCACCATGGCATCTTCATCTGGTAAACTGAATAACTTCTCCAGTTCCTCCTTAGGTAAGGGCAGAGCCTTCCCAGGAGCCTTGTGCCCTTCAGAATGCCCTCTAGGGCTTCCCTCTGATAAGACTGTCTGGGAGAGGGCTCTATGAAGGAAGGCGGCCTTTGGGGGCTTTTGCAAATCCACCAGAATAAGATTGCCATCTGACGTGTCCTGCTGGACAGCAGCTGAAATTTACAAGAATGAGGCCACCGAGTCAACAAAATCACTCCGTTCTTCTTTCTTGAAGAGACTAACCACCAGTATCAGTGCCTCTTGGGCAGATTCCTCAAGGGAGGGACCTCCCTGCATTTTTGCCTTCTGGGCAAATTTGGGCTGTCCCGGGCTGTGATACCTTTGTTTTTCTTTGAAAAAGAAAAAAAATACTTTATTCCCCTGGTCAAAGGCAAAGGGAAAAAGTGAATCATAAGGAGCCCACCCACCTCCCTTTTTCTTCTTTTAAACTCTGCCTAAGGAACCAGGGGTGGGGTGGGGTGGGGTGGGATCAGAGGGCGAGGAAAATCAGCAGCTTGCAAATTCCAAATCTTTCCCACTAGTAGTGGTGCACAGGGCCTACAACCAGCTAGGCTACCTGAGCCAAAGTCTACAGACTAAGAGAGAACACAAGGATCCAGAACCCCTGGCTTAACTGGGGTAATGTCTGTGGACCGAACCTCAAGAGCTAAAACCCTTCAGACCTAACCACAAGGAATGCAGGTCATGGACTGTGCCCAAGGATTTCGGCCTGTCTCCTGAGTCTTATTACACCAGCCCACTCACCATCTGCTACAAGTAGACAGATGCTACAAGTAGACAGATACTAAGAATTCCAACCTACACCAGCCCTTACACCGGAAATGTCACTGAATAGATCAGTTTCTCTAACTCCATCTACTGGTCAGGAAGGGACACAACCCATTCATGTGGACTGGTCTAGAACAGGTGTTCTCACTCCAATCCTCAGGACACACCTAGCAAGTCAGGTTTTCAGGATACCCACAATGAACATGCATGAGATAGATCTGCATACAATAGAGACAGTGCATGCAAATTTATCTCATGCATATTCATTACGGATATCTCAAAAACCAGACTGGTTTGAGAACCCCTGGTCTAGAAGGATGAAAAGGAAGTGTATATGCACACACATTCTTTTTCTCCTAACAGGAATTCTGAAAGAATTCATTTTCTGTAATTTCTTTTTTTCACAGGTCTCTGCATTCAGAGGACTATAATTACTCCTGAGGTAAGTCTAAACTGAATGTTAGGTTTCCTTTGTTATGAATTCTTCCTCTTACTTGCATGTGGTACATTCTTCTGTCTTCCTGGCAAGTTGAAATTCTGAACACAACCTACTAACCTTACTTCATCAAAATAAATTGGAAAGGAAAAGCTTCTTTCGCTAAAAGCTGGTTCCCTCTTCCACAAGATAGTTAGCCAGAATTTTTTCTCTAAAAGATGTGTGTCCCAACGTTCAACAGTTTTTTTTTTATTCATTCATTTGAGTCAGGTTCTAATTCTCCATTAAATTAAACGTGATGTCTTGATAAACTCTTGTATCAGTAGTAAATGCTGTTGTTATGATTTACTGACCAAAACGTACATCCATTTCAAAGATATAGATATATATTTACTAAAGCAGTCAAAGTACCGCTGGTAGAACTGTACTTCCTCCTTGTATATAATACTTTGGCTAAAATTCCACAAAATTTGGTTCTTAGTACGGGGGAGAAATTGAATTTTGAGAAATCGTTTAGAGTGTTGGAATTCATCTTGGATGCACAGTTAATATTAAAAAAAAAAACAACAAGTAATTTAAGTAAAAGAATATTTTTTTAAACTAGAGCAATACGCTTTTTATTCCCAACTCAATATAGAATGTTGGTACAGACAGTGATTCTGCCACAGTTGGCTTATTATAACTCCCTGTATGCAGGGATGAATCAGATCTATGTGAAGAGACTCCCAATGTTGCAGATCTGTGCAGCACGATTAATCTTTAGTTAAAAAAAAAAAAAAAAAAGAGGAACGATCATGTGACACCATTACTAGGCAGTTGCATTGTTTGCCGGTAACTAACTGCCAGAATATATTTTAAGTTGATTTGCTTGGGTTTTTCTTTTAAACAGATGTCCATTAGATCATATTTCTTTGATTTCTTATCCAAAATTTATCACGATCTAAACGTGGAGTGGAGGAGTAGCCTAGTGGTTAGTGCAGCGGACTCTGAACCTGGGGAACTGGGTTCAATTCCCACTGCAGCTCCTTGTGACTCTGGGCAAGTCATTTAACCCTCCATTGTCCCAGGTACAAATAAGTACCTGTATATAATATGTAAACCGCTTTGAATGTAGTTGGAAAAAACCACAGAAAGGCGGTATATAAGTCCTATTCCCTTTCCCTAAATATTACACATTAGATTTCACGTTCCTAGCAGTAAATAGGATTCAATTTAAATGTTATTTTGATTCTACATTTGGCTATTTATCAACTAAATTGTAGAATTCACTTTCTTTACACCATCGTGCAATAATGGATTACACACTATTTAGGAAAGCTTTAAAAACAGACCTATTTCAGCAGTCATTTAATGTCTGAATCTGAATTTTATATAAGAAAATTCTGTAACCCACTTAGAATACTAAAGGATATTAGCGGGCTATAAATGAAGGGAATAGAATATGTAAATTAGCTCAGCATTTCCTAGGCCCTTTCTGTTTGGGGCTCAGTCAAGGGCTGCAATACATGGTATAAGGAGCCATGAGAAAAAAAATGTTTCTGATTCGATTATGTGACCCCAGTATTACAAACTTGAACATTGGTTTCCAATGGAATACCGAATTATCTATAATATTTTGATATTGATTTATAAGATCCTTCATTCAGTTTCTCCTTTATTTGTCTTGTCTTTCAGCCTTATAATCCAGCAAGAGCCCTGCACTCAAAGTACAAGTCCAAAATGCAACAAAAGCACCAAAATGAATATACCAGTATAGACCCTATACTGGTACATTGATTTTGACTAATAAAGGAACTTGTCCCGTTTTTGAAGGCTCCTGGTGCTTTTGTTGCATTTTAGTGTAGTTGGTCCAACATTGTGGAATGTGCTCCCTGTCACTACAGTACAGAGGGCACTTTTTCTAAGTTTAAAGTAAAGGTGAAGACACTTATCTCGCTTGGCTTTTCATATATGAATTGGGCCTTTACATGGTGCAGACTGCTTGGACATCGAGGTCTACTGGAACATAAACACATGGCAATGTATGGGTGCTCTGTTTCCTTTTCTCTGTATAATGTAATTTCTTTTAGATATATTTTATTGTATGTAATCCTAAACATTGAAGTTTTAAGTGCTTTCCTGTGACCTCATTGTCTGCTGACATACAGCTCTACGCTTTGCAGTAGATTAGCATATGTTATCTGTAGAGGGGCCCAAAGGAATTAAATGAGTCCTGTAGCAGATAATATGAGCTAATCTTAAGTAAAAGACCTCCTTAATTTGCCATGCCTTTTCACTAGTAGTTCCAAGGCAAGTCACAATACCCAAATATAGCAATTTTCTTATCCCCAGAGGGCTTATAATTTAAGGGCCAGATAGATTTGCTGGGGCACATTAAAGGGATTTAATGCACATTATTTAATCCAGGCTTTATTATTGTCAATGAGGTCTATTTACTAAGAAACTATTAGACTCACATTAAGGATCTAATTTACAGATGTGCATTAACTTAAACCCCAAGCAATGAAAGGTGACTTGCCCAAGGTCACAAAGAGCACCCGTAGAATATGAACTGACGCTTCCCTGATTCTCAGTCTGCTACTCTAAACACATCAGATTACATAGAAAATAAAAGACCAGACTATTATCCCTGCCTCTCTTTTGAGATCCTCTGTGCTTGTACCATACTGCTTTCTTGAATTCAGGCACAGTCTTCGTCTCCACAAACTCCACTGGGAAGGCAGTTACATGCATCCATCACCTTTTCATAAAGAATATTTTCTTAGATTACGCCTGAGTCTATCCCTTACCTTCATCCTATTCCCTTTTATTCCAGAACCACTGGAAGCTCCAATAAGATTGAAAGTAGTCAAGATAGATCAGTCATGACCCTTCCCCAACTCCAGAGGAAAAAAAAATCTAATTACTCACCAGGGCCAAGTTAAATTTAACTAATAAGAAATACAATTCAAAAAGTTAAGAGAATATTCTGGGTACACAGAACCAGTCCAGCAGCAGGCAAGACAAAGCCCTCTTTCCTCACCATACCTGTATTTCCAGTTCTTGGTTACAGGACTCTGGGTACAGCCTGTCCCTCGTTAAGGACTGCAGCAGGCTCACAGTCATAGACGTAGACACCACATGAATAACTTTTCCACCCTTTGGACGAAGTCCTTTAGCTCTGGTAGGCTGCAAGCCAGCATGCTTCTGGTAGCCAAATACATACCTTTAAAGAAAAAAATGTTATATGTAGAGTGCTAGGCTAGACGGTATATTTGGTTAGTATTTCATAATTACTTTAATTCAATAAAATACACTTTACTAGGTCATACTTAAGAGTTTCAGCTATGTTTGACAGCCCAGAAAATCTAATTATATATTTAAACAAATATTTTCACTGGCCTCAAGATGTTTAAGGGTAATCTCATAGTTCGGGTACACAGAAAAATATTGTAAAGCACTGAACTGGTTCAACTGTATTCCTTGCAGATTGAACTCTCTTTTATTAGATCGGTATGTCTAACATGGTGGGCAGGTTAAAAAAAAACAAACAAAAAAAAAAAAACTCACATTAGTCCAATAGATGGTCCTACCACCAGCAAAGGATCTAGTTTTTGGTACTACAATTGGGTGAACTGTGACTTGGTTAACTGACTCTCAGTTCACATCTGAGCAGGGATGAAAATGTGCAAGTTCCAAGACTTCTTGTAAACCTGGGTTTTGGCAGCTTAAATAGCCCCACTTCTTAGTACATGACTGCAGTACCTGAGCAAAGGATTCTCAATGAGCGTCAGTTTCCGCTTCAGCTTTTCCATCTGTTCGTACATCTTCATCACCTCCGCCATAGAGACATTATCAGACTCGGACTCCGAGTCGCTGACGGTGATGCTGTTCCGCAGGTCTGTAAACCTCTTGTAGACTTCTTCACACTGGGAGAGCAGGCTTCGATATTCAGAAACCATTCCAGATGGGACACGACCTTCCAGAATGTCATAATGACTGCAAGCAAAACAAGATGCAGCGTAACTGGCTACCCTTCGGGCTGAGCAAACTGTCTGCCGTTCCCATGCGCTAAATTCATCTCTCTAATTGTGATTAGCTGCAGAGAAACATTACTTCCAAAATTATTTCCTGTTCAATGTGCAAAAAACTTTCACCGGACCATGGGAAAACACCTCTTGTGGCAGCCAGGTCCTCAAATTCCATGCATCCCAATCCAGGAATATTCATATGCACATAGTTAATTTCAGCAGAACTTGATGAACCTTCTAAACTATTCCCTAATTCTGTTCCAAAGAGTTAACCTATTCCTCCACCCATTCTCGACTTGCAGAATAGATAAGTTAATGCAGCTGCCACGTTGGGATGAAAATGTGTAAGTTTCAGGGCAGACAACAGTTACGTTATAGATAATAATCCATTTCTAACTAATCTGAACGTTCTCCTCCCTTCAGTATGCGAGTGCAGGAAGAGATGAAGATGATGTCAGGATATATATGTAAACTGCATTATTGAAAGTATGGTGTGAGAGTGAAACAAGTCTGCTTTTTCCTGTGTCAAGTGGGGCTCCTGAGGAAGGAAAACGAAACAAGGCTTTGTAGAGCACAGCTATAACAGTGACATATGGATCACATAAGTGTGCTTATTTACTGCATTCTTAAAGTTTATAGTACTTTCAGACTTGCGTCTATTTTTGAGCGATTCTCTTTGAATGCTGACGAGCTTTAATGTGTGTATGTGTGTTCTTTCACGTTATTTATTTTGGTACATTTGCATGGGGAGTACCTTTGATGGTGTGAGCTTTAATTTGTATGGGGGGAGGGGGAGTCACCTGCCTTTATTAAGGTTGCATTGTTTCCCATTATTGACAGGTTAAACCTATATAATGTATAATCTTCCCTGAAATTCCTTCTTTAAAATAAGGGAGGTGAAAGGGTTTCTGAGGACTTGCATCACTAAATTTAAATGTAATCAATATAATTTTAGTTGTAGTATTGGTATTCATACATTGGAGTTCATCACCATTTTTAGGGTTACCTTTTTGCTTTGGTGTGCTTTCTGTACTGTACAAAGAGGGCAGTGGGGTGAGGGTAACATGTTTGCTGTGAAATGAAAGAGACCAATAGTATTTCCACCGTCCATTTATTAAGCCACTCTTGCATTTGTTTCAAAAGTAATCATTTTTATTTCAAATGTCATATGTTCTTGTGTAGTAAATGAAAATAAAAGCAATAAAAGAAAAAATGCACTTAATTTATCATGAGAGGGTTGACACAAACCTTTGATGGGGCCACACAGCAGACATATAAATTACATATTGAGTTTTCCTATTCTAGCATTGCTCCTGAATTAAATCCTAATGTATATCCTTATATCTAACACAACAAAGGGGGAAACTGATACTGATATGGCTAAATTTATATTTGCGTAATTATAAAAATAGATAAAAAATATTACAGGGCAAGTCTCGACAAATCCCAGGCACCACCTCACCATGGCACCTAGAATTTGTGCCCTGATGCCCAGGATTTCTTGCCCCCGAATTTTCTTTTTTTCTGTGCTGTCACTGAAAATATGCTCCTTCCTTCGCAGCTGTGATTCAATTCATTAAAGCTTGAGCCGTGCAGTGCAGGAAGTTCACGCAGTTGTCCAGGACTTGAAACCGAGAGACCACGTCACGCACAGTGCAGCTCAAGCTTCAGTGTGCCGAACCACCCATCAGGAAAGTTGGAAACATGCCTTCCTTCTGCATCTAGCATTAGGTGGTAGGTTTGGGGAGAAAATATGAGATACAGACTGGGCAGGTCCTATATATGAGAGACAGAGAAAGAACAAACTCGGTGAAGGCTGGGGGATATCTATCTATATATGAATGACAGACAAACTGTAGACAGGGTGAAGGTCGAGACCCATGCCATGGTGATAAGTGAAGCAAAGAAGTAATTGCCTCTTTATTTAACCTATCAAGTGGGTGATGCAGATCTGCAGTGGTACCTTAAGGGACAAGTGTACTAAACTTTCAGACAGGGAAATGGTAAAATAGACTTAGTAAATCATTTTCTAAAGGAGCAACTGCAATTTGGGTGGAATTGCCCCCTCCCCCATTCAAACTTCACTACGGACAATATTGGGTGTGGGGAAGAGGAAAAATGAAAGAGGTTTCTGTCATTGGCTCTTAGTTCAGTGAAAATTTGTCAAGGTCATTCTAGGGCCAAGGTAATAAAAAGAAACTAAAGGGTCCTTTTACAAAGGCGTGCTGAAAAATGGCTTGCGGTAGTGTAGGTGCAGGTTTTGGGTGCGCGCCCATCCATTTTTTAGCGCACCTGTAAAAAAGGCCTTTTTTAAAATTTTTTGACTAAAATGGATGCGAGGCAAAATGAAAATTGCCGCATGTCCATTTTGGGTCTGAGTCCTTACCATCAGCCATTGATCTAGACTCATGCGGTAACCAGGCGGTAATGACCTACGCGCGCCAAATGCCACTTGGCGCGCGTGTCCGTTACGTGCACTCAAAAATAAAAAACAATTTCGGACGTGCACCAAAAAAATGAAATTACCGCAAGAGCCACGTGATAGTTGGCCGGTAACTCCATTTTGGCACACACACTTACGCAGCTTAGTAAAAGGGCCCCTAAGAGGGTCTTTCACAAAGACACGGTAGTGTTTCTAGCACGCACTAATAATTAGCATGTGCTAAACACTAGAGATTCCCATAGGAATATATGGGAATCTCTAGCATTTAGTGCATGCTTATTTTTAGCGCACCCATTAAAAAGCCCATTAAATAATAAGTTCCTGTGCCTGGACAAAAAATAGTACAAACCCTAAAAACAGTTCACTGCAGCTATGCACAGGAAACTTTCCTACAGATCACAAAAGATGGTGTTTAAAGGAACAGAGCAGAAATAACTACAGCTGATATACCAGGCGAGTCAGATCAGCTTCTGATCTCTAAAATATTTTTCTTTTTCTGTGTCTTATTCTTTCCTCCTTGTTCCTTTCTGCTTCCCTGGCCAACCCAAGCAGTGGAAGAGCTGAGTCAGGAATTGAACTGAATCCAGATCTTTTGCATGGCAGCTAACAGCAATACTAGTGATCCAATAGGCTAAACCTCTCAATTATGTTTTATGTCTTATTCGTGTTCCACAGGCTTCCCTTTAATCATCTCTGCAGAGCATGGGGGCAGGATGCAGCCAAGGGCACATCACATCGTGTGGACTAGCTTTTCAAAAAGCATGTGTAGTGCTAGGCATGGTATTGTTTCTACAAAATTATCGGTGCCATGCAGTAGGCCCTTCGAAAGAATAGACTACATGGGTTTTTCCTTGCACTGAATTTTGGAACCACATGCGTGTGTCAGGCATTTTAAAAAAATCTACAGGGGGGGAAAAAAACCCTGCATGTCTGCTTTACCTTGAGGCTTTCATCTACTGCAATTTCTGACAGGGGAAGATAAATTTGATGGGGAAACGTAGCATAAGAATTTTCCACCAAAAGCACCAGGAACTTTGCCCAGTTCTTATATTTAGATTGGAGGGACAGGCCAACTCTTTACACGTTTCTCCTTCCATAAGTTACAGGAAAATACATCCTTGAACAAAGGATGTCCAGCATCAAAAAATTGTGCAAACTGTCTTGTGAGCTTTTGTGCCCGGCTCATGCATGAAATGCAAATCTGGCCCTTTGTATTAAAATAGCAGAGAATGCTGTAAAACTCTGCATGTGTGTGGCGTGCACGCAAAATATTTAGCACTTAAAACATTTTCAAGACGTTTCTGAGCAGACCCTGATATATCTATTCTCCCTAAAACCTGCACAGCAAAATGCTCACATTCTCCATGGTTTCCCAGGTTTGGCAACTTGATGAAATTACTTGGCGGCTACTGTATCCCTTTGACATTCATGTACACCTCATTTCCTGACACAAATCAGGTTTTGATAGAAAGTACTGCTTACATATTTATTCTATTCTCTTTTTTTTTTTTTTTTATTTGTGATGTTAATGTGTTCTCTCTTAATGCATACACTGTTAATTTTTTTTTTCAGTTCAAAAACCTACACAGTAGTCTACTGTTTGCCCTTGGCAATATTCAGCTTCATTGGTGATGGAGTTTATCACCACAATTGCGAAACCCTCTTGCCACCTTCAGCTGCACTGTTGACTGGTGCTGGTGGTGTAGAGGGTAGAGAATAGAGACATATATGCACACAAACAGGACAAATACCTTGTATCACTCACACACAGAAAGATTTCAGGATGAAAAAAAAAAAACTGCAAAATAGGTTGGCAAAGAGCCCATAGAACCAATGTGCTTCAAAATACCACGACAAAGATTCAGGAATATCTGAGATGCAAGAGAACCGTCCACTTGGGCACTGCAGTCCTGAATATTTCAGGATTAAAAAAAAAAAACCAGGAACAAGGACCTGTCAGGGTGTCACACAGCACTGATGCGTCACCTGTCAAAAATGTGACATGGCTCCAGTGTAAAACCATTTTTAAAATATCTTAGCAAGTGAAGCTTCTTACATTAATATAGTTTTCCATCCTTGCGATTCATAGGATAAAAAGGTGGTAATATTTAAAACAGAAACATTTGCTTTAACTTGTCCAGGAGTGCTATGCACTTAAAATGAACAGCATGTGTCTTTTTGAAACTCCTTTATCCAGGTTTATACCTTAACAGCAACAGCATTTTAAAGCCTGGGATCTGTAACTGGCTTTAGAGTGCCATCTAGTGACATTCTAAGGTGAAAACAGTAAAAGAAGCAGAATACAGAACTAAGGGGCCCTTTTACTAAGGCACGTAAGCGCCTACACAAGCCCAACACGCACCAAAATGGAGTTACCGCACAACTAACATGTCCTTTGTGGTAATTTCATTTTTGGTGCGTGTCCACTACGCACTAAAAATATTATTTTCTGGCGCACGTAGGTCATTACCGCATTAGTCTTTACCGCTAGGTCAATGGCCAGCAGTAAGTTCTCAGACCCAAAATGGACGCACGGCAATTTTGATTTTGCCACATGTCCATTTTCGGCAAAAATAAGAAAAAGGGCTTTTTTTTTTACAGGCGCGCTGAAAAATGGATTGGTGCACGCCCAAAACCCACAAGCCATTTTTCAGCACACCCCTAGCAGATTAACAAATTATTTGGATTTAGCTCACACATTTTTGTTGGCAACTCAAGGAAAGCTACAGTCCAGTACCATAGATATTTCCCCGTCACCACAAGCCCTATAAAAGTTTACACACAATATGGATGGAGGGTGAAGTGACTTGCACAAGATCAAAAGAAGTGGCTTCCCTAGTTCTCAGTGCTCTAACTACTGGGCTACTCCATTCCTTATTGCCCACTGGCCTACCACTGCCTTCTTTCCAGCTCCCTTCATCCTTGTTTGCTGGAGGGACTTGCTTTCAATCACTGGCACTTTATGGAGTACAAACAGCTAAGTGACACCAGCAACAAGACAGAAGCAACAGCAGTAGCAATTAATCGAGCAGCAATGGAGGCGGGAAGGATGAAAGAGAAAATACTGAAAATGAAAGAGTGGGGAGAAAGAAAGCAAACTCTATGGCTACTGTAACTGCGGGCAAGTAATGTTAGGCGTGTTAATACCATGTTTTGCACCTATCTCAGTTGATAACACCCTCATCCTCCCCGTCTCATCTGCCCGCAACCTCGGAGTCATCTTTGACTCCTCTCTCTCCTTCTCTGCGCATATCCAGCAGATAGCCAAGACCTGTCGCTTCTTCCTCTTTAACATCAGCAAAATTCGCCCTTTCCTGTCTGAACACACCACCCGAACTCTCGTCCACGCTCTCATTACCTCTCGCCTGGACTACTACAACTTACTCCTCACCGGCCTCCCACTTAGCCATCTATCCCCCCTTCAGTCTGTTCAGAACTCTGCTGCACGTCTCAAATTCCGCCAGAACCGATATACTCATATCACCCCTCTCCTCAGGTCACTTCACTGGCTTCCGATCAGATACCGCATTCAATTCAAGCTTCTCCTTCTTACCTACAAATGCACTCAGTCTGCTGCCCCTCACTATCTTTCTACCCTCATCTCCCCTTACGTTCCCGCCCGTAACCTCCGTTCACAGGATAAATCCCTCCTCTCAGTACCCTTCTCCATCACCGCCAACTCCAGGCTCCGCTCATTCTGCCTCGCCTCACCCTATGCTTGGAACAACCTTTCTGAGCCCTTACGCCAAGCCCCCTCCCTGCCCGTCTTCAAGTCTTTGCTTAAAGCCCACCTCTTCAATGCTGGGTTCGGCACCTAACCCTTACCGTTCAGTGAATCCAGACTGCCCCAATTTGACTGCCCCTATCGGACCGACCGTTCACTTGTCTATTAGATTGTAAGCTCTTTGAGCAGGGACTGTCTCTCTTTGTTAAATTGTACAGCGCTGCGTAACCCTAGTAGCGCTCTAGAAATGTTAAGTAGTAGTAGTATGTATCTATCTTATATACAGAATGCTAGCCACAAATTGATATCATTGAGGGGTCCTTTTATAAAGCCGCAGTAAAAAGTGGCCTGCGGTAATGTGGGCTCGTCTTTTGGGCATGCGCTGGGCCACTTTTTACCACAGCTAGGGAAAAAAGCCATTAAAAAAAAAATGGTCCAGGAAATGGGTGTGTGCAAGAATTAAAACTAGTACATGTCTATTTACAGCTTGAGGACTTAGCGGTAAAGGCTCATGTGCTACCTGCGCGCTGTCATGCTACCGATTTCCACCGGGAACGCCCCCTGTGGAAGAAAATAGAAAACTATTTTCTACCGTGAGATTCGGCGCACGCCAAATTTGGAATTACCGTTGGGTGCACGCACTATCCCAGCAGTAGTGCTGATTTGACGCGCGTTTGCCCTCCCGTGGCTTTGTAAAAGGGCCCCTTAGCGTCCCTGCCAGAAAATGTATATAGGACGATTTCCCTATGAGGACAGGATAAAAAGGTTAGGGATCTTCAGCTTGGAGAAGAGACGGCTGAGGGAAGATATGAGAGCAATCTATAAAGGGGAAGGGACGACTTCCCTATGAGGAAAGGCTAAAGCAGCTAGGGCTCTTCAGCTTGGAGAAAAGGCGGCTGAGGGGTGATATGATAGAGATCTATAAAATAATGAGTTGAGTTGAACGGGTAGATGTGAAGCGTCTGTTCACGCTTTCCATAAATACTAGGCCTAGGGGGCATGCGATGAAGCTACAATATAGTAAATTTAAAATGAATCTGAGAAACTTTTTCTTCACTCAACGTGTAATTAAACTCTGGAATTCATTGCCAGAGAATGTGGTAAAGGCGGTTAGCTTAGCTGAGGTTAAAAAAAAGGTTTGTGCGGCTTCCTAAAGGAAAAGTCCATAGACCGTTATTAAATGGACTTGGGGAAAAATCCACTATTTCTGGGATAAGCAGTATAAAATGTTTTGTACATTTTGGGGATCTTGCCAGGTATTTGTGACCTGGATTGGCCACTGTTGGAAACAGGATGCTGGGCTCGATGGACCTTTGGTCTTTCCCAGTATGGCAATACTTAAGTACTTATGTAAAATACTGAGTGGAGTGGAATGGGTAGATATGAATTGCTTCTTTACTTTTTCCAAAAATACTAGGACTAGGGGGCACACAATGAAGCTACAAAGTAGTACATTTAAAATAGGAGAAAATATTTTTCCACTCAATGTGTAATTGAACTCTGGAATTTGTTGCCAAAGAATGTGGTAAAAGCAGTTAGTAGGGTTTAAAAAAGGTTTTGATAATTTCCTAAACAAAAAGTCCATAAGCTATTATTAAGATGGACTTGGGAAAATCCACTGCTTATTTGTAGGATAATCAGCACAAAATCAGTATTACTCTTTTGGGATCTTGCTAGGTACTTGAATCTGGATTGGTCACTGTTGAAACAGGATACTAGGTTTGATGGACCTCTGGTCTGTCCCAATATGGCAATGCTTATGTTATTTATACCCCACATTTTCCCACCTTTTTGCAGGCTCAATGTGGCTTACAGAGTATAGATATGATAACGTCGTTACATGATTTAAAAAACAGTCGATCATAAGCGGAGGTGGGAGGGTTTAGATGGAGAGGTGTTAGGTGAGGCCGTGTGAGAGGTGTTTTTTGGTGTACTTGGGTGGTTTAAGGAATGTTTTGTTTCATTGAGGGTGACTTTTGTAGGCTTTGTTGAAGAGATGTTTCTTCAAAGCTTTGCGAAAGCTGGTTAGATTGGTCATGGCTTTCAGGGCCATGGGCAGTGCGTTCCAAGACTGTGTGCTTTTGTACGCAAAGGTATTAGCATAAGCCTGTTTGTACTTCATTCCTTTGCAGCTGGGGAAGTTCAGATTGAGGAATTTGCGGGCCGATCTTTTGGCATTTCTGGGTGGTAAGTCCACTAGGTTTAACATATAGAGTGGGGCATCTGCGTGAATGATTTTGTGTACAGTTGTGCAGATCTTGAACTCAATTCGTTCCTTGAGCGGGAGCCAGTGCAGTTTCTCTCTTAGGGGTTTTGCACTTTCGTATTTAGGTGTTCCAAAAATGAGTCTGGCTGCGGTGTTCTGGGCTGTTTGGAGTTTTTTGATGGTCTGTTCTTTACAGCCTGCGTACAGAGCGTTGCAGTAATCCAAGTGGCTTATTACTAATGACTGTACTAGGGTGCAGAAGATGTTTCTTGGGAAGAAAGGTTTTATTCTTTTGAGTTTCCACATCGATTGGAACATTTTTTTCGTTGTATTCTTCACGTGGGTGTCGAGAGTGAGGTTTCGATCAATGGTGACTCCAAGAATTTTCAGATTTTCTGAGATAGAAGTGTGCAGTAGGGTGTAGTTATTGTAGGGTAGTTGTTTGTGTTGTATGGGGAGGTGAGAACTAGGCGTTGAGTTTTAATTTGAATGAGTCCGCCCAGGAGTGCATGATCTGGAAGCTCTGGTGGATCTTGTTGGTTATTTCGTTTAAGTCACTTTTGAACGGGATATGGATCGTAACGTCATCGGCATATATGTAGGGGTTAAGGTTTTGATTGGCTAGGAGTTTGGCTAATGGTATCATCATTAGGTTGAAGATCGTTGGTGAGAGGGGGGATCCTTGAGGAACTCCGCATTCCGGTATCCAATGTTATCTTCTAAGATTTAGTTGATACATGAAATGTTACAGCTCCCCCCCTCCCCTTTAGTGGCTCACGACATACAATTTGCTCATACATTTCAAGATCTGTGTTGGCTTGTGACTAAACAAATTTTGCCATCCCTGAGGGTGGTGGTGGGGGAACCATTTAACTCACAAACCAATACTGGATCTTTGAGGTGCAAACTATGACGCCCCAGGGATTGAATGGAATAGTATTTTCTTAATACATGCTTTGTTCATATTGAGAGTATTCTGGCGTTTTCTGCAGAAGCATGAATCCCTGAGACATTCCACTGTTTTCACTTGAAGTATAAGTAATTTTCTCAAGGAACTTGCAGCTTGTTTTCAGTTCTTTTTCTGTTTTGGCATTAACAGTGATTTTGAATAATTTTCATTTAGATTTCTGTTTTAAGTATATGCAAAGCTAGGAGAGAAGATGATCACTTTGTAAGTCAGGTATCGAGCTCTAGTGTGTGTGTTTTCCATTCTTAATTTTTTCTTCCTAATGTGCCTGTGTACTAACAGATAAACTGCTGCATTTTAATTACCCAGCAAATTATAATTTTAAACTAAAGCTGCTGGAATGGCTAGCCCTTTGTTAAATTGAATGCCTCAACATAAAATACGAAGAGAATATTGTGGCTGGGAGAAATAGTCTGTACATTAGGACCCTGAAAAGACATTCTTCCTCCCACTCACTTCAAGGCTTGAGAGAAATTCTTCCTCCCCTCCCCCCCCCCCATCTGTAGTCACCCACAAAATGATCCACTTTGTAAAGAGTGTGTGTGTGTGGGGGGGGGGGGGGGGGCAATACAAATAAATCAGGAGTCACATTAAATGCAGCAGTAATGCCAAATAAGCAGACAAGGTGCTGAAGTATCTAGCTAGTATCCCTACCATATTTTCCACATTCTTTACCGTACCTTTTAAGGTGCTCTAGTGCCTAATGGTTAGAGTAGTGAGGTGAAAGCCAAGGAAGCCAGGGTTCAAATCTCACTGATGCTCTTTGTGATCTTGGGCAAGTCATTTAACCCTTTATTGACTCAGGTACATAACAGACTGCAAGCTCTCTGGGGACAGAAAAATACCTACAGTACCTGAATGTAACTCACCTTGAACTACTGAAAAATGTATGAGCTAATATACAGATAAATAGACACACACACACAGAACACCTATGAGTAAAATTAACCGTGGAGGCTTATAAGTGCAGCTCAACCTTATCTCAACTGGTTCCTATCTTGCCAATTGTTTTTACATTTATAGCGAAAGTTCCACTCACAGTCTTAATCGAGGTTCAACACATCTGACAAAATAATCAAACTCGTCATCATCCTCTTCATCCCAGTTCCTCCAGATGTGCTGGTAGAAAAATCTTTGAAACAAAATAATGAAAATTGTTAAGACATGCTAGGAGGAAAAGCTCAAAGCAGAAACCTCCCAAATTATATAGTAACATAGCAAATAACAGAAAAACAATCGCAACTGAACAGATTGGATGGGGCAGCTTGGATATTCCACTCAGGTTACATGGGATACATCCCCCATTCTCAGTCTGGTCTTATTCAAGAAAAAAATAGCCAGGTTCTATTCACATCAGTGTCCAACAGCCCCTAATACTGTGCTACAGTTCAAGGAGACCCTTCCAGATCTCAGACACCAAAAGAGGTGTCACAGCAAGCAAAGCCTCCAAAATCTTCTCAATTAATCTATCCCATTAAACAAGGTCCAACAGGAAATCATTTCCCTGCTAAATACATTTGAAAATAAGTCAGTTTTCAAATAGACGGTACACATGTTCATCCTGTCTGAATACTGAGCTGCAATGTGCCTAAACAAGTGTCAACCCCTACAGTTTTAAATGATGATGTTAAGTTTGACATGTGCAAACTTTAAAGACTAACAATTAAATGTACATGGATAAATGCCTCTTTTCCGTATGGGCAGAAGTTGTGCATGCTGCAAAAGTACACACACTTTCAGACAGCTAAAACTCCACTTACCTTAGACTGGCTGAGTTATGCAGGTAAGCACCTTCACATGGGTAAAAAAAAACCAGGTTAACATCTGAAAATTAACTCACTCTGGGGCAATTTTATAAAATGACACCTATGTCAAACTGTGCCCTTTTTAAGTTTGTTTGTTTTTTAAAATAAATGTAACACAGGAGTCTATATGCCTTTATAATACAGACTCACACAAATGCCGACACACATATTTACACCTGTTCCAAATTTGCGTGCATACTCATGTATTTAAAGATACAAAGGTTTATAAGGTAAAGGTAAAGGGTCATGAATTTGATATACCACCTTTCTGTGGCTACAATCAAAGCAGTTAACCCATATTACATGCAGGTACTTTCTCTGTCCCTAGAGGGCTCCCAATATAAGGCCTCGGTTTTCTAAGGTGTGCCAGTGTTTTTAGCGCACTCTAAAAACGCTAATGTGTCTCTAGCGCAGCTTAGTAAACAGGGCCCTAAGTTTTGTACCTTGGGCAACAGAGAGTTAAGTGACTTGCCCAGGGTCACAAGGAGCTGCAGTGAGAACTGATCCCAGTTTCCCCAGGTTCTCAGCCCACTATACTATTAGGCTACTCCTCCACTCTGCCCAGCTCTGCACAAGCTGTGCCATCTGGAATGCTTAGGTGCTGCCTGCATAAACGTAGATACCATCTTTTGGTGAACCTAGAATATTCATGTACATATTCCTACGCAGTTCTGAAAGTTTTTTCCCCCATGTTTAAGGCATGTTTTACACCAGGGGTTCTCAACCCACTCCTCACGGCATGTTTTACACCAGGGGTTCTCAACCCACTCCTCAAGGTGCACCCAACCAGTCAGGTTTTCAGACTATCCCACAATAAATATGCGTAAGTTTGCATGCACTACCTCCATTGTATGCAAATCTCTCATGCATATTCATTGTGGGTATCCTGAAAACCTGACTGGCTGGATGTGACCTGAGGACCAGTTTTGAGAACCCCTGCTTTACATGCTTCATAAAGTTACCTCTTCTTGTGTACAGGCTGAGCACAGCCGACTGGTGCATTCTGAAAGGCAGTTTATTTAGTGAACTTTACTATTCATCAATTAGATGTTACTGTTGTCTTTGTCTCACTAGACACCCAAATCTACTAACCTTAGGGCTGTGAAACTCAATTGCTTTGTGGATAAGCTCTGCAGTCACAGAGTCTGTAGTTAATATTTTTCTAATTCAACAATAGGTCAATTTGAGCAGTTTATATCACCTCTGATTATTTTGGAAATGGTTAGCTTTCAAATCATAAGATGATAAAGTATGGAAGAGCCTCCTCTGGTTTTAAGGAGAAAAAAAACACACAACTTTAACCAGAAGTTCCTGCGAGTTTGTGGGCAACTGGAGCAAAGTAGGTTTCCAGTTCCCCACAATGGACTCTGCTCCAGCTGCAAAACCCACGGTTTCAGTTAAACCCTCTCTTGTACCTGATGTGCTCTATAGCCAGCACTGTCTGATCAAACTCTCCCGATTCATCAAAAACCACACTCAGCTCCTGCAGTGGCACCCGCTGCTCCTTAGCCTTCAGTAACTCTCTCAGGCACTCCTCTGTGAAGGCTTGAGTGTGAGACTCGCACAGGAAGGGCTCACTCAGCTTCACCACAGCCTTCAGTGTGCTGTACTCCACATCCACCACCTGGAAGTCAGAGCAGGAATCTGTATGAACCATAAAATATTAGGTCTGGAGAGGACCTCAGGAAGACCATCTGGTCCAATCCCCTGCACCTCCACCACACCTGTATGATACCAGGTGACTCAGCCCTCAATGATGATTTCCATTATTGCTGGCTTTTCAGTAAGTTGGTAGCTGAGCACTGGAACATTAGTTAGAAACTATTTTAAATATCTAGTCTAGGCCTTCCATGCTGCTATTTGCGTTCAGCAATTTTTCTCCTGTCTTCAATGACATATTTAAACCATGTGCGTCAGTAGTGTACACACCCAGTCAGACCCGGCCCCACCCCTACCTTGAAATCCTCTTGGCTTAGTCTTCACCCGGACAGCAGCACTCATAGGCTGCCTGTGGCCTGCTCTAGGCTTCCTCTCTACACCATCCCACCCCTTCTGATGCAGCTTCCTGTTTTGTGAAGGGATGGGACAGTTCAGAGAGGACATCCTTGATCAGGCCGCAGACAGCCTGAGTGCCACTGCCGAAGTGAAGACTAAAGCTGGGAGGATTTAAAGGGGGGGTGGAACAGAGGGGCAAGGGGGAGATGCACCCCCTGTAAAACGTTCCTGGCCACACTACTGGAATACACAATCACAGAAGAGAGGGTAAAAACAGCATACAAGCATAAACAAAAAAAAATGCAACACTGGGCCTTCAGGATAGAGATAAAGGTCGTCCTTTAATCTGGGTCATTTTTAGATTAAAGGGTGACCGTTATCTCTATCCTGAAGGCCCAGTGTTGCTTTTCTTCTGTTTACACTACTGGAATAACCATCTTTATGATATCTGAAAACTATCAAAACCACCCTCATCCTCCCTTCCCAGCTAAATACAGGGAACTCACACTCTTATGTAGCAGTGGTTTTCAGCTCAGTCCTCAAAATACACCCTGTCAGTTGAGTTGAAGATATTCACTGTGGATACGTGCAAGATTCAGCAGACAGTGCAAATTTCTCTCATGCATATTCATTGTGGATATCCTGAATAACAGCTCACAGCATATTCTTCCAACAGCCTTTCTGACAAAGGAGATGTAAGAATATTCTCATGGAAAGTACATGTGTTATTTTTTTTTGTTATTTTTGTTACATTTGTACCCTGCGCTTTCCCACTCATGGCAGGCTCAATGCGGCTTACATAGGGCAATGGAGGGTTAAGTGACTTGCCCAGAGTCACAAGGAGCTGCCTGTGCCTGAAGTGGGAATCAAACTCAGTTCCTCAGTTCCCCAGGACCAAAGTCCACCACCCTAAACACTAGGCCACTCCTCATGGGTTTAGGAACTTGGTATGAGGCTGTGTCGCTGACATCGAGGCTCATTTCCCTCTCATTGCAGAGTGCAAGTACACATAAAACACATTCTACTTACCAGGGTGTAGTACTTCACAGGCAGGGTTATGAAAGCACGGCAAACTTTTTTTTTTTTTTTTTAAATAAACATGGCCCTCTTAGCTAATCGGGCATAAGAAATTTATTTTAGTCAATTAAGAATAAGAATCGCTTGCACACTCAGATTTGTTAAAGGATATGGGGTCATTTGCTTCTCTCTCTCTCTTTTATATATTACATACATATATATATATACATACACATACATACATAGACACTAACATATAAGCATATATACAAAGAAAGAGAGAACGCTCACTCACAGCTGCCTCCTGCATCTTTGGGCTTCCAGTTTAACTGAAACCAGGGCTGGGGTGTGAGTGAGAGATTTTCTGCTACTTTTCTCTCTATTCCACTACTCCACACCCTGTCCCTCTCTCCACATACCTAGCTTAGTTATTGCAGTGATGGCCCTTGGATGGGAGCCATGCATTAAGGATTCCTTCGGAGACCAGAAAATCCTAGACCCTAAATTCAGCCACTACAAAACAAGTTATACGAAGGCTATGACTTCCCATTTCCCCTGAGGCACTGAAATGCTGCATTCACAACTTACTGAGTTGAACCTGGGTCCAAAGACCTTCTGGGTAAACCACAATGGCCAACTCTATATTTCCTGCACACCAATCCTGATGATCCCATAAGATCAGTCCAGTGCTTCTTTTTAAAGCAGAATGGTCTTGGCCAATATTACACTACAAATGACTTTGTTTCCTTGTCATATAGCAGCTCAAAAGTAGAAAACTGTTACTGAGAGACCACCCACAAACTTCTCTTTGATTTTCTAGGACCAACAGCTAAAATACCCTTACATTTTCAACACCACTTTCACTTACATCAACCAGCACATCAAAGACACTTGTCCGCCAGATCGATTGCCAGCCAGATGGCTCAAGGAACTTCTCCAGATACTCCACAGTGAACTGCCGCACCTCTGAGGGCTTACAGTCAGCTGCAAGGGAAAAAAAGTAACCAAACCTCCATCAATTTAAAGAGAAGTCAAAACAATACAATGTAGATTCTAGGTATCATCTTCATCTTGTGTTACTTTAGACCCCTATTTACTAAACTGTGCTAAAGTTTCAAGGTTACTGTGCTAAAACTGCAAAAGCTCTCCATTAACTTTTGGAGATGTTCCCGGCATTTCTGTAGGACAGCGGTGCTGAAATCTGCTACTATGCATTAACTGTAAAGCAGATAACACACAATGCAGTTAGCCAATTCTCAAGTGCAGTCAACATAACTCTCCACCTCAAGATGGCATGATTAATTCAATGATTAGAGTGCTTTATGTGGCATGGCATTACACTGTTAGCACACAGTATTTCCCATGTTAACTATTAAACAGTTGGCTCTCTGAGACCAGCCACTGACCCCCAAGTTCAACTGAGCCCCGAAACTTGGAACAGGAGTCAAGGCCACAACCATGGAGAAGTCATCAGACACATCTACCACCTGCTGGAGGATAGAGATATACTGGGAGAGGACACTGAGCAACAGGGCTTAAGGCATAGTGTAGCTCTATGTCCTCTATCTCCAGCTGCTGGTAGATAGGCATAACCCACTTGTCCTGGATTGATCTGCTGTCATGCTAAGGAAGGGAAAATTAGGTTCTTACCTTGGTAATTTTCTTTCCTTTAGTCATAGCAGATGAAGCCATTACGTATGGGTTATGTCCATCAACCAGCAGGGGACATAGAGAGCACTCAAACTTTCACAGTGCCCTCTTGGCCAGCTAGCTCCACTGCCTCTTCAGTATTTGAAGCTTCCAAAGTAGTATGGCAAACCGCAATGGGAATCACAAGAGCTTTCCTCACAGCGAACGATGGCCCATCACAAGGGCATGAACTCATAAAGGAGGGAATGCACATCCTCCTGGAGGGAATAAACTCATCCTCCTTATTGTATAAGTGGAGGGGAACACCCGCGCCTCCTGGAGGGAATCACACATCCTCCCAACACACTGGAGGGAATGAACTCATCCTCCTATTTATAGAACTGGAGGGGAACACACGCGCCTCCTGGAGAGAATCAACACATCCTCCAAAAAAAACATGCTGGAGGGAATGAACACATCCTCCTAAATTTAAACTGAACATGAATCCTGAAGATTGTTTTCCAACTTTCTCCCAAGGAAGGAACTTCAGGAAATTAGAACAGAACCTGAAAAACAGATTCACAGCATACAGACAATCATACAGGGAGGGCTCATGGCTTCATCTGCTATGACTAAAGGAAAGAAAATTACCAAGGTAAGAACCTAATTTTCCCTTCCTTGTCATCAAGCAGATGAAGCCATTACGTATGGGATGTAACAAAGCAATCACTAGATAGGATGGGAACAAGCCACACCACGCGCTAGCACTTGTGCACCAAAACGCGCATCCCTCCTGGCAGCCACATCCAGCCTGTAATGTCGGGCAAAGGAGAGCTTAGAAGCCCATGTTGCTGCACTGCATATCTCTTGAAGAGAGAGTGCTCCAGTTTCAGCCCAAGAGGAAGAAATCGCTCTAGTAGAATGTGCCTTAAAGGCTACAGGCGGAACCCTGCCGGCCAGCAGATAAGCTGAAAAGATAGTTTCTTTGAGCCAGCGGGCAATAGTGGCTTTAGACGCTGGAGACCCTCTGCGAGAACCGGATAGCAAAACAAACAGATGATCAGAAGTCCTGAAAGAGTTAGTAACTCGCAGATACTGCAGCAGAGTCCTGCGCACATCCAAAAGGTGCAGCTGCCCAAAAGATTCTGGAAACTCTTCCTCTGAAAAAGAGGGCAAGAAAATAGGCTGGTTTAGGTGAAAGGCTGACACCACCTTAGGCATAAAGGAAGGCACGGTCCGAACCGTGACTCCGGACTCTGAAAATTGCAGAAATGGGTCTCTACAGGACAGCGCCTGGAGCTCTGACACCCGTCTCGCCGAGGTAATGGCCACCAGAAAAACGGCCTTCAGTGTCAAATCTTTCTCCGATGCTCGCAGAAGCGGCTCAAAAGGAGATGCCTGCAGGGCTTTCAAAACTAGCCCCAGGTTCCAAGCTGGACAGGGTGCTCGCACTGGAGGTCGGAGCCGAAGCACCCCTCTAAGAAACCGTGCCACATCTGGGTGAGCAGCCAAAGACACGCCTTCCACCTTACCACGAAGGGAGGCCAACGCTGCCACCTGCACCCGCAAGGAATTATAGGCCAAGCCTTTTTGTACACCTTCCTGCAAAAAGTCCAGAATCGGCGAGACAGGAGCCCGCATTGGAGCAATGGCTCTGGAAGCACACCAAGACTCAAACAGGCACCAAATCCTGGCATAAGCCACGGAAGTGGACCGCTTGCGGGCTTGCAGGAGAGTGGAAATAACTTTATTGGAATAACCTTTATCCCTCAATTGCGCCCTCTCAATAGCCATGCCGTAAGACCAAAGCGGCCGGCGTCCTCCATGGCTACCGGTCCCTGAGTCAACAGGTTCGGTACCAGAGGTAACGGCAGAGGAGCCTCCAGGAGCATCTGTCGGAGGTCTGCATACCAAGGTCTCCTTGGCCAATCCGGGGCGATGAGGACCACTTCTCCTGGGTGCAGCCGAATCCGCAAGAGCAGGCGCCCTATCAAGGGCCATGGGGGAAACACAAAGTAGACCCAGAGGCCAGGGTTGAGCCAAGGCATCCAACCCCGCCGAGCGAGGATCTCTCCGTCTGCTGAAGAAGCACGGGACTTTGGTATTGGCACTTGTCGCCATTAGATCCATCACGGGCTTGCCCCATTTGGCACAGATCTGCAGGAAAACTTTGTCTGCCAGATTCCATTCTGCTGGATCGATCTGATGCCTGCTCAGATAATCGGCCTGCACATTGCTCTGACCTGCAATATGAGCTGCTGACAGACACTGAAGATGCAGCTCGGCCCAGTGGCAAATCAGTTCGGCCTGCGCGGCTAGTGCTCTGCACCTTGTTCCGCCTTGTCGATTTATATAGGCCACCGTTGTCGTGTTGTCCGACATCACTCTGACAGCCAATCCTTCCAGGGTCACTTGAAAGGCCAGAAGCGCTTGAAACACCGCTTTCAACTCTAGGCGGTTGATGGACCACTCCGACTCCTCGGGTGTCCATAGACCCTTGGCATGCTTCCCCTTGCAGTGTGCGCCCCAGCCCTTCAGGCTGGCATCTGTTACCTCCAGGCACCAAACGGGGAGCGTCAGCGGCATTCCTCGCCGCAGCATGCTGTCCGAGAGCCACCACTCCATGCTGAGTCGGGCCGCAGGGAGGCAAGTAAGTCTGCATTGGTAATCCTGAGAAAAAGGAGACCATCTCCGGAGTAGGGAATACTGTAGAGGTCTCAGGTGCGCTCTCGCCCAGGGTACCACTTCCATCGTGGCTGTCATCGATCCCAGCTGCTGGACAATGTCCCAAGCTCGCGGGCGGGGCATCCTCAGGAGCAGACGGACCTGATTCTGAAGCTTGCACCGCCTTAGCTCGGGTAGAAACACATAGCCCGAGACTGTGTCGAACCTGGCCCCCAAAAACTCTAGAGATTGTGAAGGGGACAGGTGACTTTTGGCCATATTGACGACCCAGCCTAGAGATTGCAGTACTGAGACCACTCTGGCTGTAGCTTGTAAGCTCTCTGTTGCAGAGTCTGCTCTGATGAGCCAGTCGTCTAGGTACGGGTGAACCCTGATACCTTCTCGCCTGAGAAAAGCAGCTACTACCAACATTACCTTCGAAAAGGTTCGGGGAGCTGTGGCGAGGCCAAAAGGCAAGGCCCTGAACTGGAAATGTTTTCCCAACACCGCAAACCTCAGAAACTTCTGGTGCGGGGGCCAAATCGGTATGTGCAAGTAAGCTTCTTTCAGGTCTAGAGACGTAAGAAACTCTCCTGGCTGTACCGCCGCAATGACGGAGCGCAGGGATTCCATGTGGAAATGCCGCACTCTCAGGGACTTGTTCACTTCTTTTAAGTCCAGAATAGGGCGAAAGGATCCACCTTTTCGCGGCACCACAAAGTAGATGGAGCATCGGCCGCAGCCTTGCTCGGCGGGAGGCACCGGGGTCACTGCCCCTAACTGAATCAGACCTTGTAAAGTCTCCTCCACCGCCGCCCGTTTGACGGCAGAACCACATCGGGACTCCACAAACACGTCTCTTACTGGGGCGTTGAATTCTATTCTGTACCCATCTCTGATCAGGTCCAGAACCCACTGATCTGAGGAAATCTTGGCCCACTCCTCGACAAAGAGGGAAAGCCGTCCTCCGATGACAGGCATCGAGGAGAGGGCCGGCGCACCATCATTGAGAGGGTCGCCCCTGAACTCCTGGTCTTGAGCCACCGGCTGCGGAACGCTTGTCCGAGCGAAAGGAGTTCCTCTGCTGACCACGGGCACGTGAAGTGAACCCAGCAGAACGCCCCGGGCGGTACCTTCTAGCTTCACGGAAGCGAGGTCTGTAAGAGGAGTGGACCGCCTGGCCCTTAGAGGAAGGCCTCTGCCTATCTTCGGGCAAGCGCTGGGGTTTTGGATCACCCAGGCCTTTCACAATTTTCTCCAACTCCTCACCAAATAGGAGAAGTCCTTGAAAAGGCAACTTCACCAACCTTTGCTTAGAGGCCATGTCCGCTGCCCAGTGTCGTAGCCACAGTCGACGGCGAGCCGCCACTGCTACTGCCATTTGTTTAGCCGAAGCTCTGACAAGGTCATAAAGGGCATCAGCCAGAAAGGACAAGGCCACCTCCATCCGCGGAGCCACATCCAAGAAGGGCTCCGCTCCATCTCCGGGCTGAGCCACTGCCTGTTGCAGCCAAACTAGGCAGGCTCTAACAGCATAACAGCTGCATGCAGACGCCCGAACAGTGAGACCTGCAATTTCAAAGGACCGTTTCAATGCTGTTTCCAGCCTACAGTCTTGAGCATCCTTCAGGGCAACACCTCCTTCAACAAGGAGGGTAGTTCTCTTTGTCACCGCAGTGACTAGGGCATCCACTGTAGGCATTTGAAAACGAGCCATATGTCCCTCACGCAGAGGGTATAACTGCCCCATAGCCCTGGAAACTCTCAAAGGTCCCTCGGGGACAGCCCACTGAGCCAAAACAAGCTCTAGGATGGAGTCATGCAAAGGGAAGGCCCGAGCAGCTTTCTTGGTACTAGCCATCCTGGGATTACCCGAGGAGGCCATGCCACTGTCAGGATCTTCAATCGAGAGGGCCTGCAGGGTATCTGAAATAAGCGCTGACAGCTCATCACGGTGGAAAATCCTCACAGCGGAGAGATCATCCAGATCCTGTGGTAAATCCTCACCTGACTCTGGTTCCTCAGACCAAGAACGTCTGTCAGAGTTCTCCGAATCCTCACACCCCGACCACGGGGGGGAAAAAGGTGCACCACAATCTGAAGGAGAATTAACCCTTCTGCGCTTATCTTTAGGCCAAGCATCCGGGAAAAAAGCCTCACTGGGCAGTCCCAGGCCAGAATCCATCGGGGGGGGGGGGGGGGGGCAATCAGAGGAGCCTCAGGCGACCCTTGAGGAAGGGCTCTTTTCATCATGTATGCTTTATGCAGCAAAAGCACAAAATCCGGGGAGAAAATCTCACCCTGGGCACCCAAATCCTGTCCGGTGCTAGCCACTCCTGAAATAACCTCATCTCGAGGTGCCCCACCCGGCTCAGGTCTCTCTGTGTCCACGGAGGCCGCGCCATGTGGTGTAAGCAAAATGGCGCCCGCTGCCAGCTCAGAGCGGGAAGAAACATCGCTCGCCATGCTCGGGCCGGCTCCTACGCCAATACAGCACGATTTACAGAGCCCTGCTGCTGATTTGCGCTTGCCACAAGTGGACCAGCGCTTTACATTATCCGCAGCCATCGCCGAAAAACGGTGGTAAAATCCAAGATGGCGGTTTCGCGCCAAAATCGCCCCGATCGCGGGCCCACCCCGGAGGAGTTGGAAAACACTCTTACCTCAAAGGATCTAGTGTACAACTACGATCCTGCTGAAAATCAGGTCAAAAACCTCTGTTCCAGCGTCTCTGCGTTTAAAAACGCGACGCGACTTTTTTTTTTTTTTAAGCTGTGAGGAAAGCAGAGGTATTGAAGACTCCGGAGGCTCAGATGAGTGGGAAAGGCAGGGAAAGGGCGAACCTATATGCCTGCATCCACTGTTGGTGGGTAAGGACAGGGAAAGCAAGGCAATATGTCCACATCCACGGAGGTATGGGTAAGGCAGGGAAAGGGCTAACCTATGTGCCTTTAAAGTGAGGCTGCTATAGCCTCCAACACCCCGGTTAACAACTGGCAAGCCAGGAACCACCTCCCGGCAGATATTTCTGGAGCTCGAACAAGCTGCAGCCACCCTGCTAGGGGAGATAGAGAATACTGAAGAGGCAGTGGAGCTAGCTGGCCAAGAGGGCACTGTGAAAGTCTGAGTGCTCTCTATCTCCCCTGCTGGTTGATGGACATAACCCATATGTAATGGCTTCATCTGCTTGATGACAAGGAAACTGAAGTTTATCAGTAAGGCTGACTGGCTAAACAGAAGAGTAACTGGGTGTGAAGGGCGACCCAGCAAACGGGGAAGTTGTGGTGTGATGGTTGATAGCCTGTTGGGGTGGCTGAAAGGTAGCTGACTAAATGGGAGAGACTGCAAGGGGTGTTGGAGGATGTGAGAAAGAGAGACACTAAGGACAGGGTAGGCAGAGTGAAAGAAAATCTAGGGAGGTCTGCTGGCTGTGTGCTTCTGCCAGTGGCATACTAAATCCCAATTACATTTTCTTTAGACAAGTTAATCAGGTTCTGAAAAGAGTTGCAGCTGAGACCTCACCAAGATCTGCTGCGCCTTACCTCAAAGCTCTTCAACTTCAGTGATTATGTGTCAAGGCCTGCTCTAACCTTGCATAAAACTGATCCCATAATCCAAACAGCAACTAGCAATGTTCTAACGAGGGCTACCAGTGTCGCAGGGCATTAAGCACAGAACAGCAAAGCTCAGAGATGCCTCTCTTCTACTTGCAAATCTTTAGGATCTACTCAGAAAAAAAGGACAACAGCACAGAGTGTAAAAAGGCCCTCACCTAGAATGTAATCCTGATAGGCCTTGAAGCGCTCATAGAAGAGAAGATGATTTGTCTGGAAGACTTCTGGGAAAAGCATATTTCCATTTGGCATAAGGCTGGGTAAAGCGGTTCCAAGTTTATCATGACTGCCATAATCACTGCTACTGTCATCATCTTCATCTTGGAACAGCTCTGAAAAACATCAAGCACTTCATTAATCCCTCAGAACCTATCTCCACTCTAGCATCCAAGCCCAGAGCTTATTGCTGTTGTATTCTGTACACTATAATTCAGATTTCATACAAATGTTGAAACCGTCATCCAGAATTCAGATTAGATAGTATATGACTTCATACCAAGTTCTGCAGTGAGCTTAATCAGACCTACCTGCTTTACTCTTTATCAAATGTGCATAGTAGGGCTAGCTTAGCGGAGTTTAAAAAAGGTTTGGACAGCTTCCTAAAGGAAAAGTCCATAGACCATTATTAAATGGACTTGGGGAAAATCCACAATTTCTGGGATAAGCAGTATAAAATGTTTTGTACTTTTTTGGGATCTTGCCAGGTATTTGTGACCTGGATTGGCCACTGTTGGAAACTGGAATCTGGGCTTGATGGACCTTTGGTCTTTCCCAGTATGGCAATACATATGTACTTATGTGAAGTGGAAGCGCAGTGGTCCAAGCTGAAAGCTGCTATAAATATGGCAACTGATCTTTACACAAGGAATGTAAATAAAACCAAGAGAATCAGGAAGCCTATATGTTCTCCAAACAAGTGGCTGAAAAAATAAGGGCAAAAGAGGCTTTGTTCAAGACATAAAGAAGAATGCAACAAGAGGATCACGGAAAAGACTACCAGATTAAACTCAAAGAAGTGAAGAGGGAAAACGAAAGCACAGGCAGAAGAAAAAATGGCTAAAGATGTAAAGAGAGGTGACAAGACCTTTTTCAGATATATTGGGGAAAGGAGAAGAGGAATGGAATTGTAAAGGATGCTGAGAATAGCTATGTGGAGAATGATAAGGATAAAGCAAACGTGCTAAACAAATACTTCTCTTCAGTATTCACAGAAGAAAATCCTGGAAAAGGACCGCAGGTGGCTGCCGACAGAATATCTGGGAATGGAGTGGATACTGCGCCGTTCACAGAAAGCATTTATAAACAGCTTGATAATATGAAAGTGGACAAAGCTATGGAGCCGGATGGGATATATCCCAGGATACTAAGAGAACTCAGAAGTCCTAGTGGGCCCTCTTAAGGATTTATTTAATAGATCTTTAGAGACGGAGAGGTTCTGCAGGATTGGAGATGAGATAATGTGGTCCGTCCTCACAAAAGCGGAGACAGGGAAGAAGTGGGGAAACTACAGGCCAGTAAGCCTCACGCCGGTGGCAGGAAAAATAATGGACTCGCTGCTGAAGGAAAGGATAGTTAACTTTCTAGAAGCCAACAGGTTACAGGATCCAAGGCAACATGGCTTTACCAAAGGAAAATCCTACCAAAGAATCTGATTGACTTCTTTGACTAGGTGACCAAAGAACTGGATGAAGCACATGCGCTAGATGTAATCTACTTGGATTTCAGCAAAGCCTTTGATACAGTCCTTCACAGAAAACTCATGAATAAGCTGAGGGGGCTGAACTTAGGTGAACTGGATTGGAAACTGGTTGACCAACAGGTCACAGAGGGTGGTAGTAAATGGAAAATGAGTAGCGGAGTGCCTCAGAGGTGAGTGCTGGGGCCGATTCTGTTTAATATATTTGTGAGAGACCTTGCTGAAGGATTAGAAGTTTGCCTTTTTGCGGATGACACAAAGATAGTCAATAAAGTGGATATCCTGGCGGGAGTAGAAACCATGAGAAGGAATCGCCAAACATTGGAAGAACAGACAAGGGTCTGGCAGTTAAAATGTAATCCACCTAATAACAATGTAACTTGATGTGTAGAACATCGGATATTAGGGTGAGATTATATTTAATGTTACAGATGACGAGTGGTTCCTCCTGAAGAAGACTATCGAAATGCGGTCCAGCATTGGGGAACCGTTTGAAGCAGGAGTTGCATTTTTACTCTGATGGTGTTTTGCTACCGATTCACCTATTGCTTCCGCTGATGTCAATAATTACAGCGGTTCACGCCCTAAAAAAGTGGCAGAGGATATCGCTACAAGTATTTATCAAGAAAAACACTTTATGACTATTACGTGGTGACTTTACTGGAATCTGGTTTTTGTATACCAGCAGTGATATGACTATCATGGACTAACAATGCTGTAATATATACAGCTTTATACCAGTGTATTTGGGCATTTTTTTTTAATCACGCCATGATACAAAAGATGATGTGCTTTTGTCCATGTTAAGTTGCAGCACAAAATGTTTGAATTATATAGGTCATTCATGTTAAAATTGATTGTAACAGCAAAGTGTTAGCATTAGTAGGTGAATGTGATATGAATGAGGTTAGGTGATGATTTTATAATACATGAAAAGACTTTTTGCCACAGCGTGAAGTCACTCTGAGCAATAAAAGAAATAGTTCAATATATTATAGCAGTCTGGAGTTTTTTTGTAATTAGTTAAAATTTAATGTCAAAAAGAGCAGTGTAATGCACTTGGGATGCAGAAACCCAAAAGAGATGTACCAGATAGGAGGGGAGAGATTGGTAAGTTCGGCTCAGGAGAGGGACCTTGGGGTGATAGTGTCTAAGGATCTCAAGGTGACAAAACAATGCGACGAGGAGGTGGCCACAGCCAGAAGGATGCTAGTCTGCATAGAGAGGAGTATAACCAGCAGAAGGAGGTGTTGCCACCCTTGTACAAGTCATTGGTGAGGCCCCAGTTTGTGTTCAGTTTTGGAGGTCATATCTTGCTAAGGATATAAAAAGCTATAAAAAGACAAAGTGGTTCAAAGAAAAGCAATGAAAATGGTATGGGGTTTGAATAGCAATATGTATGAAGGGAGACTTGCTGACCTGAACACGTATACCCTGGAGGAAAGGAGAAATGGGGTGATCTGATACAGACATTCAAATATTTAAAAGGTATTACATAGTAACATAGTAGGTGATGGCAGAAAAAGACCTGTATGGTGCATCCAGTCTGCCCAACAAGATAAACTCATATGTGCTACTTTATATGTATGCCTGGCCTTGATTTGTATCTGCCATTTTCAAGGCACAGACCGTAGAGGTCTGCCCAGCACTAACCCCGCCTCCTAACCACCGGTGCTACCACCTAATCTCTGCTAAGCTTCTGAGGATCCATTTCTTCTGAACAGGAGCTGCCAAGTTACCCATTCCAGGAGGGAGACTGTTTGGCCGGTTATGGATTTCTGCCAACCTCATCCTGGTGCATTATGGGACCTGCAGAACTGATTTCAATGAATAGAATCACGAACTACAAATACTACACTGCTTTGGGATGTAAGTTTAAAACCAGGACCGGCCAAAAAGTCTCCCTCTTGACATGGGTAATTTGGCAGCTCTGAAAATATGCCTCATCATATCAGTGATGTGAAGGAGTCCTCCCCTTCTGTTTTCCTGTATGTCATCATACTGAATGGTTTCTGACCTTTAGACAAAGGGAACTTGAGTAAACACAACACAGTTTTTAAATTTCATTTATAGAACAAAAGAGCCCTTTAATTAAAGGTGTTAATCCTTAACAGACACTTAGCTGGTGAAAAACGGTATACTGTGAAATGTGTTAAATCATTTTCTGTTATTTTACCTGTCAGAGCGCTCTGACCTATGCATTAGCCAATAAAAAATATTTTATGGAGGGGGTGCATCATGGGCAGAGAACGGGTGTGGAAGCTAATGCTAAGTTAATGTGGGAGCCCTATTTAGGAGGTGCTAAGTAACCCCATGTTAACTTTTTACAGGTAAATACACAACCTGAAAAAAATTATTCAAAAATGCCTTAAATTTTGCCACATTGAATCTGGGCTTAGCACTCAGGTAAGTCCCACATTAAGACACACTAAGCCCTGATTCTAATGCCCTGTAGTAAAAGGGCCTCAAAGTTATGACACCCATATCATCCATGTGAAAAAATGACTGCCTTCTTAGTTACTCAACCAATTGATCAAATTTAATTGATAATTTAATTCAACTGATTGAACACAGCAGGCTTGATTGAAACTAGCCCTGATAAATCTAAATCTCTCTGTATATCATATTATACCACGACCGTGAAATAGTCACAAGTTTCTACAAAAATGTTATGCCATGATCGAAGGAAAATTCAGAAGAGACAAGAAAAAACAAATGTTGAAATATAGAAATGGCTTTGTAACCCTTTCCAGTCCAATATAACTCTGGGATTTTGCTGAACCACAATCACAGCCATTATCGCCAAACGGAGAAGACTTGGAACAGTATCTTCCCAAGAGTGGCTGGCCTTCCAAAATTACTCCACGTGCACAGCAACATCTCATCCTTTTTTCAATCTTAGGTGTATGATTTGTAACGTAAACCACATTGAATGGAATTTCCATAAATGAGGTATAAAACTCAAGGATGATGATAATGATCCAGGAAGTTACAAAACATCCCACCAGAACATCCAAAGAACTGCAGGCCTCTCTAGTCTCAGCCAAGGTCAGAGTTCACAACTCCACAATAAGAAAAACAGCATAAATTGGATTCATGGAAGAGTATCAAAGCAGAAATAACTGCTATTCAAGAGTAACATCAATGCTTGTCTCCCTGGATGATCCTCAAGCCCTTTTAGATAATATACTGTTGACAGACGAAACCATTATGATGTAGAGAAAAAGCAGTATTCCACAGTAAGATCATCATATCAACAGTCTGACATGGTGGTGGTAATGTGGGGACGCTTTGCTTCCTAAAAACCTGAAAACCTTGTCATTATTGAAGGAATCATGAATTCTGCACTGTATCAGAAAATTCTTAAGAACATCCAGTCATGTGTCTGTCAGCTGAAGTGTATGAGTTATGCAGCAAGACAATTATCCAAAACACAAAAGTCTACATCTAAATGGATGTGGAGAAACAAGTTTTTGATTGGCCTATTCAAAGTCCTGACTTGAACCCAATAGAGATAATATGGCAGGACCTGAAACCAGTAATTCATGTACAAAAATCTATGAATGTGTCTGGATTAAAGCAGTTCTGCAAAGAAGATTGGGCTAAGATTAATTACCAGCACTGTGAAAGACTGATATCAAATTATAGGAAGCATTTGGTTGCAATTATTGCTGCTAAAGGTGATACAGCCAGTTATTAAAGATAGGGGGCAGTAGCTTTTTCATATGGGTGATATGGGTGTAGAATAACTTTATTTCTTAAGTAAATGATGTGTTGGAGGCATAGCCAGACCTCACTGGGGTGGGAGCTGAGCACAAAGAGTGTGTGTGTGTGTGTGTGTGTGTGTGTGTGGGGGGGGGGGGGGGGGGGGGGGTACATTTTGGCCTGCCCACCAAAGCGGCATGGTACCTTAGCTAGCAGGGGTCCCCAACCCCCACCAGCCAAACCAGGGGTCCCAGACAATTTTTTTTTTTTTTTGGGGGGGGGGGGGGCTCAGGCCCCCAGTAGCTTCCCCACTGATGTGGATGTAATGTATAAACTGTGCTACGTGTTACCCAGGTTCTCTTTGTCTATGGTGCCCGCTCTAGTGGGAAAATGTGGGGTATAAATGTACCACAAATAAATAATATTTTGTTTAAAGATCAAAAATCAGTGTGAGATGTATGCAATACTCGGGGATATCACCTGGGGGAGACAAACTATTTCACATCATTGTATACATACATACATCCCTATTTAATGATGAAAAATGCCTTTAAGTTAATCAGGCGTGGGAAACGTTTCTGCTCCAATTATCAGCAAACAGCTGGCCAATAAAACTGGTGTTTAAGTGTAAAGATCAGTTAACTTTAGAACAACAAAAGTGGAAACAAATCTTCCTCCCTAACCTAAGCCATTTTAGTTTTAGGACAAAATGTTTCCAACAACAGACAATCTTTCCATTGCGCCACAATAAAATAAGGGCGTCACTTCAACATAATGTATTGCTGTAGCCGTTTGGAAGTTCTGGAACCCAGTCTATTCGGCGGCTCTGGCCGAGTTTTTGCTCTCCATTCACTCGGATTTTTGTCCCCAGGAACACTAAAGTGTGCTCAGCTACCTTTTTTGAGAATCTGTACGTCTGCGGGAGACCCATCGCCCCCAGCCGAGCTCCCTCTTTTAGGGCTTCCAATGTCCCCGGCCGAGCTCTCTCTTTTGGGGCTCCCAACGCCCCCGGCCGAGCTCTCTCTTTTAGGGTTTCCAACGTCCCCGGCCGGGCTGTCACTTTGGGGGTTCTCATCAACCGCGGCCAAGCTCCCGCTTTTGGGGCTCTCTGCGTTTCGTTCCTCCGGAGAACCGGAAATCAGAACCTCCGACTCGGCGCAAAGCGTTTCGGTCGCCATGGCGGCATCCACGGGGCACCAAGCTGCCCCTCCCTCCTCCTCCAGCGCTAGTGTCCCCCGTGTCGCCACTGGCCTCCTACTCTTCTTGGTCTAGCAAAAGAATAATTTTTCAAATTTTCCCGGGCGTCGCTTTTTTTTCCTCGCCGTGACGTCTAAGATCAAAGGGTTGTGATTGGCTGGTGTTAAAAACAACGAAGAACAGGCCCTCTCGAGCAGGAAAGCAGAGCCGGAGCTGTCGCGCGCTTAAAGCCGCCATCTACAGGCCGGAGGTGGAAAACGCAGCTCCTTTTGGGAACCGGTGGGGCTGGGGAGGCATGCGCTCCTCAATTTGCCGCTGCTGCTAATTGTTAGTAATATCACAAGGTAAGCAGCCTCGCTGAGTGTTAAGATAAGACATTTTGCTACTTATTATATGGTTGCCACCAGGGGCAGTGAAGCACTTTTTCGCCCAGTTACTGATACCGCTGGTGCAGAAATTTGGGCTGTTTTGGGCCGTTGCTCTGCTAGACCACCCGTAACATAGTAAATGACGGCAGATAAAGACCTGTACGATCCGTACAGTCAGCCCAACAAGGTAAACCCATTTTACATGCTGCATTTGCTTAACACAATGGGGCTGATGCAAAAAGCCATGCATAAAATCGTCCAAGTACCTGAAGATTGGAGGGTGGCCAATGTGACGCCGATTTTTTTAAAAAAAGTACATAAGTATTGCCATACTGGGAAAGACCAAAGGTCCATCAAGCCCAGCATCCTGTTTCCAACAATGGCCAATCGAGGTCACAAATACCTGGCAAGATCCCCCCCAAAAAGTACAAAACATTTTATACTGCTTATCCCAGAAATAGTGGGTTTTCCCCAAGTCCATTTAATAATGGTCTGTGGACTTTTCCTTTAGGAAGCCCTCCAAACCTTTTTAAAACTCCGCTAAGCTAACTGCCTTTACCACATTCTCTGGCAAGGTTCTAGGGGTGATCTGGGAAATTATAGACCGGTAAGCCTGATGTGGGTGCCGGGCAAAATAGTGGAAACTATTAAAAAGAATAAAATTATAGAGCATGTAGACAAACTTTAATGGGACAGAGTCATCATGGGTTCAGCCGAGGTATGGCTTGCCTCACCAATTTGCTTCATTTAAGGTGTGAATAATCATGTGCATAAAGGTGAGATTTTCAGAAAGCTTTTGATAAAGTTCCTCATGAGAGACTCCAGAGAAAATTAAAGAGTCAGGGGATAGGAGGCAAGGTTCTGGTGTGGATTAGGAATTGGTTATTGGACAGAAAACAGAGGGTAGGGTTAAATGGTCATTTCTGTCAATGGAGGAGAGTGAACAGTGGAGTGCTGCAGGGATCTGTACTGGGACTGGTACTATTTAGCATATTTATAAATGATATGGAAATCGGAAGGATGAGTGAGGTGATCAAATTTGCAGATGATACAAAACTATTCAAGGTTGTTAAAACACGTGCAGACTGTGAAATATTGCAGGAAAACCTTAGGAAATTGGAAGACTGGGTGTCCAAATGGCAGCTGACATTTATTGTGAACAAATGCAAAGTGATCACATTAGAAAGAATAATCCGAATCACAGTTACCTGACGCTAGGGTCCACCTTGGGGGTCAGCGCTCAAGAAAAAGATCTGGGTGTCGTTGTAGACACTAAGATGAAATCTTCTCAGTGTGCGGCGGACAAATTCCTGGAGGAAAAGTCCATATTCTGCTATTGAGACAGACATGGGAAGCAACTGCTTGCCCTGGGATGTATGGAGTGTTGCCACAACTTGGGTTTCTGCCAGGTATTTGTGGCCTGGCTTGACCACTGTTTGGAAAACAGGATACTGGGCTAGATGGACCATTGATCTGACCCAGTATGGCTACTCTTATATGGCTGAGTACATATCTTCTATTGCAAACTTACTTCCACATCATGCAGAAAGCAAATTATATTCATATTTTAGGCATGTAGAATGTGCATGCTCCACAGCTCTTCATTGCAAGCCATGTGTACCCACATTCATGGCTACAGCTTCGACACTAGGCCCATGCGAATTGCAGGGATGCTAAGGGTGGCGCATCCCAAAGCTGAAGATGTACCACTGCAATGCTGGAGGCCAATGAGTGAGGTTTTTTTTTTCTTGGGCCCCAGCCCTGTCTAAGACTAGTTCAGACAAATGCACATTCCAAAAACTAACATATTCCAATCAATAAGTAAAAAATAAAATTTGTTCTTCTACCTTTGTTGTCTGGTCATTTTATTTTTCTTATTGTTTTGGTCCCAGTTTATGGTTTCTGCTTTCCTCATAAGTACATAAGTACTTCTGTGTCCCTCTACCCCCCCCCCCCCCCCCATGTGCCATCATATCTCTCCCTCTTCCTTACCCCTTGTCTACCCCCACCCCCAGGCCATGATCTCTCCCTATCTCTTCTCTTCCTCTGCCCTCTCCCCCAGCAATGCAGCAAGTGTTCTCTCTTCCCTCACCCCTGTTATGTATTCCGTGTGCAGGTCCAGCACCTCCCTTATTTTCCCACAGGAACTGGCATCTCTTCCTCTCCCCTCCCCATCCTGGAAGCTCTTTCTTCTTCCCCTCCCCCTCCCATTTTGGCAGCTGTTCTACCTCCTCCCCCCATCACCATCCATCACCATCTTGACTTCTCTTTCTGGCAGTTGTTCTGACTTCTCTTCCACCCCCAATCCACCTTGGCGGCATCCTTCTCATACCTACCATCATCCCAGCATCCTTTCCTGTCTCCTTCCCCATGTGCAGCATTTGCCCCTTCCCTTTCCATCCATGTGCAGCATTTTCCTCCTTGCTCTTCTTTTCCATCCACTTGCGTTCCCCCCCCCCCCCCCCATTCCTCCCCTTCCATCCATTGTACAGCATTTCCCTCCTTTCACTTCTCTTCCATCCACATTCATTTCCCCCTCTCCCTTCCTTTCCATCTAAGTACAGCATTTCCTTACTCTCCCATTCCTTCCATTCATGTGCAGTTTCTTCCACCCCCCCCCCCCCCCCCCCCATCCCCTTCCCTTCCCTCCTGCATGTTTGCAGCTCTTCTTATCTCTCTCTATTCCCCTTTCCCTCTTGCAGGCCTGCTGTGGTTGCCTTCCTATCTCCTTCTGTCCCCCTCCCCAGGCCCTACAAACCTGTGGTGTTCACCAGCACTGCAAGCAGTGATTACAACAGGCTCCCTTCAGCGTCCCCAATTTGACGGACAAACTTCCTGCCGTAGCTGCAGAGATTGGAAAGTTTGTCCGACACACTGTCAATATTGGTTGCAACAGCGTTTTATTGATTGTGATAACATCGGTTTTAATTGACATCTTATACTTGGTGTCAGAAAGTTGGTGATTCAATTTTAGGAGGTTTTTTCCTAGAACCTATATTCTTTCTGTGGAAAAGCAGACTCCTGACATAGGCCCTATCGCCAAAACACGGCCATGTCGAGTCATATTGAAGAATTGTCCTAAATAATCTCCAACCACTTTTTTGTCTAGCACCTATATTCTTTCTGTGGGAAAGCAGACTCCTGACACAGGCCCTATCTCCAAAATACAGTCATGTTGAGTTATATTGAAGAATTGACACTAAAGATCTCCAGTCATTTTTGTTGCCTCCGCTGCTGTTTTTGTTTGTTGTTTTTTGTGCGGAGTGTGAACTCTTGTTGTGCTTGTCCATTAGCAATAATATTCACCAGCTACCTGGATAAAAATTTATTGGAGCAATTGTATAAACCAGCACCTAGAGGTACGTGCCAGTTATGCGTATTAAAAGCACCATAACAGTTATGTGCCCAACAGGCTCATTTTCGAAAGAGATGGACGTCCAAAAAGTGACATAAATCAGCATTTGGACATCCATCTCACAGAAATGTCCAAATCAGTATAATCGAAACCGCATTTTGGACGTCTTTCTCAGAAGTCCGTCAGAAGGACGTCCAAATCTCAAGGGGACGTATTGGGGGCATTCCTAAGACTTGGATGTTCACTACCAAGGCACCTCTTCCTCTTCACCCTTCAACCCTCTCCCTCAACCAACCAACCTAGGCCTCTTTCTCCTCCTTTCCTGATATCACCGAGGAGAAAACCGCCCGCCTTCTTTCCTCCTCGAAATGCACCACTTGTTCCTCTGATCCCATCCCCACCAACTTACTTAACACCATCTCTCATACTGTCACCCCCTCCATCTGTCATATCCGCAACCTCTCTCTCTCCACTACAACTGTCCCTGACACCTTCAAGCACGCCGTAGTCACACCTCTCCTCAAAAAAACATCACTTGACCCTACCAGTCCCTCCAACTACCGCCCCATCTCCCTCCTACCCTTCCTCTCCAAAATACTTGAGCGTGCTGTTCACAGCCGCTGCCTTGATTTTCTCTCCTCTCATGCCATCCTCGATCCGCTTCAATCCGGTTTTCGCCCTCTACACTCGACAGAAATGGCACTCTCTAAAGTCTGTAATGACCTGTTCCTTGCCAAATCCAGCGCCACTACTCCATCCTCATCCTCCTTGATCTATCCGCTGCTTTTGATACTGTCAATCATGATTTACTTCTTGCCACACTGTCCTCATTTGGGTTCCAGGGTTCTGTCCTCTCCTGGTTCTCCTCCTATCTCTCCCACCGCACCTTCAGAGTACACTCTCATTGATCTTCCTCCACCCCCATCCCGCTCTCTGTTGGAGTTCCCCAGGGATCTGTCCTTGGACCTCTTCTTTTTTCAATCTACACCTCTTCCCTGGGCTCACTGATCTCATCTCATGGTTTCCAGTATCATCTTTATGCTGATGACACCCAGCTATATCTCTCTACACCAGACATCACCGCGGAGACCCAGGCCAAGGTATCGGCCTGCTTATCCGACATTGCTGCATGGATGTCCAACCGCCACCTGAAACTGAACATGTCCAAGACCGAGCTTATCGTCTTTCCACCAAAACCCACTTCTCCTCTTCCTCCACTCTATCTCAGTTGATGGCACCCTCATCCTCCCCGTTTCATCTGCCCGCAACCTCGAAGTCATCTTCGACTCCTCCCTCTCCTTCTCTGCGCATATCCAGCAGATAACCAAGTCCTGTCGCTTCTTTCTTTTTAACATCAGCAAAATTCGCCCTTTCCTCTCTGAGCACACCACCCGTACTCTCGTCCACGCTCTCATTACCTCTCGCCTTGACTACTGCAACCTACTCCTTACTGGCCTCACACTTAGCCATCTATCCCCCCTTCAATCTGTTCAGAACTCTGCTGCATGTCTTATATTCCGCCTGAACTGATATACTCATATCACTCCTCTTCTCAGGTCACTTCACGGGCTTCCAATCAGGTACCGCATACAGTTCAAGCTTCTCCTTCTTACCTACAAATGCACTCAATCTGCAGCCCCTCATTACCTCTCTACCCTCATTTCCCCTTACGTTCCCACCCGTAACCTCCGCTCACAGGACAAATCCCTCCTCTCAGTACCCTTCTCCACCACCGCCAACTCCAGGCTCCGCTCATTCTGCCTCGCCTCACCCTATGCTTGGAATCAACTTCCTGAGCCCTTACGCCAAGCCCCCTCCCTACCCATCTTCAAATCCTTGCTGAAAGCCCACCTCTTCAATGTTGCTTTCGGCACCTAACCTTTATACCTTTCAGGAAATCTAGACTGCCCTTATTTGACTGACTGTACATTTGTCCTTTAGATTGTAAGCTCCTTTGAGCAGGGACTGTCCTTCTATGTTAAATTGTACAGCGCTGCGTAACCCTAGTAGCGCTTTAGAAATGTCAAGTAGTAGTAGTTGGACGTCTTTGAGCCATAATGGAACACAGCAAAAACGTCCAGCACTAAAACTGAGCTAGACCTGTTTTTCTTATGAATAAGGCACAAAAAGGTGCCCCAAATGACCAGATAACCAATGGAGGGAATCAGAGATGATCTTCCCTTACTCCCCCAGTGGTCACTAACCCCTTCCCACCCCCCAAAAAAAAATTGTGTTGAAGAACATTACCTGCCAGCCTCTATGCCAGCCTCAGATGTCATACTCGGGTCCATGACAGCAGCATGCAGGTCCCTGGAGTAGTTTAGTTCATTTCAGACAGGTGGACCCAGGCCCATCCTCCCACTACCTGTTACACTTGTACAGGAAACTGTGAGCCCTCCAAAACCACCAGAAACCCACTGTACCCACATATAGGTGCCCCCTTCACCCGTAAGGGCTATAGTAGTGGTGTACAGTTGGGGTTAGTGGGTTTTGGGGGGCTCTGCACACAAGGTAAGGGAGCTGTGTACCTGGGAGCATTTTATTAAGTCCACTGCAGTGCCCCCCCTAGGGTGCCCGATTGCTGTCCTGGCATGTCAGGGGGACCAGTCTACTAAAAATGCTGGCTCCTCCCACGTCCCAATGGCTTGACTTTGGACGTTTTAGACTTGAACGTCTTTTTTTTTTTTTTTTTTTTAATGGCCAAAAATCAACAACGTCCACATCGCAAAATATCCAAATCACGGGACGTCCATGGTATTTTCGAACACAAAAGATGGGCGCCCATCTTTTTCGAAAATGACCTCCCCGCTTCAGAATTTGGACGTCTTTGTAAAACATCCAACTTTTGACTTAGATGTTTCTTTTGAAAATGCCCCTGTATGTGCACTAGGTGTTATTCTATAAGGTAACACCCAAGTGCCATTGTGCCTAACTTCAAGAGGGTGGAGCATGGACAGGCCATGGCCATGTCTCCCAGTTACACTTGTAATTTATAGTATTCTATAAACTATACAAGTCACTTGGGTCCCTGTTTACTAAGCCACGTTATAGGCACGTTAGCATCTTTAACGTGCGTTAACCATGTATGCACCTACAGTATCCCTATAGGATCCTACACAGCGTGCACGCGCTAATTGTAGGTGCGTTAACAATTCTAATGCACCTTAGTAAACAGGGCCCTTGGTGCGCTTAGGCACACCGACTTTCTATAACGGAATCTTGGCACCAGGATGCCATTATAGAATTTGCATTATATGCACAACATTGGGCACTTAAACTGAGCTGCTAGTTTATAGAATTACCCTGTTTTTGTGTAGATGAACTACACAAATTGGACACCTAACTTTCTGAATGGGTAATTTATTTACCTAAACGGATAAAGCTGCTTAAAGATAAACAGATACAGCTTTATTCTGCAGCCATATCTTTAACTACCAATCGTGGTATTTCTTGTATTATATTTTGTGTTCATGCCCCCGAATTCTATAAAGGTTGTTAACATTTGGGCACAGATCTCAGATCGGCACCCAAAATAATTAGTTAATGGGCTCCAGTAATTTAATTATTGGAGCTAGCAAGCACTTAGTTGGCTCTAATTATGATTTGGGTGCCAATCTTGCTACGCGTTATTCTGTAACACTGAGTGCCTAAATTGGATCGTACGCAACTCAAAAGGGGGTGTGAACATGGGGGGGGGGGCACAGGCAGGTCAGGGTCACAAAAGATGCATGCAGTGTTACAGGATAACACAATCTGCTTCCAATTTCTGCGGCAGGATTTACACCAGGTTTCAGCTGTCAAAGGTCCTTGAGCCCAAAGTTAAGCGCTGAATTTTCTACGTCATTTATATAGAATCTGGCCCATTGTGTGTCTATCTCGCATCATTTTTATGTAATCCACTTTGTGGAATATGAAATAAACAGGACCATACCGAGCTATAGCTGTGCCCTTTGTAACTCACTCACTGCCCCCCCCCCCCCCCCGCCTCACCCTGCTCGTTTTGCCACCACCAATGAGCAGTTTTTCATCTCTCCATATTTGTGCCCTGTGCAGCTGCCCTCCTCACACAGCCCTTGGTTCAGCGCCGACTATGAATAAATAAAAAAAATAATATAAATCCACAGAGGTATTCCAGTGGAATTGTTGATGTAAACTGGTGTTGGCACAACTGTATCCATGTGCACCACCTTCAGAATCTTAATAGCAGTAAAATGCTGAGTATTTTGATTTCTTAATTGAAAACCACTGCAAGGTAAACCCATTCTTGTCCAGTTGTATTAAAAGTGGTCCTGCATCATCTGATATATTTTTTTTTTGCCACAAGGGGACCCTCTAACACTTCTCATTGCTTATAGACTGCAAAGATGAAATATCTTATGATGCTAAACTATTGGAAAGAAGACCATTTTGGAAATTCAGACCATGTATTTGTGCATGGATGGACCAGTATATAAAGAGACTTATATAAGTTTAGTAACACTGCTAAACAAGTAAGTCCTCTGGCTATGAATTTTCAGAGCATTATATGGATGGTTCTCTAACTGAGCAACTTAATTTACAGGGATGCCAAGGGTGAACTATACGAAAGAATGAGATTTACCATGCTAAGGAATGAGATTGAAGGCCAAAGAGTGAGATTTTTCAGAGGGTATAAGTCTAGAATGATTTAAGTGTATTGCTTTGCAGATGAATGAAGGCAGCATGAAATGATACTGGCTTTCATTTGGAAACTCTGAAAGAATACAAAGTGTGGAGCAGTTTGCGTAAAACGTTTTTGAGCTGAAAATTGTCTTCCACCCAGTATGCACATTGGTTTCAGAGCACATGTACTTGAAGTAAAGGGACAGGGCAGGGGGAAGCAGTAGGCAGGAAGTTGGGTTCAGATATCTTTCTACTGGTTGTACTACTTGGTTTACTTCTCTAAGGCTTCTCTTTCATGAAAGCAATGATCAAGATCAGTGCACTGGCACTGAAGCTCTGATGAGTGATAAATAGGGCTCAAAGAGTGTGAGAGCATGGGAGCCAAATTGGGGATGCTAAGCCAAGTAGAAATCACCCCTCTCTACACATATACAAGGATTTTTCTCAATATTGGGGGTGCTCAAGCACCCACAGAGCTGGCTCCTATGAGAGTAAGAAATCTTTCAAATAAGTGTGACACACACTCCTAATGAGTGATACTCGGCATATCTGCATTTAGGTGCCCCGGTGCCATGTGGTGAGAATCTATTCTATAACAGCATCTGAGCAACCAGATTCCATTCTAGAACACTAGAGTAACCTGGCATTGGTGTGCCTTACACTTGCACACCTGAAGTTACACTAGCCATAGGCCTGATATAACTGTGGGCACCTAAATGTGACAAGATCATGAGTAACTTACAGTATTCTGTAAGTTGTGCATGTAAGCGCAGCACCGCTCATGCATCCCCCATGCTGTACCCATGTGAACACCCCTTGCATTTTACACGCTATCCCCCTTCTTGTGTATATGGCACTCAAAATTGCGTTGCAGTTTAATTGAGTAACGATTTAATTAGCACTGATAATTGGGTGCTAACAATTAGCACTAATTGTCATTAATTTATTGAATTTGCACATGCATCTTTGTAGTCGGTATTCTTCAAAGATGTGCATGTAGTTTTACTTGCGGATCTGAAAAGAGGGTGTGGCCATGGGAGGGGCAGGTCAGGGGTGTTCCTAGAATTTGCGCATAGTGTTATAGAATATGTCGGTTCCGCACCTAATTTAGGCGCAAGGATTTGCATCAAAATGGGTGTGGATCCCGACGCTAAATGCTATTCTATAAACAGTGCCCGATTCGGAGCACCCTATATAGAATCATGCTTAGCGCTCATTTTTCCCCCCATTTACAGATCTTAGCCCTATGCTACTTACCCACAAAAGTGACAGTATTTTGTTCATTTATGCACATAAGTGGCACAAAAATGTGCTCAGTTACAGAATTGCCCTTTACATGGATAATGCCATTGAAAATTACCTCCTAAGTGGAGGAGTAGCCTAGTGGTTAGTGCAGCAGCCTGGTGAATTGTGTTCAGTTCCCACTGCAGCTCCTTGTGACTCTGGGCAAGTCAGTTAACCCTCCATTGCCCCAGGTACAAAATAAGTACCTGTATATAATATGCCAACCACTTTGATTGTAAGCACAGAAAGGCAGTATATCAAGTCCATCCCCTTTCCTTCCTCAGTCTCTATCAGGATAGTACTGTAGTGGAGTGAAGACGTTTTGCCTAGCTATATGCTCTAATGCATGTTTATTAGGTGTATCATTAGTATTATGCTAACATTGTATTATATCTCTGGTATTTGAATTCCAGTGCTGTTAAATGTGTGCATTTTTGATACTGTTTCACAGTAGCTCTATTATTAGGTTTCAATTTACGGTTTTCAAGTTTACCTCATTTATTGTATTTATCTTTATTCTTGGTTATATTACTATTGTTATGCTGTTAACAAAATTTAAGTTTTATGTTAAACTGTACCTGCTGTACATCGCCTTGGGTGAATCTCTTCAAAAAGGTGGTTAATAAATCTCAATAAATAAATAAATATATGGATAGTGGCAATATTGGTGCTAATCACAAAGCCAATATTCAGACCGTGGCAGGTAGCCGGGCTGCCTCCCATAGTTAGCGCTGAGCCTAGATATTCAATGCCTGGCTGTTTCCAGTTTATCTTTGGCCGGTTTAAACATAACTGGCCAAACCAATATTCAGCGCTGACCGGTTATGTTTAAACCAGCCAAAGATATTCGAGGTATTCATGTGGCCAAATATGGCCGACAAACTCATACTGAGAATCGGCAGAGGGGAGATATGATAGAGGTCTGAGTGGAGTGGAATGGGTAGAGGTGAATCACTTGTTTACTGTTTCCAAAAATACTAGGACTAGGGGGTACACAATGAAACTAGTAAGTGGAGGAGTAGCCTAATGGTTAGTGCAGCAGCCCCAGAACCTCCCAGTTTTATGGGAGGTGGGCCCAAATTACTTCAGACCAGTGGGTTCTAGAGGTTATTCGCGATGGGGTTTGCCTTAGAGTTTGCTCGCCCTTTGTCAGACACTTTCGTGGAGTCTCCCTGCCATTCTCTGCTCAAAACCAGGGCTGTCAGGGACACTATACGCAGACTTCTCTACCTTCAGGCTGTTTGTCCAGTTCCTTTGGCAGAGCAGCGTCTAGGACGTTACTCCATATACTTTCTGGTTCCCAAGCAAGAGGGTTCCTTCAGGCCAATGTTAGATCTCCAGGTGGTCAATCGAGCCCTCAGGGTGCCCTCGTTTTGTATGGAGACTTTACGGTCGGTCATTGTGGCGGTGCAGACTGGGGAGTTTCTGATGTTGCTCGACCTCACAGAAACCAACTTGCATATCCCTATTCGACTGCTGCACCAACGTTTCCTTCAGTTTGCGGTGCTCGGCCACCATTTTCATTTTCAGGCTCTTCCCTTCTGGCTTGCGACTGCTTCTCAGATGTTTCCCAAAATCATGGTCGTAGTAGCCGCAGCACTCACAATGGAAGGCATTCTAGTCCATCCTTATTTAGACGATTGTTGATCAGAGCAAAGTCTTGCCAGGAGAGCGTTCAGGTGACAGCTCGAGTAGTAGACTTCTTGAAGTCCCTAGGTTGGGTAGTCAGTGAACAAAAGACCCATCTGCAGCCATCTCAGTTGTTGGAGTACCTGGAAGTCTGTTTCAACACCTTGCAGGGCCGTGTTTTTCTTCCGCAGGCTCATGTCCTCAAACTGCAGTCTCAGATTCGTCTCTGACTGCAGTCACCAAGGCCAGCGGCCAAGGATTATCTTCAGGTCCTGGGTTCCATGGTAGCGGCGATCAAGGCAGTGCCCTGGGCCAAGGCTCACATGAGGCCGCTTCAGAGGTCGCTTCTTTCTCGGTGGTCGTCACAGAAGGACTCTCTACATCAGAAATTGTCACTTCCAGCTCAGGTGAAAAGCAGCCTAAGTTGGTGGCTACGAGATGCCAGTATGACCAAGAGAATGCCTCTGGATCAGCCCAACTGGAGGGTGGTTACAACAGATGCCAGTCTCCAGGGATGGGGAGCTCACTGTCAGGGACAGTGTGCTCAAGGCCTGTGGTCTTCTCAGGAGAGATCTTGCTGAATAAATCTTTTAGAGACCAGGGCAGTTAGACTAGCAATCCAGACCTTTGTCTATCTGTTGAGGGGCGAGGCAGTCCGCATGATGTCCGAAAATGCCACTGTGGTGGCTTACATCAATCGGCAAGGAGGAACGAGGAGCTGGCAGTTGGAGCAAGAAGTGTCACAGCTGTTACAGTGGTCGAAGGTGCATCTAGTGATGCTGTCAGCGGCTCATGTGACAGAAGTTCAAGATATTCAGGCAGACTTTCTCAGTTGAAATATGCTAGATCCTGGGGAGTGGGCTCTAATTGATGTGGTGTATCAGGTGGTGGATGGACCTGTTTGTTCCCTGGCCAACCGGTCTTCTTTATGCCTTTCCTCCTTGGCCATTGATATGGCATAGATCTCAGAGAGTCGAGATGCACAGGGGCCGTCTGATCATGGTGGCGCCGGATTGGCCTCACAAACCGTGGTACGCCGATCTTCAGCAGCTTCTAGTACAGGATCCGTTCAAGCTCCCGGTGAGGCAGGATCTTTTGGCTCAGGGCCCGGTTTTTCATCCGGATCTGGGTCAATTCTGTCTTACAGCCTGGCTCTTGAGCGGGCGAGACTGACATAGAAAGGATACTCCACTAACGTAATTGCTACTATGCTTCGCTCTCGTCGACATTCTACCTCTTTGAATTATGTTCGGACCTGGAGGATTTTTGAGGCCTGGTGTGAGGAACTCAGGATAGCTCCCTTTCGCGCGTCCGCTTTGCAAATTTTGGATTTTCTGTGACATGATTTCGACAAAGGCCTTGTTTTGGCTTCTCTTAAAGTGCAAATTGCAGCTCTTTCGTGTTCAAGGAAGATCGCTGGCTAGCCACCTGGATGTGTTCCGTTTTTTAAGAGGGGTTAACCTCCTGCGTCCTCCGTCTTGCTGTTCTTTTCCCCTCTGGGATCTTAATTTGGTACTCTCAGTTCTTACCAAGCCTCCTTTTGAGCCTTTATCTTCTTGTATTTTGAAGGACTTAACCCTGAAGGCATTGTTTTTAGTGGCTATTGCCTCAGGAGAGTTTTGGAGTTGCAGGCTCTTTCGTGTAGGTCTCCATTTTTGGAATTCAGCTCGAATCGAGTGGTTTTAGGACCAGTTCCTTCTTTTCTGCCCAAGGTATTTGTTTTCATTCATCTCAACCGGTGGTGTTGCCTATTCTAGGTTCTTTCTCCGGGTCAGAGGAGCAGCGTCTCTTGAAGCGTTTGGATGTCAAAAGAATTCTGAAGCATTATGTCAAGTCTATAGAGGAGATTTGTCGGTCTGATCGTTTGTTTATTCTCATCGGAGTTTCACGCAAAGGGCTTATGGCTTCTAAGCCCACTGTTTCTCGTTGGCTTAAGGAAATTATTGCATCAGCTTACCTTCTTTCTGGGAAAGCTGTTCCGGAAGGAGTTAAGGCTCACTCTACCAGAGGTCAGGCTACTTCTTGGGCAGAGCGTTTTCTGGTGCCTCTGGAGGACATTTGTATGGCGGCAACTTGGTCTTCTTTGCATTCCTTTTCTAAGCACTATCAATTGGACCCCCTGAGTCATCAGCAAGTTGTTTTCGGGGTACACATTTTGACGGTGGGGCTGTTAGGGTCCCTCCCATAATCTTACTCCTTTGTTACTTCCCATCAGTCACATTCTGGGCTGGTCCGGAGAGATGCTAAGGAAGGAGAAATTAGACCTTACCTGCCAATTTGCTTTCCTTTAGTCCCTCCGGACTGGCCCAGATCCCTCCCTTTAGGTATTCTGTATCTTCAAGAGTTAAGTGATATTGTTTTCTTGGGAGCTGTGTTGCTGGTTTCTGGTTTCATTGTTAAAAAAAAAAAAGAAAAGAAAAAGAAAACACAAATTCTATAGTTCAGTATGTAAACTTTTGTACATGATATGCAGAGCCATGTCATTGGTCACATTATTGTTGGTGGCACACACCCTGTGTTGGCAATGTGCCGGTGACTGCTCAGGCTTTCGTATGCACAGACCATTTACTTATTGTTTTACTTCCTTCTGCTTTGGTACTTTGTTACTGGATCTTTCTCTTGTTGCCAAGGGCTCTTATTGGCTCTCTCTAGAGTCACAGTTTTTCGTACGCCTTGTAGCGCTATAGAAATGCTAAATAGTAGTAGTAGTAGTTTTCTCAGTCTCCACCTGCTGGAAGGCATGCACAACCCATCAGTCACATTCTGGGCCGGTCCGGAAGGACTAAAGGAAAGCAAATTAGCAGGTAAGGTCTCATTTCTCCATGGATAATTTCCTAAAATACAAGTCCATCAGCCATTACTAAGATGGATTTTGGAAAATCCACTGCTTCTTCCCAGGATAAGCAGCATAAAATCTGTTTTACTGTTCTGGGATCTTGCCAGGTACTTGTAGCCTGGATTGGCCACTGTTGGAAACAGGATACTGGGCTTAATGGACCTTCGGTCTATCCCAGTATGGCACCACTTATGTTGTTATGTAATAGGACAAAACCAAATGTGAATCTTCTGGTTGATCCTGGTGAGGTGGCAACCCCTACTTGTGCCCCTGTATGCCTTGCAGATCACCATCCATGGATTGCTCGCCCACTACAGTGTTCTCTTTGCCTGGTTCTTTCTCATGCCATACTTGAGTCTGTAAAAAAGGAACCTGCAGCACAATTGGCAAAACTCTCAAAAGACTTGAACATCTCCAGAAGCCTCAGAGAAGATAATTGTGCACTGTGAACCTCATAAAGGGCAGTTCTATAACTGGACACTTGCATATATGCAGCCCTTGTGTACATAAATTTACAGAATATTATAAATGCAAAGGGGTGTACACAAGGGCAGAGCATAGGCAGCCCTCCCACCTACTTGCATAACTTACAGAATACTACGGGGCCGATATTCAGACCACAGGAGTTAGCCGGGCTGCCTCCAGTGGTCGGCAGCAAACCCAGAAATTGAATGCCAGGCCTTAACCGGTGACCAGCATTGAATTTCGGGGGGGGGGGGGGGGGGGGGGGGGGTTGGCTGCTATGCACATAGCCAGTTCACCAGCTAAGTTATAGTAAGCAAAAGTAGACCTGCTATTCATGTGACTATATGTGGCCACTAAACTTACTTGGTGCTAACTAGCTATGTGGAGCCATTCCTGGCCGGTTAGATAGCACTGAATATATGTTTCCTGCCGCTTGGATGCAAGCCTCAGGCAGCACTCTTGTGAGGCAGCATCGACCCCCCCCCCCCCCTTCCATCCCTAACCCCCTTCCCCGAAATTACCTTTTTTCTTTTCTTGTTTTTCAAAAGAATGCAGTGGCAACAGCAGCTCCTATAGGCTGCCAGTCCAGGCCCCGTCCCCTTCTCTCTACTACAGGCAGCCCACCTCTGAGGAAACAGGAAATTACATCAGAGAAGCGGGCCGCCCGCAGTAGAGAGAAGGAGCCGGACTGGCAGCAGGGCAGCCTATGGGAGTTGCTGATGCCACCTTCTTTTGAAAAACAAGAAAAGAATTAAAAAGGTGATTTCAGGGAAGGGGGTTGGGGAGGGGAGGGCTGATTTTCTGCCTCAGGTGGCAGATTGTCTTGGGCCACCCCTGGGTGTAAATGTAATGTGCACCAATTCCAGGTTATACTAACATTGTATAGAACAGTGTAAAAAATGAGCACAAAACACAGCCTTTACTAGTGCTGTTTCTACCAGCTGCAATAATTTTTGAAGCTGTTTTAGTGATATTCAGTTTTTATTTCATGATATTCATATGTACATATGGGAACCTTTCAAATAAATAAAAGCTGTCAAAAAATAAGGTTTTTTAAAAATCTTTTGTGCTCCACCTTTTCATGCACTGCCCAGGAGCGTAGCCACGGGTGGGCCCAGGCCCACCCAGTTTTGGTTCAGGCCCACCCAGCAGTGAAGGCAGCGGAGCAGAGGGAGCAGGCTGAGCTCCGATCCCGCATCTGCCTCCCCAGCCCGCCACTGCCCCGCCGCCCGCCGTACCTTTAAATATTATAGTTTTGCTGGAGTCGCGGGCAGCCTGCATTGAAGACATCGGCAGGCTTACGCCGGTTCCAGCAGCCTTCCCTTCCCTCATTGCAAGTCGGATGATGGCTCCGCCCTCGTAGAAACAGGAAATACGTCAGAAGAGGACGGAGCCATCATCCGACTTGCAACGAGGGAAGGGAAGGCTGCTGGAACCGGCGTAAGCCTGCCGATGTCTTCAATGCAGGCTGCCCGCGACTCCAGCAAAACTATAATATTTAAAGGTACGGCGGGGGGGGGGGAAGGAAACAGGGCAGACGGGAGAGGAGGGTTGCTGCACATGGTGGAAGAAGGGTAGAGGAGAGGGCAGGGGAGAGGAAGGTTGCTGGATGGAGGGAAGGGGAGAGGAGGGTTGCTGGACATGGTGGAAGAAGGGGAGAGGAGGGTTGCTGCATGGAGGGAAGAGGAGGGTTGCTGGACATGGTGGAAGAAGGGGAGAGGGCAGGGGAGAGGAGGGTTGCTGGATGGAGGGAAGGGGAGAGGAGGGTTGCTGGACATGGTGGAAGAAGGGGAGAGGAGGGTTGCTGGACATGGTGGAAGAAGGGGAGAGGAGGGTTGCTGGATGGAGGGAAGGGGAGAGGAGGGTTGCTGGACATGGTGGAAGAAGGGGAGAGGAGGGTTGCTGCACATGGTGGAAGAAGGGGAGAGGAGGGTTGCTGGATGGAGGGAAGGGGAGAGGAGGGTTGCTGGACATGGTGGAAGAAGGGGAGAGGAGGGTTGCTGGATGGAGGGAAGAGGAGGGTTGCTGGACATGGTGGAAGAAGGGGAGAGGGCAGGGGAGAGGAGGGTTGCTGGATGGAGGGAAGGGGAGAGGAGGGTTGCTGGACATGGTGGAAGAAGGGGAGAGGAGGGTTGCTGGATGGAGGGAAGGGGAGAGGAGGGTTGCTGGACATGGTGGAAGAAGGGGAGAGGAGGGTTGCTGGACATGGTGGAAGAAGGGGATAGGAGAGGGCAGGGGAGAGGAGGGTTGCTGGATGGAGGGAAGGGGAGAGGAGGGTTGCTGGACATGGTGGAAGAAGGGGAGAGGAGGGTTGCTGGATGGAGGGAAGAGGAGGGTTGCTGGACATGGTGGAAGAAGGGGAGAGGGCAGGGGAGAGGAGGGTTGCTGGATGGAGGGAAGGGGAGAGGAGGGTTGCTGGACATGGTGGAAGAAGGGGAGAGGAGGGTTGCTGGATGGAGGGCAGGGGAGAGGAGGGTTGCTGGATGGAGGGAAGGGGAGAGGAGGGTTGCTGGACATGGTGGAAGAAGGGGAGAGGAGGGTTGCTGGATGGAGGGAAGGGGAGAGGAGGGTTGCTGGACATGGTGGAAGAAGGGGAGAGGAGGGTTGCTGGACATGGTGGAAGAAGGGGATAGGAGAGGGCAGGGGAGAGGAGGGTTGCTGGATGGAGGGAAGGGGAGAGGAGGGTTGCTGGACATGGTGGAAGAAGAGGAGAGGGCAGGGGAGAGGAGGGTTGCTGGATGGAGGGAAGGGGAGAGGAGAGTTGCTGGACATGGTGGAAGAAGGGGAGAGGAGGGTTGCTGGATGGAGGGAAGGGGAGAGGAGGGTTGCTGGACATGGATGGAAGAGAGGGAAGGGAGAGAGAAGAAATGCTGGACATGAATGGAGGGGATGGAAGAATGAGGAAGGAGATGAGATGAGGGAAAAGGAAGAGAGGAGAAAAATTGCACATGGATGAAGAAAATAGGCAGAAGCTGGATCCACTAGACAGTCAAGTCTGCAGAGGACCCAGCTTTTACTTATGGATATAGAGCAAGAAATGAAGAAGAAAGGAGGAAAGTAAAGAAATAAATGGAAAGGAAGCCCTGGAAACGGAGTTAAGAAGACAGATAGCAGCAGAATTGGATACTTGGCCAGCATGATCAGAAAAACAGTCACCAGACAACAAAGGTAGAAAAAAATCATTTTATTTTCATTATGGTGTTTGGAATATGTCCACTTTGAGAATCAGGTGCTCAACATTAAAAGTTTATATTTATTTACTTATTTATGGCATTTTATCCCACATTAAACATGAATTAAATTGGAACCTGGGATCATTTAATTTTTTTTTTCCTGGAGACAGTAATGCATTGCCCCCCCCCCCCCCCCCCCCAGGCTCTCTCCCCGGCTATAGCCAGCTCTGCAATTTTGAGGGGAGGTGCACAGGTGGACGGGGGGGGGGGGGGGGGGCGCAGAGGTGGACCGGGGAGAGAGCCTGTTGTTAAACATTTACCAGCACACCACTGTCTAGTGCCCACCCATCCAACCTGTTGGCCCACCCAAAAATTGACTTCTGGCTACGCCACTGGCACTGCCTATCCAACTGGAACAGGTTTTGACTTTTTCACAGATGGACCACGCACAGGCAGTCCCTTATTTCTAATAATCATTTGCTATTGTTTTCAATAGCATTTGGTATTGTTTTGGGTGAATCAATGTGGCAATCTCAACCTACTGACTTCAACCCATATAATGGGCTAGATAGCCTTGTACCATCTCCTGTTCTCAATCTAACTTCCTTGCCCCTTACCAATCTTTTTTTCCCTTCTCCCTGCACCCACACTCCCACCCTTTTTACAGCCCCCTCTCTCCCACCCACAAACACATGAACAACTGCATCCACCTCCCCTTCAGCCCTGGATGCCCTCCCTGCACAAATCTCAAGGCACCCTGATGGTTAAGAGTCTTCTTCTTCGGGGCAGAAAAGATCCCCACTCTTTCCTGCCCACTGCCGCTGATCCTCTCACTGCCGCTGCTTGTTTAAAATGGCTGCCGAGACTTCAATCAGCGACCTCCTGAGACTTCTACAAAAACTTCATGCATGATTACTTACCTGTTAAATCCTCATGGTTTTTTGAGTTTAAAGACGGAATATTTTTGCTGATTATATTACTAAAGACAGCCATTAACTGATACAGTATCTGATGCTGTCACTTAAGTATGAGACTTTTTTCTCTCCATCTATTTTTTGTCATTGTTTGGGTTTCTAGTGTGGCGTTATCTGCAAGGTATGTTTGCAAATTTTCTTCATAGCTTTTCTTTTTATTGTATTGCCAACTGGTTATAATGTGTGTGATGTCTAATATTGGGCACCATTTACTAAATCTGGCCTATAATTCCCCAGCATGAATTCAATGCGCATATTATCTACTTTATCAGAAGTACCTGGGGGAGGGGGATGCAGCTGGTGCAGCTGCACCAGAGCTACACAGTGAAAGATTCTTCCCTGCTGTGTTCAAAAGACCCTTTACTGTCCCTTTACTTCTGACATAGGTGTTCCCCCCCCCCCCCCCCCCCCCCCATCCCATGGATTTTAACTTGCCTCAATACACCCCATCCCACTTCACCTTTGCCCTGCCCCATCCCAGTTTAGCCTCCCAAAATAGCTGAGTTACCAATCAATTTTGAAGAGGAGTAAAAACTGTGCTCGATTTTTGGCATAATGTTTTAAATTAGGAGCAATTTTTTATTTCAGCATTTGCATATGTTTTGCTTGCCATCTGGTTTTACACTGATTTTCCTGCACTTAGTAAACTGCTGTGCTACAGGGTAATACAGCTCCCCCCCCCCCCCCCCCCAATCTGCCCCTTTTCCTTATCCAGTTGTTTTCTTGGCTTTACATTTCCTTCCTTGCTGGTGTCTACTAATCATTGCCTGTACATGTCACAGTCTCTCTTACATTCTGTGGTGATTTCTGTCCTACTGGAAACCCTTTCGCCTCCTTCCTTCCTTCCTCCCCACACGTCACCCCACTCCAACCAGCACCAACATCTCCACTGAGAGGCTGTTCTTCATCCTTTTTTCATGAAGCAGTGCAGCCGAATATATGGTCATATGTAGCCAGCATTTGTGCCCTTACATTGTAGTCTGCTATTGAGATAGACAGGGGGAAGCCACTGCTTGCCCTGGGATTGGTAGCATGGAATGTTGCTATTATTTGGATTTCTGCCAGGTACTTGTGACTTGTATTGGCCACTATTAGAAACAGGATACTGGGATAGATGGACCATTGGTCTGACCTAGTATGGTTATTCTTATGTTCCTATGTTAAAAAAAAATAACATTTAGACCAGCTTCCACAATGTTTTGATTTATTATAGAGAGATATACTCCCATAAAGAATTTTTGATTTCATATTTCCAGATTTCTCAAGGTGGAAATACTAAGGATTTACTTATTTTTATTCTTAGGTTATCGTTTTTTAATTCCATTTTATATTTTAACTAAGTGGGTAAGATCTTGTAGTCCTTATTGCAAGATTGGTCTTGTGGCAACAGGAGATAATGTTTGATTAAGTGCTGCTCCTGCTGCCAGGTAAGGGGACGTAAGGAGGAGGACAGGATGAAACAAACATGCGTGCCATGACTGGGCAGGAGTTTGGGTTTCTCTGAGTCTGATTCAATGTCTAAAACTGGGCACCCTGTTATGCAGGGCCTAAGGCAGCTGCCCCATTTGCCTGTAAGTAAAATCAACTCACAAAATCAAAGTAGTAAGCTTTCCAGAGCAGTTCACAATACTGCCCATCCAGGATTTAAAAATTTATCAGACTATAATATTTTTAGCACGGTTTGATTGATGCTTCTGTTCTGTCTGCTAAAATTCTTTACAGTAAGTGGTCCTTAGAGCTAGGAAATATCTGTATTAGGTAGAGCTGTCAGTGCATCTGTGTCACGGACTCCTAAACCCAGCAATTTCATACAGTTATTTTATATCATTTTAAGTTAAAACTAAAAATGAAGAACTTGTTGAGTTGTTCATTTATTTATTTAATAATATTTATATGCCACCCACTAGTACAAGTCCTGGGAGGTGAACCCAAAGCATAAGAAATAATATCATATAACATACAAGATAAACAAAACATGGAATCAGTCATAAATGTATAAGACTGACAAGCAGTTAAGAGGGAATTCATCAAGGTACAGTAAAAGATAACCTTTTACCGTACCTTTGATGTGCCATGGGATTCGGCAACCTACAGGATCTCAGTACCACAGGTTGCTGAATCACATGGTAACAGTAATGCAGCTTGCAAGCAGTGTTATTCTATGTGCCCACGAACATTGGGCTGCAAAGCCGCAGCCCGATGCTCGTGGGCTGACAGAACAGGGCCCCCTTCCCAGCTGAAGCCCCCCCAGATCAAGCACCGTCCACCCCCACCTCCCTACAAACTCCAAGCTTCTTACTTCTCCCACCCCCACCCCTATCCTTCTAAGGTAGCCCTCACCCCCTCAAAGTGCTACCTTTCAGAACATGGTGGTCCGGGGAGGCAGAAACTATGCCCAGTCATTCCTACCCAGTCCGGCACTAGGCACAAAATGGTGCCCATAATGTTAGTCTCATTTTGCATCTCATTACTAAAAGCATCAACTAACATATTGTTGTGGTAATTATAGTCGGGCAGTGTTAGTGTCATTTAAGTGATGTCAAGGGGCAAATAACGTGACTTAAAGCCTAAATCACTTGATGTATTTTCCCCTAAACCACTAAAAGCCTGAGGAACACAAGAATGATTTCACATGTTTCCTAAAATCCATCCAATTAAGTTGTTATTTATTTATTTATTTACTTAAAATTGTTTTCCTGCCTTTAACAAGGCGGGTTACAGATACACATACATAATCAATATGCACAGTCAATAACAAACTCAATACAATTACATCTCAGTAATTCCATCTGTCCTGAGAGACCTATGCCAAACAGTAAGCAATTCAAATTATCAGAACTACCACCCCACCATGAAAATGCACAAAATCAAACTAGCTGCATAGTCACCCTCCTCATAAAAAGAACTCAATTTACTTTAAAAAAAAAAAAAAAAAAAAACTTGCACAAAGCGAAGAGTCTTCAATAATTTGGTAAACTGTTGTATACTTGTACAACATTTTAAATAACCAGGAAGCCTGTTCCATAATACAGGTGCAGCTAACGAAAAATCACAGTTCTGAGTCTAAGCATAATGACATGCTGAAGCAGTGGACCACACAATTGTTTAGCAAACTTAGGCCTTCTTTTACAAAGCCACGCTAGCGATTCCCACATGGCAAATGAGAGGAAGCCCATGGGAATTGAATGGGCTTCCTCTCATTTGCCACACCGAGAATTGGCATTGCGGCTTTGTAAAAGAAGCCCTTAGTACGCAGCTCCCATCTTGGCAAATACATTTTCAACCTGTTAACGAAGTACCTAGGTAGCTCAGCATTTATACGTTTAAAAACCAACAGGAGGATTTTAAAGTTTACCCTTTGTGCAATGGACAGCCAAAGATGGTAAGGTGTTCCAAATATTTGGGCCTTCTGTATCTACTGTTCAAACTTGGAACTTAACACTCCTACCAGTTGTAGTGTCCTTGAAACTGTGATCTCAACAAATTCCCAGGAAGATACCAAATTAGGGGGTCTTTTTACTAAGGCATGCTAATCAAAAGCTCAGACTTTTTAACATTTACCATAAGTCAATTAGAGTTCAGCTAGTTGGAAATGGAAGAAATAGTACTTTCCATCTACTGAAGTGATCCAGATCTATCTTTATCAATATCATAAAACTGTGCATTTTTTCTAGCATAAAAGGTTCCAGTACTCAAATGCTAGGCTGCCCTTCAGGGGTGGGGTGATCACTGAGGGACCCACCCCACCATAGCCAGTCCCCCGGTAACCAGTCACAGAATCTATGACCAGGCAGAATTGGTGTGTAGAACCTGAGCTCTTTCATTAAAACTTGGGGTCCATGGGTCAATTTTAGCAGACAATGGAAAGGTGCCGGTACTCAGTACCCCCAAATACCTCCTCAAACAAAAGCCCTGTCATCTACATAACAATGGTAGTCCAAATGCAGAAATTTCAAAGCATCAGACAGCTAATGGATATAAAATCATAGTACTGAAACAGTGCTAATTACTCTCTTAAATAAGTTTAAACAAGCAATTGCTACTGGGAACAACATACTCCTCCTGCAATTTGATATGTCTAGTGCATTTGACATGGTAAGTTATAAAATTTTACTATATATACTAGAATACTTTGGAATTGGAGGTAACGTTCTAAACTGGTTCAAAGGCTTCTTAACTACAAGAACTTACCAAGTGATATCCAAGTTGAGCATGTCAGCTTCATGGACACCTGAATGCGGTGTTCCCCAAGGATCCCCACTCTCGCCAACCCTCTTCAACCTAATGATGACACCACTGAGCAAGTCGTTGGCTAATCAAGGCCTAAACCCATACATATATGCAGATGATGTCACAATTTTTATCCCGTTTAAACGTGATTTAAAAAAAATCACCAACAACATTAATCATAGCTTCCAAATTATGCACTCTTGGGCGGATGCATTTCAATTGAAACTAAATGCAGAGAAAACTCAATGTCTAGTACTTACATCACAATACAATACAAACAACTTTACCAATATATCCACACCAAACTTCACCCTTCCCATTTCAGATACCCTGAAAATTCTCGGAGTCACCATTGATCGGAATCTTACATTGAATAGCCATGTGAAAAACACAACAAGGAAGATGTTTCACTCAATGTGGAAACTTAAATGAATTAAACCTTTCTTCCCTAGGGGAATCTTTCGAAACCTAGTACAATCAATGGTACTGAGTCATTTAGACTACTGTAATGGGCTTCTTGCTGGCTGTAAAGAACAAAGCATCAGGAAACTTCAAACTGCCCAGAACACTGCAGCCAGACTTATATTTGGAAGAACAAAATACGAAAGTGCCAGGCCCCTAAGAGAAAACTTACACTGGCTTCCTCTTAAAGAACGTATAACTTTCAAAATATGCACTCTGGTGCATAAAATAATTCACGGTGATGCTCCAACCTACATGTTAGACCTTATTGACCTACCATCCAGTAATGCTAATAGATCGGCACACACATTCCTAAATCTTCACTTCCCCAGTTGTAAAGGTCTAAAATATAAATTAACACATGCATCTAGCTTTTCATACTTGAGTTCACAAATGTGGAATGCTCTACCATTGGACCTGAAAATAATCCACAATCTAATTAATTTCCGTAAGGCACAAAGACACATCTCTTTAACATGGTATACCATAATAACTTATAATTGGAACTGTATTTCTCCATCATTTACTTAACAATAGGTTTACTCTCTTCCTACACTGTATTGTTTAATTTTAATATACAATCCATGTTCAATATGTGTTACCATTTGTATATTTTTCCTTTTTATTCGACTGTTATTTAACACTCATGTTCTATATATATTACCAATTGAGTAAGTCATGACGGAAAAACTGTGAGCCACATTGAGCCTGCAAATAGGTGGGAAAATGTGGGATACAAATGTAACAAATAAATAAACATACGGAACAGCTGATTAAGCCAACCCTTGTGTTACCCCATAAGAAAGTTCAAACCAACTCAAAGACATTTCACAAACAGACACCTGCCATTTCCTACCACGCAGATAAGAATAAAACATTCAATTATTGATGGACCTTTGTCCAACTCACATAATCAGCTGATCAAATTCAAATGAATAATAAAATCAAACATAGCAGAAATAACAAGAAAAGCCACAATGATCATTTTTTTTATTCTGCAGTGTAGAAAGCCAGGAATCAATTGCTGATGTCAATAACAAAAGTCAAATTGCCACTCATTCAATATCTGAAACTCATCTAGGAATTGCTGCAATTGTGCTACCATTGCCTCCTCTAGAACCCTTGTACAAAAAGGGACATGGAGAAATCAGCCTAAAATTACTTAGGGCCTTTTACTAAACCAGCTAGTGATTCCTGCATGGCAAATGTGATAGATTCACTAGTGTAGTTTAGTAAAAGAAGCCCTTAAAATGGATGGATCAACAGTCATTTTTAAAAAAATATCAGATGGATAACTGCCTTTTTAATTTGGGGGAGGCATGGTCTTTTGAGTTTAAGAACTATTTATCAAATTGGTCAAAATGAGGGTCATAACTGCCTTGCTACTATTCATCACCTTAGTAAGAACAGGATCTGACTTTGAAGAACAGTTAGATATATGTGACACAGGGGCGTAGCCACGGGTGGGCCTGGACGGGCCCAGGCCCACCCATCCAAATCCTTCATCGCTGTCGCTGCCTTTTCTCCCGCGGCTTCCGGGAGGCAGCGATCAGCGTTACCTGTAGTGCCTGCCCTGAAATTATGCTTCTCTTCTCCCCAGGCTTCACCCCGCTCGTTTCTTCGCTCGTCTGCAGCGCTACGCTGCGCTGCTATTCAAACAGGCAGCTCCGCTCCTCTCTGCCGCGTCCATCCGGCCCTACTAAACAGGAAGTGCATCAGAGGGCCAGATGGACACGGCAGAGAGGAGCGGAGCTGCCTGCTTGAATAGCAGCGCAGCGTAGCGCTGCCGACGAGCGAAGAAACGAGCGGGGCGAAGCCTGGGGAGAAAAGAAGCATAATTTCAGGGCAGGCACTACAGGTAACGCTGATCGCTGCCTCCCGGAAGCCGCGGGAGAAAAGGCAGCGACAGCGATGAAGGATTTGGATGGGTGGGCCTGGAGGGCAAGTGCTGGATTTGTGGTTTGTTGGTTGGGGGGGGAAGGGATACTTTTGCCAAAGACAGTCAGACTTGTAGGAGGAAGGGGATTAGAGGGAACTGGGAAGGAAGAGAGCTGCTGGAGGTGGGAGGAAGGGGCTGGAGAGCTTCTGGAAGAGGGAGGGAAGGGAGAGAGCTGCTAGACATGGGAGGGAGAGGAGGAAGGGGTTGGAGAGCTGCTGGACAAGGGAGGAAGAGGAGGAAGAGACTGGAGGGAAGGGAGAGAGCTGCTGGACATGGGAGGAAGAGAAGGAGGGGACGATGGAAGGGAGAGAGCTGCTGAAGGAAGGGGAGGAGGGGACTGAATGGAAGGGAGAGAGCTGCTGGACATGGGAGGGAGAGGAGGAAGGGGCTGGAGAGCTGCTGGACAAGCTAGGAAGAGGAAGAAGGGACTGGTGGAAAGGGGGAGAGCTCCTGGACATGGGAGGAAGAGGAGGAGGGGACAATGGAAGGGAGAGAGCTGCTGAAGGAAGGGGAGGAGGGGACTGAATGGAAGGGAGAGAGCTGCTGGACATGGGAGGGAGAGGAGGAAGGGGTTGGAGAGCTGCTGGACAAGGGAGGAAGAGGAGGAAGGGACTGGAGGGAAGGGAAAGAGCTGCTGGATATGGGAGGAAGAGAAGGAGGGGACAATGGAAGGGAGAGAGCTGCTGAAGGAAGAGGAGGAGGGGATCTGGGTGGAAGGGAGAGAGCTGTTAGATGTGGGAGGAAGAGGAGGAGGGGATCTGGATGGAAGGGAGAGAGCTGCTGGACATGGAAGGAGAACTGGAGGGAAGGGAGAGAACTGCTGGTACAGCACAAGGAGGGAGGGAAGGGAAACAGAGATACCAGACCAAGGAGATGAAGGAAAAGGGAATATTAAACCTACAGCTTGAGGGAGGGAGGCAGGAAATCAAGCAACCAAACCAGATGCTGGAAAGAGGAGGGAGTGAGAAGGAGAGAAGCTGGATGGGGTAGGGTCAGAGAGGGTAGAAATATATTGGCACTGGGGACAAAGAGAGGGGAGAAGATGGACAGAGTAATATAGGGACACAGAGAAAAGGAGATACTAAACATGGAGGAAGATAGAGGTACAGAGATGGAAGAAGATGGAAGGATGGCAGAGAAAGAGGGAAAACAGATGGAAGGATGGCAGAGAAACAGGGAAAACGGATGGGTGGGGAGAGAGACACTGGATGGAAGGATGCAGAGAGAAAGGGGAGAGACTGGAAGGATGTGGAGAGAGAAGGGACACTGAACAGAAAAGGGTAGAGAGATAGACACTGGTTAGAAGGAGGGAGAGAGACATTAGATGGAAGGATCAGGAGAGAGGGTAGATGGGTAGAAGGATGGGGAGAGAAAGAGGGAAGACGCTGGATGGAAGGGTAGGGAGAAAGAGGTGACACTGGATGGAAGGATGCAGAAAGAAAGAGGGGAGACTATTGGAGGATGGGGAGAGAGAGGGGAGACACTGGAAGGATGGGGAGAGAAAGAGGAGAGCTGCTGCATGGAAAGGGGGAGTAGTGAAAGATTGGAGAATAAGAGGAAGGGGCATGGGGAGAACAAGGGTGAGAAAAAGATGAAAAGCCATAAGTAGATGAAGGAAATTAAAGAATGGATAGTAAGAATGAATTAAATCTGGACACAGAGAGAGGCAGAAAAATATTGAAGAAAGCAAAGAAAAAGGAGAGAAAAATGACAAATGGCCAGGAAACCCTGGCAGAAGAGTTAAACGAAAGAAAGCAGAATCTAGAGACACAATGAGACAAAGTAAATGGCCATACAACAAAGGTAAAGAAAATAATTTTATTTTTAATTTAGGATAAAGTAATATGGTGTTAATAAAGTTTCAGAGACCAATACTTCCTTCCTTAGGTCAGGAGAGGATACCGTAACAGCATTATACTGACCTGAGGCAGGAGGTTTTGGCCTCTGAAAGCTCACTGAAAAGGATTAGTAAATTGTCTGAAATCTGATGCACTGAAAAGCAGCACTTTACCCTGTGTGACAAATGCATCTGAGTGTGACTAAATTTTGCTGGGGGGGGGGGGGGGTACAGAGAAAATTTTGTGCCCACCCACTTTGGGTTCAGGCCCACCCAAAATTGGCAGTCTGGCTACGCCACTGATGTGACCATCACTTGAAAAAGGCAACTAGTCTCCAGAAACAAAAAAATGAGGTTTTAATGAATTCTGTTAGAGCAAGCAATTTGTAATATAACAGTTCAAACCCCATCTTTTTAAACAAATAAAAAGGTTACAGCAATTCAAACATGTAACTTTTTAAGACTGCTTATGGACCCATGACATGAAAAATCGGCCATTCTCAGCATTTTGGATCCCCTACTTTAGTTACCTTTTCCCAGAGATGGTCACATATGTCTCTTCAGCTTAGCAGCAAACTCCTCCAGTAACAGGGAGAACTCATTCCACTTGTAAATAGCATCATCAATCACAGCTGTATTCATAACGAGTTTTGTTTATACTAACTGAGTTTAAATTCAATAATCCGCTTTGAAAAAATTGAGCCAGTTCCTCACAGTCGAGGTCCACTGTAGCAGCCTTACTTACAGATTATATTAAACTTTGAGCAGTAGAAAATAACTCTCAAGAACAATTCCAATTAGTAAGTGATGTAAACCTTCCTAACTCATCCGTAATTTGATGATAATCAGTGCAGCACTGACTCAAAACTTAATCTAGTGTCAGCTGTTTTATATCTATGCCAATAGCACTCAGCTCAGCGGAATGTTTTTTAGCTTCCTTCACCTCCAAGAAAACCAATTCTATAAAGGTTAGCTAGCATTAAACAAACCTTTATAGAATAGTGCTTAGCGCTGATTCCCACACCCAACTTGGGTATGACGACTTAAGCCTGCTGAAACCTGGTGTAAATGTTGACATGCAACCAATGGCAGTTGGGCGTGTAAATGACCCTATTCTATAGCACTGTGCCTACGTTTTAGGAATGCCCATGATCTGCCCATGCCACACCCCCTTTTGAGTTGCGCATGAGACAATGTAGGTGCGCAGTGTTATAAAATAGCTCATAAGTCCTAAATAGTGCCAGTTAAACCTCAATAATTGATTGCTAACAGCTCATTAACTAAGTAGTTTTTGCACGGATCTGGGATCCGTGTCTAAATTTGGGTGACCTTTATAGAATCCAGGGGATTCTTTTTAAATGGTGAAACCTGATCAAGGTTCTGTATCAAGGCTTGATTAAATTCATCAACATTTTTAACTAAGATCAGAACATTTAATAAAATATTAGAAAACATGTTTTCATCGACCATCCCACGAGCCATCCTAATAAAGGAAGCAACTGAAATCCAATGGGGACACCCAAGAAAATGATAACATGAAACAATCAGACTATAGAACCTCACAGTCAGTCAGCACATTAAAATCTACAAAAATTAACATTTTAGAAAAATCCTCATGATGGGAATAATTCTGTAAGAAGCCACCTGGTTTTAGGTTTCAGGAAGGCACATAAATGGCAATATTCTAGTTATTTATACACATAAGTGTCCACATTGTTAGAGAACATCATCTAGTGGAAAGGTTTGTGCCATGATTTGATGGTGTGCACTTTGATGGTGGGAGTGCACATAGGCAGAATGTGGACAGAGCACACTTGCATAAATTATAGAATTCTATCATTTCTCCAAAGACAAGCAGGCCTTCTTATTCTCACATCTGGGTGATGTCATCCAATGGATTCCAGTGCGGAAGATGACTGATGAGTGAAGTAGAAGGTTCTAGCAGCATCCCACCATGCAAGTGCTGGTGCCTTCCCTCCAGTCTTAGTTTTTTCAAGGAGCTGAGAGGACGCGTTCTCGTGTTCTCTCATTCACTCTGCATTTAAGACTTGTCTTGTGTCTTCCCGTGCAGGTTTTTTGCTTTATTTTTCAGTATTTTTTCTTCTGTTTACCTTTTTCTTCAATCTTTCGTATTTTATTTGAGTTTTATGCTTTTTCAAGTTTTCTTTGTTTTTCGGGTGTGACTGCACAGTTAGGCTGCTGCCCGGCCTTGTCAGTTCAAGATTGAGGAGTTTAATTTAGCTGCAATTCTTTTTTTTTTTTTTTTTGATGTTTCGGAAGATCCCCAGTGGCTTGAAAAGGTGCGCCAAATGTAGTCGTGTGATTTCTGCCATAGACCTGCACAATTGGTACATCGGGTGCCTTGGGCCAGATCATGTCCCCTCTGATTGATCTCTGCTTAAAAATGCAGGTGAGAACTCAATGAGAGCAACTGGCTCAAAGAGAGCAACTTTTTGGCTCGTCACAGGCTGAACTTTGTCAATGGCATCATTGACCTCCATTGCTGTTCAGACTTTGTCATCCACTGGGAGTGCACCGGCATCGAGTGGATCTCCACCTGTCTCGACACTGAGTGCTGATAGCAGGACCCAGGATCAGTCAGCATGCTCTGAGAGGACCTGTTGCAGTTACTGCAGGGGCCTCCTACTCAGGCATTGAGGGTGCTTGGACAAACAGCAGAACAGCCCCAGGCCCTCTCTGAGGCTCCATTGGTGCCGGTGCCCAAATCTTCAATGCTGACACCTCACAGGGTGTTGACGTCAATGTCTGGGCATGCAGTACATCTCTCAACATCGGGAGAGAAAGCTTCCCCAGAGTCTAAGAGAATAGGGCTGTACCTCGGGGCTCTTCGAGGCGTGGTCCTCGTTCCACCAGGCCAAGGTTGGTGCAGAACCATTCAGCTGCCTCTGAGTATGTGGAAGAGTCTGATTGTGACCACTCTTGGGAGTCAGATGAGGATCCACATTACTTCTTGGAGGAGGAGTCATATGGTATGCAATCTGATCTTTCTTCTCAAAAGAGAAGAAAATCTCCACTAGAGGCGCTTTCTTTCTCTTGTTTTGTGAAGGAGATGGCTGTGGCTGTCCCTTTTAAGTTGGAGACAGAGGAGGAGCCTAGGGAGGAAATATTGTCTGTCCTGGGCTATAAGTCTCCTTCTAAGGAAGGGATCACTGTGCCATTGCACACTATCCTTAAGGACGCACTATTGAAGAACTGGGAGCCTTCCCTCACAGTGCAAGTCGAAGAAAGTGGATAAGCAGTATCATATCGAAAAGGCTCCCGGATTCAAGAGAGCACAGCTACCTCACCACTCCATGGTGGCCGAATCCGCTGTCATGTAGGCCAACAGTTCTCGATCTCATGCCTCGGCACCCCCAGGGTGAGAGACCGGAACCTTGGACTCATTTGGGAGAAATACTTTTCAGGCCTCGTTGCTTGTTGCCTGCATCCAGTTGTACCAGCTCTACACAAGCCTTTACTTGGAGTCTTTAGTAAACAGTACACTGAGTCTGGTGGACGCTGACCCTTTAAAGCAGACCACAGGTTTCACTAGCTAGCCAACAAACAGATGGAGTGCAGGCATTATGTGGCTAGAGGCACCTATGATACCTTTGATGTTGTGTCCAGACTCTCTGGCATGGGTGTGGAGACGTGCAGACTCTCATGGCTGTGTGTCTCTGACCTCGAACCAGCAGTTCAAGAGAGATCAACAGATGTGCCATTGTGAGGGGACAATTTGGACAGAAAGTGGAAGAGGTTGTTGACCTCATTAAGAAACATATGAACACCATCCACACTCTATCTCGGCATCCTCCATCTGCATCTTCTTCAACAAGAAGATTTTCTAGCGGACTCAGGCACTGACCCTGTTACTCTCAAAGGTGTAGGTTCCCACTTCCCACTCACTGTGCTCAGGCAACTCAGGACCTTCATCCCAGGCCTCACCAACCCCTTCCTCAGAAGTCCAAGCTGGCTCCCCAGTTAAAGCAGGGCATGAGCTTTTGACTGGCTCCAGCGGAGCATAGCTGCTCGAAGAGTATCCATCCCAGACAGCTTACCGGTCAGAGGGAGGCTCACGTTTTACCAACACAGATGACCCCTTGTAACCTCTGACTGGTGGGTTCTTCAAATAGTCCATCTCGGTTACACACTGAATTGGCATCAGAGACCTTCAAATTGTTCACTGAAAGTGTCTTTCATCAGATCTCAGTACAAGCAGGTACTTGTAGAGGAAATCTCTGCCCTTGTACATGCCCGAGTAGTGAAACCTATGCCACCAGGGGAAGAAGGGAAGGGATTCTATTCCTAGTACTTCCATTGTGGTAAAAAAAAACAATGGGGGGATTCCGGCCCATCCTAGACCTAAGGGCCCTGAACAAATTTCTGGTCAAGGAAAAGTTCAGGTTGATTTCCCTGGGCACCCTTTCTGTAATTCAGGAAAATGATTGGCTGTGCTCTCTAGTCTTAAAGGATCCCTACACTCACATTTTCAGACTTCCAGTTCATAAGAAGTATCTCAGATTTCATGTGGGGAAATGCCACTTCCAGTATCACATTCTGCCATTTGGTCTGGCATCTGCCCCCATAGTTTTCACCAAATGTCTGGCAGTAGTCGCAGCATATGTACGAAGATTGGCGGTGTATGTGTTTCCCTACCTAGATGATTGGCTGGTCAAAAGCATATCACAGGAAAGAGCCATGTTGCTGTTTGTTCCTGTGATTAGTCTGCGGAGGACTGGGTCTTCTGTTTTTGCCTTGTCCTCCCTTGAGGAATGAAGTTCAATCAAAGCCATTATATTAAGAGATAAGGGGAAGGGGGGAAGATACAGTGTACTCCGTTTAAGTGCAAGGGCTCCAGACCGGACTTTTACTTGCACTTATCTGGAGCATGCACATAACTGAAGTTACCATTTCAAATCATTATTTAAGAAATCACACAGAATTAGTGTAGCTTAACTTATTTATTACTGCTATTGGACAGTAAACAAATTTTATAAGGCATTGCTCATTTTCTGAAAAAGATCAATAAACATAAATAAAGTTTTTGCATCATAAAACTAGTTAAGGGTTAAAAATATCTGTAGTTGTTTTTTGTACAGTGTTTTGTCTATTTGTGTTGTACACAAGGTCCAGCAGGTCATAATGTGCATTACTCTGGCACCCATTACCCTCTAGATGAGCTCTCACAATGTCCAAGCTTTGTAAGGCAACAGCAAATGTCACAGTGGGTCTTGCTTCACACTCACTGCCAACTTCCACCCCTCCCACCCCACCCCATTGGCTCATCATCTGTGTCTCCAGCATCCTCAGCCACAGACTGCAACTCTGAGCAAATATCGACAGCTATCTACAGGTCATCATCAACTGCCATGTAGTGCTCAAACTCCTCAGCAGTCACTCCAGCTGGCAGATCAAGTGGAAGCAAGATTTTCATCATCAAATCATTCTTTTATAAAGCTAGCCCGACTGTAGCAGTTGGCAATTGTACTTTGGGTAACACAACGCCAAGCCTCCTTCTACATGTTTATGAGCATGTTTCAACTTCAGGTGCACGGTTCAACTCCTCCGCCACTACAACCGCTGGACACAAGGGTGTGAATGAGCACAGTTCAACTCTGCCACTACAACCGCTGGAAGAAAATAGCAAGCACCCTCCTCCTTTACTCAGGGGGTCTTTTACAAAGATGAGCTAGCATTGTTAGTGCATGCTAAATGCTAGAGACACCATAGGCATATATGGGCATCTCTAACATTTAGCACATACTAATTTTTAGCGTGCACTAAAGACGCTAGCACATCTTTGTAAAAGGGGTCCTCATTGAAGGGGCAAGAAATAAAATGGGGGTCACAAGCCCTCTTCACTCTGAGCCGCACAACTATGCTGCTGCACATCACAAGCTGCTAGCCAATAAAAGAGAGACAGCAGCGAGGCAGGTCCGTCCATTCCAATGTCATTGGCTCCCAGCCTTATGATGCACAACTGCTTTGCCACACAGCAATTGGGCATCATGAATCCAGGAGCCAATGAGGTTGGAGGGGGACTGTAAGGTTACGTTGCAGATAAGCGGAGTGTGCACTTATCCAATGTACACTTAAGTGATATGCACTGTATATCAAATCCCCATCAATTTAAATGCTATCAGTAATACTGGAATTTTGGCAATTGAAAGCCTAGAAGAAGCCAATTTCCTATGTATTAGTATCAGTACTGCCCCTTTCTCCTACAGCCATTCTGCCTTGCACATAATTCATATTCATAACCAGCTGGACACAGGAAATTTAAGACAATCTTATCTCAATCTGAAACCCATAATTCGGTAATGCAGAAATATGTGTTATGTTATGTTATTAGAGATTTGTATCCTGCCATATCCCCACAAAAAAAGGCTCAGAGCAGGTCACAATACAGTACAATAAATACATCCTTCTAAATAAATTAGCAACAAAAAAGAAAATCATACAAACTTATTAAAAAGATAGATTTTCAGTTTTTTATGAAAGGCCATATAAGAAGGAGTCAAACAAACTTCTAAAGGTAACAAATTCCAAACCTTAACTGTTCAGTAGCAAATAATTTTTTCATATACAGATTTAAGTTTAATTCCTTGCATTGATGGAAAAGGTAGTAATAAACGGTCCTGATTACGACTCATGGTGAAACCACCCAACAACTGAAATAAAAAGGAGAAACCTGGCACCTGCTCATGCAGACTTTTAAAAACCAAACAGCATAAATTATGAATTTTCTTCATAAGTTTCATTTAAATTCCAGAAAAAAGGGAATTACAGTAATCTACTTGGGACAGCACCCTAGTTTGCACAAGCACTTTAAAATGTTGCTGAAGAAAATATGAACAAATCAGTTGCAACTACCTGAATTTATAAAACAACTTTTTTTTTTAGTTCACAGGTTTTATAAGTGAAAAGGTTTCATAAAATATATGAACACTGACCTTTGAACTAACATATTAACCTGATTCTCAAAGCTTAACGAGGAGTCCAGTAAGACCCCGCAATACTGTAGACACTCTTATCAGTTTTAAAAGATGTTCCATCAGATATCTGTTATAAATCTGGGATAGATTCAGCATGCTGCCCAAACCATAATATCTGTGTTAGCTAGAGCTTTCAGTGCTAATAGAGTCTCTTTGTCATGGACTCCCAAACCAAGCAATTTTATGCTGTTTTTTTTTTTTTAATGTTCAAGTGTTAGCTTGAAAATAGACATGAAGAAAGATAAATGTGATCGTACTGTGTTGTCCATATTATATTACACAAGTGGGTTGGAAAAATACTGGTGCATCGTGACATCCTTCTAGCTATTTTATCTGTGGTGTGACGTGTCTCTTTCATCTCCGGTTGTTCTCTTAATCTAATGTGCTCTTCTTCCCTTCCATTCACTTGTAACTGCAGTGGTGCCCACTCTTAGTACAAAGATTGCAACAGCAGGTGGCTATTTGCCTGCCTGGGATTACTAGCAGAATAAAGACCACTTCATTTGAGTTGCATCTCTTTCATTTAGGAAGATAGAGGGGGGGAGGCTAAATTGTAGACCTGTTTGATAGGATTTCTAATGCAGTGGTGGAAGGCATTGTTTTCAAATGCATAAGAGGGCATATCTCTAAGATTTTATTAGCGTGACTGTAGACAGTGCTATAGTACAATGCATGAATGTATAGCACAACTGAGAAACAGTCTGAGTAAAATCTTGTAGGCTATTGCCATACCCTATCCACAAACTTGGGGCCTTGTGCTGTTTGGAAATGGCCTCTTTTTTTTTTTTTTTTTTTTTTTTTTAATTATTTATCAGCTTTTATTTTAAACAAACTCTTAAGAGTCACAGACATACAAGCAATTTCAAAAATCCTTCAACAGAAAATTTAAATAGAAATTATTTTCCTAATGCCCATACAAGAAACGGGAGAGGAGGGGGTTGTTTCTAAATGGAATGGGGAATTGGGAACGCAGTATACCCAGCCTCATTTTAACACATTATTTGTGACACTAGCTGAAATGGTGAAGTCTGCAGATTGGCAGGAAACCCAATTTAAACTGCTACATAGGGCATATATCACTAGAGAGAGGGGGATAAAAATGAAACTGTGGGATTCCGATAAGTGCTCTAAATGTCAGGTAGGAGTGGGTATTTTTATTCACACATTTCTAGAATGCCCTAAACTGACCCTGTGGAATGAGATTTTTCGGATACACATTAAGGTGCTTCAGACAAAGGTAGAATGGTCTTACCAGGCTTTGTTGTTGGGGGACCAGGCAGAACTTATTGAACAAGGATTCTCCCAACCACAACGGAGATTTTTGTATATGACAACGTTAGCAGCAAAAAAGGTTATTTTGCAATTTTGGACAAGTGCGGAACCGGTGCCATATAATTCCTGGCTGAATAAAGTCACAGAATTGGCTAGGTATGAGAACTCCTTTTACAAGCAGTCCCCAAATGCAGAATATAGACAATATGCACAGTTGTGGCAGAAGCTTGAAGAAGTAGTTCAGTAACTCTCACCATTAAAAGCTACTGTTCACATGAAGAGGGGTTGGGGGAGGGGAGGCAGGGTGGGAGGATACTGGGGAGGGTGGGATTAGGGAGGGCAGGTGTATAAGTTTTCCTTTGTATCCCTCTTGACTGAACTAGGACATGGAGGAATTTGAGAGAGGGATGTAGGGTATGTAGGGGGGGAGGTATAAAGGGAAAATGTCAATGTGGTCATGTATGACAGAAGACGTGTATATCGTATATCATAGCGCAGAGTGAATTTGTTACCAACAGTATTTGTTACCAACAGTACTGAAGTTTTATATGTTAGAGCATAGAATGTACACATGTACTGCATTGATGCCAATAAAGATAATTAAAAAAAAAAGAAATTATTTTCCTTTAACTATCGACCATAAAATTAAGGCAATAATCCAAGATTTTAAAGAAAATACAAAAAGATAAAGTAATAGTTGCTGCTACCAAGAAGCATCTCTCCCTTTAGCCTATCTAGCAGTGTCGTCTGGTGACCCAGCTGTTACATTAACATCCTCTTTAGAGATCAAAAAATCTATCAATTGTTTTGGGTCAAAAAACTGAAACATTTTTGTTTGATACACAATTCTACATATACAAGGAAATTTTAAGATAAAGTTAGCTCCTATGGCGAGAGTTCTCAGGCGTAGTAGTGCTAAGAAAGCACTTCGCCGTTTCTGAGTTTCTCTCGCCAAATCTGGATTTAACCTTACTTTGGAGCCAAAAAAAAGTTGATTGTAAGTGCCTAAAGGAAAGCCTCAAAACAGCGTCCAGGTCCATTTCTAAAGCAAAAACAACTAGTAATGTTAGTCTTTGAGTTACAACCTCCAATGAGGATTCTTAGAAAGATGTCAAGTTCATCTCGTTCCCTCTATTGGATTGAGAGGTAATATTCGCCACACTAGTTCTAATAGGCAAATATTGTGCTCGCACAATAGGGGGTAACATAGTAGGTGACGGCAGAAAAAGACCTGCACGGTCCATCCAGTCTGCCCAACAAGACAACTCATGTGTGCTACGTTTTGTGTATACCCTACTTTGATTTGTACCTATGCTCTTCAGGGCACAGACCGTATAAGTCTGCCCAGCACTATCCCCGCCTCCCAACCACCGGCTCTGGCACAGACCGTATAAGTCTGCCCAGCCATATCCCTGCCTCCCAACCTCCAGTCCTGCCTCCCACCACTGGCTCTGGCACAGACCGTATAAGTCTGCCCTGCACTATCCCCGACTCCCAACCTCCAGCCCCGCCTCCCACTACCGGCTCTGCTATCCAATCTCGGTTAAGCTCCTGAGGATCCATTCCTTCTGAACAGGATTCCTTTATGTTTATCCCACACATGTTTGAATTCCGTTACCGTTTTCATCTCCACCACTCGACATGCCCAAAGTCTCCATCAAATATTTTTTTACCATATCTATGGAGGAAATCAGAGGAGACTTAGGAAAATTCATAAATCTCAAATTTAATCTTCTAGATTTATTTTCCAGGTATTCCAAACATCTTGCCATATAGTCTCTGTCCTTAATCATTCCCTGGTTAAGGGCTTCCATTGTTTGCACTTTTCCTCCAATTTTCTCCAAGTTGGAAACTTTATTTATAATTGTTTGTGCTTGCTGGAGGGACACACTGGATAATGTCTTTATATCTGATGAATTTCTCAAAGTCTGTTGTTGTAAAGAGGCATGCATGGTTGCAGTTAGGTCCTAGAGTACTTCTAAAGTTACCACGGGAGGTTTTTGAATTACTCCCGCTTCTAAAACCAAAAGGGGGGCGTTAACAATTTTTCTCAGGTTACTCACGGTCTCTTCTTCCACCGTGGCTGTTCCTGAGCCTTCCAACGGGGAAAACGGGTTTCCTCGCTGTGTTGGTCCCACGCTTTCTGGAGAGAGCAACGCAGACCTCGTTTCTCCTTCCAATCCTCTTGGTTGCGGGGGCCCTGTGCGTTCAACGGGGCTGAACGACACCCCCTCATCACTGCTGGCAGGCCCATTCAAGCCGGTCCCGACAGCAGGGGATGAAGTGCTACTCGGCCCCAGAAGCACCCCGTATCGCTCCAGCGTCGGCTGATTCTGAAGGTGGATTCCACTCGGTGTAGAGAGAGGCATTCGAGTTTTCCCCCTCCGCTTCCCCATAACTGGGAAATCAGTTCCTTCCGAACTGCTGTGCTGCGCTCAATCAAGCGCGTCTGGTGCAGCAAGTGATCAAGTGGCCATCTTGGATCTCCCTGGAAATGGCCTCTTAATTAATTCCTGAAGTTTATACACCAAATTATATTCATCTATGCATTTATTTTGCCTCCTTGGAAGTATATATGAATGAGATCAGAATGAAATTATATTTTGGATGATCCTAAGAGGTCAAGAAATCAAATCTCTCACAATAGCATCTGATCTGAATGCAGATCAGATTAAGGGGGTTTATTTATTAAAGTGTAAAAGTCAGGCTTTTACTGCACCTTAATTTACCATGGAAGTGACTAACCTGCAGTAAGTCAGTATTGCAGGTAAGTCACTTGCGGTATATTTGTGAACCTGCTTGTGATCAACCAGTTATTTTACTGCCCTAGGAGTATGGGGCCACTAAACTATATCCCAATGCTCCTGAGCCCTTAAAGGGGCCAGCCAAAGTGATAGCTTCCTCCCCCCCCCCCCCCCCCGATTCCCTCCAATCAAACCCCCCCTCCCAAAGACCCTTTAACATGTTTTGCGGTAAGCCTTTTTTCCTACTTTAATACAATTTATAAGCTTTCCAGGGACAGGAAAGTTACCTAAGGGCCCTTTTGCAAAACGGCAGTAAGCCCAATGCGGGCTTAGCGCATGCTAATCTGGAGGTACCAGTGGCCCAACGCGGGCGCCAGTGGTAGTTCCAGGCCCGGCGAATGCCATTTCCCACGCTAGAGAAAATCGGACCATATTTTTTAGCATTGCACTAAACCAGCAGTAATCGGGCAGCACCACGTGCTACCCAGTTATCGCCGGGTTAGCGTGGGAGCCCTTACTGCTACCTCAATGGGTGGTGGTAAATGCTCTTCCCGCATGGCCACACGGTAAGTGCAATCTTACTGTATGGCCATGTCTTTTTGTTTTTACGGGAGATTTGGACTCTCTTTGTTGTTGTTCATGTCTTTTTGTTTTCAGCCTTATTACCCACTGCAGTAAAAAGGGCCTCAGCGTGCAGCAAAAACAGCCGCTAGCACAGGGTCCTTTTTACCACAGTTTGGTAAAAGGATGCCCTACTGCACCTGAATATAACTCACCTTGAACTGCTACTAAAAAAATGTGTGAGCTCAATCCAAAAATAAGATAAATCCCACCTTACTTAAGAGTACAAATCTGAGCACTGAAAAAGTGCTTCCTAGGGGGAGGCCTAAGTCTAACGCTGCTATAAGATGTTTCCTTTGCTCTCTACGTCCTGAGGAGGTGTATATGTGACACTTTTTGCATAAAAATTGTTATAAAAATAGATAGGGAGGTGGTTGGTTGAGGACCAGTGATCGAAGTACGGTGACTGTGCATATGGGATATATATGCATGAGCAATTCCATTAATTTGGTTAAATGTCACCAGTCTGAGGTCCTTCTTCCCCCCTTCCGCTATTTTTCCTCACCAGCATGCAATTTGCTTGATCTAACCCGCTATTTTGTTGCGGTGTTTTTCCCATTTCCTTTGTTACTTTAACATAATGTACCCAATTCTTTCATGTTTCTCCAGTGTCACGGTGATGCCATTGATGTTATGTGTATAGCTTCACTTCAGAATGCTGGTTACAGAATAATGAAAAAATAATGTGTTATAAAGTACAACTAAGTTTTTTCTTAAACATGATAGTGATATTATGGAAATAAATATTAAGATGAAAATATTAAAGGAGAAAAAAGAGGATCCTCATGGAGTAATCCATATGGCAATGCAGTGAGGATAATCTGATTACCCTCACTGGATCGCATATAGAAAGAAATATTGCAATTTCTTTGAAGTAATAAACATTTCGGTTCTACTATTGCACATGGATGCAGTTAAAATCATCACTAATAGATGGTATAAAATTGCAATTAAAAGCAGATCATTTGAAAATTAAAATTAAAATCCACAGCTGTGTTGTTAAAAAAAAAAACACAATTTGCATAAATTCAGAAATGAATATTAAATGCAATGTCTCAGATACAACTCTTATTTATTTATTTATTTATTTATTTATTAGGATTTATTTACCTCCTTTTTGAAGGAATTCACTCAAGGCGGTGTACAGTAAGAATAGATCAAACATGAGCAATAGGCAATTACAGCAGTAAAAATATTCAAATAACAATACACAGTATGGCGTGGTATACTACTAACGATGTCAACACAATTCGTAATAGAACATTTTAATTGATAGTGAAGGTTAACTCTTATTTTTCTCTTTGTATCATAAGAACTGAATCTTCAATTGCAGTGTGAGAATTCTACTACAGCATCCTTCAACTAATATCATATAGCAACAAGAACATTAATACATTTTTATTATTAATTACATTTGTATCCCGCGCTTTCCCACTCAAAGCAGGTTCAATGCGGCGTACACAGTAACATAGTAGATGACGGCAGAAAAAGACCTGCACAGTCCATCCAGTCTGCCCAAGACAAACTCATATGTGTATACCTTACCTTGAATTTGTACCTGTCCTTTTCAGGGCACAGACCATATAAGTCTGCCCAGCAGTATTTCCCGCCTCCCATCACCGGCTCTGGTACAGACCGTATAAGTCTGCCCTCCCCTATCCTAGCCTCCCAACCACCAACCCTCTTCCCCCCACCTGCTAACAGAATATTGTTACAGAGGGTAAAAGTTAAGTATACCAGAAAAATAGATGAGGTGAGTAGGTAGAAATAGGCAATAGAAAGGGGAGTAAGGTGGGAGATGTGGTCTGGGTCAATGTCGTTATCATGGGGGTATGCGTTAGGTAGATGGTTCATAAGATTAATCTGGATTGTTTGGATAGGCTTGCTTGAATAAATGGGTTTTCAGTGCTTTCCAGAAGGGTAGGTAGTTGCAGATTGATCGGATAGATCTGGGGAGAGCATTCCAGAGTTGGCTGCCCAGGAAGGAGAAGTTAGATCCATAGTAGGTCTTGAACTTGATTCCTTTGCAGTTGGGGTAATGCAGGTTGAGGTAGTTTCGTGAAGATTCAGACATGTTTCTGGTAGGGAGGTCAATCAGATTGAACATATAGTCTGGAGATTCACCGTGGATAATCTTGTGGATTAATGTGTGGCCCTTGAAGTTGATTCATTCTTTGACAGGGAGCCAGTGAAGTTTTGCACGAAGAGGTGTTATGCACTCAAAACATGATTTGCCAAAAATGAGTCTCGCTGCCATATTCTGGGCAGTCTGAAGTTTTTTCAGGTTATGGGCCCTGCAGCCAAGGAAAATACTATTACAGGAGTCGACATGGGTAAATACCGTGGATTGTACTAAATTCTGGAAAGTTTTCAGGGGAAGATAGGGTTTTACGCGTTTCAATATCCACATCATATTGAACATTTTCTTTATAGTGGATATAGCGTGATTGTCAAGTGAAAGGTGGTTGTCTAGAATCACTCCAAGGATCTTCAGATTGTCAGAAATGGGGATTATGATGTCTGAGGTTTTAAGAATAGATGGGAGAAGCGCAGAGTGTTGAGATGAGAGGATTAGGCTTTGTGTTTTTTCTTTGTTCAATTTCATCCTAAAGGCGTTGGCCCAAGAGGTCATTTTAAAAGTCACTTTTAAAATGTATTAACATGCTTGTTGCTGAATTGATGATTCAGTTCTTATGATACTAAGAGAAAAATGAGAGTTGTATCTGAGACATTGCATTTAATATTCATTCCTGCACTTTATGCAAATTATGTTTTTTAACAACACAGCTGTGGATTTTCATTTGAATTTTCTAATGATCTGCTTTTAATTGCAATTTTATACCATCTATTAGCTCTGAATTTTACTTCAAAGACATTGTAATATTTCTTTCTATATGCGATCCAGTGAGGATAATCAGATTATACTGTGCTGCCATATAGATTACTCCGTGAGGATCCTCCTTTTCTTCTCCCTTATTTCGCCTTAATATTTCTTTCCATGGCATAGTAAAAAGGCACCTAAGGAAGGAATACAAGGGTCCTTTTACTAAGGCGTGCTGAAAAATGGCTTGCGGTAGCGTAGGCATGGGTTTTGGGTGCGCGTCGATCCATTTTTTAGCGCTTCTGTAAAAAAGTCCTTTTTTGCCGAAAATGGACGTGTGGCAAAATCAAAATTGCCGCGTGTCCATTTTGGGCTGAGACCTTACCGCTAGCCATTGACCTAGCGGTAAAGACTGACGTGGTAACTGGGCGGTAATGATGTAAACGTGCCAAATGCCACTTGGCACGCAACCGTTCCACGCGCCCAAAAATAAAAAATATTTTTCAGATACTCGTATCGGACGCGCAACAAAAATGAAATTACTGCAAGAGCCACGCAGTATTCGGGCGGGAACGCCATTTTGGCGCACATTGGGCGCGTGTAGACGCTTATTTGGCTTAGTAAAAGGGCCCCACAATTTTTAAGTGCCTGTTAAAAATTGTATTCTTTCCTTAGGGGCCCTTTTACTATGCCATGCTCCAAAGTGTCTGGCACTTTTTGTTGCATGTGGGTTTCCCCCACACTGTGTCCCAATTAGGGCGTGGCCATTACTGCAGGACTTACCGCCACCTATTTACTAAGTTGTAAGAGCTGCTGTGCTAATCAGGCAGTATGTTACAATGCACCCATGCTACCCGATTAACGCAGGGCACGCCTACTCTTTGCCCATAGACACGCCTCCTGCGCCAAAAAAAATACTTTTTAGAGTGTGATTAGCGCGTGCTGATCCACAGCCTACAATGCAACAAAAAGCACTGCCTCTCCTGCCTTCTTAAATCGCTTCCTGCCACCTAAGTGGGGATATTCTGCAGCCATTTTAGAGAGGCACCACAAGGGGCAGGAGCGAGAGGGCTGTGTTCCTGCCCCCAATGACCCCGCTGGACCACCAGGGATACAAGTAGGCCCGGAGGGAGGGCCTACCTGCACAGCTGGGAGGTGGGTGTCTTCCGGGGGGGGGGGGGGTTGATATAGGCTGGGAGGAGGGGGAGGGAAAGAGGGGACATTGTTGGGGGGAACATTGTCAGGGGGGCTTGGGGGCTCTTTTTGTTGTTGTTGTTGTTGTTGTTTATACCAAAAACAAAGTTATGCAGGCCTGACCTGATATTCAGCCACCAAAAATCATTCCCCGATATTCAGTGCTTTTACCTGGACATGACCCGGCACTGAATATCAGGGATAATTTAGCCAGCGATGATCAGTATTTTAAAAAACGCTAACACCGGAGGCTGAATATCGGGAGGATTGTCTTCGCCTTCCATGTAGGTGCTATTGCTGCTGGCTTTGCACTAATATTTTTCAGAGACCCGTTGACTAAAGGTTGTTAATCCCTTAGCATGTGGTTAGCATGTGGTAACAGGCTTCCACACAAATGTATTAAAGTGTTTCGCGGTATTTTCCCTGTCTATATTAAATGGTGCGCTATAGATTTTTAAATCATTTCTTATTCTGTTGGCATGGCACAGGTGGAGAAAGGTGGAAGAGTTAGTCGGGTAGCACGTTATAATTAGTGTATGCAAACAACCAGGGGCGTAGCCAGACCTTGGCAGTAGGGGGTCCAGAGCCCGAGGTGGGGGGGCACATTTTAGCCCACCTCCCCCAGCCGCCGACCCTCCCCCGCCATTTTCGACCCTCCTGTCATCACCACCACCAGGTACCTTTGCTGGCGGGGGTCCCCAACCCCTGCCAGCCGAAGTCTTCAGCGCCGGTCTCCAGCGCGTTCGCTGATCTGTTTCTCTGAGTCCAGACTCCTGACGTCCTGCACGCACGTCATGCACGTTACGTGAACGCAGGACATCAGGAGTCAGGACTCACAAAAACAGATCAGTGAACGCGCCGGAGACCGGCACTGAAGAAGACTTCGGCTGGCAGTGGTTGGGAACCCCCACCAGCAAAGTACCTGGTGGCGACGGTGGGAGAAGGGGTTGAAAGTGGTGGGGGAGGGTCAGCGGCGGGGGGGGGGTCGAAAGTAGAGGGGGCCAGGGCTAAATCTGTGGGGGCCCATGGGCCCACCTAGCTACACCCCTGCAACTAACTAATGCAGGATTAACATGGGAGTACTTACTGCCTGATAAATAGGAGGTGCTAAGTGCTCCTGCATTAATATTCAGCAGGTAACACACAATATTGGGAACATTAGCGCATGACCCGCAAATAAAAAGCTGAGAAAGCCCTAAAAAAGTGCTGTGTAAAATTTAGGAACCCTTTTACAACGGTAAGGCCACCGCAGGCTTACCACGCGGCAATTTGGAAATACTGCTGGTCCAACCGGACGCTGGCGGTATTTCCACTCCCAGCATGTAGCATTTCCGGCGCTAGCGGAAATATTTGAAAAATATTTCCACGGGGGGGGGGGGGGGGTTACCCGGTGGTAATCAGGCAGTACCGCATGCTGGCCAGTTACCGCTTGGTTACCAAGGGAGCTCTTACACCACCTCTATGGGTGGCGGTAATTGCTCCCCCTCCCCACCTCCCCACATGGCCACGCAGTAAGTGCAATCTTACCGCATGGTCATTTCTTTTTTTTGGCCTTATTACCCATTGTGGTAAAAAGGGCCTCAGCGCGCGGCAAAATTGGCCGTCACCACTAGCACAAGGCCTTTGTACTGCAGCTTAGTAAAAGGCCTCCTTAATTATCGCATGGTAAAATCCCACATCAAAACATGTTAAATACAAATCGTCACACAGTTTGGTAAAAAGGGCCCCATGTGCTAAATGGAAAGAGATAAAATAGGGAAAATCCCAAGTGCCTGCTAATATATTTATTTATTTAACATTTCTTCATGCTTCGCAGAAGCAAATGAAAGCTTGATACAATTCAGTGGGAGGCCCAAAGGAATAGATGGAAACTGCTAGAGCCAAAAGAAAATGAAAAATAAGTCCCTCCGTGGTTCATAGGACTGAAATATCTAACTCTATCCATCTCAGTACCATTGTGTTTAGTAAGTTAATATTCACCCATGAATATCCATAAAGCACATTAATTAAGCAAAGGAAGTTTGCGTACATTGTAAAGGTCAGAAGGGATTCTGAATGCGCATGCTGGCAACATTAATCTTTCTGACCTCCATGCTCCACAGGAACACTACATTAAATGGATAATATTAAGGGATTACATTATTCTGATCTCTCAGAGTCCCTACAGTGAAAACTCCAAGTGGGAAGAAAGATTTGAGAGGGTGGGGGTTGGGTCCTGGTGAATATATAGTTTTTCCAATAGTTCAGAGTAAAGCCATCTATACTAAGAGACCCTTTTACTAAAGTGTAATAACTGTTTGCATTTACTGCCCCTTAACAGCACAAATTAATGCACAGTTACTGTTGGGGACTACTGTACAGAAAAGGTTTTTACTGTGCATTAACATTATCTGTAATTAGCACAGCATGAATGCAGGGTCGGCCTTACCAATTGTGGGATCCTGTGCAGACCAGTTTGGAGGAGGCCCTCCCCAGCGGTCTGGTATATCCAGTGGCATAGGAAGGGGGGGGGCGGTGGGGCGGTCCGCCCCGGGTGCACGCCGCTGGGGGGGTGTCGCTGGTTCCCTGCTCCCTCTGCCCTGGAACAGGTTACTTTCTGTTCCGGGGCAGAGAGAGCAGGGAACCAGCTCCCAGCGACGTGCACTCAGGGGCGGATCAGCCCGCCCCTCGCTTCCTAATTCAAGTAACAATGCGCTCCAGGGGGGAGGGTGCATGCCGAAGGGGGGGCGCTGTGCTACACCTGGGGGGGGGGGTCCGCAGCGGCGACCCGCCCCGGGTGTCAGCCGCCCTCGCTACAGCACTGTGAATATCCCCCTGTCTCCAAACCCCCTACCCCACACACCCTACCTTAAAACAGCAAGAGGACTCGGGGCAGCTGCAGTGATTCGCATAGGCTGTCTGCCACCAACCCCAGAGCCTGCTCTCTGTTTTGTCCTGCTGTTGCGGAAGCAGATAGTTATGTCAGAAGAGGGCGATTTTTCTCCAGGGCTGTGACAATAGTACCAGATTGCTGAGAGAATGGCAGCACTTAACGCCACCTCTCATAGCCGCCGAGAAGGGGGGGCAGGGGGGACAAAATTCCCCGGGCCCGGGCCTCCAAAGGGGGCCTGGCACCGCAGTCCCACCCGCCCTCTGTCGTCGACCGTCTGCGCCCTCCCTTCGACCCTCCTTCCCTCCCTGTGTCCCGCCCTCGTCTGACCTAACTTCCGCGAGGGCGGGACACAGGGAGGGAAGGAGGGTCGAAGGGAGGCATTTTGCTGCCTGCAGCACTGCTTTCACAGAGGTGAGACTGCAATTTCAATGCATGGGGCCTGGCCCGGTGGCGGACGGAGGGGGGAGCGGTGGTGGCAACCTCGGGGGGGTGGAGGGGGAAGTGGCGGCGGCAACAACCTCGGGGGTGGAGGGGGGAGCAGTGGCTACGGCGATCTCAGGGGGGAGTGGTGGCGACCTTGGGGGGGGGTGCAGGGGGGAGCAGCTGCGGCGACCTCGAGGGGAGGGCGACAAGGGTGGCAGGGCCCGGGTGCGGCCTTGCCCCGGGGCCCGGCCCAGTCTCTCAGCAGCCCTGCCACCTTTTGAGATGATGTTAAGAGCCTCACTATCAGCAGTCATGTCAACTAGTGTGCAGTAACATACCAGATGCACAAGCTGTCAGTGTTGGCCATTCCACATCTCTGATAATGACCCACCCTGATCCTGCCCCTACCCATGCTTGAGTGCCAGGACTTACATCAGGTTTCAGTGGTGAGAGTGTAGCTACGTGGGGCCACGGGGGCCAACCCTCCCCCGCCGCTGAGAGGTGCCCACCTCTACCACCGGCTGCCTTTCAGGTGCTGTGGAGGACTTGCAGCTCATCTGCATATCCTTACAGCCTTCTCCGGGGTGACACCCAGGTCCACCCCGATCCACTCAGAGCCTCCGCATTTTTCTCTTTGTATCTAATCTTTTTCCAGTTGCTAAAGTACCTTAATCGTTTATGGCCCCTATTCACATTCTCTTCCTAGCTCTGTCCCTTCCTAATCTTTTCCCTCACCCCCTACCTCTCTCCGCTACGGGAACTCACTTCCCATCCATTGACTTCATCACCTCACCTTCTCTCCTACCCTCTTCCTCCCTCTTGGCTTTTAATCTCCGTCTCTTTCTTCCCTCCATTTTGCCTTCCCCATTCCACCTAAATACCTCTCGCCTTCGACGCCTTCGTGGCCACACCTCTCCTACTCTCCTCCGCTCTCTTTTACTCCTTCTCTTACTCTCAGCTGGTGACATCAATCCCAATCCTGGCCCTCCTCACCAACTATTATCCAAACTCTACAGATCTCACCGTGACCTCTCTAACCTCATCTCTATTCCTCTACTCCCCTCCTCTTCTCTGCCCTTCTCTTGCGCCCTATGGAATGCCCGCTCTATCTGTAACAAACTCCCCTATATCCAGGACCTCTTTACCTCGCGTCACCTCCATCTGCTCGCCATAACAGAAACCTGGCTCTGCCCTGATGACTCTGCTTCAGTCGCAGCCCTGTGCCATGGCGGTTATCTATTTTTACATACTCCTCGCCCTGCTTGCCGTGGGGGCGGTGTTGGACTACTTCTCTCTCCCTCCTCCAGATTTCAACCCCTTCTTCCACCTCAATCTCACTGTTTTTCCTCCTTTGAAGTCCACTCTATCCGCCTTTTCTCTCCTCTGCCTCTTCGAATAGCGGTCATTTATCGTCCCCCTGATAAGTCCCTTTCATCCTTTCTCAGTGACTTTGATGCCTGGCTTGCCTTCTTCCATGATCCTTCCTCCCCCTCTCTCATCCTTGGTGACTTTAATATTCCTGCTAATGATCCTTCCAACTCTTATATTTCCAAGTTACTCGCTTTAACGTCGTCCTTTAATCTCCAACTATGCTCCACCTCCCCAACTCATCAAAATGGTCACTGTCTTGATCTCATCTTCTCCTCCAACTGTTCACCTTCTAGTTTCCTTGCCTCTGATCATCCCTCCTCTGATCACCATCTTATAACTTTCACACTTAAATCTCCTCCCTCCCAGTCCCGTCCTATCCTATCTAATTTATCTAGGAATCTTCACGATATTGACCCTTCATCTCTATCCTCCCATGTTTCAAACCTCCTCTCTACTGTGGCACCATCCACGTCTGTCAACGAGGCTGTTTCTTCTTACAACAATACTCTATCCTCTGTCTTAGATACTCTTGCACCTTTGATGACCCGCCCTGTAAGGCGTACAAAACCCCAACCTTGACTGACTTCTAATATCCGCTACCTACGTTCCTGTACCCGCTCCGCCGAACGCCTCTGGCGGAAATCTCGGGCCCTTGCTGATTTCTTACACTTTAAGTTCATGCTGACCTCCTTCCAATCTGCTCTTTTACGTGCCAAACAGGATTATTATATCCAACTGACCAACTCTCTTGGCTCTAATCCTCGACTTCTCTTCACCACATTGAACTCTCTCCTCAAGGTGCCCCCTCCCCCAACTCCCCCTTCATTATCTCCTCAGACCCTTGCTGAATTCTTTCACAACAAGGTTCAAAAGATAAACCTTGCTTTCTCTACCTCACCAGCTCTCCCTCCACTAGTCCGTTCCCCTCTCTCTCCTTCCCCTCATTCCCTTTCCTCCTTTCCTGAAGTTACTGTTGAGGAAACTACACTTCTCCTTTCTTCCTCAAAATGTACCACCTGTTCCTCTGATCCCATTCCCACCCACCTTCTTAATGCCATCTCTCCTACTCTTATTCCTTTTATCTGTCACATTCTCAACCTCTCACTTTCCACTGCGACTGTCCCTGCTGCCTTTAAACATGCTGTGGTCACACCTCTCCTTAAGAAGCCTTCACTTGACCCTACTTGTCCCTCTAATTACCGACCCATTTCCCTCCTTCCTTTTCTCTCCAAATTACTTGAGCGTGCTGTTCACCGCCGCTGCCTTGATTTTCTCTCCTCACATGCTATTCTTGACCCATTACAATCTGGTTTTCGCCCTCTCCACTCAACCGAAACTGCGCTTACTAAGGTCTCCAATGACCTATTACTGGCTAAATCCAGAGGTCAATATTCCATCCTCATTCTTCTTGATCTTTCCGCTGCTTTTGACACTGTCGATCACAGCATACTTCTCGATATCCTGTCTTCACTTGGATTCCAGGGCTCTGTCCTTTCCTGGTTCTCTTCCTACCTCTCCCTCCGCACCTTTAGTGTTCACTCTGGTGGATCCTCTTCTACTTCTATCCCTCTGCCTGTCGGCGTACCTCAGGGTTCTGTTTCTTGGTCCCCTCCTCTTTCTATCTACACTTCTTCCCTTGGTTCATTAATCTCATCCCATGGCTTTTCCTACCATCTCTATGCTGATGACTCCCAAATCTACCTTTCTACCCCTGATATCTCACCTTGCATCCAAACCAAAGTTTCAGCGTGCTTGTCTGACATTGCTGCCTGGATGTCTCAACGCCACCTGAAATTAAATATGACCAAAACTGAGCTTCTCATTTTCCCCCCCAAACCCACCTCCCCGCTCCCCCCGTTTTCTATTTCTGTTGATGGCTCTCTCATTCTCCCTGTCTCCTCAGCTTGAAACCTTGGGGTCATCTTTGACTCTTCTCTCTCCTTCTCTGCTCATATCCAGCAGACCGCCAAGGCCTGTCGTTTCTTTCTTTACAACATCCGTAAAATCTGCCCCTTTCTTTCCGAGCACTCTACCAAAACCCTCATCCACACCCTTGTCACCTCTCGTTTAGACTACTGCAATCTGCTTCTTGCTGGCCTCCCACGTAGTCACCTCTCCCCTCTCCAGTCGGTTCAAAACTCTGCTGCCCCTCTCATCTTCCGCTAGGGTCGCTTTACTCATACTACCCCTCTCCTCAAGACCCTCACTGGCTCCCTATCCGTTTTCGCATCCTGTTCAAACTTCTTCTACTAACCTATAAATGTATTCACTCTGCTGCTCCCCAGTATCTCTCCACACTCGTCCTTCCCTACACCCCTTCCCTTGCACTCCGCTCCATGGATAAATCCTTCTTATCTGTTCCCTTCTCCACTACTGCCAACTCCAGACTTCGCGCCTTCTGTCTCGCTGCACCCTACGCCTGGAATAAACTTCCTGAGCCCCTACGTCTTGCCCCATCCTTGGCCACCTTTAAATCTAGACTGAAAGCCCACCTCTAACATTGCTTTTGACTCGTAACCACTTGTAACCACTCGCCTCCACCCTCCTCTCTTCCTTCCCGTTCACATTAATTGATTTGATTTGCTTACTTTATTTATTTTTTGTCTATTAGATTGTAAGCTCTTTGAGCAGGGACTGTCTTTCTTCTATGTTTGTGCAGCGCTGCGTATGCCTTGTAGCGCTATAGAAATGCTAAATAGTAGTAGTAGTAGTAGTAGTAGTAGTAGACCTCTGAGGCAGGCAGGTCTCCCCGCCAAAAATTAGCCAGTGTCTGGTCATTTTACTGGTATGGCCTCAGGAGTCTTTCATGAGGTACTTTGTCAAATGCCTTTTGAAAATCCAGATAAACAATATCAACTGTCTCACCTTTATCCACATGTTTAGTCACCCCTTCAAAGAATGGAAAAAGGATCCAAATGAAGAAAATAAGAAGCAACATAAGCACTAACAAGTCAGATGCAAAGCATTAATAAAGAAGGCTAAAAGAGAATATGAAGAGAAACCTGCCGCAGAGGTTAAAATTCACAGTAACAACTTTTTCAGGTACATCAGAAGCAAAAAGCCAGCAAAGGAATCCATAGGACCGTTAGATCACAAAGGAGCAAAGGGGGCACTCAGGGAGGACAAGGCCATAGCAGAGAAATGATAAAGGGGGTGGAACTCCTCTCATTTGAGGAAAGGCTAAAGAGCTTAGGGCTCTTCAGCTTGGAAAAGAGACGGATGAGGGGAGATACGATTGGGGTCTACAAAATCCTGAGTGGTGTAGAACAAGTAACATATAGTAACATGGTAAATGACGGCAGATAAAGACCTGCCCAACAAGATAAACTCATTTTATATGGTATGTGATACTTTATATGTATACCCGAGTTTGATTTGTCCTTTTCCTTTCTCAGGGCACAGACCGTAGAGGTCTGCCCAGTACTGTTCTTGTACTAAGTTCTGAAGCTAACATCGAAGCCCCTTAAAATTTACACTCCAGCCCATCCCTATCTGTTCAGTCACGATCAGGGCGTAGACTGTAGAAGCAGCTCCCATTTTGTTTCCAGTTACCGGCGTCGCCACCCAATCTCCTTCCAAAAGTACAAAGACTAGGGGACACTCAAGGAGGTTACATGGAAATACTTTTAAAGCAAATAGGAGGAAATATTTTTTCACTCAACGAATAGTTAAGCTCTGGAACTCTTTGCCGGAGGATGTAGTAACAGCGGTTAGCGTATCTGGGTTTTAAAAAGGTTTAGACAAATTCCTGGAGGAAAAGTCCATAGTCTCCTATTGAGACCGACATGGGGGAAACAACTGCTTGCCCCAGGATTGGTAGCATGGAATGTTGCTGATAATTGGGTTTCTGCCAGGTACTTGTGACCTGGCTTGGCCACAGTTTGGAAAACAAGGTACGTCCTTCTCACAGGGTCGCACAAATCGGCATAATGGAAAGCCGATTTTGGGCGTCCCCAACTGCTTTCCGTCTCGAAGATGACCAAAGTTCACGGGGGCATGGAAGTGTAGCAAAGGCGGGACTTGGGCATGCCTAATACAAGGGCGTCCTTGACCCATAATGGAAAAAAAAGGGCATCCCTGATGAGAACTTGCACGACTTTACCTGGTCCTGTTTTTCTTACGACCAAGCCTCAAAAAGGTGCCCGAACTGACCAGATTACCACCGGAGGGAATCGGGGATGGCCTCCCCTTACTCCCCCAGTAGTCACTAACCCCTTCCCACCCTCAAAAAAATCTTTAAAAATATTTTGTGCCAGCCTCAAATGTCATACTCGGGTCAATCACAGCAGTATGCAGGTCCCTGGAGCAGTTTTAGTGGGTGCAGTGCACTTCAGGCAAGCAGACCCAGGCCCATCCCCCCCTACCTGTTACACTTGTGGTGGTAAATGTGAGCCCTCCAAAACCCACCAGAAACCCACTGTACCCACATCTAGGTGCCCCGCTTCACCCGTAAGAACTATGGTAGTGGTGTACAGTTGTGGGGAGTGGGATTTGGGGGGCTCAGCATGCAAGGTAAGGGAGCTATGTACCTGGGAGCTTTTTCTGAAGTCCACTGCAGTGCCCCCTAGGGTGCCCAGTTGGTGTCCTGGCATGTCAGGGGGTCCAGTGCACTATGAATGCTGGCTCCTCTCACGACCAAAGGGCTTGCATTTGGTCTTTTCTGATATGGGCGTCCTTGGTTTCCATTATCACCGAAAATCAGAAATAACCAAGTCTAGGGACAACCATCTCTAAGGATGACCTAAATGTCAAGATTTGGGCGTCCCCGACCGTATTATCGAAACGAAAGATGGACATCCATCTTGTTTCGATAATATGGATTTCCCGCCCCTCCACTGGGACGTTTTTCGAGGACGCCCTCAGCAAAACTTGGGCATCCCTTTCAGTTATGCCCCTCTTTGTCTCATTAGTCCATGCTTATGTATGTGCTCTGTAATTTTGTTCTTTATAATAGTCTTTATTCTTTTGCCTGGCACCGTCATCAGGCTTACCAGTCTATAATTTACTGGATCACCTCTGGAACCCTTTTTAAAAATTGGTGTTGGATTGGCCACTCTCTAATCTTCCATGATCATGCTGGATTTTAAAGATAAATTACACATTACAAGCAATAGCTCTGCAAGTTAATTTTTCAATTCTGTCAGTACTCTAGGATGTATACAGTTCGGTCCAGATGCTTTACTACTCTTCATTTTGTCAAATTTCTCCATTACACCTTCCAAGTTTACAGAGATTTGTTTTAGTTTCTCTGACTCATCACCATTTCTGGCACTGGTATCTCTCCCACATCTTCCTTGGTGAAGACCAAAGCAAAGAATTCATTTAATCTCTCTACTATGGTATTGTCTTCCCTCAGTGCCCCTTTTACCCCTCGGTCATCTAGCAGTCCAACTGATTCTTTTAGCAACTGCTTGCTTCTAATATACCTAAAAAAGTTTTTACTTTGGGGCTCATTTTTGAATGAGAAAACATCCATAAAGTGTCATAAAACAGCATTTGGACATTTTTCTTCTCAAAACATTCAAATCGGTATTTTCAAAACTTATTTTGCAGTCATTTATCTATGGATTTCATCTGCAGTGCATCCAAATCATAAGGGGGCATGTCGGGGGCGTTTTAGTTCTGGCTTAGGCCCCCAACTAAAACATCCAAAGCTAAAACTTCAACGTTTTGATCTAGACCTGTTTTTAGAACGAATAAGGCACTAAAAGGTGCCCTAAACGACTACTGGAAGGCATCAGGAATGACCCCTTACTACTACCCAAAGGTGTGAATAAAAATAGTACTTACCATCCTCTATGACAGCTGCAGCTGTTATATAGCAAGCAGGTCCCTGGAGTAGTGTAGTGGTCAATGCAGTGGACTGTACAGAAGGGGACCCAGGCCCATATCTTAATCTTTGGAGGGCTCAAGACAAGATAAAGGGGTGACGTGAGATGTGTTACCTGGAATCATTTATATGAAGTCCACAGCAGTGCCTACTAGGATACACCGTTGCTCTCCTGGGATGTCTGTGTGGCCAATCTGCTAAGAATGCTGGCTCCTCCTACATCCCAATGGCTTGATTTTGTGCGTTTTTCTCTTAGATGTTTTTTTTTCTCGAAAATGGACCAAAAAGATAAAGGCACAGAGCACAAAAACATCTAGCATGTGGGCATTTTTGGGAAAAAAAAAAAAAAAAAGAGGAGTTGCAGTTTCAAAAATTGCTATATTTGCTATTGAGATTCTGGATGTTTTGAGCAAAATGTCCAAAATAGGATGTAGACGTCTTATCTAAAATGTCCCTCCACGTGTTTTTGCCTCCATCGCATTCTTCTTTTCAAAGTGTCTCTTTGCCTATCTTATCAACACTTGATGCATTTGATTTGCCATTTCTTATGCTGTTTCCTAATATTTTCAGTTGGATCCTTCTTCCTTTTACTGAAGGATTTTCTTTTAGCGCTAAAGCTTCTTTCACCTTTATTTTTAACCATGCCGGCTATCATTTGGTCTTCCTTCCTCCTTTTTTAATACATGGGATATATCTGGCCTGGGCTTCCAGGATGGTATTTTTGAATATCATCCATGCCTGATGTAAATTTTTGAGGTTGCAGCTGCTCCTCTAAGGGTTTTTTTTTAACCATTCTCATTTTATCATATTCTCCTTTTTGAAAGTTAAATGCTAACGTATTGGATTTCCTGTGTGTACTTTTCATATGACAAAAGGCTTAAGAGGTTAGGACTCTTCAGCTTGGAAAGGAGACTGTTGAGGAAGCATATGATTGAGCTCTACAAAATACTTAGTGGTGTAGAACACATAAACGTAAATACATTTTTTTACTATTTTAAAAAGTCCAAAGACTAGAGGACACTCAAGAAGGTTACATGGTATTACTTTTAAAATGAACAGGAGAAAATTAATTAAGCTCTGGAACTTGTTGCCAGAGGATGTAGTAACAGCAGTTAGCGTATCTGAGTTAAAAAAAAAGGTTTAGATAAGTTCCTGGAGGAAAAGTCCATAGTCTGCTATTGAGATAGACATGGGGAAAGCCCCTGCTTATCCCTGGGATCAGTAGCATGAATCTTGCTACTATTTGGGATTCTGTTAGGTACCTTTGACCTGAATTGGCCACTGCTGGAAGCTGGATACTGGGCTAGATGGACATTGGTCTGACCCAGTATGGCTATTCTTATGTTCTCATGTACTCCAGAGATTATATCAAATCTGATCTTATAATGATCACTGTTACCAAGTGGCTCCAGTACCATTACCTACTGCACCAGATCATGTGCTCCACCCCCTCATTATAGCTTGTTAACTAATTATTTTGCACAAATTTGGGCAACCTTTATAGAATCCAAGGGATACAGTTTGCTAATGCAGTGTCTGATCATGGTCTTGATACCTCTGGATACTGAACTGGGGGCCATCAACTCCCTTCATGTAGATCACCACTACCACTGACCTGGGTTGGATGGAAGCTTAGAGAAGATGATATATTCTCTATCCCTGTGCTGATCCACTGAGTTATTAAGTCCCTAAAAGAAAAGTAATTCTGAAAAATGTAACACTGAACCTAATTACACTTTAAGATTATCATTCAAAGTCTAGAGTCCTTCACTAAGATCTCAAACATAATTTCATTTTAATGGAATTTCATTACTGTAAAATATTATTTAATTTGGAAAGATTTTTGCCAGTGTTGTAAGTATATAATTCTAATTATATCTCCTCTTCCTTCAAGATTAGTACAGTTGATATTTCTATCTTGCAAATGCTTTAATACATTTAGGTGCTGATTAAATAATAGGGGGGTGATATAAATTCCCTCTTGCAATTGTCAAGACTCTTGAGGCTTGTTAACTTGAGGCCCCAATATCTTGGAGTATAACCTTGGCACACAGTCACACCTGGAGTCTCTATTATTTTTATGAAGTCTCTTTTATTGAATAAATCACAGATAATTTACTCACAGTCAGATGTTCAGAGGTATGGCCCCAGGTTACAGAGACTCCGTAGTGTTGAGGGTTGTATCAATAGTTGGAGATAGAGGTCTGAGAGAAGGCAGTTCTATTGCAGAGGTGAGAAGTGGTTGAAGTCAGGTAGAAATAGCTCAGCGCTGGATGACTGGAATGTGCAATATCTCATTAGGGAGGAAATATATTCAAGGTAACAACCCAAGTTTGTTCCAGGGAGTCAGGAGCAGGACAAGTACTGGCCAGAAGCGGGATGGTGAAAGTGCCTCGTGACCAGAGAGACAGGGGGGGTCAAGAGGGCTCACAAGCCCAGAGAGGAGGAGTTAGAGACCAATCAGTACAGAGCCTGCCATAGGGTGGCAAGGGTGGTCCAAGAGGACGGCCCCCATTTGGAGGGAAAGGTCATGCTTAGCTGACCTCTCAGGACAGAGTTAGTAAGAATGATCAGGAAATAACAGCAGTTGGACAAAGGGGCCAAGCTTGGCTGAGAAAGAGAGGATGTCTAGGTGGAGACCCAAACCAATGGCGACCGTCCTTATACAAACAGGCGAGTGTGGCTGCGTTTACCTGTAAACTACATTACCCACAATGCGTTGCTCATGTAACCTTGCAATGAGAACTGCAACCATGAAAGTCCTTAGATATGAGAGTAACAGTAAAGGCATTGAACACATTTTAGGATCACATTACGAACTAGTGTAAGGCTGTCGGAGGACAGAACAGCAATAGGTAAGAGACACTTGCAGCCAGGACTCTCAAACAGTTCAAATTCAGGCCACGTATTCAGCTGTTGAAGCTGAGCAAGGAAAACCTGTTCTGAACCAAAGTCATTGAGGTTCCAGGTAGTGCCAGGCCAGATTCCTCTACCCAGCTACCAAAGGAAGACTGATACAAAAACCCCAGAATAAAAGTTTGGAGACTAGGCATCCAAATGGCAGATGACATTTAATGTGAGCAAGTGCAAAGTGATGCATGTAAGGAAGAGGAACCTAAACTATAGCTACATGATGCAAGATTCCACATTAGGAGTCACCCTCCAGGAAAAAGATTTAGGTGTCATTGTTGATAATACATTGAAACCCTCAGCTCAGTGTGTAGAAGCAGCTAAGAAGGCAAATAGAATTTTAGGAATTATTAGGAAAGGAATAGAGAGCAAAAACAGAATATTATAATGCCTCCATGGTGTGACTGCACCTTGAATATGCCCCAGATTCTATGTATGGTGCTCAAAATTGGGCATACGCCCAATTTCCGCATGCAATTTAATTGAATCATGAACCAATTAGCACCGATAATTGGGTGCTGATAATCAATTATTGATGATAATTGGCAACAATTAGAATTTACATTCATCTTGCTAGGTGTATTCTATAAAGATGTGTGTGCAAATTTATAGTGTGTGGATCTGAAAAGGGGCATGGCCATGGGAGGGGTATGGGTGGGGCATGAGCATTCCAAGAATTTACGTACACTGATACAGAATATGCATGATCCATTCCTATTTTAGGCACAGGGATTTATTCCAGGTTTCAGCTGGTGTAAATCCAAGCACTGAAAAGTTAGGCATGGCTCCTGGTGCTAGGCACTATTCTATAAACACTGCCCAACTTGGAGTGCTGTTAATAGAATAGTGCTTAGCTCTTATTTTTTTTAGTGCTGATTTTTCGGCACTATATATAGAATCTAGTCCATCATATGCAATTCTGGTCACTGCATCTCAAAAAATGTGTAACGGAGTTAGAAAAGATAAAGAGAAGGGCTGCGAAAATGATAAAGGAGATGGGATGACTTCCCTATGAGGAAAGGCTAAAGAGGCTAAAGCTCTTCAGCTTGGAGAAGAGACAGTTGAGGGGAGATATGATAGATATCTCCAAAGTCCTGAGCGGAATGAAACAGGTAGACGTGAATCACTTGTTTACTCTTTCCAAAAATACAAAGACTAGGGGGCATTCAATGAAGTTACTAAGTAGTAAATTTAAAACAAATTGGAGAAAATATTTCTTCACTCAATGTATAATTAAACTCTGAAATCTGTTGCCAGAGAATGTGGTAAATGCAGTTAGCATAGAAGGGTTTAAAAAAGGTTTAGACAAATTCCTACAAAAAAGTCTATAAACCTTATTAAGATGGACTTAGGAAAACCTACTGCTTATTCCTGGGATAAGTAGCATAAAATCTGTTTTATTCTTTTTGAACTATTGCCAGCTACTTGGACCTGGATTGGATTGGCCACTGTTGGAAACAGGACACTGGACTTGATGGACTTTAGTTCTGTCCCAGTATGGCAATGCTTATGTTCTTTTTATGCTTATGTTCTTAGTTCTTTGGAGATGCTGCCTCTGTACCCTGTTTTAATCCTGTTCCAAGAATTTCATGGGAAAAAATTGTGTGTCTTAGGGGTGAAGAATAATCTCTTACCTATCTGTCCTCTACTCCATTGTCTCTGTTCTTCTTTCAGTCCCCCACCCATATTTCTGTTTCTTACTTATTTCTCTCCATCCAGAGTTGGCAATGGTGAGGAGCATCATTCCCTAAGTTTGATCCTATGCCTCCCCTCCTACATGCAATTCTATCCTTCCTCTGACATTACAGAACCATTCTGGACAGCAAGGTGTAGCATTAAAAGTCAGCTATTTAAAGAAACATATGATTCAGACAAAATATGGCATAAATAGTACACTGAGAGGGTAATTGTATAAAGTCTTTTCTGCACATCTGTGCCAATATATGTGTGTTATATAACAGGGTACCTACAATTAGACACTTGGCTGTATTTGAACCTGAAAAACATCTATCTTATCTTTTTTTGGGGGGAGGGGGGGTTCAAAAATGGCCTTTTGCTAGACATTGTTGTTGTCAATGCATCTATCTTTTTGGACCATTAAAAAAAAAAAGTCCAAGTGAAAAAAGCACAAAATTAAATCATTGGGATGTAGGAGGAGCCAGCATTCTTAACAGACTGGCCACACAGACATCCTAGCAGAGCATGGGGCACAGCCATGGACTTTACATAAAAGATCCCCAAGTACACATCTCACCATTACCCCCTTAAATTGTATAATGAGCCCTCCAAAGCCAACCAAAAACTGACTGTACCCAACTGTACACCATTATAATAGCTCTTATGCCTGAAGGTGCCACCTATACGTGGATTCAGTAGGTATTTTGTGGGTTTTGGGGCACTCACACTTTCCACCTCAAGTGTAACAGAGTTGGTTATGGGCCTGGGTCCTTTTCTCTGTAGTGCACTGTACCAACCACTAAACTATTCCAGGGGCCTGATTGCTGTTTTAATAAGACTAGACATAACATCTGAAGCTGCCATAGAGACTGGTATGTGCTGTTTCACATCTTTGGGGGGGGGCAGAAGGTGGTCAGTGACCACAGGGGGAGTAAGAAGGTATCATGTCTTAATCCTTCCAGTGGTTATTTGGGTCACTTTTTTGTGACCTAGTCATTATTGAAACAGATCTAGCTCAAAACATCCAGGTTTTAGCCTTGGATGTTTTTGCTTTGTTCCATTATGGCAGAAAAATGTCCAAGTGTTAGGAATAGCCAAACCCCGCCTTCAACATGTCCCTAACATGCCTTTTTGTGATTTGGATGCACTGCAGATGAACTGCATAGAAAAACGTCTAAAACTGTGTTTCAAAAATAGCAAGAAAAACATACATCTGCCACTTTGAGCCATTTTTTTAGATGCTTTTCTGTTTCGAAAATGAGCCCCATAGACATCTATGTTTCTTTATAAAGGGTCCCTTTACTAAACTGCGTTAGGCACTAGCATGTGCCTAATGCAGGACACACTAAATTGTCCTATGTTGCTTTTGCTATTTGCATTCGCTAAGCACACCATATTTCTCTTTATGTAATTTTTTTGAGGGGGGCGTGTCAGGGGCAGAGAGTGAGTGTGGAAGCAGTAAACCAATCAGCATGTGCTAACTTGTCAACATTCAAACTCCACCCAGAACACGCTTACAGCTGAGTCATGTAAAAGTGCCTGCTTTCATTTCATTAATTATACGTGGGGTAATGTTATAAGATACGTTATGCATGTATTCTTTCATATATACACAGAAATTTACACCCTTGATGCTTTTCCATTAGTTGTACTGTTGTGGACAATCAGATTAAGCCTCTCACTCATGATTAATGACAACAAATCCTTTAATCAGCTGTCAGAATGCATTTTTGGTCATTCATTTTCTTACACTTCTAGTTCTTACTCATCGGTTTTTCTACTTTACCTGAATTATACATGAGAATGGTTTAATTTAAAGTTTGAGTCTTTTGCATTAAATCAAATTCTAAGATGTATAAATCCTCAAAAATATTAATACAAAAAATGTGACATGCATGCAGAAGACAGAGAGCCCCATGGCAGTCAGAGAAAACACTTCCCAGACTTACCAGATCTGTCCACAGCTAGTTGTTCTTCAGCATGTCCACAATGAATTGCAATTTGCATGAGATAAATTTGCAAATGTTATGTCTCCAGTATAAGCAATGGACAAAAATGTGAGGACAGCTCGAAGAGGATATCAGGAAGTCTTTAATGTGGATAGCTTAAAAATGGCCCGACACGGCTGTGTTTCGGCACCAAAGCCTGCATCAGGGGTCAAATAAATCCTTGAATTGAGAAACAAAAAACTCTCAACTGTAGAACGCTGCAGCTGCAAAACTCGTCAATGACATTAATAGTATATCCAGATTTATGTCAAACGTAGCCATTCTTAAAAACTGACTGACTGTGGCAGGCAATGTGGCGGAGAACAGCACTGGAGGAAGGCTTCTACTGGCGGGGCTTGGGGACCCCCGCCTGCCAAACCAGAGGCCCCGAAGCCCTGTGTCTGCTCCTCCCCAGTCCCCAGCACATTGAAGTTTTGGTGCACATGGAGAGTTTGATGCCTTGAGCAATCTGGATCTTTTTTATATAGTAATCTGCTACATATTTGGAAGGTTTTTTTTAAGCCAATGATGACGTACAGATCGATTTGATCACCTTTAGCTCTATAGATCTTTTAGATCTGGAGCTCTTTGAGGCTTTTTTTCCTTCCGTTTAAAATATATTCCTTTTCTTCACATATTTTTGTAACAAAGCAAAAATGTCCAGGGCTAAAAGTTAGATGTTTTGATCTAGAACTGTTTCAATCACGCCTAAGTCAGAAAAAGGTGCCATAAATGATGAGCTGACCACTGGAGGGTTGAGGCATAACTCCTCTTACTCCTTAAGTGGTCACTGACCACCTCCCACCCCACCCCCAAAGATGTGAAAGTAACAGTACATACCAACTTCTATGACAGCTTCAGATGTTATGGCCAGTTCTCTTAGAGCAGGAAGTCTCTGGAGTAGCCTAGTGGTCGGCACAGTGTGGACTGTAGAGAGGGGGACCCAGGCCCATATCCCACTCTAACTGGCATACCTGGGGTGGAAACTTGCTGTACCTACTTGTAGGCCTAAGAGCTATTGCAGTGGTGTACAGTTGGGTTCAGTCAGTTTTTGGTGGGTTTTGGAGGGCTCATTATACAGTATAAGGGGGTAATGGTGAGATATCTGCTTGTTACACTACTACCATGTTTTATCATTATCATGTTATCCAAAATCTTTCTGTAATACTAAATGTCTATTTTCTTATGTATTTCCACCATTCGTGATGTATTGTAAGCCACATTGAGCCTGCAAAGAAGTGGGAAAATGTGGGATACAAATGCAATAAATAATAATAATAATGTGTACCTTGGACCTTTTATGTGAAGTCCAATTTAGTGCCCCCTAGGGTGCCGCACTGCTCTGCTAAGATGTCTGTGTGGCCAGACTACTAAGAATGCTGCCCCCCCCCCCCCCCCCCCTACATCCGAATGGCTTGTTTTTGCACATTTTTCCCTTGGACTATTTTTTGTTTTCAAAAATGGTCCTAACAGATAGACACACTAAGCACAAAAACGTCTAGCAAATGGCCATTTCTGAAACCAAAAGTTGAATGTTTTTCTGATTTGAAAATTGCCATGTTCGTTACTGGATTTTTGGACCCTGTATAGAATAGCATAGTGCAAATTCTTGTACCCAACTTTGAGCATGAGGACTGGCATCTGCTTAAGCCCAGAGTAAATCCTGGCGTGCAAGTTGGGCGCATAAACTCGGTATTCTATAACACTGAGCTGAAATGTTTGGAATGCCCTGACCATCCCGTGGAAATAATACACTAAAACTCCCCACAATCCTTGGTAAAAATAATTAACAACAAACAGTACTCCTGTTCTATATAAATTACAAAATCTTTATTAGTGAAAACAAACCAGTGCATTAAAAGAATTACCAAATAGTATCCCTGCAACTCACTCACACTGCCATCCACACCAGACTTATACCCTGATCACATATGTAAATCCCACAAAGAACATTGAACATAAACCCTACATTGCAGTTTCTTCAGTCTCTGTGTATCATCAGAGCACAATCTCAATAAAGATCAATAAGTGAGCCCTAAAAAAACACAAGGGCACACAAAACCCAGTTCTTAATAATTGTAGCAGATATTGAACATTGCTGATCTTTGTATCCAACAAAAATAATTAACAACCAACACTACTCAACCAAAGATCTAGTACTACTGTGTACGGGCTAATAGCACCATACAAATCGATAAACCCACTCTTTTTTGTTATTATTTTTGAAAATGTTTGAAAGAGAGCCCTCAGAGAAAACCACCACTTTTAAGGCAAAATCATTTGTTTCTGCCCGGTGGCGTAGCACTTCTTTCATAGGGCTATGACCATCCCGTGACCATGCTCCCTTTTGGGTTGCACACGAGACACTTTGGGTGTGCAGAATTATAGAATAGGGTAGAGGCAGATTTGTTTGACATACAGAACCCTTCAGCAATAGCAAAAAAGCATTAGGGATGTGCATTAATTTGAAACAACACTAGATCAATGGACTTTTGATTTGGTGGGGGTATCCACCAGTTGCTGAATCACCCAGTAGACCAAAAGGTATGGCTGAGATACAGTACAAGTCATCAGTAACTTTCCACCGGTTCGAGACAGAACAATAGCCACACTAGGGCCCAGATGCTCAAAACCTAACACCGGTGCTAGGAGCAATTAGCACCAAAACTGCATGCATATTAATGTGCACAGCATGCACAAAACCCTCCAGCACCTGTGCAAATCTGTGTGCTGAGGATCAGCATAAATTGCATTAAATGATTCAGATCAGGTGATTATGTATTCACTCCAATGCTCAGAAGACAGCAAAGAAACTAAGGCTGGCCTTTATGCTGAAAACACACCACCAGTTTGGGGATGGAGTTTGGGTTGTGAGGAGAAGATTTACTCTTCATTTTTCACATTAAATTGCCGGGTTTTGGTCTCTTTTGAAAGGAGAGAGGCCCGTGCAGCCTGTAGTGCTGATAGTAAGAAAAAAAAACATGTCTGCGAGTCCGAGCAAAGCTGGGGGTGAAGGTAGGCATCGGTACCTGTTTTCCTGCACTTTGGTATGAGCCTCTTAGGGGATTTAAACTGCAAACATTTTGGGGGGAGGGGTTTATTTCATGGCGCAGGGAAAGGGTGTTGATGTGCACTTGCACTTCCTGTTTTGCTTGGTGCATGTGCACAGGACTTTCACAGTAAGCACAGCTCTTGTATACATACGTCCATCATGTTCCTCCCCCTTGCTTTCACTTTACTAGCGTAAATAAAATTTGCATTCATTTGCTGTGGGCATTGGGGGGCTGGTTTTCAGTACTGTTCTTGCTCTATGGGATGTGCACTCTTGCCTCTAGCGCCAGAGTATCGGGCCCTAGGTGGTACGTCCTATCTTGACCTGGCCATGTAGAATAGATGAGCCACAGGACTTGTGAGGTAAGTAAGGAATACGTTCTTCAGTTGTTAAATGTATTGAACTTTTTTGGGATCTTGCCAGTTATTTGTGACCTGGATTGGCCACTGTTGGAAACAGGATGCTGGGCTTGATGGATCATTGGTCTGTCCCAGTGTGGCAATACTTATGTACTTAACTGCTGTGGTTTGTAAGAAAATTGCAGCCATATCTGAACTTTTCATTTCTTTATAAGTTTACAAGCAAAAAAAAAACACAAGTACAACATTTGTTACAGAAAATCAGAGAAGATATTGTATATCAAGTAAAGTTGTAGGAAATTACATTAATCTCTTCATTAGACCACTATAAGGAGAGAAGTGGACTAGAAGATATGGAGATCCCAAAAGCATCTAAACAAAAATATAGAAATCAGCTTAACAAGGTGTAATACTGCAAATTAAACTAATATACCAACTAATTGCTGGTCACCACATTCCCACTTGAAATCTTCTTAAGGTCCAAAAAGGTTCTCAGATGCTCAGGAACATAAAAAATATATTTAGACCCCAGAAAAGAAATTAAACATTTATATGGATATGCCAATAAAAATGATGCTCCCAGTCTCTAAATTTCTTCTCAGAAGGCCAGAAACTCTTTTCTTCTATCCTGTGTAGTTTTAGTAACATTTGGATATATTCAGGTTTTTTGACTGCAGAAGAACATATGAGAGATTTGAAAATAAATCTTCATTACAGCACTCAGATCTTGTTCAAAAACAAATGATGCAAGCACCTGTGATAATGAATCCTCCAAAACAGGAGACAAATCTTTTAATTCATTCCTGTCCTCTTTGCCTTCAACTTGATACCTCTCTATGGCTCTCGTTGAATCTTTTGTAGCATTTGATAAGTAGTAAATCTTATGAAAAGGGGGAATAGCTTCTAAAGGAACTTAAGAATATCAATTAAATATTTCTTGAAGAAACGTATCTGAATTTTTAATAGCCAGCATAGACTGTTTTTGGCATGATGATGATGAGGGGCACTAAAGCTGCCAGTGTTATGTGAGGAGATGCTGGCAAGCAGCAACATTGACAAACCTTGTCCTGAGCTTGAATTCTGATTAGAAATAGACATCTGGACAAGTGTCTCACGGCCCACACTGATGAGATTTGTAATGGGAAATAAGCTCTGCTCGGCCTCTAGGAATCTCTTCCCACTCTCTTCAGTTTATGAAAATAAAAACTGGCATGAAAGAAGACATGCTGAAGTCACAAACTGTAATAATCTCAGGTTTGTGCTGCTCATCAAGCTATATCATCAAGTGTAAACCATGCAGAGACATATGGCAGTGTGACACAGCGGTGGGTGATCTGGAATGTCTATATATTGTGGGGGCAATATTTAGAACCAGAGCCACCCCATAAAAATAAGCATTTGCTTTATCATCCATTTTCTTTACGCCTGATATTCAGTGACCTTTTTCTGTTTACATAGGATCACTAAATATGCAGTCTTAAGCATATATGGATGATTTGTATTTAAAGTAGTACTGCTATTTATACAGTTTTCTTAAGTAGATAAAGTATTTATTTATTTATTTATTTATTTGTAACATTTGTATCCTGCATTTTCCCACACATTAGCAAGCTCAATGTGGCTTACAAAATACCGTAATGGTGGACGCCAAGTATGGTGGGTTTTAAATAAATATAATTAGAAAGAAGGATCAGATAGGGTATGGGTCAATGGGTACAATGAGGGACAAGGAAATGAGAAATAAAATATACGGCATTTAAGAAGAATCAATAGAGTAGGCCCTGCAAAACAGATAGGTCTTTAAAGTTCACTTGAAGGTTTGATGGTCGTGTGTCGCTTTCACACTCATTGGTAATGCATTCCACATCTGTGCTCCTACAAATACAAATAAAAGTTGAATATTAACACTCTCTAGATACATTTTGGCTCCACCCCTGTGAATGACAATGGGGCTCATTTTCAAAGCACTTAGACGTACAAATTTCCATAGGTTACTATGCAGCTCATTTTCAAAAGAGAAAAACGTCCAAATTGGTATTTTCAAAATCTATTTTGCAGACGTTTATCTATGCTATTTGTCTGCAGTGCATCCAAATTACAAGGGGTATGTCAGTGGTGATTCAAAGGCGGGATTAGGGCATGCCTCACACTTGGACGTTTTGCAGCCATAACGGAACACAACAGGACTAAAACTAAGACGTCTTGTCTAGACCTGTTTTCAGAATGAAGGCACAAAAAGATGCTCTAAATGACCAGATGACCAATGGAGGGAATCAAAGGTGACCCCCCCAACACCCCCCAGTGGTCACTAATCCCCTCCCACTCCACAAAGATGTGATTAAAAATATGAGTTACCAGCCTCTATGACAGCCTCAGATGTTAGGTCAATTAGAGCAGCATGCAGGTCCCTGGAGTAGTATAGTGGTCGGTGCAGTACACAGTGGGTGACCCAGGTCCTTATCTCCTGGAAACTGTGACCCCTTCCAAAGTCACCAAGAGCATACAGGATGTGTTTGGGATGTGGCAGCCCCACCGGCCACAGACTGCTTGGCCTGCTACCCAGAGGCCTACTTAAACTATTACTATATAAGAAAAACTGTTGCATCTGGTGTTTCTGGCCTGTGAATCAACAGGTCTCAGGGCTAAGGTGAATAAAAACATTTACTTTCACATTTGTATACCTTTTCTGACTGAGTTATTGACAGGGATACCACCATATCCCTTGTCCAGGGTATCACAATGCCCCTGACCTGCCCATGCCCTCCCATGGCTACTGTCCCTGCCCCTTTTCAGTTGGAACCAATAGAATTTACGTGTGCATCTTTACAATTTGTGCGCATTTATAGAATACCGGAGATGTGCACCTAAATTGGGTGCCAAGAATTATACCTGGTAATTCATCAGACAAATGTAATGAAATATAGACCCAAAAATGAATACCCACCCCACCCTCAAAAAGCAAAAAATAGGACATGTGAAGACCTATTTTATATAAGCACTAAAAGTGGCACCAAATTAGAATAGGAAGTGGTGGAAACTCTACTTTTGAGCTGCAGCGACAATTGTTGAATTATCCTCCTGATTCTATAAAAGTCACCAAAAATTGCACCCGCAAATTTAGGCACGTTTCCGATTTGCATGTGCAATTTAATAGAATAATGAGCCAATTAATGCCAATAATTGTCTTTTTAACAAGCAATTATTGCCAGTAATTATGTAAAATAATAATCATTATATATATATATATATATATATATATCTACTATAATAAAACTCACCCTCAACGTTCTGAGGACACTGACGTCAATGAAGCCAAGCTCTGACTTCCTTCAAAAAGGTTCGAAGGCTCGTGGTGGCGAAGCCACCAAAATCGCTCCGGGCCCCGCCCTCGAGGGCGGAGCAATGGCAGAACAATGAAGGGGTTGGCAGGGAGGGAGGCGGGGGGGTGGGAAATCGCTCCGGCCCCGCCCTCGAGGGCGGAACAATTGCAGAACAATGAAGGGGTTGGCAGGGGGGGTGGGAAATCGCTCCAGGCCCCGCCCTCGCGTCAAACATCATGACGTTGGGGGCGGAGCAATGGCAGAACAACGAAGGGGTTGGCCAGGGAGGGAGGGAGAGGGGTGTTGGCGACGAAAAACTTGCTAGTGCCCGTTTCATTTGCTCTGAAATGGGCTTCTTTTACTAGTGTATATATATATATATATATATATATATATATATATATATATATATATATATATATGTATATATATAATATATTCTATTCTTCTATATTCTCCACCAATTAAATATAAGGTAATATGATAAGAATAAGAATATGGAAGAAAAGGAGGAATTAAATACTATATTTGTTGAATTACATTAACCTGCACTGTAAGGTTTACGGACATGTGCTGAGAACATAAAGACCATATATTTAACTTTACAATGTTTATTTACAATATAGATAATGTAATAATGTTACAAGAGAGAGACAGTTTTTAGGAATCTTTCACAAGAGAAATGTGCTTTCAAGATTAAAAAGTCTGAATTATAAATTAGGCTGGATAATGGTAACTCACTTGGATGGAGGCTGCTGGTTGGAGTGATGAAGGAGATCCTCACTGGAAAAGAAGTCTTTTTGTTGCAAGGTTGTTGCTGGAACCTGGAGAAAGTCTTATCAGGGATGTGTGTGAAGTCTAGCAAGGCTCATGGAGGTGCAAATCAGGAATCAAGACCAAGAGCAAGAGTGAAGAAGAAAGAAAGTGAACTGAAAATGGTCCAGGCTTTTTATAATCTCTTGTTGGACCTTAGGCTGAAGTCAGGTGGGATGTACTCGATCCAATGGAAAAACTCAGGGATAGCTGAAAACTGGTTTCATCTAGTTTTGAGATGGAGCATGGTAACTGGTCACATGTTTAATGACATCATAAGACTTTCTGTCTGGACATCTGCAGTGATATACATCCAGAAGGCATCTGACAGGATATATTTCTTAAATATTTATCTGAATTGATCTTCAGGCTTTTTCCTCCCAGGGGGGCTTCATTAGGTAGCCTTTTTTCTTGCTGGGGTCAGTTTTGGGTAGTTTGGCTTTTTGGTGTCCGTTTAAATTATAATGTATATATATTTTTAAGAGGGAAAGAGAGTTTTTTATCCCATACGGTTTTCTCATGCAGCATGAGTTTTTGCGTTGGGGTTTTTTTCTCTTTTTCTTCCTTAAATAGGAACCTATGATATTAACCTACTCCTGTTTACACAAGGGATTGGTAATACTTTGGTATTGTTCCCTGTTAGGAGGTTTGAGGTTCCATTTGTTAGATATGGATTGAAGGAATTCTTTTTCTACCAATTTAAAGGGACACCTCCAAACTAACTTCAAATATATTAATCAAACTCCTCTTGTCAGGTTGATATATTTTCTATAGAGTTTGTATTCTCCTATAGTTGTTAGAATCTGACAGGATATACAATCACTATACAACTTTGTATTTGTTATCCACCGACTGGGCAAACGCCTTTGACGGTACTATGTAAGCCACATTGAGCCTGCAAATAGGTGGGGAAATGTGGGGTACAAATGCAATAAATAAAACTAATAAAATAAAAGAGTCTTTGTCTGAGAGTACATAAACTTTTTAGGTGGCATTTTGCTGTTTTTTGTTAACTCCAGTCTCTGTGATTGCTGTCCATCTTCAGAGTTTTGTTCTTTGGAGATGTTTGATGGACTTAGGTATCTATCCAACTAGTTTTTGTTATCAGTAGTTTCCAGGGGGGAAGGTGAAAGCCAGACCAGTTTATCTGATTCTGGCCCAATAAGTCTTTGCAGCTGTATTTTTTATATATACATTTGTATCTGATCTAGCTAAATCAGTAACTCTGGTAATTACACTCATATCACGCTACATATTTCCCTCTCTTGATTCTTAGAGACAATATTAATGCATTAATATTGGAAAGGAGAATCACAAATAACTATAAAATGTTACAATCTTAACACTAACATAAGAAGAATTCAAATAAAACAATAGCAAAGATATTGGACTATTTACATGGGTGTATTGGCAGAAGTGAGTCTTTGAATAGTGGCTATTGAACCTTGGAACATGTCACCTAATAGGAATTGTGACTATTATAAGCAAATACTCATTATTATTAATTTTGTTTGCTCCTGCTCATGTCTCACATTTAGGTTGCTAGGTATTCACCATTGATCAATTTTTGTGTGGTCATCCAGCATCTGTTCCATTAGGCTTCTATTCAGTTAGGCGGCTTTTGGCAGAGTCTGGCTTTGCTCTAGTTTTAGTGGGCTTGCAATCACACTCACATGCCTTTAATCACGCAAGTATCATATGCACCACCCCAGAGACCAGCTCCTTTTTGCAGCCGCTCAGGCACATAGGTTGCACCCAAGTTGATGCCACATAATAAGCTGGATGGTATCTTCATGGTATGGCACTGTAGATCTGGTTGCGAGAGGTCATCTTCTGCATCTAGTGAAACTTCCTCTTAACCTAGCATGCTAGCCAAATCATTAGCATAAGAGTGAGCAGCTGACCAATAAATACCACCACAATGGGATGGAACAATCTATTTAGTATATTATTCCAAGTATTTGACTTTCCAAGGAAAATATCCCACCATGAATGTTTCCCTATGTTCTCTATTTCAGAAGCTAACTGATGTATTAATTTAGTATTCTTGGTGATTTTCTCAGTCACTCTCTTGTTTTCCATTTTGAGTCACTCTAAGGATATCTGTATAATAGAGTGCTCCCATATTGGCTGTAAGTGGGTTACATTAAAACCTAAGGGAATAGGTAATAGTTCAGGAGTGAGTATGGATAGGTCATTGAAAACATACTGCGTCATTGGTCTGTAATAACTAAAATCACATCCTGTAATCCTAGTGACATCACATAGACATAGATTTAAACCTTCAATTACTATGAACAGCATACCATTAGCAATAATAAAAGGACAGATACTTCTAATACATAAACAAGAATGGGAATATGGAACTACTATACAACTGTTATCATTAGAAAGATGAAAGGCACAGGTACCATTAAGCATGCAACTATCATAATAACTTCCTAGGTTACTATCACATACAAAATAATTATTCCTATCTACGGGAATACATAAATCCTGTAAAATAATATCTAATTGATCATTGACCGAATAAGCAAAAACAGGGTCATGGTATGATATCATGAGATGTCTTCCAGGTAAAACCAAACCCAATTGGATTACTGGGAAGGCCAAAATGTTCTGTTCAGTCAGATATGTAATAATAGTGATAAATAGTTCATTATGGTCTAGGTCTGAAAAGAATGATGTCAGGTGCCACCACTTGGCAGTTAACTTTTCTGAGAAGGACATGTCTTGTTCCAACATAACAATATATTGTACTGGACATAACCCAACTCTCCCTCCTTATGACCCCTAATGCGTCTATCATACTGATCATTACTCTGTCATAACCTCACTTTGTATTTGTTCATACCGGTATTGGCGATCGCCTTTACTGTACTATGTAAGTCACATTGAGCCTGCAAATAGGTGGGAAAATGTGGGATACAAATGTAACAAATAAATAAACAAGCTTAAGATCTCTAATGGAATGAGTCCATGCTCTGCAGTCCTGATGGTACTGCACAGTGTCTCTATCATGAACTGTTGTGCCTGTGTACAGGCCAAAGCCAAAGAAATATTGGAAAAAGTGTCATTTAACATGTTCATAGTCACGTTCATGGCTGCTATCTGATGACGATACCACAAAGTAACCAGGTCCAACTGATGTGATTGGAGTGTTTGTATACTGTCAGTGTCAATCGTGGCTAAGTCCATAGCTTGCCTTATTTTCTCAGTACTACTTGCAATCTTATTAGCAAGTATCTCAGAGTCCATAGTGTTTATGACACCCAAGCCAGTTCCAGCAACACCTAATGCTGTGTCAAGAATTTCTCGTCGCTTACGAGACACATGGCCACTTCCCAACCACAAGTCTATCCACTGAGTCCAGGCTCAATCCAAAGTTCTCATATAGGGAGTGCATTGGGGATAAATAACAGAGATATTGGTAGCAAAGGTATTTAATGAGATAGAGTGGACAATGGGAGTAGGAGATAACAAAATGGATTTGGCAGCATTATATTTGACAATAGATGCACCTGTATATCCTGGGATAGCTGATCCATCAGGAGTAGTAATAGTGAAGTTTGTGAACCTGATATGGTTATTCAGACTTATGGTCAATGTACTCATATAGGGGTTCCTCATTCTCAGTGTAACTGATATTTTCAACACACAAATCCATGGATACACTAGTAATGGGGGACATTGTGAGGTATCATTGGTTTCTCCTTGCTTACCATCATCTCAATGCATACCTGTAACACTAAGAGTGTATGGTTGTGCTGTGAGTGGCTGACTCCAAGAATGGTGGTAACATTCCCATGGTGAGCCATGATACAATAGGTCATTATCCCACACAGTTATTTCAATATCTGTCATAACCTTAGATCCTACTCTTACATGCAGAACAGCTCCAAATATATCAGCAACCAATGTATACAATATAGCTAGCCTACAATAGCATTCAGTATCATTATCAGCAGGTGTGTGTGAATAGAGACTATCCGCCTTATTTTCGAAAGAGAAAGACGCTCATATTTTGACCCAAATCGGGAGATGGGCGTCTTTCTCCCGTGGGCGCCCAAATCGGTATAATCGAACGCCCATTTTGGGCGCCTTCAACTGCACTCCATCGCGGAAACGTCCAAAGTTGACGGGGCGTGTCAGAGGCGTGGTGAAGGCGGGACTGGTGCGTGTTTTTGTTGGCCGAGGAGAGATGGGCATCCTCAGCTGATAATCGAAAAAAGAATGGCATTTTTAACACGAATTTGGGTCACTTTTTTTGGACCCTTTTTTTTCACAAACAAGTCCCAAAAAAGTGCCCTAAATGACCAGATGACCACCGGAGGGAATCGGGGATGACCACCCCTGACTCCCCCAGTGGTCACTAACCCCCTCCCACTCAAAAAAAAACAACTTTAAAAACTTTTTTTTGCCAGCCTGTATGCCAGCCTCAAATGTCATACCCAGCTCCATCACAGCAGTTTGCAGGTCCCTGGAGCAGTTGTTAGTGGGTGCAGTGGACTTCAGCCAGGTGGACCAGGTCCATTCCCCCCCCCCCCCACCTGTTACACTTGTAGTGGTAAATGGGAGCCCTCCAAACCGCCCCCAAAACCACTGTACCCACATCTAGGTGCCGCCCTTCAGCCATAAGTACTATGGTAATGGTGTAGAGTTGTGGGCAGTGGGTTTTGGGGGGATTTGGGGGGCTCAGCACCCAAGGGAAGGGAGCTATGGACTTCAGAGGTAGTTAACTTTTTTTTAATTGTTACAAGTGCCCCCTAGGGTGCCCGGTTGGTGTCCTGGCATGTGAGGGGGACCAGTGCACTACGAATCCTGGCCCCTCCCACGACCCAATGCCTTAGATTTGTTCGTTTTTGAGCTGGACGCCTTCGGTTTCCATTATCACTGAAAAATGAAACCGTCCAGCTCAAATCCACACAAATCCGATGCATTTGGCTGGCACAAACCATATTATCAGAAAAGATGGACACCCATTTTTTCCAAAAATACTGTTTGTCCCGCCCCTTCACGTACCCTTTCTCGGAGATAGACGCCCATGGAGATGGGCGTTCGTGTTCGATTATGCCCCTCCACAGCTTCTACATTGGTGATTTTCTTAGGAAAGACAGTAGGAGTTATAGTGGATATAGATAATGGAGTGGTGTGAGGAGCTGGTGTAGTGCAGGTTTGCCATTTGGCTGGCTGAATCTAGCACATTCCAGATTGGCTAATATTCTGTATACCTAGATTTAAGGTGCTTCTGTTACCATCATGATCTGTACATAAAAGTGTCAAAGTTTTGGTGTGATCTCTCATGGTCAAAGTTTTGTGGTTCTCCTCACCTACTATAGGAAAGTCAGCACAAATAACTAGACAATTCAATCTTATCCCCATCATAGGAGCTGAGGAGGAATAGACTGGTACCTGAGTAAATGAATTTCCTATAAAATGTTTAGCACAAATTTTACTGTCTTCCTGTGATGACCAGGTAACAGAAAATAGCCCTCTTCCTAGCTGCCACTTTACTGTACAATGCTATACTGTGGGGGGGAGGGGGGGGGGAGGAATTCCAGAGAGATGGGAGTTACTATTAACTGCAACATGTGTTCCATATCAGCCTTCAAGGCAAAAATTAAGTTTACACTTCAAAAAAAGAGAAAATAAAGCATAGTGGTGGGGGGGGGGGGGGGGGGATTGAAGATTTAGAATAAAATCATCTCCAGTCACTTCTGTCATCTCCACTATATTGTTGCTCTTGGTGTTTAATTGTGGAGTATGTTTCTTTTGTGTTCCACTGGGGGAGGTAACCTGCACAGAGCAGCAGTTACAACCTGAACAAAGACATAGAGATAACCTGCATGGAGTGATATAAACAACCCTAAACAAAAGCATAGAGGGAGGTAACCTGTATTCATAGGCTGGCAGTTGTAACCCTAAGCAAAGGCAGAGAGGGGGTTTAACTGCATGGAGCAGTAGTTATAACTCTAACCACCTCACAGGACAGACCTGAAGGGCCATTCTAGTCTTTATCTGTCATTACTTACTATATTACGATGTTTTCTTTAATACAATTTCTTTCTGAAATGGTGGCATTGAGAATTAGTTACATTTCCTCCTTCCTTAGCTTTACTTTTCTTGTTGTTACTGGCTTTGGATTTTATAGCAGTGATTGTGCCAGATCATGACTTGTCTCCCATCCGGCACTGCTGTTTCTGTATCATTAATTTGGCTCTGGCTATTAGCATGATAGTTTCAATTTGCTGCTATTTGTATGTCATCTATTTCTAGCCCTGCCGCTCACCCCTATTCTTAGTGCAAGTTTTGGCTGTCATTGCAGCCACAAAAGTTGTTAGTTTTTTTGTTTTGTTTTTATCTGTAGAAGGTGAAGTACACATTTAAAAAAAAACACAAAATTCATATGGTCTTCACATTGCCCTTCACTGTTATGATTTAAATGTCTGGCCTTTATAAGTAAATGTGTATTCTTAAAGTAGCAGGCTGCCAAAATGTACTTTTCTATGCAGTTGCAGGAAGACCATTTTTGGACCCTGCTCCAGAATCATGCCAATGAAATCTGAATAGGGGGCGGTCTATTCAAGGGAAGTGGCCCAATAGAACTGAAGCTTTTGGAGGGAAGTATAAAACTCTGAGTTAAGGGAGGAGCTTTGTTTTACTTCTTCATAGGGGTTTCACAGCAAGGAGAGATGTAGAACAGTATTACATTCTTCTCAAAAGTGCTGAATCATGTCAGGCTAACTACTAGAAGAAGTAGAGCGTTTTGTTATGCTGCATCTTTACTACTACTACTACTACTTAACATTTCTAAAGCACTACTAGGGTTACGCAGCGCTGTACAATTTAACAAAGAAGGACAGTCCCTGCTCAAAGAGCTTACAAACTAATAGACAAGTGAACGGTCAGTCCGATAGGGGCAGTCAAATTGGGGCAGTCTGGATTTACTGAACGGTAAGGGTTAGGTGCCGAACGCAGCATTGAAGAGGTGGGTTTTAAGCAAAGACATCTTTATTGTGGAACCTGCTGCCTGGAGTGGAGGAGTGGCCTAGTGGTTAGAGCACTGGTCTTGACATCCAGCACCTGAAGGGAGGAGTGAAGCAAAATAGCCACCCCCACACTTTTTAGAAGCATCGACCTCTGAGGCACAATATACAAAGGGATAGTGGGGATGAGAGAGAAATTTTTCATGAGCACCTTTAAAGTGTGTTTCTTGCATAAATACCACCTAAGGCTTCAGGTGAAGTAATTCAATAACAATATTTGATGTTTCTAAGGTGAATTCAAACCGTACACATTATAAGACATCACTTTTAAATCAGCACACATAGGAAAATCTGAACAGAGACGTAGAACATAAAAACAGAGAAACCTCAAACCTGGACATCAAAAAAAGCATCCTTTCCCACCAACCATGGGACCTGTACTCATTCCCTCTCCCCCTCCCCCCACAAACACACATCAAACACCAAACAGAAAGCCACCTCTCGCTTAGACTATTGCAACTTGCTTCTCACAGGTTTCCCACTTAGCCATCTCTCTCCTCTTCAATCTGTTCAAAATTCTGCTACATGACTAATATTCCGCCAGTGTCATTATGCTCATATTAGCCCTCTCCTCAAGTCACTTCACTGGCTTCCTATCCGTTTCCGCATACAGTTCAAACTCCTCTTATTGACATATAAGTGCATTCACTCTGCAGCTCCTCGGTACCTCTCCATTCTCATCTCTCCCTACATTCCTCTCCGGGAACTCCATTCACTGGGTAAATCTCTCTGATCTGCACCCTTCTCCTCCACTGTTAACTCCAGACTCTGTTCCTTTTATCTTGCTGCACCTTATGCCTGGAATAGACTTCCTGAGCTGGTACGTCAAGCTCCATCTCTGACCGTCTTCAAATCTAAGCTAAAAGCCCACCTTTTTGATGCTGCTTTTAACTCCTAACCCTTATTCACTTGTTCAGAACCCTTATTTTATCATTCTCACTTTAATATTCCCTTATCTCTTGTTTGTCCTGTTTGTCTGTCCTAATTAGATTGTAAGCTCTGTGGAGCAGGGACTGTCTCTTCATGTTCAAAGTGTACAGCGCTGTGTACGTCTAGTAGCGCTATAGAAATGATAAGTAGTAGTAGATTACTTTGTGCCATTTTGAAACATCACTGGCAGAGCAGAAGAGCTAAGTTAAGGGGGACCTGGGGGGACTCATAGTAGCCTATGGAGGGAACAGAAAGCCCAGGTGGCGCTGTTTTAAAACCAGGTGGCTGGGTTTTGGTTTTAGTACATGGTACTATAAAATAACACTAAATTCAAAATAAAATGAAACTCCCCCTTCTACCAATGAAAACAAAGCTTACCATCCACCTCACCAATGTCTTTTACTACAGCTTAGCTTGAGTTATCTGCAGGCTTTGTTATAGCCTTGCCGCCCCCTCTCCATTTTCAACAAAAATAAATGTTCCCTTCCTAAGTGTGGCCTTCAGCCTTTCATATTGCTGTTTTTCTTTATTATCTTTACAGTGCCTGCGTAAGTTTCTGATAGCTGCTGCCTGACCTACTTAGAAACATAGAAACATGACGGCAGATAAAGGCCATGTGACCCATCCAGTCTGCCCATCCTCTGTAACCCCTAATTCTTCCTGTTCTTAAGCGATCCCACATGCTTATCCCATGCCTTTTAAAATTCTGGAACAGTCCTCAACTCCACCACCTCCACCGGGAGGCTATTCCATGCCTCCACCACCCTTTCTGTGAAATAATACTTCCTTAGGTTACTCCTAAGCCTATTCCCTCTTAACTTTGTCGTATGCCCCCTCATTCCAGAGCTCTCCTTCATTTGAAAAGGGCTCTCTTCCTGTACATAAATGCCCTTGAGATATTTAAACATTTCTATCATGTCTCCTCTCTCCCTCCACTGAAGGCAGCTGCGGTTTAGTAAGAGAAACTTTCAAAAACTTTTAAATGCTAGAATTTCCTGAGGACTGAAACTGCAGACTGATTGAAAAATGTGTGTTGGGGGGAGGAGGGTCATAATGATAACAACCAGCTAAGTTATTTACCGTTTTTAGTCTGTTACTGCTGCTATCATGTAATGATAGCTTGGTGTGGGGGGAAAAAAGGCAAAGATTTACAGCTATCACCTCACCAAGGGCCCTTTTAGTCAGTTTTGGTAAAAAGTGGCCTGCGCTAGTGTGGGCCTGTGAAATTGGGAAGTAAATGGACATACACTAATATTAAAAGTAGTGTGTGGCTGTTTATTGCCTGAGCCCTTGCCACCACCTATTTACATGGCGGTAAAGGCTCACACTCTACTCATGTGGTAATCTGGCAGTGAGCGGAAATACAGCTGCACTGCCATTTACCGCTGGGAATGCTTCCCATGGTAGAAAATAGAAAATTATTTTCTACTGCAGGAAACTGCACGTACCAATTTCAGAACTACTGTCGGGTGCCCACACTACACTGGCAGTAGGATCGATCTGGGGTACACTACCCGCACAGTAGCCCTACCGTAGCTTAGTAAAAGGGCCCCCAAGATAAACCCAAACAGGCTAATTCTGCAGGTACTTTTTCTGTAGGCAATTCTGAAAGGGTAGATAACCTGTGAAATTTGCACCTACCCATGTTCTTTCAAAAATAACCAGAAACAAAAGAAAACCGACAATTTGAAGGCATTTTAGTCTAATTTATGGACAATGCCTTCGAATTGTCGGTGTGCATTTGTGTCTCGTGCATAGCAGCATGGCTGTGTCAGGTATTGTTCTGATTTCATCCAAGTCGATGAATAATTCATGCTATATACAGAAAGGACTCCCAAGGAAGGCTTACTCATGGAAACAATGCCCATGTAGGGCCCATCTGTACAGGACATGGTTTATGAGTTTGAGACTGCGTTATCTGTTGGATTATTATATGTACTGCATTAGACAAACTCAAGGGAGAATATGGACTTGTGAATAAAATTTAACTTTTATTTATCCTCCTGGAATAGACTCATTGTGGTCACTTCCACTCCCCTCCTTTTATTTTTTTTTTATTCAAAATAACCCCCATTACGGTCAATATTCACAGATAGCAGACTTATGTCATTTAGTTTCAAAGTGACAAGCCTGCTTATAATCGAACGAGAAAAACGCCCAAGTTCCGACCTAAATCGGGAGATGGATGTTTATCTCACAAAAACGAATAAAGCGGTATAATCGAAAGCCGATTTTTGGACGTTTTCAACTGCACTCCGTCGCGGATGCGGACAAAGTTGATGGGGGCGTGTCAGAGGTGTGGTGAAGGCGGAACTGGGGCGTGGTTATCTGCCGAACAAAGATGGGCGCATTTCACCGATAATGGGAAAAAAGTATGTGTTTTTAGCTAGAATTTAGGACACTTTTCCTGGACCCTGTTTTTTCACGAATAAGGCCCCAAAAAGTGCCCTAAATGACCAGATGACCACTGGAGGGAATCGGGGATGACCTCCCCTGACTCCCCCAGTGGTCACTAACCCCCTCCCACCACAAAAAAAATGATGTTTCACAACTTTTTATTTTCACCCTCAAATGTCATACCCACCTCCCTGGCAGCAGTATGCAGGTCACTGGAGGAGTTGTTAGGGGGTGCAGTGGACTTCAGGCAGGTGGACCCAGGCCCATCCCCCCTACCTGTTACAACTGTGCTGCTTAATGCTTATTAGTCGTCCAACCCCCCCCAAACCCACTGTACCCACATGTAGGTGCCCCCCTTCACCCCTTAGGGCTATAGTAATGGTGTAGACTTGTGGGCAGTGGGTTGTGAGGGGGATTTGGGGGGCTCAACACACAAGGGAAGGGTGCTATGCACCTGGGAGCTCTTTTACCTTTTTTTTTGGTTTTGTAAAAGTGCCCCCTAGGGTGCCCGGTTGATGTCCTGGCATGTGAGGGGGACCAGTGCACTATGAATCCTGGCCCCTCCCACTGTTGCAGGAATTGATACATGAATTTGTGATGCTTCAGGAGTCAGACAGCACACACCAGTATGAGAGAGAAATCTTCTTTATTTGCCAGCAAACAAAGCAGGACATCAGTTCTAGCTCTCTTCTCTCTCTCTCAGCTCTCTGGATGTTATGGCTTCTGTCTCAGCTGCTTCTCTTCTGCTGTCTCTCCTGTTGTCTTCCAGCTTTCTTCCAGCTCTCCTTCCTTTCTTCTGACGTAAACTGCTTCTGCTCCTACTTAAATACTGTTCTATCCCCCTCCTAGCCTTGCCCCCCCTTACTCTCCAATTGGTTAAGGAATAGATTGGTTACCTTGCCTCAACCAATCATTACTTTAAAAATATCAGTTACATAGGTTCCAGACATCCTAAACTGACCTGTGACCTGGGGCCCCTTACACCAGACATTTGGTCTCCAGAACTCTTACATTTCTCATTATGATTGATTTCTCATCTTGTGAAGAGCAAAGAAACTACAAGCCCCAGAAGGCAGTGCAGCACCAGAGAGATTCAGAACCAAGGAACTACAAAGCCCAGAAGGCAGGGCAACGTCAGAGAAGCCAGGAGCTAAGAAACTACAAGCCCCAGAAGGCAGTGCAGCACCAGCAGACAGATCAGGTGAAGGGAGAAGAATCTATGCAAGGGAGGGAGGAGCCGGGGTGTGATTGGGAGATGGAATCAGATGGGGGAAGGGAGGAGCCCCTAGACCGGGAGGAAGGGGAGGAGAGAATGGAACTGGAAGAGGAGAAAGGAGGGGAGAATGAGGAGGAAATGGAAGTGCTGGTGGAGGGCTCTTAAAGTGAGTTATGAACTGAACTGGAGAGAGTGAATGAAGCCTTGGTGAATTGACCCGGTGGGTGGATGTCAGGTGGTTTTGTGCTGACAAATGAGGGAGGTGGGTCATTAGGTCTAAGAGTGAGAAAGTGACTTAGACCATATTGCCATTGAATTGAACTGTTTAATTTCATTTCTAAGATGAACTGTGTGTGAAGGCAATGCTAAACTAAACTGTGTTTGAAAGCAGTGCTAAACTGAATGGAGGAGGAAAACATTGCTAACTGAACTGAATTGTGAGCAGTGCTCAGTAACTGTGGGAAAGAGCAGTGCAACTAAGTACTGGATAGGAAGCAGTGCTGGGGGGGGGGAAACCATATTGAAAGCAGGGCCAAAGTGAACTGTGTGGAAAGCAGGCCCGCGCTGAACTATATGGCAAGCAGGGCTCCAATGAACTGGGTTTAAAAGTGGAGCTACACTGAGGAGAGAGAAAGGCCTGTGAAGCCTTAAAGCAGAGTAAATGTACTCAGGAGCTAATAAAGCACTTCTGGTGATTTGCCTGTTGTCCGGAGACCCTGATTGCAGACTGTCGACTCGTGAGTGAAGGGCGTGCTTGGTAAAGAAAGGAAGAGACTGAGAAAGAGTGGCGCGGATCTGGCGGCTGAGCGTGACATATTATGGTGGCAGTGGTGGGATCGCAGTGAACCTCCACGGGAAGGAGTAGTGTCCTGGAAGGAGTGGAGTGGGTTCCGGACCAGACCAGTCGAGCAGTCGGAGCGAGGTGCAGGAGTCCTGGAGGTTTCGTAAGCCCGTCGTGTGGGCCAACGCTGACAAAGGCGTATTACTCGCCTACCCAGGTAAAGGGTACCTAGGGAGGAGGCGAGGGAGGATACAGTAATTGGAGAAGCACAGTTTCTGTGCAGTGGAAAAGAGTTTGTGAGATACCGCACTTGGGTGGTTGTTTTTTTTTGTCTTTTTGCAGGTGCGGGGAATCCGGTGAAGGATATGGATCCCAAAGAGCTGTTTGCGTTTATGACGCATCAATTTCAGAAACAGCAAGAGATGGCTCATCAGCTGTTGGAGGAGTTGTTGGCGGCTTCCCGGGCACAGCAGCAACCGCTCTTGGACTTATTTCAGGAGTTGCTTCGAGGTGGAGGACGGTTGTCTGACAGGGGGCCGGATGGAAGAGTGGACCGAGCAGAAGGAGCGGTGGGAGTAGGAGGACTTCCCGGAGTGAACTGGCTGCCGTGGGGTAAGCTGACTGAGTCGGACAATATTGAAGATTACTTAGGGGCATTTGAAAGGGTGGCGGTGGCTGCAGGGTGGCCCCGGGAACAATGGACAATTCGATTAGCCCCTGCGCTGTCTGGTGAGGCCTTGGCCGCCTTTAGGGCTTTGCCTACACTGGAGGTGGCGGACTATACCAAATTGAAAGAAGCTATTCTGGACAGGTATGGAGTGAGCCGCCACACATATAGAAGGCGATTCAGAGAATTACGCTGGGTGGAGAGTGAAACACCCCGGGCGTTGGCTCAAAAGCTTTTGGATTTAGCAGGAAAGTGGTTAGAGCCTGAAAAGAGAACTATGAATCAGGTAATGCAAGAGCTTGTGCTGGAACAATTTTTGGAGGCACTACCTGAAAAGTTTCGGGTGGATTTGATAAAGAAGGGGTGTATGTCACTTGAGGAGGCCATTAAAAGCATGGAATGCTTCCTGGAGGCCCAGCGGTGTGAAGAGGGAGGGGGACGAATGGGGGAGAAAGTGGCAAGAGTAACAGGGGCCAGACCTTCAGTGAATGAGGAGAGAATGTGTTACCGGTGTGGAAGGAAAGGACATCTGAGGAGGGACTGTTTTGCTAAACTAGGGTTCACCTCGTACTCCCAAGGGCCAGTGGTGAAACAATTGAGGCAAGCAGTGGAGATATGTGGGGTCTGGGTCAATGCTCTGCTAGATTCAGGGGCGGATCAGACCATGCTGTCTCGGGCCCTGTGGGAAAGAATAAAGGGAAAGAGAGGAGTATGTAATGATAATAGGGGCCGGGAGGTTAGCATTCAGTGTGTTCACGGGGCTACCACTACATATCCCCTTAAGCGAGTTGGTATAAAAGGTCCTTCAGGGTCACACTGGGTATGGGTGGCAATATTACCCCGGCTACCTCAGGAACTAATTTTGGGGAGGGATTGGCCCCCATTTGTGCACTGTTTAAGAGAAAAGGAAGGGTTGGTTGTTACTCGGGGGCAGAGGAAAGAGCAAGAAGGAGTAGAGCAGAACTTGTCACATATTTTTCCCTTTCATTTGGAGGTACTAGGGGCACCTGGGAAGACGCGGGAGTCAGGGCAAGTAAAAAAATTAACGCAGAGGCACAGGACTCAGACAATGAAAGGGATTGAGCAGGGAGGGGAGTTTCCGGAGGATCCTGAGGAGTTGTTGAGCAGGTTCCCTTATTTTAGCAGGGAACAGGAGTCAGATCTCACATTGAAATATGCCTGGGAACGGGCGAGGGAGCCGGTGGGGGGCACACAGGGACCCAAGTTTGTGATAGAGAAGGGTTTACTGTTTCGGGTGATGCCAGCTGAGGGCAGTGAGGAGGAGATTAAACAACTTATTGTACCTAGGGGATTCCGGAAGTTGGTGTTACAGTTAGCGCATGACCATCCTCTGGGAGGACATAAAGGGATCCAGAATACAGTGAAACAGTTACTAGGGCGGTTTTACTGGCCTGGGGTATATAAAGAGGTAGAGGAATACTGTAAATCCTGTGTGGTATGTCAGAAGCTGACAGAGAAAGGGCCAAGGCCTGCTCCATTGCACCCTCTTCCCCGAATTGAGAATCCGTGTGGGAGGTTGGCAATGGATATTATCGGTCCCCTACTTAAATCCAGGAGAGGGTTTTCTTATATTCTGGTGATTGTTGATATGGCTACCCGTTTCCCCTGGGCCATACCCTTGCGAAATATCTCGGCAAAGGTGATTGCTGCGGAGCTGATTCGGCTCTTTTGTGAGGTTGGCTTTCCTAGGGAGGTGTTAACTGATAGAGGCACCAATTTTCTTTCTCGCTCCCTGGTACAGGTTTGGGAGGCTTTTGGTATTAAACACATTTGTACTTCAGCCTATCACCCTCAAACCAACGGCCTAGTGGAGAGGTTCAACAAAACTTTGAAGATGTTGTTAAGGAAGGGGTTAGGATCACACTATGAGAACTGGGATCAACTTTTGCCTTTTGCATTGTATGTATCTAGGGAATGTGTGCAGGCTTCCCTAGGGGTATCCCCCTTTGAATTATTATATGGGAGGGCCCCAAGGGGAGTGTTGGATATTCTCCGGGAGCAGTGGGTACCGCCGGAACGGGAGGATAAGACGGTAGTAGAATATCTTCATGATTTGAAAGGGCGGTTATGGAGGTTAGGCACTTATTCCCGGGGTAATCTAGAGAAAACCCAAAGTTATCAGAAGACGCATTATGATCAGGGAGCGCAGGTCAGAGTATTTCAGGAAGGGGATAAGGTGGTGGTTAGGGTCCCGGATAATCCACATAAATTTTTAAGTAAATGGAAGGGACCCTGTACGGTGAGGAAACGGTTGGGCCCGGTCACTTATGAGGTATTGAATGAGCGAGGGAAGCCTCAGACCTATCATGCGAACTTACTCCAGCCTTGGCAGGAAAGGAAAGCCTATTGGGCAAGAGGGGAGGAGGAATTGGAGGAGGACTTAGGACCGCAGATATCGGAGATCTTTATTCCTAGGGAAGTGACAGTGGGAGACAGCTTAGAGGGTCCCCAGAAGGAACAGATGCAAGCTCTGTTGCTGGAGTTTCAGGATGTTCTCACAGCGTGTCCTGGGGAGACACACTTAATAGTACATGAAATTGAGACGGAGAAAGGGAGGGTGGTTCGTCAGCGACCTTATAGGTTATCCCCAGGTAAAAAGCAGGAGGTAGTTAAACAAGTGAAGGAAATGCTGGACTTTGGGGTGATCGAGGAATCCTTTAGTCCGTGGGCGAGTCCGGTGGTGCTAGTGCCTAAGAGGGATGGATCCTGGCGTTTTTGTATTGATTTTCGGCGAGTTAATGCGCTGTCTGTGCCAGACGCTTATCCTATGCCTCGTATTGAGGATTTGATAGATAGGCTGGGTTCGGCACAGTTCTTGTCTACTCTTGACTTAACTAAGGGGTACTGGCAAATTCCCTTATCGAGGAAGGCCCGGCCTAAGACCGCTTTTTGCACCCCGCTTGGGTTGTTTCAATTCCAGCGAATGCCATTTGGCTTAAATTCAGCTGCGGCTTCTTGCCAACGCCTGCTGGACAGAGTATTGAGATCACACCAGGAATATGCTGCTGCATATTTGGATGATGTTATCATTCATAGTCCAGATTGGGAGACCCATGTAGTCCAGGTTAGGGGGGTATTGCAATCTTTTCGGGAAGCAGGTCTCACCCTTAACCCTCAAAAATGCCATTTTGCCCAGCGAGAGGTAAAATACTTGGGCTATCGGGTAGGAAATGGTCAGGTTAAGCCATTGTGTGATAAGGTGAAAAGTATTCAGGAGTTTCCCCTTCCTACAAATAAGAAAGCGCTAAGAAGTTTTTTGGGATTGATAGGTTATTACAGAAGATTTATACCTCACTTCGCCTCTCGAGCCGCCCCCTTGACAGATATGTTGAAGGGTAGTAGACCGAATCAGCTCCAGTGGCAGGAGGACTCGGAAAGGGTATTTGCGGGGATGCGGTCAGCATTATGCCAGGAGCCTCTACTTAAAGCAGTGGACTTTGAGAAACCTTTTGTATTGCATACTGATGCATCTGGTGTAGGATTAGGTGCGGTGTTATCACAAGTGCATGAGGGAGAGGAGCACCCGATTATGTACTTGAGCAGGAAGCTTCTCCCTCATGAAACTAGATATGCCACGATTGAAAGGGAATGCCTGGCAGTTAAGTGGGCGATACAAGCCTGTGAGTTCTATCTTGAGGGGCGTCCCTTTAAGCTGGTCACGGATCATGCCCCCTTAAAGTGGCTGGGTCAGATGAAGAACCATAATGCTAGATTGATGAGGTGGTATTTGGCGTTGCAACCATTTCAGTTTCAGGTGGAACATCAAGCAGGGAAATTAATGCAGCATGTTGATGTTCTGTCTAGGATTGCTAGTCCGGTAGTAAAGGAAGGAAAAAACAAACGGACTAGCAATCGTTTGACTGGGGGGGTATGTGAAGAGCAAAGAAACTACAAGCCCCAGAAGGCAGTGCAGCACCAGAGAGATTCAGAACCAAGGAACTACAAAGCCCAGAAGGCAGGGCAACGTCAGAGAAGCCAGGAGCTAAGAAACTACAAGCCCCAGAAGGCAGTGCAGCACCAGCAGACAGATCAGGTGAAGGGAGAAGAATCTATGCAAGGGAGGGAGGAGCCGGGGTGTGATTGGGAGATGGAATCAGATGGGGGAAGGGAGGAGCCCCTAGACCGGGAGGAAGGGGAGGAGAGAATGGAACTGGAAGAGGAGAAAGGAGGGGAGAATGAGGAGGAAATGGAAGTGCTGGTGGAGGGCTCTTAAAGTGAGTTATGAACTGAACTGGAGAGAGTGAATGAAGCCTTGGTGAATTGACCCGGTGGGTGGATGTCAGGTGGTTTTGTGCTGACAAATGAGGGAGGTGGGTCATTAGGTCTAAGAGTGAGAAAGTGACTTAGACCATATTGCCATTGAATTGAACTGTTTAATTTCATTTCTAAGATGAACTGTGTGTGAAGGCAATGCTAAACTAAACTGTGTTTGAAAGCAGTGCTAAACTGAATGGAGGAGGAAAACATTGCTAACTGAACTGAATTGTGAGCAGTGCTCAGTAACTGTGGGAAAGAGCAGTGCAACTAAGTACTGGATAGGAAGCAGTGCTGGGGGGGGGGAAACCATATTGAAAGCAGGGCCAAAGTGAACTGTGTGGAAAGCAGGCCCGCGCTGAACTATATGGCAAGCAGGGCTCCAATGAACTGGGTTTAAAAGTGGAGCTACACTGAGGAGAGAGAAAGGCCTGTGAAGCCTTAAAGCAGAGTAAATGTACTCAGGAGCTAATAAAGCACTTCTGGTGATTTGCCTGTTGTCCGGAGACCCTGATTGCAGACTGTCGACTCGTGAGTGAAGGGCGTGCTTGGTAAAGAAAGGAAGAGACTGAGAAAGAGTGGCGCGGATCTGGCGGCTGAGCGTGACAATCTATAGCTTAAACTGGGTTCCCTTAGAGACCAAGAGGCCCAATCTGACATTGGTTATTCTCATATTCCTAGTCAGCTTCATACTACCTGCTAGCTGAACTCTGGCATTCATTAAAGAGGTCAAAAGCCAATCTTACTTAATGGCATTCAGGACCATTTCTACATTTACCTACAATTAATCAAGGAGAAGAGAGCTGACTAGTCCTGACCTCTTTCACCTATCAGCTTATACATTGAACCAGCCAGAACTGCAGATAACTTAAAACACATGTTGGCCTCTTCACTACAGTCTTTGCTTAGAACGTCAGACAAAGAATAATACAAACATTCCACACAGAATTATTAATTTACACAGAATACAGCATATTCTAAAGTAAGCATCCTTATAAGACATATTCTACATACTTATAATGGTCTATATATCTAAGCTATCTTCTTATAACAAAATCTACATATCAAGAACTTCTGAAATAGTATTTCAGCTTTAAACTACAGTATGCCTAACAGTATACAAATGTTGAGCTAGCATTCATTATTCACAAGGGTGAAAGAAATTCCTGTCTCTGACCTTTCTAACCCAGCCCGGCAAACGCTAGACTTCTAGTAATTAATTCCAGCCTGCATTCCTTTATCTTGCTTGCAAGGTAAAAAGCTAGAATTCAAACACCACTTTTAAACCCCAGATTTTAACAGAATTAACCCTTAATATGATTTCTCAGAATTATTCTTTGCCCATGGCTGCCTCATTCCCCCCTTTGAGACTAAAATCAGCTTATGCAGAGATAAGTCTCACAACTCAAACTTTGGAGATTATAGTGATCCTAACTGGGAATAGACTTGTGAATCACCATTACCCTACTTGTTAAGGTCCGACGGCATACTGCCGAAGCACATGAGGCCAGGAAACAAAACAAAAACCCTGCTAAAACTAAGACTATTAGGGAAATGAACAAAGGACGTATCCAGGAGGTCAATGACCACCACCAGGAGGTAAGGTCTAATCCTCCTCGGTAATCCTCCACATTAAGGCTAGCCAACTGTAGGACTTTATCCATGGCATGCCTAACTACATGCGTCCTATTTATGACAATAGTACAGCACTCTGAAGAATTTAACACTGTGCAGAGGCCACCCTGAGCTGCAAAGAGATAATCAAGGCCCATACGGTTATACCGAGAAACTATACTTAATTCATTAATTTGATCCTGCAATGCATTGACTACCACATTCAGCTCATGAACTAGAACATGAAGTAGGGACTGAAGTCTCCGGGTAGCCATACCTAATTCAGTAATACCCGCTACCGGGCCCCCAATTGGAATCCAGGCCGTGGCAGAAAGGGCTACAAGTCTCTTTTTAGTCAGAGGATAAGTAGAATTGATATACTGGAGGGCTAATTCAATCGCCTCATCCTCTGTGGCAACGGAGGAGGGTAAGGACAAAGCCTCTCGCTTAGAACGGTGCGGGGATGGTGGCTTAAGAAGAGGAATAACTTTAGGAAAATAATTCAAGGTTACCAATACACAAAAATCATATGTGGCGGGAAGAATCATGTGGAGGACATTATCACAGAGCCAGTAATGACCAAGGAGAGGGTGAGGAAAGTTCCCAATAAATGTTGGCTCAGGCTGGACAAGGTACTTAGGGTGCCCATAATGCGAGCCCCTATCCCAGGGGGAACGAAGACGAAATGGAGACTTTGCACACCATAGGCGCCAATCCCCAATTGTGACAGGCTGCTCATTTGTTAGTAACTCTTCATACCCCGGGGACTTATGAAAGTAGAAAATAAGCTTGGACACTATAGTCTTCTCAGTGGTACGCTTAGGAGCCAGATAATCACCTGGGTCATAATCTGCAGGTACGGTAGCAGGGCACATAGGAGTACCTGGAGAAACTACCCACACAGATTCTCCTTTTTCTGGGAGAACATTAGTATAGTTACAGGGAATGGGAAGAACAGTTGAGATGTTTCTTGTTAAACAAAACACTCCAGAGGCTGGATAGGGAGACGTAAAAACTGGCCTTAGAGAAGAGTCAGAGGGGGAAGTAGCATTATAAAAGGACCACCAAGTATAATCCTGGCTCCAAGGACCTGAACTCGAAAAATAGGGAGGTATAAGAGCTGGGAGTTGCACAGGAACAGGAACAGCTGGGACATCTGTGGTATAAGGAGAAAATCGGGAACACACAATACAAGGGGAAGTAATCTTTGCCTGGCTAATTAGTTCCTGGACTGAGTGTAACCAAAGGTTGGAGCGAGTTGGGGTATTAGGAACAAGGAGGCAAGGAGTAGAAAACAACAAAAGCATCCAAACTACTAACATTTTCTTTCTTCCTAATCTAAAACAAATACAGCAAACTAATTAAGCAATAATATTTCAACAGTCTGTGCTAATCACAGATTACACTCATATAGTGTTCTCAGTCTTTGAGTTCTTATACCAGTTGGGATAGACCCTCAACTGACAAGGATCAAGCTTTCAAATTCCAAGAAAGCCAGAATCTGGGCAAGAAAGAGTCTCAGTGTGAAGCCGAAGTTCAGCCGCTCCTGCAGTATGCAGTTGACCCTTCTTTTCAGCTAGTAGATTCTTTGGTTCGGGTCAGGCGCAACTTCAATGGCTCCGCTGGATCTCTTTCTGCTCTCCACTGTCTAGGCTCCGTCTGATCCGTGCTGGGCTCAGTCTGGTCAGCAGACTTAATTCGAGACCAATGGACCCATGGAGTAATCCCTGCGACCTTCACAGCTGCAGGGGAAGAAAGCAAAACAGTAAAAGGTCCTTTCCATCGGGGCCCCAAAGGCTGGAGCCTCCAGTCTTTTACCCAAACTCTATCCCCTGGCAGGAAGGAATGTACCTGAGCCTGGAAGGGGACAGGGTTTATTTCTCTCACATAAGACTGAAGCTCAGAAATTATCTTTCCCAAGAGGGCTACCTGCTCCTGCACCTGGGCAGACCCTAAAGTCCCTATGTCTCCCTTAATTCCCTGTAAAATGGCTGGGGGCTTCCCATACACAATTTCAAAGGGAGAGAGGGCTGTTCCTTTAGTTGGAGTGCATCGGAGGCGGAAGAGGGCTAGTGGCAGTGCCTGTGGCCATTTCAGTTGGGTTTCCTGACAAATCTTTGCTAGGCTATTTTTCAAGGTTCTGTTTGCTCGCTCAACCTGCCCTGAACTCTGGGGACGATAGGCACAATGCAATTTCCAGGTAATGCGCAATGCGCGGGACAGGGCCTGAAGTGTAGCTTCAACAAAGGCGGGACCATTATCTGAACCTATGGCAAGGGGCAATCCATACCTGGGGATGACATCCCTAAGGAGAGCTCGAGCTACTTCTGTGGCTTTCTCAGTAACTGTAGGATATGCTTCCACCCACCCAGAAAAGGTACAAACCATAACTAAGAGGTATCGGAGCCTACCGCTCCTGGGCATTTCTGTGAAGTCTATAACTAGGGACTCAAAGGGTGTTAGTCCTCTAGACTGAACTCCTGGTGGAATACGGGGTCCCTGACGAGCATTATTCTGGGCACAGAGAGTACATCGGGCAGAGGCAGTGGCAACCAGACTATCCAATCCTTCCAGCACCACTACTCGATTGAGTAGACGGGCTAGTGCTGTTTTCCCTAAGTGTGATAGGTCATGAGCTTGAGACACTACAGGCCAAGCTAGGTGGCGTGGCACCAGAACTCTGGTATCAGGGAGATGTAACCAGCCATCAGGTCTCCTTACTGCACCTTCCTCTTGAGCCCATTTCTCTTCCATTTGGGTATACATAGGTGTCCATTCTTGCAGTCGGATTTGGAACAGGGGAGTCACAGTACTTGCTGGGGGTCCTCGAGCAGCTTCCTTGGCCACCCGATCAGCATGGCGATTCCCTCGGGCCACTGGAGTATCTATTCTTTGGTGTCCCCTACAGTGAATGACAGCTACCTTCTTGGGGGCCCAAACAGCCTCTAGCAGCTGAAGTATTTCAGGTCCATACTTAACAGGTTGGCCTGCAGCATTTATGAGTCCCTTTTCCTTATACAAAGCTCCATGAGCATGTAGGGTTGTGAAGGCATACTTAGAATCAGTATAAATGTTGGTTACCAGTCCTGCTGCTAGCTCCAGAGCTCGTATGAGGGCCACAAGTTCTGCTTTCTGGGCTGAAGTTCCTTGGGGCAGGGCTCTTGCTTCTATCACCTTGTCCTCTGTCACCACAGCATAGCCTGCCAGTCGCTTAGAGTTCTCCACATAACTGCTTCCATCTGTGAAATAAATTACATCTGGGTCCCTCCACGGAACATCTTTAAGATCTGGTCGACTGGAGTACACTTCATCCATAGTTTGGATACAATCATGATCCGGTGGTCCCTCAGATGCTGGCAAAAGAGTGGCAGGATTGAATGTAGCCACTGTTTCCAGGTGTATCCGTGGATTCTCACACAAACTGGCTTGGTACTTAACCATGCGGTTATTTGTAAACCAGTGGTTGCCCTTATACTCCATGAGGGTGAGAACTGCATGGGGGACTTTAACAACCAGTTCTTGCCCCAAGGTCAACTTATCAGCTTCCTGGACCAGTAAGGCTGTTGCTGCAATGGCCCTCATGCAGGCTGGCCATCCTTTAGCCACTCCATCCAGCTGTTTAGACAGGTATGCAACAGGCCTCTGCCAGGATCCCATCATCTGGGTCAACACACCCAGAGCAACCCCCTGTCGCTCGTGGACATACAGTGAGAAAGGTTTCTCCACATCAGGAAGGCCTAACGCAGGGGCTTGGAGTAGGGCTTTCTTTATAGCAATGAAGGATTGTTGAGCTGTAGGTCCCCATTCAAATGGTTCCTTTTCACCCCCCTTTGTGGCTTGGTAAAGGGGTTTCGCCATCAATGCAAAATTTGGAATCCAAATTCTGCAAAATCCGGCTGCTCCCAGAAATTCCCTAACTTCTCTTCTGGACTTGGGTTGGGGAATTGCAGCAACTGCTTGCTTCCTACTAGCATCCAGTCTCCGACTTCCCTGGGAAATACAGAAGCCCAGATACTTCACTTCTGACTGACAAAGTTGGGCCTTTGAGCGTGAGACCTTATAGCCTGCATCCAAGAGTAGCTCCAGCAATTCTCTAGTAGCCTCAAAACACTCTTCCTGGGTCACTGCTGCAATCAGGAGGTCATCTACATACTGGAGTAAAACTCGCCTGGAAGGTTCAGATTTAAAAGTCTTAAGGTCTTGTCCTAGGGCAGTCCCAAAAATGGTGGGGGAGTTCTTGAACCCCTGTGGCAGGCGGGTCCATGTATACTGAAGCTTCCTTCCTGTTACTGGGTTTTCCCATTGAAAGGCAAAAAGCAATTGACTGGCGGGGGCCACCCGAATACAAAAGAAGGCATCTTTTAGATCTAGTGTCGTGAAATGGGTAGCTCCAGAAGGTATCAATCCTAACAGGACATATGGATTAGGCACTACAGGGTGTAATGAAATAGTGGATTTGTTGACCACTCGTAAATCTTGGACTGGCCGGTAGTCCTCAGTCCCTGGCTTCTGAACTGGCAATAGTGGCGTATTCCATGGAGACTGACAAGGACGAATAATTCCATGGGATAACAAACGATTCAGATGTGCTTGAATCCCTTCCAGAGCCTTTCGGGGAATTGGGTATTGGCGAAGATGGATTGGCCGGGCACTTGGGAGTAAATCTACATGAACAGGAGGAATATTTCGGGCCAACCCTGGGGGATTATCTTCTGCCCATACCCCACTGACCTGAAAGCTGTCTGCCAGGGGTAGGTCAACTTGGCCATGCGACTGATGCAGCCGCCATTCTTCTTCAAGAGGGCAGCAGAAACTCAATATACCCTTAGGGCTGGATATCGGGGGCTGAAAGGAGACTGAAGTCTGGCCATCAGAATCAAAGGAAATTTGGGCCCTAAGCTTGGACAGCAGGTCTCGGCCTAACAAAGGGATTGGACAGTCTGGCATATACAGGAATTCATGAGTGACTGTGTGTGAGCCTAATTGGCATCTACGGGTTGTCAAAAAGGGCCTCCGGTTCTGCACCCCCGTGGCACCCACCACTCGGACAGTTTTTCCAGACACAGGCGCTAATCGCTCCGTTACAACAGAATGTTCAGCTCCTGTATCAATCATGAATGGAATTGAGCGGCTCCCTATAGTTAACTTGACCATAGGTTCCTGGGAGCCCAGTTTGTAGGAACCCGGTCTGTCCTATTCGTCCCATTCTGCCATCTCGGCTATCCCGATGATGTCAGATTCAGGAGGCTCATATCTTCCCTCTCGAACTCGGCCTCGGCTTCCTCGATCTCCTGGTCCCCTTCTCAGTCCCTGGCGCCTCTGGGGGCATTCATCTTTCCAGTGCCCTCTTTCCTTACAATAGGCACACTGATCCCTCTCCAATCTTGGTCTGGGATTCTCCCCCCTTGGCCGGGATTGATTGAAGGAATCTCGGGGCCTGGCTGGTGGTCCGGGGTCCCACTTTGGCTTCCCATTAGCTAGAGGTCGACCTCGATTAAGGGTGGAATTAGTAATGGCTGCCGCTAAAAGGTCGGCCTTCTTCTGCATCTTCCGGTCAGCCTCTCGGCGCACCTCCTGATCTCTATTAATGAAAACCTTGGTTGCGATCTCAATTAGCTGGGTGGTATTCATCCCTGCGAATCCCTCCTGACGCTGCAACTTCTTCCGGATATCTGGCATACTCTGGGCCACCAATGCACTATTCACCATTCTCTGGTTTTCTAGGGCTTCAGGGTCAAATGGGGTGTATGTTCTGTAGGCTTCAATTAGTCGCTCTAGAAAGGCCCCAGGGGATTCAGTTGCCCCTTGGAGAATTTCAGAGACCTTTGCTAGATTAATGGGCCTCTTTATGCCTTTCCTCATACCTTCCAGTAAGTCCCGGCAATAGCCAGACAACAGTTCATAGTGCTGCCCATCATTTGGATCCCAAGCTGGAGCTGCGCGAGGAAACCGAGCTCTAACCCATCCCTCTGGATCCTGTGTCCCCCCGGGGACACGCTCTCGCGTGATGGCCTCAGCATTTTGCAAAATCTTCCGCCTCTCCTCAGTTGTGAAGAGGGTCAGGAGAAGTTGTTGACAATCAGTCCAGGTTGGGTTATGGGTGGCCATAATGCTAGTCACTAGGTCCACCACTGCCTGAGGCTTTTCAGTATAAGAGGGGTAATGCATCTTCCAATTCAGGAGATCGGTGGTTGTGAAGGGTACATACTGATAGGCCTGTGCCTGTATAACCTGACCCTCATTATTAGGATCCGGTCGAGTGATGGTTACCTGTCGGAGTGGCAGAACTCTCGAGGAGGTGGGAATGGAACCTGAGGTAGAGCTAGGAGCTACCCTCCTATCATGCTCAAAAGTAATTGCAGCGGGTCTAACCCATTCAGTGGAGGTAGGTTGAACCCCTGAGGGATGGGGAGGGGTTCTCATAGACTGAGAGGTGGTCACAGGTGATTCAGTCCATTGAAAGGGATGCCGGGCCCCTAATGAATGGGTAGGGGTATTAGAGGGAGAGGCTGGGCTGTCAGAAGTTGAGGAGTCAGGGAGTGGAACCCAAAGCGGGTCTTCAGAGGTTAACAGGAGAGGATGTGGCACAGAAGGGTAGAGGCCAGGTGAAAAGTCCAACCTAGGGTGTGGCAGGTTTTGCACAGGAGGGGAAGAACTATCCGGAGAAGCCTATGCTGGAGAAGCTTGGGCTGGGCGGCGTGGATCTCTGGGGGTGGCACGGAACCCCAACAATGGGCCATAAGGTGGTGGCTCAAGGTCTGAGGGGTCATCAGAGAGTATGGGTTTCTCGGACAGGGTAGGGGCGGAAGCCACCGATTGGGTGGTAGGCTTCCTGGGGCTCTTTCCCTCTTCTAGTTTAGATTTTCTAATCTTTCTTTGAACACGACCTAACATGAATTTTACTGGGGATCCCATATAAGTTTTTAACCACGAGGGAGGGTCAGTCACAAGGCTGTCCCAGGAATCTATATAAGGGAGTTGTTCAGAATATTCTGGTTCTCCTACAACTATGCTGTAGACCTTCCGGATTACTTCAATATCTAAGCTGCCACTAGGGGGCCACCCCACTCCCATAGATGGCCACTCAACTTCACACAAGGTTCTTAGAGTACTTGAGCTTAAAGTCTGTCCATAGTCATTAATTAAAAATCCTTTTTTAAAGTTCTTAAGCATACAATCTAGGGGGGTAGCAATTTGTCTAGATGATGTCCCACCCATAATGCTTACAGTTACAACACACAAAAAAGGAGGGAATTTTTGGATTTGCGGTAAGGGGTCCGCAGATCCGGAAACAAAAGGGTAGAACAAACAACAATCGCTTCCTTCCGTTGCTGGTCAATTGAACTCGCGTTAATTGAAAACGCAGCTATAAGAAGTCCGCACTCAGTTAATCATTCACGCATCACCCATTCCATACAGAAAATCCCACCCAACAATTTCAGATTTCTCAGATACAGATAAGCTCAAGCGTTTTCACTTCTAGTCCCCTGCGACTAGAAGGTACTAGGGCCTTCGCTGAGAGTTGATCAGGCTCTCCTTCCTCAATTTTTGAGGGGCTGATTTACAATTTTCTAGCTAGAATTACAATACAAAATACAGAATACATACCCGGCGAATGTTCTCCAGTCAGTTGGGTGCTGGGATTAATGCAGGATTCATCCCACCGCTGCCACCAAGAATTGTTGCAGGAATTGATACATGAATTTGTGATGCTTCAGGAGTCAGACAGCACACACCAGTATGAGAGAGAAATCTTCTTTATTTGCCAGCAAACAAAGCAGGACATCAGTTCTAGCTCTCTTCTCTCTCTCTCAGCTCTCTGGATGTTATGGCTTCTGTCTCAGCTGCTTCTCTTCTGCTGTCTCTCCTGTTGTCTTCCAGCTTTCTTCCAGCTCTCCTTCCTTTCTTCTGACGTAAACTGCTTCTGCTCCTACTTAAATACTGTTCTATCCCCCTCCTAGCCTTGCCCCCCCTTACTCTCCAATTGGTTAAGGAATAGATTGGTTACCTTGCCTCAACCAATCATTACTTTAAAAATATCAGTTACATAGGTTCCAGACATCCTAAACTGACCTGTGACCTGGGGCCCCTTACACCAGACATTTGGTCTCCAGAACTCTTACATTTCTCATTATGATTGATTTCTCATCTATAGCTTAAACTGGGTTCCCTTAGAGACCAAGAGGCCCAATCTGACATTGGTTATTCTCATATTCCTAGTCAGCTTCATACTACCTGCTAGCTGAACTCTGGCATTCATTAAAGAGGTCAAAAGCCAATCTTACTTAATGGCATTCAGGACCATTTCTACATTTACCTACAATTAATCAAGGAGAAGAGAGCTGACTAGTCCTGACCTCTTTCACCTATCAGCTTATACATTGAACCAGCCAGAACTGCAGATAACTTAAAACACATGTTGGCCTCTTCACTACAGTCTTTGCTTAGAACGTCAGACAAAGAATAATACAAACATTCCACACAGAATTATTAATTTACACAGAATACAGCATATTCTAAAGTAAGCATCCTTATAAGACATATTCTACATACTTATAATGGTCTATATATCTAAGCTATCTTCTTATAACAAAATCTACATATCAAGAACTTCTGAAATAGTATTTCAGCTTTAAACTACAGTATGCCTAACAGTATACAAATGTTGAGCTAGCATTCATTATTCACAAGGGTGAAAGAAATTCCTGTCTCTGACCTTTCTAACCCAGCCCGGCAAACGCTAGACTTCTAGTAATTAATTCCAGCCTGCATTCCTTTATCTTGCTTGCAAGGTAAAAAGCTAGAATTCAAACACCACTTTTAAACCCCAGATTTTAACAGAATTAACCCTTAATATGATTTCTCAGAATTATTCTTTGCCCATGGCTGCCTCACCACGAACAAATGCCTTGGATTTATTCGTTTTTGAGCTGGGCGCTTTCATTTTCCATTATCGCTGAAAAACAAAAACGCCCAGCTCACACATTGTTGAATAAAACATGGGCGTCTATTTTTTCCCAAAATACGGTTCGGTCCATCCCTTCACGGACCCGTTCTTGGAGATAAACGCCCATGGAGATAGGCGTTTTCGTTCAATTATGCCCCTCAAGGTGTCCAGTGCATACATTTTGGCTGGACAATTGAATGTCAAACTAAACATCCACAAAAATCAGGAAGTACCAGGGGTATTCTGGACAGGGCCAAAAGTTGTCTAGATAGCAGAGATATTCAACTGTAATCTGGATAACTTCATCCATTTTGTGGACTGGAAAGTCCTAACTTAGAGTTCCTTTTGCTAACCTGTGGTAAAAATAGGCCTTGACGCACTTTTATGTGGGTCTTTCTCACATGCGAAGGCCATTTTTTACCACAGCTATAAAAACTCTGATTTTCTATTTTTTGTATTATTATTGGCCATGCACTAAATTATTTATTTATTTCACATGCTTGATATAGCGCATGGGGCCTAGCCAAGGCTTCAATGTGGTTTACAAAAACAACTTAAAAACTAGGGCAAAGAAGAAAAAGAGAAATGGAAGAGAGGGAAAAAAGAAGAAAAAGGAGAAGAAATGGGGGGAGGGGCCAGGTGAAGAGACAGAAACAAGAGAGAGAAATCAGAAAAATCAGGCAAAATGGAAGGGTTATGAAGGAGGGTCAAATGCAATTCTGAAAAGGTGAGTTTTTAGTGCCAGTTTGAAGGAAGCAATGGTGCGTTGATCCTGAATCTAACGAGGAAGCTCGCTCCAGAGTTTAGGACCTAAGTAGCTAAAAGCAAAATCTCTAGTACTGGTGAGATGAATAGAATGTTGCCATTTGTGCTCAAAAAAAGTAAAAGAAGTGGGGAAATGGACCACGGACTCCAGAAACGAGGGAAACCAATTCAATACTTCATAGACTCGACACAGGACTTGTGTTTTGGCCTACGGCCTGCTTCAGGAGTCTGAAAACAAATTACACATTATATACAATATTAAATAAAAAATACAACTGATGAAATAAAATAGGAAATGTAAAAACTGTCTGATACTAAAATCTTATATAAATAAATTATAAATTATAAAGTGATGAACATAAAAACATATGGCAATTAAAAATAAGTATCAATTAAAAGTTACCACAGGAGCACTTACACAACCTCCTGTGGTAACTTATGGATGGCCATCTCTAAGGCCGGCGCCGTAAAGAGGTGTCCCAAACCGTATTATCGAAACAAGATGGCCGGCCATCTTTCGTTTCGATAATATGGTTGGGGCCAGCCAAATGTCAGAGATGGCCGGCATCGGTTTTCATCGATAATGGAAATCAATGCCGGCCATCTCAAACCCGGCCAAATCCAAGGCATTTGGTCGCGGGAGAGGCCAGCATTCGTAGTGCACTGGTCCCCCTGATATGCCAGGACACCAACCGGCACCCTAGGGGGCACTGCAGTGGACTTCATTAATAGCTCCCAGGTACATAGCTCTCTTCCTTTGGGTGCTGAGCCCCCCAAATCCCCCCCAAAACCCACTCCCCACAACTGTACACCACTACCATAGCTCTTATGGGTGAAGGGGGGCACCTAGATGTGGGTACAGTGGGTTTCAGGTGGGTTTTGGAGGACTCACATTTACCACCACAAGTGTAATGGGTAGGGGGGGATGGGCCTGGGTCCGCCTGCCTGTAGTGCACTGCAGTATCCCCTAAAACTGCTCCAGGGACCTGCATACTGCTGTCATGGAGCTGGGTATGACATATGAGGCTGGCAAAAAATGGGGGGGTTTGTTTTTTTTAGGGTGGGAGGGGGTTGGTGACCACTGGGGGAGTACGTGGAGGTCATCCCCGATTCCCTCTGGTGGTCCTCTGGTCAGTTGGGGCACTTTTTGGAGGCTTGGTCCTAAAAATAAATGGACCAAGTGAAGCCAACAAAGTACTCATCAGGGCCGGCCTTTTTGTTTCCATTATTGGCCGAAGCCGGCCATCTTGTAACCACGCCCCCGCCCCGCCTTCCGTACCCTGCCAAAATGCCCCCTTTAACTTTGGCCAGCCAAAATCGGCTTTCGATTATACCAATTTGGCCGGATTCAGGAGATGGCCAGCCATCTACTACTACTACTACTACTACTACTACTTAACATTTCTAGAGCGCTACTAGGGTTACGCAGCGCTGTACAAAATAAACAAAGAAGGACGGTCCCTGCTCAAATGAGCTTACAATCTAAAGAATTAAATGTCAAGTTGGGCAGTCTAGATTTCCTGGGTAGAGGTGTAGAGGTTAGGTGCCGAAGGCGACATTGAAGAGGTGAGCTTTAAGCAGAGGTTTGAAGATGGGCAGGGAGGGGGCCTGACGTAGGGGCTCAGGGAGTTTGTTCCATGCGTGGGGTGAGGCAAGGCAGAAAGGGCGGAGCCTGGAGTTGGCAGTGGTGGAGAAGGGTACTGAAAGGAGGGATTTGTCTTGAGAGCGGAGGTTACGGGTAGGAACGTAAGGGGAGATGAAGGTTTATTTTTATTTTATTTTTTTTGTTACATTTGTACCCCGCGCTTTCCCACTCATGGCAGGCTCAATGCGGCTTGCATGGGGCAATGGAGGGTTAAGTGACTTGCCCAGAGTCACAAGGAGCTGCCTGTGCCTGAAGTGGGAATTGAACTCAGTTCCTCAGTTCCCCAGGACCAAAGTCCACCACCCTAACCACTAAGCCACTCCTAGGGGCTGCAGATCGAGTACATTTGTAGGTTAGTAGCAGAAGCTTGAATTGAATGCGGTACCTGATCGGAAGCCAGTGAAGTGACTTGAGGAGAGGGGTGATATGAGTGTATCGGTTCAGGCGGAAGATAAGACGTGCAGCAGAGTTCTGAACGGACTGAAGGGGGGATAGGTGGCTAAGTGGGAGACCAGTGAGGAGTAGGTTGCAGTAGTCAAGGCGAGAGGTAACGAGAGAGTGGATGAGAGTTCGGGTGGTGTGCTCGGAGAGGAAAGGGCGGATTTTGCTAATGTTATAGAGGAAGAAGCGACAGGTCTTGGCTATCTGCTGGATGTGCGCAGAGAAGGAGAGGGAGGAGTCGAAGATGACACCGAGGTTGCGGGCAGATGAGACGGGGACGATGAGGGTGTTATCAACTGAGATAGAGAGTGGAGGTAGAGAAGTGGGTTTGGGTGGGAAGACAAGAAGTTCGGTCTTGGCCATGTTCAGTTTCAGGTGGCGGTTGGACATCCAGGCAACAATGTCGGATAAGCAGGCCGATACTTTGGCCTGGGTTTCCGCAGTGATGTCAGGTGTGGAGAGATAAAGCTGGGTGTCGTCAGCATAAAGATGATACTGGAAGCCATGAGACGAGATCAGGGAGCCCAGGGAAGAGGTGTAGATAGAGAAAAGAAGGGGTCCAAGGACAGAACCCTGGGGACTCCGACAGAGAGCGGTATGGGGTGGAGGAAGAGCCATGAGAGTGTACTCTGAAGGTACAATGGGAGAGATAAGAGGAGAACCAGGAGAGGACAGAGCCCTGGAAACCAAAAGAGGACAGTGTGTCAAGAAGTAAGTTGTGATTGACAGTGTCAAAAGCGGCGGATAGGTCGAGGAGAATGAGGATGGAGTAATGACCTTTGGATTTGGCGAGGAACAGGTCATTACAGACTTTGGATAATGCCGTTTCTGTCGAGTGAAGTGGGCGAAAGCCAGATTGAAGCAGATCGAGGATGATATGAGAGGCGAGAAAATCAATGCAACGGCTGTGAACGGCGCATTCAAGTATTTTGGAGAGGAAGGGTAGGAGGGAGATGGGGCGGTAGTTGGAGGGACAGGTAGGGTCAAGTGAAGGTTTTTTGAGGAGAGGTGTGACAACAGCATGCTTGAAGGTGTCATGGACAGTTGCGGTGGAGAGAGAGAGGTTGAGGATATGACAGATGGGAGGGGTGATGGTAGGAGAGATGGTGATAAGTAAGTTGGTGGGGATGGGGTCTGAGGAACAGGTGGTGCAGTTCAAGGAGGAGAGAAGATGGGCGGTTTCCTCTTCGGTGATATCAGGAAAAGAGGAGAAGGAGGCTTGGGTTGATTGGTTGAGGGAGTGGGTGATAGGATGAAGAGGAGGAGAAGGTTTAGTGGTGAATTCGAGGTTGATCTTCTGGACCTTGTCGCGGAAGTAGTCAGCTAGTGATTGAGGAGAGAGTGAGGGGGTGGGAGCGGAGGGCACTTTGAGGAGGGAGTTGAGGGTGGCGAAGAAACGACGAGGGTTAGAGCTGAGGGAATTAGTCAAGTGAGTGTAGTAGTCCTGTTTGGCGAGGAATAGGGAGGACTGAAAGGAGGATAGCATTAATTTGTAGTGAATGAAGTCAGTATGGGTGCGAGATTTCCTCCATAGGCGTTCAGCCGATCGGGAGCAGGAGCGAAGGTAACGGGTGCAAGGGTTAAGCCAGGGCTGGGGATTAGTGCGCCTTGTGGGACGGGAAACAGACGGTGCAAGGGTGTCTAGGGCGGAGGAGAGAGTGGCATTGTACTTGGAAACAGCCTTATCGATGGACTCGGAGGACGTGATGGACGGGAGGAGATCGGAGATACTAGCGGATAAGGTGGGGGGTCAACAGCCTGGAGATTCCTGGAGGTAGTGGTTAGTGTTGGGCGGGACTGAGGGGGAGGGTGATGAAGTGTGAATGTGATCAGGTGATGGTCAGAAATGGGAAGAGCAGAGACGCAGAGATTAGAGGGCGAGCAGGTAGAAGAGAGGACGAGATCAAGACAGTGACCAGATTTGTGAGTAGGGGTGGTGGAGCTCAGTTGGAGGTTGAAGGAGGAAGTTAGGGTGAGGAATTGAGAAGCGTATGAGTCGGATGGGTTATCAGTGTGTATGTTGAAGTCACCAAGAATGAGGGATTGGGATGAGGGCTCAAGAAAAACAGAGAGCCAGGCATCGAAGTCAGTAAGGAAGGAAGGGAGGGACTTATCAGGGGGGCGGTAGATGACTGCAACTTGGAGTGGCAGCGGGTAGAATAGACGGATGGAATGGACTTCAAAGGATGAGAAACAGTGAGACTGTGATAGGAGGAGGGGTTGAAAACTGCAGGAGGGCGAAAGTAGTAGGCCAACGCCGCCACCGCAGCTAGCTGTGCGGGGCGAATGGGAGAAAAGGTAGCCTCCGTGGCAAAGGGCTGCGACTGAGGCAGAGTCTTCGGGGGTGAGCCAGGTTTCGGTTAGGGCGAGCAGATGGAGGGAATGGGAGATGAAGAGATCATGGGTGAAGGTAAGTTTGTTGCAGATTGAGTGGGCATTCCACAGGGCACACGAGAAGGAGAGGGAGGAAGGGGGAGGAGGGGAATGGAGATGAGATTGGAGATATCGCGGGAATGTTTGCATAGATGAGACGAGGACGAGGACATGTGTAGTGGACCTGGGTTGGGATTGATGTCTCCCGCGGATAGCAGAAGAAGGAGCAAGAGAGAGCGGAGAAGGGTGGGGGAGGTAGGGCGACGAAGGCACCGAAGGCGGGATGCGCAGAGGAGGAATGGGGAAGGGTTCATGGCAGGAAGGAGGTGTTGGAGGTTGAGAGCTAGGAAGGAGGAGGAGGACAGTAGGGATGGTGAGGTGGTGGGGGATGGGGTAGGTAGGGTATTGCAGTAGTGGGCAGGACGGGGGGGATGGGTAGTGAGTTCGTGTGGTAGACAGCGGAGGGAGGCGGAAGAGATTGGGGAGGGATAGGGCGAGGAATAGAATGTGAAAGGGGGCCAGAGGTAGGGAGTGAGTGAGCAGGCAAGTTGTACAAGCTGGTGGGGTGGAGCAAGCTGATGCAGATGGACTGGAAGCTGGATCAGGCGGGCTGGAGCAAGCTGGTGCAGATGGACTGGATCGAGTAGGGGACGCTGGATCAGGCTGACTGGAGCAAGCAGGATTAGGCGGGCTGGAACAGCAGGAGCAGAAGGCTGGAGAGCTGGATCAGGCTGGCTGGAGCAAGCTGGATTAGGCGGGCTGGAACGGCAGGAGCAGGTGGCTGGAGCGGCAGGAGCAGGTGGCTGGAACAAGCAGGAAGAGCTGGTTCCGACGGAGGCTGGAGCAGATGGACTGGGACGAGCAGGAAGAGCTGGATCAGGCAGGCTGGAGCAAGCTGGATTAGGCGGGCTGGAATAGTTGGAGAGGCTGGAACGAGCAGGGAGAAGCTGGATCAGGCGGACTGGAGTAAGATGGATTAGGTGGGCTGGAACAGCAGGAGCAGGTGGCTGGAACAAGCAGGAAGAGGTGGATCCGACGGAGGCTGGAGCAGATGGACTGGGACGAGCAGGAAGAGCTGGATCCGACGGAGGCTGGAGCAGGTGGACTGGGACGAGCAGGGGGAGCAGGATCAGGCGGGCTGTAGCAATCTGGATTAGGCGGGCTGGAACAGCTGGAGAAGCTGGAACGAGCAGGGAGAAGCTGGATCATACGGACTGGAGCAAGCTGGATTAGGCGGGCTGGAGCAGGTGGCTGGAACAAGCAGGAAGAAGCTGGATCCGACGGACTGGAGCAGGGAGCAGATGGACTGGAACGAGCAGGGAGAAGCTGGATCAGATGGAGTGGAACAAGCTGGACGAGCTGGATCAGGCGGGCTGAACCAAGCTGGGGCAAGCAGGAAGAAGCTGGATCCAACGGACTGGAACAGGGTGGTGGAGATGGACTGGAACGAGCAGGGAGAGACTGGTTCAGATGGAGTGGAACAAGCTGGACGAGCTGGATCAGGCAGGCTGGACCAAGCTGGAGCAAGCAGGAAGAAGCTGGATCCGACGGACTGGAACAGGGTGGTGGAGATGGATTGGAACGAGCAGGGAGAAGCTGGATCAGATGAAGTTGAACAAGCTGGACGAGCTGGGTCAGGCAGGCTGGACCAATCTGGAGCAGATGGCTGTAGTAAGCAGGGAGGCTGGAAAAGCTGGGTCAGCAAAGTGGAGCGAGCTGGAGCAGGCAGATGGAGCAGATGGAACAGAGCAGGCAGGCAGATGGAGCAGATGAGGCAGGCGGATGGGTCAGAGCAGGCAGGAGGGAAGAGCTGGGCCTACAGACTGGGACAAGGTGGGGCCAATGGACTGTCTCCCACGGTCTCTGCCCCTGCCCCGGTCGGCCCGACGCACAGGACGCTGGATCACCCCGAGGCCACTGCAGACGCTGGATCGGCGGGCTGGAATGGGCCGGGGCTGGTGGACTCTCCTGTCAGCGCTGCGAAGCCTCAGGTGTCTCGGTCCCGTGGTCCGCACTGCAATACGCGCCCCGGCCGTTCCGGCCGGGGAGTGCGGCGGCAGTGCACAGGACCACGGTCGACCAGTGCGGCAGACTACGGCCCGCCCGACCCCTCTGCGCAGGGAGCCCGAGCACTCTTGGCTCCCCCGGACTGTACGGGCCGAGGCAGAGAGATCGCGGGAGCCCTGAGCAGCCTGGCGACAGTGGGGGCAGGCCGCAGCCACGCGGCAGGCAGGCGACAGGGAGCCACAGTCGGCCTGGACCATCCACCCGCGCCGGAGACCAGCGACACTGTCGCAATTCACCTCCGATGGCTCCACGATGTTCTTCTTGCCTCCTGCCTTCTCTCTGATCGACAAGACGGCGCGGGTGAGTCCTATTCCTAGGAACCCACGGAGCTCGTTGCGGAGCTTCCTACCTGGTGTCCATCTTACAGAGCATTCTCACAGAGATTTGTGTCGGAAGATGGCCGGCCTTCTCGTTCGAAAATAAGCAGGATGGCGTTATAGGTTGGATTGCCCCAAAACGTAGACCTATATCTCACTGAATGTAGCAAACTCAGGTCTGGATTAGTTTCTCCAGACTGACCTGAGTTGGGTAGCAATCCAAGAAAGAATTGTGGGGCCCTTTTACTAAGCCGCATAAGCATTTACATGCGCCCAACGTGCGCCAAAATGGAGTTACCACCCAGCTACTATGTTGCTCTTGCAGTAATTTCATTTTTGGTGTGCAGTCGATATGCGCGGCCGAAAAATAATTTCAGATGCACGTATTGGACGCGCGCCAAGTGGCGTTTGACGTGCGTAGGTCATTACCACTCGGTTACCGCGTGAGACTTTACTGCTAGGTCAATGGTTGGCGGTAAGGTCACAGACCCAAAATGGACAAGTGGCAATTTTGATTTTGCCGCACGTCTATTTTCGGCAAAAGTTTTAAAAAGGCCTTTTTTTACAGAAGCGCTGAAAAATGGATCGGCGCGTGCCCAAAACCCACGCCTACGCTACCGCAAGCCGTTTTTCAGCGCACCTTAGTAAAAGGACCCCTGTGTTTGTAGCATTCTGATATTATTCTAAAGATAGATAAAGGTTGTGGAAAACATCGGTGTTCACAAATACTTTCATTTATAGATGAGATCTGCAGGCATGCACAGAAAGTGGAACCTGCCAAAGGTTTCCTTAGAAACCAGTAAAAGTGCTCATAGCGACAGAGTATGTGTAGCCTTCTTAAGATCATAGTGTACTCTTCATGCACAAAAGACAGTGCTTGAGAAACATAAAGAATTGAGAGGGGAGAAGAAAAATTGCCCTATAAATGTGTAACAATGCATGTAAGTGGTTATTTTAGAAGCCCTATTTGTGATTTGGATGTGTATAAACCAGCATTTTAGTTGGGTATATCACATATATGTCTAAATCCAAATTTTTAGAAAGCCAGAACATACATGTCCAAATCATGGTGTAACCCAATGGGTTAAACGTTACTTTTTACCTTTGGGGCTGCCAGGCTGGATAGGTACAGCACTGGGCTGCCGGAGAGGAAAGTGGCATAGAGCTGTACAGCAGAGAGAGAGTGACGTGGCTCACGTGCTATGTGTGGGAACTGGATCAGGTTCTTCAAGAACAGACTCAGGATGCCGGAATGGAATGATGGATGTTTATTTAAGCTGACTCGACATGGAACCATGTTTCGGCATATGCGTGCCTGCCTCAGGAGTCTATGGGGCCCTTTTCCTAACCCGCATAAGCGCCTTGTCAGGTTCTCAGGTTCAGAGCCCGCGGGGCCGGGCTCTGGAGCAAACGTGAGCCCTTGGGCTGCTGCCGAGGAGCGACAGCAGCAGGCAAAACCCACCAACCAACACTGGGTAAGCACACCAGCAGGGACTGCAGGCACTGCCCAGCGAGCTGGAACACACGGACTGGAACACTAGACTGGAATTCCCCGGACTGGAGGACACAGAACTGGAACCCCCTGGACTGGAACACTGAACTGGAATCCCCTGGACTGGAGGACACAGGACTGGAACACCGGACTGGAGCACACCGGACTGGTCCACACAGCTACACCTGCACTTAGCTACTAAGCCCCCCAGGAGTTGAGCTCCTGGGTTCGAGTAGCCGACAGGACTTACTGGACGACACAGGGACCAGGACTAGAACAAGCTGTAGCTGAAGTGCGCCTAACTCCTAAACTGACCAAAAGTGTTTCTAAGCCCGGCACCAAACAAAGAGCTCCTAAGCCCTCCACTAATTGCAGTGCTCCCAACAGAAACTAACAGGGGTGCCCCTACGCCCTACACTAACAGAAGTGCAGGGAAGCCACAAGGGAAAAGGAAGGGAAGACAAAAGCCAGACCTAACACTGGTGCTTCCTAAGTACCAAGCTGCAGCAGCTAAACATGGGTTCTCACCCTGGTGCTTCCTAAGCACCAAGCTACAGCAGCTAAACACAGGTCACGAGGAAAAGTGGGGAAGACACAAGGAAACAAGCAGGAAAGCCAAATACCCAAACAACAAAAGGTGCTTCCTAAACACTTACTAACAAGGGTGCTCCCAGCACCAAACTACAGCACTGCACTAACAGCAGTGCTACTCACCGTAACAAAAGGGAAAGTAGGGGAGCCAAAGGGAAAAACAGGGAAGTCAAACACACAAGTCACAAGTGCACACTGCAATAAACTAACCTGGACCTAAAGCAAGTAGCCAGAAGCAAACGCCACCGTTGCAAAGGCTCTGAAGGAAACAACACCACTTCCTTATCAAGGCCCTCCCTGATGATGTCACACTCCCTAGACCTACGCAAAAGCACACTGACCCAGAGAGGCCCAACCCACACCAATGCAACACCGTGAAGCACTTGAAGCCAGTACACCCAAAGAGAGGTAGAGCTAACTCAGTCCACCTACACAGCTGTAGTAAAGTAAAACAATTAACCCCATGCTGCTGGAAGCTGCCAGCACAGAGAGACAGAGCCAGCTCAGAAAGGACAGAGAAAAGAAACAGAAGCCAGCTAAGAAGCTGACCCCCAGGAAAGAGGTAAGTTTGAGAGGGGTTCTGACCCCAATCATAACACGCCTACACGCGCCCAACGTGTGACAAATTGGAATTACCGCCCAGTTACCACATGGTCCTTGCGGTAATTTCAATTTTGGTGCGCGTCCGCTACGCGTGTCTCAAAAATATATTTTATTTTCTGACGTGTGGCAGCTATGCGCATCAAGTGGAATTTTCTGATGCGTAGACCATTACCGCCCGGTTACCGCATGAGACCTTACCGCTAGGCTTGCGGTAAGGTCTCAGACCTAAAATGGACGTGTGGCAATTTTCATTTTGCCGCACGTCCTTTTTCGGCAAAAAAAGGCATTTTTTGTAGATGCGCTAAAAAATAATTCTGCAAGCGCCCAAAATACATGTCTACACTACCGCAGGCCATTTTACAGTGCACCTTAGTAAAAGGACCCCTATATAAATAAAAACAAATGTATAATGATATAAATATATAAACATATAAAACGGATATAAAAAATAAATATATAATCAATCACAAAATAATACTCCTTGTTGTCTGATTCTATCCACCCCGTGAGACCTTTGTGTTCTCTCCACTTTTTGTGGTTGTTTTTCACATGCTATGTGGACAGGGGAAACATTCTAATACAGGTGATGTTGTTGCTTCTGAAGAGACCATTGGAAGGGAGCTGTGACAGTGTGAAGATGTATGTGTGTGTCAGTGGCGTAGCTACGTGGGGCCAGGGGGGCCTGGGCCCCGTGGATTTGGCCCTGGACCCCCTGCCAACGACCCTCTCGATCCCCCCTCCCGCCACCAACCCGCTGTCGCCGTCGCCTGCCTTTGCTGGCTGGGAACCCCAACTCCCGCCAGCCGAGGTCCTCTTCTTCTTGCAAAAGGCTTCCTTCTGTTTCTGATGTCCTGCATGGGACGTCAGACTCACAGAATGAAGCCTCTTCATTCTGTGAGTCTGACGTCCTGCACGTACAACGTGCAGGACATCAAAAACAGAAGGAAGCCTTTTGCGAGAAGAAGAGGACCTTGGCTGGTGGGGGTTGGGGTCCCCCGCTAGCAACGGTAGGCGACGGCGGGTTGGCGGCGGGAGGGGGGTCGAGAGGGTCATCGGCAGGGGGGGGGGCAAAGTTGTTGGTGGTGGTGGCGGTGGTGGTGGCGGCGGGGTCAGCAATGGCGGGGGGTCGGCAGTGCTGGGGGGGGGGGGGCTAAAATGTGCCCCCTCACCTCGGGCTCTGGACACCCCTCCTGCTGAAGTCTGGCTACGCCCCTGGTGTGTGTATATATGTTTAGTGACTTGTGAGGGGAAACTGATAATTTGTAAAGTCAGGAGGTTTGGGGGCCTTTTACAAAAGCGCGGTAGGGGTACCACGTGGGTAGCATGCGCCAAATCGGCCCTACCACTGGGGTAACACAGGAGCCCGGCAGTAGTTCTGAAGTTGACGTGCGCGGCTTCCCGCGGTAGAAAATAATTTTCTATGTTCTACCACGGGGGGGGGGCCTATCTGGTGGTAGTCGGCAGCGCAGCCACATTGCCGCACGCTGCCTGATTACCATGGGGTTTGCACGTGAGCCCTTATCACCAAGTACAGTGGTGGAAATAAGTATTTGATCCCTTGCTGATTTTGTAAGTTTGCCCACTGACAAAGACATGAGCAGCCCATAATTGAAGGGTAGGTTATTGGTAACAGTGAGAGATAGCACATCACAAATTAAATCCGGAAAATCACATTGTGGAAAGTATATGAATTTATTTGCATTCTACAGAGGGAAATAAGTATTTAATCCCTCTGGCAAACAAGACCTAATACTTGGTGGCAAAACCCTTGTTGGCAAGCACAGCGGTCAGACGTCTTCTGTAGTTGATGATGAGGTTTGCACACATGTCAGGAGGAATTTTGGTCCACTCCTCTTTGCAGATCATCTCTAAATCATTAAGAGTTCTGGGCTGTCGCTTGGCAACTCGCAGCTTCAGCTCCCTCCATAAGTTTTCAATGGGATTAAGGTCTGGTGACTGGCTAGGCCACTCCATGACCCTAATGTGCTTCTTCCTGAGCCACTCCTTTGTTGCCTTGGCTGTATGTTTTGGGTCATTGTCGTGCTGGAGGACCCAGCCACGACCCATTTTTAAGGCCCTGGCGGAGGGAAGGGGGTTGTCACTCAGAATTGTACGGTACATGGCCCCATCCATTCTCCCATTGATGCGGTGAAGTAGTCCTGTGCCCTTAGCAGAGAAACACCCCCAAAACATAACATTTCCACCTCCATGCTTGACAGTGGGGACGGTGTTCTTTGGGTCATAGGCAGCATTTCTCTTCCTCCAAACACGGCGAGTTGAGTTCATGCCAAAGAGCTCAATTTTTGTCTCATCTGACCACAGCACCTTCTCCCAATCACTCTCGGCATCATCCAGGTGTTCACTGGCAAACTTCAGACGGGCCGTCACATGTGCCTTCCGGAGCAGGGGGACCTTGCGGGCACTGCAGGATTGCAATCCGTTATGTCGTAATGTGTTACCAATGGTTTTCGTGGTGACAGTGGTCCCAGCTGCCTTGAGATCATTGACAAGTTCCCCCCTTGTAGTTGTAGGCTGATTTCTAACCTTCCTCATGATCAAGGATACCCACGAGGTGAGATTTTGCGTGGAGCCCCAGATCTTTGTCGATTGACAGTCATTTTGTACTTCTTCCATTTTCTTACTATGGCACCAACAGTTGTCTCCTTCTCGCCCAGCGTCTTACTGATGGTTTTGTAGCCCATTCCAGCCTTGTGCAGGTGTATGATCTTGTCCCTGACATCCTTAGACAGCTCCTTGCTCTTGGCCATTTTGTAGAGGTTAGAGTCTGACTGATTCACTGAGTCTGTGGACAGGTGTCTTTCATACAGGTGACCATTGCCGACAGCTGTCTGTCATGCAGGTAACGAGTTGATTTGGAGCATCTACCTGGTCTGTAGGGGCCAGATCTCTTACTGGTTGGTGGGGGATCAAATACTTATTTCCCTCTGCAGAATGCAAATAAATTCATATACTTTCCACGATGTGATTTTCCGGATTTAATTTGTGATGTGCTATCTCTCACTGTTACCAATAACCTACCCTTCAATTATGGGCTGCTCATGTCTTTGTCAGTGGGCAAACTTACAAAATCAGCAAGGGATCAAATACTTATTTCCACCACTGTAAATAGGAGACGGTAAGGGCTCACACTGTAAATATCTATATTCACTCTACCGCTCCCCAGTACCTCTCCACTCTTGTGTCTCCCTATGCCCCCCCCCCTCGGGTACTCCGTTCTGTGGATAAATCTCTCTTGTCTGTCCCCTTCTCCTCTACTGCTAATTCCAGACTCCGTTCCTTTTATCTCGCTGCACCTCACGCCTGGAATAGACTTCTCAAGGTTGTATGTCTAGCCCCATCTTTGGCCGTTTTCAAATCCAGGCTAAAAGCCCACCTCTTTAACGCTGCTTTTGACTCCTAACCACTACTCACTTGCCCTGTACCCTTTTATTCCCTCCTCTTTAATTCCCTTACCTCTTAGTTGTTCTGTCTGTTTGCCTGTCCTATTTAGATTGTGAGCTCTTTGAGCAGGAACTGTCTTTTCATGTATGGTGTACAGCGCTGCTTATGCCTTGTAGCGCTATAGAAGTGATAAGTAGTAGTAGTAGTAGTAGTAGTAAATGGTCAGGCGCTAATATTATTAATGCCTGGCCATTATTGCCGTAAATAGAAATTCTTTTTTTTTTTGCAGACGCGCTAAGAGGTGGCCTGAGCGCATGGAAAAATCACCCGCTAAAAGTAGCGCAGGCCACTTTTTAGCACTTCTTTATAAAAGGACCCCTTGGTGATTTCTGGGGTTAAAGTTAATAAAGCTGTAGTGAATATGTGAAGAGTTAAGTGAGTTGAGTTTAGACTGTGAGAAACTTTCAGGGACTGTAAGTGTGAGAGAAAATATGTTGAGGAGAAATAAATTGCTGAGAGTTGGGTTAACAGATGTTCTGCTGTTCAGTTGAGAGTTGTGAGTGTGGTACAGAATGCCATAAGATTGTATTTAACTTGTTTTTATATGTGTGCTGCAGTGACAGGTAGCATAAAGTGATGAAGTGCGGTGACTGTGAGTTAAGATTGTAAGAGCTAATGAAAGATGCTGTTGGGCTGATGCTGTGAGCTGGGATAATTAGGGACCCATAATTATTTGCTTATTTTAAAATGATAGTAAATACAAATAGTAATATGCTGAAGCAAGATACATTAAGGGGTACACACACTAGGTATACAGGGTTTTTCTTATTATTTTGGTTGAAGTCAGAGCAGTGGCGTCGCGAGGGCAGCTGACACCCGGGGCGGGTCACCGCTGCGCCCCCCCCCCCCCAGGTGCAGCGCAACGCACCCTCCCGGCCTCCGTAGCGCAACCCCCCCCCCCCCCCCCCGTGAGAACATACCTGGAAAGCGGTGTGAGGCGGGCGGGAGGGCCAATCCGCCAAGTGCACGCCGCTGGGGGGTGTCGGCGCCTCGCTGGTTCCTTGCTCTCTCTGCCCCGGAACAGTTACCTGTTCCGGGGCAGAGAGAGCAAGGAACCCGCGAAGCGCCGACACCCCCCAGCGGCATGCACCCGGGGCGGACCACCCCACCGCCCCCCCCTTCCTACGCCACTGAGTCAGAGTTCAAGAAGAAGACCAAAGACCTGAAGATCTTCAAAGCCAGCCAACATTATCCCTGCAAACAGAAAATCGGACAATTAAAGCTAAGTGACTAATTTCTTTGACCAAAGTGTGCACATTTAAGACTGAACAATACACAGAAACATAGGAGTAGAGAGAAGAAAGATAGAGAGAGAAAAAGAAAGAATCTACTTACCCGATTAGAATCCTGTTGGAAGTGATGTGCTTTTGAATCTGAAAGACAAAAAGGAGTAATGAAGTGTCATGTTCTTGATTTTTTTTTTTAAACTGTATTAACCAAGTTAGTTTAGGTCAATGTTTACTCAAAATAGAGTTATACATATCTGAAATTGTTTCTGTGATGTTATTCAGTGTGGAGGAGTGGCCTAGTGGTTAGGGTGGTGGACTTTAGCGCAGGCAGCTCCTTGTGACTCTGGGCAAGTCACTTAACCCTCCATTGCCCCATGTAAGCCGCATTGAGCCTGCCATGAGTGGGAAAGCACGGGATACGAATGTAGCAAAAAAAAAAATCCAGGCAAAAGAATTGTGGCAGAGACAGGGGTCCCCCATTAGGAAGGGTAAGCTAAGAAGTTCCCCATCTATAAAATTCCTGGAGCTTTTAGAAAAGCCGGGTCAAAACAGCAGGCCCCTTAAGTATAATGCTCAAGATCAGGAAAAGAACACCTACCAATGGGAACCCATAAAGGAACGTTAGGATTTTTTACCCTGGGGGATGGGTAGGAGGAGAAATCCACTTTGATCTTGGCCAATAAGAAACCTAGACAGAAGGATCCAATCAGAGAAAGGTAGACTAAAAGGCACAGCTTTTAAGGGCCATCTTCCCTATATAGAGGAGGGAAGGAAACTGCCAGAGGACATTGAGATGGTGTGGGACATTGAGGAAGAAGAAGGACCACCAATGAATGCTACTGAATGTGCCAGTCAAGAGGACATTGAACCTTTTGAAACTTAAAGTGAGTGTTTCTATTTTTCTCCCTTTTTCTCATTAAAATGAGCATGCACAGCGACTGAAAACAGGACAGGGCACCCGGCAATGTAAGACCAGCGTGGGACAAACGCTTTAGCAAGCGGGGGTTGGGGACCCAGAGTCAATTTGGGGGTCCCAGGCCCCCGTGGCCCCCTGTAGCTACGCCACTGGGTTATATAAAGGTGTTCATGTTGTCTGTGCCCTACTGGAAGTGTTAGATTTAGATTTGTTATTTATAACCCGCCTTTATCCAGGGTGATGTACAAAATATATACTCATAAAATACATAAATCACACAGACCTAAAAACACAGCAAAATATTGCAAATCAAACCTGTTAGTCCATGAGCAGGCAGCAAGAAGATTTCAAGCACAACCTTAAGTCAGACACATCAAATGTGTCTTCAATTGACGCTTGAACACCAACAAATGGGTCTCATGTTTCAGTCCAATTGGCAATTTATTCTATTTGAGAGGCCCAGCAATTGAAAAACTTAATTTTCTGGTCACATCCAGATGAAAGTGGTTCAAGGCAGGCACAACTAAATTTCCAGCATTCATTGACCATAACTGAGGTGAACCTCAGCAGTACTGGCAAATTATATTAGGCTCTGACAGCTTGGGGTACCAGATGTGTGTGTTTCTAAAATGGCAGACATACATGTGTCTGTTGCCGTGCTGACCCTGTTGATATTTTAGATGTTGGGAATTGCAAATGGATACAGCTCCTGCTGCGTGTAGCTGGCATATGCATGTCCATTCCTGTATGTGTTTTAGAAAAGGTTCTATGTCTGCAGATCCTTTTCTAAAATACTATTAGAGGTTGGCATGGCCCAACCTGGATAGCTCAAGTTATACATCAGTTGTATATGTATTTTCCCCTGTGAATCTATGCCCTGTAAATTATACATTTTACAGGGCATAGATTCACAGGGGAAAAAAAAACAAGTGCCTAGCTCTGCAAGTACTTTTTCCATAGGCAATTCTCCAAGGGTAAGTACTTGTGAGCAGTGGCGTTCCTAGGGGGCTTACACCCGGGGCGGATCGCCGATGAGCCCCGCCCCCCCGGGTGCAGCGTGACCCACCCCCCGGGTGCACGCCGCTGGAGGGGGGGGTGCCGTGCGCCTGCCCGCTTCGTTCGTTTCCATGCTCCCTCTGCCCCGGAACAGGAAGTAACCTGTTCCGAGGCAGAGGGAGCACAGAACAAACGTAGCGGACAGGCGCGTGGCACCCCCCCAGCGGCGTGCACCCGGGGCGGACCGCACCCACCGTCCCCCCCCCCTAGGAACGCCATTGCCTGTGAGATTTTCATCTACCCATGTTATTTCAAACATAACCCCATTGGGGTCTATACTTATCCAGATAGCATTGAGTGCTAACCACTTACATCCAGTAAATTCAAAGTTACAAGGTGGCCAGTACATATATTTTGGTTGGGTAACTGAATGTCAGGCTAAACTGTCCACATAAAATCAGGAAGAGCCAGAGACATTAGGGGCAAAAGTTGTTTAGATCCTGTAGTAGTGATATGCAACTGCAATCTATATAACTTTGTCCATTTTGTAGGACTGTACAGTCCTAACTTAAATGGATGCTATTTATTTATCTTTTAATAAATAGAAATAAAAATAAGAGGACACCTTTTTTAGGGTTTCTCATAGGAATTGAATGGGCATCCTCTCATTTGCTGCACAGGATTCGCTAGTGCGGCTTTGTAACAGAAGCCGTAAAAAAGGAATTAGAAAAGGTACAGAGAAGGTCAATGGAAATGATAAAGGGGAAGGGGTGACTTCCCTAAAGCGGCTAGGGCTCCTATGCTTGGAGAAAAGATGGCTGAGGGGAGATATGATAGAGGTCTGCAAAATAATGAGTGGAGTGGAATGGGTAGACGTGAATCACGTGTTTAAAACAAATCAGAGAAAATATTTCTTCACTCAACAAGTAATTAAACTCTGGAGTTCATTTCCAGAGAATATGGTAAAAGCAGTTAACTTAGCGGGGTTTAAAAACAGTTTGGATAACTTCCTAAAAGAAGTTCATAAGCCATTATTAAGAGGAATTTGGGGAAAATCCACTGCTTATTTCTAGGATAAGCAGCATAAAATGTATTGTACTGTTTTGGGATCTTGCCAGGTACTTGTAACCTGGATTGGCAACTGTTGGAAACAGGATGCTGGGCTTGATGGACCTTTGGTCTGTCCCGGTATGGCAATGCTTATGTTCTTATGTAGTGGACTAAAGTTAATACATTTTTGACTAGTTTTTGAAAGGCCAGAGCCCTTTTCCTCAGGTCTGGAGCAACACAGCAACAATATTACTTTATCCATTTATATTTAGGTGCACATATTTAGCAGTCCTATCTATGTCATCCACTTATCTTTTATGCAGCAGCTGGGTTACTGATTATTGGTTCCATTAAGAGCAAATTACCATATGCATTGTTCATAAATACACCTTGGCAATTCATCTCTTGCAGAAATACATAGATCAGCATTGTAACTAAGAGCGCTTTTTGACTAGATATGGTTTGCACCAGTCAAAGAAAGAGATAATATGCTATCAGAACAGCTAATAGATTGTAAGCATTCCTATTCTGAATCAACTGTACAGCAGATTTCCTGGAGGACTTTGTTCAGACATTCCTGCTGTTATGAAAAATGTCATTATACACTGCTGCAACTACCTTGCTCATGCTTTGTTCTCCAAGTAGTCAGACATGTCTTTAAAAAACTGCTAGTAGCCTTTGCTAAATTGTGGCTGGTGCATGTTTTGCCTTGATCAGCTGTAGTGAGCTTATGGGAGTTATGAAATCTATCCGGGTTTTAGACATCACAGACTCGACATCTGACCCTCTTTCCCCTCAGGAGTTTAAAAGGATGCTTCTACATAAAAAAGCAAAAAAAAAAAAGTTTTCTTCGATTTTATGCTTAGACAGGCAGCTAATTTTGAATAGCATCTGCTTTATTGGTGATTTTAATTTAATTTACATTTGGAGAATATAGCAAATTCTAAAGTTTTCTGGGGTTTATTTATTTTTTTATTTTATTTTATTTTTAGAAACCTTAGGTGTTCGTTGGCCCAATATTACAGTTTCTTATGATAAGGGTCATTTGCTTGATTTGATGGCATATTCTAATTCTGAATTCCAGAATTTTCTTTCCAATTTAATTCATGTCAACAACCGCCATGGTCTTATCGTTTTTTGTTTGATTTTACAATCTCCTGGAAAGAAAAGAGATCTTGAGGTGCAACTGGTAAATCTGTACATTATTCGAGGGACAGGGTGACACTCAAATTGTTTTGGTCAAAGGTGGATGAAACAATACAGGATACTTTAATTAACCCCTCTGAAACTGATACCAACTGGAGCCAGATTATTGAGAAAATCTTAAGGGCGTCTTTAACTATGGCGCTCTCACGTTTTCAGCGCGCGTTAAAATCGTGGGTGTCCTAAACATTAGAGAGGCCAATGCATTCCTTTGGGCATTTCTAATGTTTAGCGTGCCCACAATTTTAGCGCGTGCTAAAAACATGGGTGCGCATTAGTAAAAGGCGCCCTAAATGAATTGGCTCCTATTAAACTGAAAACAAGAATCTGTAGGAAATCAGCTTGGTGGTTTACTCCAGAACCATTTCGTTTGAAGTATTTATGTCACAAATTAATGAAGAGATTGAGAAAATCCTCCTCAGGGGGGCAATAGGGATGACTGGAGAATCGTGACTAAAAACTGTAAATTAATACTAGCCAAAAGTAGAAAGATGTGATTACTCTAAATTAATAGTTTCAGACCATTTAGATCCGAAGAAATATACAACTTGTTAGCTTCTCTGCTGAATGTTGATGGTTTTGACATCTAATAGTGAGTCTATGGGGATCATTTTCAAATCACTTATGGCCCTGTTTCTAAGTCGCACTAGCATTTTTAGCATGCACTAAACGCTATGGGTGACTTAGCGTTTAGCGTGTCCTAATTATCAGCACACGCTAAAAACACTAATGTGCCCTTAGCACTGCTTAGTAAACAGGGCCCTTAGATTTACAAAGTTCCATAGGTTACTTTCAAGTAACTTTGTAAGTCTAAGTGCTTTGAAAATATGCCTCTAAATCTCCAAGTACTATGGGATTAACTCCTATGTTTTAAGAATAAAGTGGAAGAAATTTGCCATCACCTACTGACATTAAAAGATTGTCTAAATATGCCAAATACAATTGTGTTTTAGACTCTTGTCCTGTTTATCTGATGAACATCTCTCTCCATCATTTTTTTTTTTTTTTTGCTATCTCAGATTGGATAAATAGTCATCCGGCAGTTGGCAGTTTTCCCTCTACAGGAGGCAAAATTGTTCTGACGTCTATACTGAACAATAAAAAGGAGGTTGTTTCTGATGTTGCCAACTGTCATCCAGTTGCCTCAATTCCCCTTCTGATAAAAGTTATGGAGGGATGGGTTGCCAGTCAACTGGACTTTTATTTAAATTTCAGCTACGTCACTCTTCCCAGTCTGGGTTTCACAAAGGATCTAGCACAGAACAGTGGTAGGTTCACTGATTGCTTTTGGCATTCTGCTATTCTTTAATAATACAATTCAAACTTACTAGTGCTTTTGACTTGGCTGACCATCAATTACTACTATAGATTTGGCATTCAGGACAAGGTACTTAGCTGGTTTCAGGGGTTTTTAGAGACAAGGTCTTATATGGTCAAAATGAGAGAATAATTATCCTCTGGAGGCTCATTGTGGTGTCCCTCAGAGCTCACCTCCCCCACCCCTGTTCAATATTTTGATGCAATCTTTAGGGGTAATTTTAGAGAAGAACAAAATTCAATCATACATTTCCGTCTTTCTTCCATTTCCTAAGACCAAATGTGACACTAATTTTACAAATTTCACATTGTCTGGAATTAATAGAGAATTGGGTCACTTCTCATAAATTGAGATTGAATAAAACCAAGACAAAATTTATTTGGATTGGGAAATCAGATTTACAGGATAGAAATCTAACTTTATGGTTATCAGATCTGAATTATAAATTGGAAAGCTCTTGGAGTAAATGTGGACAGTTCTCTCATGCTAAAGAAATCAAGTAGACAAGATTATTAAGAGCTCATTTATTCTTTTAAAAACATTGAGAGCAGTTAAAAAGTTTTTTGACTTACAAGTATATAGACTTATTGTTCATTCCTTAGTCCTTGTACAGTTGAATACTCGTATGTCATCTTTTTAGGTTGTACTAAACCTCAGTGGTCTCTGTTTCAGATGGTTCACAACTCAACAGCTATGATCTGTTCTACATCCAAACATAATTCAATCACCCCTCTTCTGACATGATTGCATTGGCTCCCAGTTGAAACAAGGTTACATTTCAAAGTTTGTGTTTTTGTCTGTAAGTTTTTATATGGAGAATTACCTATATATATATATATATATGGCAGATCATTTTCAACTGTTGTCAGGTTTATCCTCAAGGAATATGAGAGAAAAGCTACCATTGGGATTTCCATTGCTAAAATCTGAAAAATCTTATAAGCTGTTAAGTAATTCTTTGCCCTACAGGCAGCATTAATCTGTATTTATAAGGAGAACTACAGATTATTTCTGCTTCAGAAAAATACTGAAAACTTTTTTTGTGTGTAGAAAACATGAGCTGTAATGATTTTAGGTGATCTAATGTTGTTTAGTCATTGTTTCTTTGTGTTGATTTTAGAATATTTTTAATTTCCTATAATTCCTAGTTACTGTCTAGTTTCTCTTATTGTTAGCTGCTTTCAACCTGAATGGTAACTACAGGTTAGAAGATACTTTAATGTAATGAAGCAAGCACCTCCTCCCTCTGTAAATGCAGAAAACTTTCAGAAGAATATTTACTGTGTGCAAACTAATTTTTAGGAGCATATTTTTATTTCATAGAATTATAGAAAAAGGAGATTCTTCATTGAAGATCTAGGACAGGAGTCCTTAGATCCAGACCTCGAAGTCCACTACCCAGTCTGTTTTTCAGGATTTCCACAATGAATATGTATGAGATCTGTTTTTATGCAATGGAAACGGTGAATGCAAATATATCTCATACATATTCATTGTGGAAATCCTGAAAATTAAGCTGGGTTGTGGACCGCAAGGACTGGATTTGAGGACCCCTGCCCTTGGATATGCCTTTATTTGACAAAACAGCACAGACAGTTTATCAAATAACACCAGCAAGAGGACAGTTATCAAATTTTAAAACTGCCCCAACTCTGCAGGGGTAAAAGTATGTCTGCTGCTTCACTGTGCACATACTGTTACAAGTGAGTGGAAAGGGGACAGGCTTAAGTTGTACACTATCCAGCTCATTTTCGAAAGTGATCACCAGCCATCTTCTGACACAAATCGGAAGATGGCTGGCGATCTCCTGAAACCGGCCAAATCGGTATAATCGAAAGCCGATTTTGGCCGGCTTCAACTGCTTTCCGTCGCGGAGCCGGCAAAATTTCAAGGGGGCGTGTTGGTAGGGTAGTGAAGGCGGGACGGGGACGGGACAGAGGCGTGCTCAAGAGATGGCCGACTTCGCCCAATAATGGAAAAAAAAGCCAGGCTTGACAAGCATTTCGCCGGCTTTACTTGGTCCCTTTTTTTTCACAACCAAACTTCAAAAAGGAGCCCCAACTGACCAAATGACCACCCGAGGGAATCGGGGATGACCTCCCCTTACTCCCCCAGTGGTCAGCAATCCCCTTCCACCCCAAAATTTTTTTTTTAAAAATCCAAGTGCTCTCAGGGACGTCCTAAATCAGAACTATTTTTTTTTTTGGCTTTTTCAGTAGTACCACTGGGATTTGAACCAACCACCTCTGAATTACAAGACCAGTACTCTAACCATTTGGCCACAACTCCACTTACTGGGCTGTGCCTCCCTTTTGATTATGCCCCTTCAGATCTCTCTCAGCCAATCACAGCGCATTTAGCTGTCTGTGAGTGGCTGAGAGAGACCCTTGTCTGTTATTGGCTGAGAGAGCTGTGGCCAAGTGGTTAGAACACTGATCTTGTAATTCAGAGGTGGTTGGTTTAAATCCCACTAGTACTACTGAAAAAGCACTTGGATATTTTTTCCACTTTTTTTAAGCCGGCCATCTATAAACCCGGCGATCTCAACATTTGACCTAAATGTTGAGATTTAGCCGGCCCCAACCGTATTAGCAAAAGAAAAGATGGCCGGCCATCTTTTTCGATAATATGGTTGGCACCGCTCCTTTGCTGAGGCGCCCTTCGATTATGCCCCTCAATGTGACAGGGATTTCTTTTTCTTTTTTTGTACCCTTGATATGCAAAGTGGTGGAATTTCTATATTCCCTTTTACTCATGGATGTTCGTTGAGATCTCTTATAATTATTACCCTTTTATTGACTTTGTGCCCTTTTACTAAGCCGCATAGTTTTATGTTTATGTTTTATGCATGCCCAACGTGCGTCAATTTAGAGTTACCGCCCAGCTACCACGTGGCCCATGCGGTAATTTCATTTTTGACACATGTCCACTACGTGCACTGGAAAATAATTTTTATTTTCTGGCGTGCAGCAGAAACCAGGTGGTAATCGTCATTCTATGCGCATAGACGATTACCACGCGGTTAACATGTGAGACCTTACTGCTAAGTCAATGGGTTGTGGTAAGGTCTCAGACCCAAAATGGACGCGTGCCAATTTTTATTTTGCCACATGTCCATTTTCGGCAAAAATTTTAAAAAGGCCTTTTTACAGGCACGCATTTTAGTCACACTTTCTGTGGGTTTCTGAAGCTATCTATCTTTATAAAAGAGCCCCAGAATAGGCACAAATTGGGACTTCCTATCTAGTCACTCCATTATAAAATTACCATCCACATATTAAATTTTCAATTGTGATGTGTACATTAGCCCTAGTTTTGTTACTTTCACACTTCTTTTGTACTCAGTGCCTTTGGTGAGTGTCATAAGTATTGCCATACTGGGACAGACTGAAGGTCAATCAAGCCCAGCATCCTGTTTCCAATAGTAGCCAATCCAGGTCACAAGTATTTATTTAGATTTTGCTCACACCTTTTTCAGTAATAGGTCAAGGTGAGTTACATTCAGGTACTCTGGATATTTCTCTCACTTAGCCATCTATCCCCCCTTCAATCTGTTCAGAACTCTGCTGCACGTCTTATATTCCGCCTGAACCGATATACTCATATCACCCCTCTTCTCAGGTCACTTCACTGGCTTTCAATCAGATACCGCATACAGTTCAAACTTCTCCTTCTTACCTACAAATGCACTCAGTCTGCAGCCCCTCATTACCTCTCTACCCTCATTTCCCCTTACGTTCCCGCCTGTAATCTCTGCTCACAGGACAAATCCCTCCTCTCAGTACCCTTCTCCACCACCGCCAACTCCAGGCTCCGCTCATTCTGCCTCGCCTCACCCTATGCTTGGAATAAACTTCCTGAGCCCTTACGCCAAGCCCCCTCCCTACCCATCTTCAAATCCTTGCTCAAAGCCCATCTCTTCAATGTTGCTTCCGGCACCTAACCTTTATACCTTTCAGGAAATCTAGACTGCCCCAATTTGACTGACTGTACATTTGTCCTTTAGATTGTAAGCTCCTTTGAGCAGGGACTGTCCTTCTATGTTAAATTGTACAGCGCTGCGTAACCCTAGTAGCGCTTTAGAAATGTCAAGTAGTAGTAGTAGTAGGCAATGGAGGGTTAAGTGACTTGCCCAAGATCACAAGGAGCAGCAATGGGATTTGAATTGGCCACCTCTGGATTACAAGACCAGTGCTCTAACCACTAAGCCACTCCTGGCAAGAGCCAAAAAAAAGTACAATACATTTTATGCTGCTTATCCTAGAAATAAGCAGTGGATTTTCCCCAAGTCCCTTTTAATAATGGTCTATGGACTCTTCCTTTAGGAAGCCATCCTAGAATTAGAAGTGAAATACAAAATTTAAGAATTCATGCACTAGTGATGACACAACAAAGAAAATGAAATCTCAAGGCATTTTCCTATTCTGCCATCTAGAAACAGCTTGAAAACCTAGGAATTATTGTTGACATTTCCTTTGTCGTTTCAAATGGCTGTACATCCCCTGCAATGCGCTTACAATCCTGTACAGAGCATGTGATGAGTGTAATGCAGGTCAGTACTTCCTGGGTGAAGCAATTTCCTTTTGATATGTATTTCACTGTCGTACAATTGTCAGACAATAATGAAATTGTGTTTTAGGAAGTAACTGCTAATAGGTTTTAAAGCACATTGCAATGCAGTAAAGAACAAAGAAGTCCTCAAAAATTCCAATTTTCCTAGCACATTACTTAGATATAAATTCTGAAAAGTATTGCTACAACTGTGCCAGTGTTCAGCTTTAAATAATACTCACACAGAATCAAAATAAAGAGTTATCACAAACTTAATCTGCTTGAATTTCATAAAAAATACTAGTAGAATAATTTGATGGCATGCTTATGTTTTAAATGTATTTATACTATGTTTATGTTTATTAATGGTTCCTATATAGCACTGCACAATACATGTACATGATTGATCTATGACGGACTCAGCTTGAAACAGTTTCCTGCAAATGCCTATCAGAGTCGCAGTGGAATTACCTCATTCCAGGGTGTAGATTCTGCGGATGGGGAGGAGGGGGAGGGGAGGGTGTGGGTCACCGTTTTAACCTTTGCTGTTATGATTATTATTAGCTGTGTAAGCACAATTATGGAGTTCATACCATTGTCTATATTTTATTGCATCCTGTTTATATTGTTCAAGATGTGTACTGGAGATATTCAGAACGATTTAACCGGGCAGAAGAAGCTCTTGACCAGTTAAAATGTGGTGAGTGGGCCATTGCCAGATTTTCAATGGCATTTAACTGCACAGTGCTGCTGAAAAACTTGTGTGGAGAACACTGCAGCACTATCCAAGTGCTAGGGCAATCCTGGGTGGAGCTGAGGTGCCATTGGATTTACCCAGTTAGTGGAGATATTCAATCCAACAAACAAATAAGTGCCCAGATAAAGTCGGGACTGCAAAATAGGCTCTTAACTTAGTCAAGCCATTAGTACAGGTCTGAATATTGCTGGTACCTGGATAAGTTCCAGTGGCCGGCTATGACCTGGATAATTCAATGTAAGTGCCCAGAGTACCCAGATCAAATTCAGCCAACCAAAGGCAGTGCCATTGAAAATACTCATCACTGCCAGCTGAATATGGGGTTATATTTTATAAGAAAGTAACAGAGATCTTTATTACCAATTTGTCATACATACTCATGAACTATAGGGAAGTACATTAGTTAAGGCCAATATTCAATTGGGACCCACATAAATGGATGTGCTATTTCTTTTCCTTTCCCCTACCTCCAATGAACAAGGACCCCCTTCTTCCCTTTCTGCCCCCCCCCAGTAGCCTCCCCCATCATTAGTAGGCCCCCTGGGCCTATAGTTCCAGTCTTTGGAGGTGAGATGATCTTTGGGGCAGGAGTGACGCCCACTTGCTCCTGTCCAGATCAACTCCATCATCAAAATGGTTGCCTCGACCTCTAGCAACAGTCTCATGGTATTGCAGTAGTACTATCTCGGAACATACGCAAATAAGTGCCAGCACATATACATTCATGTGTCCATGTTGACCCAGTTGCTATTTTAGATATTAAGGGGTCCTTATACTAAGCTGTGGCAAAAGGGGGCCTGCGCTGATGTCGGCACATATTTTTGACACGCTCTGAGTCCCCTTTTTATTGCAGTGGATAAAAGTTTGTTTGTTTTTTAAAGAAATAGCCATGCAGAAAGTGAAGCGCTTGAGGTGCAGCCATTTTGAGGGGCAGCACTTACTGCCACCTATTGAGGTGGCGGTAAGGGCTCCCGCACTAACCCAGCGATAATCGGACAGCATGTGGCACTGCCCAATTACCACCAGGTAAACACTGATGCTACAAAAAATATATTTTTTGTAGCGCCGGAAATTGCGTGCACTGTGGGTGGGAACTAATGCCAGACTGCTGTGGTAGCCCTCCATTACTTCCGGTGTACTTCCCGTTCCATTTCACTCATTTTATAGACCTGTTTCATATCTCCCCTCAGCTGTCTCTTCTCCAAGCTGAAGAGCCCTAGCCACTGTAGCCTTTCCTCGTAGGGAAGTCGTTCCATCCCCTTTATCATTTCCATCGCCCTTCTCTGTACCTTTTCTTATTCCACCATATTTTTTTGAGATGCTGTGACCAGAACTGCACACAGTATTCAAGGTGCAGTTGAACCATGGAGTGATACAAAGTCATTATAATGCGCTCATTTTTGTTTTCCATTTTTTTTTCTAATAATACCTAACATTTTATTTGCTTTATTAGCCACCACCGCACACTGAGCAGAGGGTTTCAATGTATCATCAACGATAACAGCTAGATCTCTTTCCTGGTTTATTTATTTATTTTTGTTACATTTGTACCTCGCGCTTTCCCACTCATGGCAGGCTCAATGCGGCTTACATGGGCAATGAAGGGTTAAGTGACTTGCCCAGAGTCACAAGGAGCTGCCTGTGCCTGAAATGGGAATTGAACTCAGTTCCTCAGGACCAAAGTCCACCACCCTAACCACTAGGCCACTCCTGGTGTTTTCTAATGTGGAATCTTGCATTACGTACCTATAGTTCAGGTTCCTGTTTCCCACATGCATCACTTTGCACTCTCACATTAAACGTCATCTGCCATACTGATGCCCAGTCTCCCAATCTTCTAATGTCCTCTTGTAATTTTTCACAATCCTCTTGCGATTTAACAACTTTGAATAACTTTGTATCATCAGCAAATTTAATTACCTCACTAGTTACTCCCATCTCTAAAGCGTTTATAAATATGTAGCAGGTGCTGTTACCTGGGTAAGTAGCTTTGAACATCAGGCTTGTCCTCCCCTTGTTCCAGTGGCATAGAAACTGGCTCCAGGGTAGAGAGCTGCATGGGAATGGGGTTTGCGGGAACCCCGCGGAACCCGCGGGATTCCCGCAGGGACGGAAGCAATTCTGCGGGGTTCCCACGGGGACGGAAGCAGTTCCTGTGGGGTTCTCGTGGAAGTGTAAGCTACACATGCATCAGCCTCTCATCTACCGAGTACCAAGTTCTTTGAGTACTGTTTCCTCTTCCTCCTCTTCCTCCTTGCTTTAACAGCACAAATGTGGAAAGTTTTCTATTAAGGAGGTGGTAGAGACACAAATGATGAAGGAATTCAAAAAGGCGTGGGATGAACACAGAGGCTCTCTAGTTAGAAAATGGAAGTTATAAAAAACCTAACTTTAAATGGCTGCATGTGTGTGTAGATGTGTGAAGTAATGCTTAGATGGTGACTGGCTATGATTAACTAGGGCCGATACCGGGCAGACTTGTATGGTCTGTGTCTAATATATGGAAGTCTGGTTTAGGATGGGCTGGAGAGGGCTTAGACAGCAACTTTAGTGGCTGGAACATAAGGACAGTTCTGGACAGATTTTTACAATCTGTGTCCCACAAATTAGAAGATGCATAGACTGGAGTGGGTTTCAACAACATAAGGATAGGGCCAGATAGACTTCTATGGTCTATGTTCCAGAAACACAAAAGAAAGACCATAATCAAGTATATAATATCACACTCATTGATTTAATCATGAATTGATAATGAGTGTGACTATTGGGGGCAGACTGGATGGACAATTCATGTCTTTATTTGCTGTCACTTACTATGTTACAATGAATCCTCTTTGTTCCTGGGCTGATGAGCAGACCTCAGCTCTGACACAGGCATGAGCATCAGATGTCACCTGACCTACTGGCGCGTACATGTGGTGACCTCTCAGCACACAGTGCCAGTAAATCAGAGACAAGTCTTACATGTGCACACCAGAGTGTTCCAAGTTTCAGCTTCCATTCCTTCCTTGCCTACAGTGCTGTGGCTCAAATCCAGAGAGAGAATGAGGGAGCTGATTGGAATTTTCTTTTATGTATCATTAAATTCTTACAGTGATGGGTGGGGATGGGTTAAATTCTTGCGGGGACGGGTGGGGATGGGTTGGAATGGGTTACATTTTTGCGGGGATGGATGGGGATGGGTAAGATTCCAGTGGGGACGGGTGGGGATGGGTAAGAGTCCAGTCCCCGTGCAACTCTCTACTCCAGGGCCCCTGGTTTGGCTGGCGGGGGTCCCCAACCCCCACCAGCTAAGGCATCTGTCCCGCACTGGTCTTACATTGCTGGCACCCTGTCCTGTTTTTCAGCATCGTGCACGCTCATTTTAATGAAACTGAGCATGCATGCTCAGTTTCATAACAACGAGTGTACACGGCGCTGAAAGCAGGAAAGGGTGCCAGCAATGTAAAACCAGCATGGAACAAACAATTTAGCTGGCAGGGGTTGGAAACCCCTGCCAGCTAAAGCACCTTCCAGCGGCGGTGGTGGCGGGGGAGGGGGAGCAACAGCGGAGCGGCAGAAGGGGTTGGGGCAGAGCTGGCGGCGGGAGGGCAGCAGCAGGGAGGAGGGCCAAAATGTGCCCCCCCCCCACCTTGGGCCCTGGCCCTCCCTCCCGTCGAGGTCTGACTACACCCCTGCCTTGCTCTTTGAGTGCTTAAAATTAAGCACCATTTGCACGATAAAATTTATAGAATACTGCTATTCTTATGGGTAAGTGTGCATTTATACAGGTAAATGATAGTGATGTAGCTAACTGATATTCTATAATTATGCTCTAAAATGGGCTAGCACAGTGGTCTTCACTAATTTTTAAGTCAGGACCACTTTAGATCCAAAAGAGCTGAAGAAGAGCTGCCAAATATCTTCCCATGTGAGGTCCCAACAATGTTGTCCAGTATGTATCAAAGGCTTCTACCCCACCAGTCCGCCTTCAAACTTTTTATTGAGGGTACCCTCAAAGAGGTAAATGCATTCTCTTCATTTACTGACAAATGACTTGACCTTCGAGCACGCAACTTTTCCTCCCATCCACTTTTCCTCTATCATGAGCTTGGGTAGAGAGGCAGAGAGAGGCAAGACAAAAGCCAGAACAATGATGAGGGCTGGCCCAGATGTCTCCAGGAGCTGCCATTGGTCCCCCAGGCCTTGCACTGAAGAGCACTGGCTTAGCATATAATTGTTCACAGGTGAGGGGAATGGGCAGGGCACAAGCAAGGCTAAAATTTGCATGTTTAACTTACTGAATACTGTAAATTGCATACCAATGTTGCTTTTAGGTACTAACATTTATGCTAGCCACAGATCTGGAGTAACTGTTAGTGCCTAAATGTAGGTGCATTGCTGCCATCTTGAAACACAGACGCCATTATGGAATTAGCACTAACTGCACACCATCGGTCCACCTAACAGGAGGAGTCTAGTTATACAATTACGCCCATTGTGTACAGGCGTGGGGTACACAATTTCATCCATTGTGTACAGGCATGGGGTACACAACCTTTCCATAGGAGGAAGTCAAGAATTTTAGGAAAAATGCATCAAGAAGCACAGCATATGAACACTGAATGAAAACTAGTAGAATATAGATTATAATGATCTATGATATAGCTCTGTAGAGTCTACTACCAGTTCAGGGCTATTGGAACCAATTTTCTTTGAATCAAATACAGATCTATAGATTAGGCACACAATCAGAGGAATATTATTTTTTTCCTGAGCAGACATTTCTTGATGACTTGCAATCATTCTGGACTGCCAGAACATAATCCGACAGCCTGTATTAGGAATCAAATTGTCAGCTATGGACAGATGAGTATTTTGAATTGCTGCAACCCTGGGCAGATGAAAACCATGGATGCATTAACTCTCTCAGTCCACATATAGTTTATTTGCAAGCTCTAAGAGCAGTGGAAACATCCTCTCCTGAAATGAGAACGGAGCACAGAGCATTAGACCTAGCTTATCAACTGTGGTGTCCATACAGAGCTGCCAAATTATCACAAAATAGTCTATGTCAACAGAACACTTGATTTTATTGCTGGAGGCCTTCATCAGCACTACAATCTGCTCAATTTCTGCAGTACACTCACCTCTTTATTCAGCTCATGAATGAATACATATGACGATAACTAACATGGTCTTACTGGTTCATTCTGACCACATAAACAGCATCTGTCCCATTCTTTTTCATTTAGAAGAGACTGCATACTAGGATTTATTAGCTACTATGATCCCAGCAAGAAGCAAAAGGGGGACTTTGTGTAAAAACTGGAAATGAAATACAGTAGTTTTGTCTGCGGAAAAAGTTACCAAGGAAGTAGGAAACTGAATGGAAAAGGCAAGAGGTTGAGGACATATATATGCATACAATAGAGGCAGGGTATGCAAATCTATTTCATATATATTCATTCCCCCCCCCCCCCCCCCCCCGATATTCAAAGGCAGTTAACTGGCCAGGATCAGCACCTGGCTGGTTAAATGCCACTTTACTGGCTATCCACCGATATTCAGCGGAACATGACTGGCCATGTCCCGCTGAATATTGCTGATTAGTGGTTAGTGAATAGCTGGTTATATTGGGTGATGTAACCAGATACCCACCAATTTTTGCCACATGCTGCTAATCTTTACTGGCCATATTTTGCTGTGTGCAAGGCAGTCCTATCTTTAGCTGGTTTGACTTTGACTGGCCAACACTGAATATCTACATGGCCGGTCAAAGAGTCAAACCAGCCAAAAGTAAACCGGATATTCAACGCCGGTCACCAGAAATGGCCAGGCATTGAATATCCTGTTTTAGCGCCCGGCTAATTCCTGCGGTCTGAATATCGGCCTCATTATCTATAGCAGGGATACAGGATTTAGGCCTCAAGTGCTGAAACAGGCCAAGTTTTCAGGATATCCCTAATGAATATGCATAAGAGAGATCTGCATAGATACTGCCTTCATTGTAGGTTAATCTATCTCATGCATATTCATTATCTGTTACTTCTAATGCCAGTCAAACATTCCACAACTCGTTAACTTTGATAATATTCTCCATCTTTACTGAAATATTTATTCAAAAACCACTTTCATGTGGGAATACTTCCTATTTATGCTACCTAGACACAAATAAATCTACCTACAATATACATTATACATCAAACATACAACCATTCATACTTCAATGGAGCTACTTGTCACCACTGTCTCTATTCACTCGAAATACAAATGCAGATGCAGTACAAAATGACCTTCTTAAACAAAGCAAATGTGAGGGGTGGAAGGAGCAGACGCCCAGCCTATGCCTGTGCCGAGTGAAATTAACTGCTGTAATCTGGCCAAGGTAAGACTGGTCCATTCCTGTTTTAATTAAGAATATTTTGCTGGGCACACTAAGATGGCGCCGTGAGCAGGTGTGTTAGAAGCGAGCTCCTGCCTTTTGCTTGCGGAATTTAAAATTATATACCTGTTTTTTCCTGTAATGCCGCATACCAAGCGTAAAGGGACGACTCGGGGGATTCCCCTTCACCCCGCGACGTCCACACCGGCAAGCGGAGGTTTGGAACGCTTCTTCCCTGCATTGTCCCGAAGAAGCGGAGCGGAGTCCTTAGCGAGTGGGGCCGGTGAAGCGACCTCCCCGCAGGAAATAGAAGTTTCTCTCTCCCCGCCTTCTACGACGCCTCCTTGCCCTGCAACTGCCTTGAGCGAGTCGGGGTTTCTCTTGGAGCCCGGAAAGGGCTATCCTGGGGAGCCCAGAGGGGAGCCTGGCTCTGTAAAGACAACTGCAGCTGCAGAGGAGACGGAGGTGAGCCTGGGCAAGATCTGGCTGAAGTTATTGGAAATAGAAAAAACCTTGAGACAATCTTCGGATGAGGTAAAGACTTTGAATTTCAATGTACAGGAAGTGAAAGGCTCCCTAGATTTGGCAAAACAAGATTTTACTTTAAAGATTGAGGCCTTAGAGAGAGAGACAAAACAAACAGAAGATTTCAAAATGGCAGTGGTAAAAGACAATATGGAAATTAGAAGAAAACTGGAACAGGTAGAGAATTTCAATAGGAGATTAAATCTTCGAATGTTGAATTTTCCTAGAATACTGGGAGAATCTCCAAAAGATCTGTTCCAGAGATATCTAAAAGAAAATTTAAATTTTCCCCAAGAAGTATTTCCTCCTCTGGATAAAATATATTATATTCCAAGCACGATGAAAAAAGTCGGGACAGAAAATTCTATTGATCTACAAAATGTCACAGCCATCTTGGAGCAAACAATTGAGGAATCACCAGAAAGGGAGACATTGATAATTTCCTTTGTATTTCAACAGGATTTAAATGCAGTTATGCGTCTTTACTTTAAATCTACTAATCGAGAATTTGCAGGTCAAAAGATTTGGCTTTATCCGGATGTGACTAAATCCACACAAGAAAAACGTAAAAAGTTTCTATCTATGAGGTCTAAAGTATTGGAAATGGGAGGTTCTTTCCTCCTGGCTTACCCATGTAAATGTGTCATCAGGTTGAATCAAGCTAAATATATATATTATATGCCTGAACAGCTTCAGACTTTTCTAGACACTAAACAACGGTAGAATTAGAATTATAAATGGGACTGACGGTACCATAAAAGTTTTACTAATATGTTTTGATTTTGTATATCTTCACTATTTCCTTCCTCTCCACTATTGAGGTCTAAGGAAGCCAATATTTGTCTTTATTTAGATGATTTGTTGTACATAATGGCTGTATTACACTTTTGCAGTATGATAATTTCTGTAATAAGTATATAAAAATTAATAAAAATTATGAATCATAAAAAAAAACAAAGCAAATGTCCTGAAATAGTCCATAAGAGAGTAACGCTTGTTAAACAAAGCGGCACTTCTTGTCTTTTGAAGGATAATAAAGCATATGTAATCCAAAAAGTCTTATCCTTTAGCGGTGCAAACTTGTAGGCTCCTTATTTTCCTGTCAGCATGGACGATTAAAAGGACAAAGGAGAGCCTCACAGTGCAAAATTCTGTAACGCTGTTACACAGCGTCTTTCTTAGCATAAGCCTCTTCAAGCCCGACGCGTTTCGCACTAGGCATCTTCAGGGGCTCCAGTTCTATACACAATAGCAAAAGCAGGGATTTCCTGAAAACCTGGCCTGTTTGTGGCACTCAAGACCTAAACACCTGCATCCCAAATCTCTTCATCCTGATCCATCCTAAAATCCATCTTATAAAGAGATGCAGTGGTCCTTCTACTAAGGTGCGCTGAAAAATGGCCTGCGCTGGTGTAGACGCGTGTAATGGACGCGCGCAGATCCATTTTTCAGTGCATCTGCAAAAAAGGCCTTTTTTTGACTGAAATTGGCGCATGTGCATTTTGGGCCTGAGACCTTACTGACACCCATTGACTTAGCGGTAAGGTCTCATGCATTAACCAGGCAGTAATTGTCAGTGCACTTACACTGCCGATTACCACCCAGTTAGCACCGCACGCCGGAAATTTTCAGGCGCATGTACTGGACATGCGTAAAAATATGAAATTACCGTCCAGACCACGCGGTAGCTGGGCAGTAGTTCCAAATTGGTACGTGTTGGGCATGTGTAGGCGTCTATGTGGCTTAGTAAAAGGGCCCCACAGTGTTTTTTCTCCATGTCCGACCTCTCGGTTGTATTCTATGAATTTTGACCTGATGACTCTGAGCGTGTTGTGCCTGGAATTCATGGTAATTACTAGAAATCAAACAAAATAAAACATGGAAAAGAAAATAAGATGATACCTTTTTTATTGGACATAACTTAACACATTTCTTGAAGAGCAACCTTCGAAAGCTAATCAAGAAATGTATTAAGTTATGTCCAATAAAAAAGGTATCATCTCATTTTCTTTTCCATGTTTTATTTTGTTTGATTTCTATTGATTACCTTTAAAAGTGGACTAATATGGCTACCACACCACTCTACTCAAGATGGTAATCACTAGAATAGTTAGAATTCCAGCAGAAATATTGAGCATAAGCCATGTCTTTAAGATGTGTTACATTCTGCCTGCAACTGGATGCACTGCCATGACGGGATGGGGTTATCATTTTCCTTGGAACTGTGTGGATTCCATTCATTTATCTGTACTGCCTGGCTTTTACGCAGGAAAACAAGTGAGTGATGAGATACATGCTGCTTGACCACATGGTTACATGATAGGAGGAAGTGAAAAGTACATGGATTGTGTCCTCTCATGGGTCTCAGCTAGTATCAGATATAATGTAGCAAGGATATGGCTGATTATCTTGCTGTGCTCCTGGGAGAGTAATTCTGCATTAGCCCTTGTGGCCAAAATGTGGACTGTCTGCTGATTGAAACAGCATGCAGTATGCTTTGGTACATGAGGTAAAGGTAAGCAATGCAGTGCCAAAGAAAATAAATTACTATATGGTGCTGGTTCCCAATATATTTAGAAAAAATTGTTTAATATGTGCTAGTGATCAAGCATTTATATGTGTCATGCCCTTCCATGAGGTTGTTTAAATTTTGATACATTTGCAAAACATTCAGGGTTTAAACACAATAGCTACGGGCAAGTGACTCAGGAAAGTCTATACTGCTCATGTATATTCTTATTTACTGTGATTAATTACTTATTTCATTTGGGTTTTGCACCAGAGAGATTCTTTGGACACCTACGTAACTGGCATCCATAGAAGCTCACCAAAATACAAGTGTCTAGGTCAAGGGTACTGGAAAACCACCTTGAGAACCATTGAGCTAAAGGAAAATTCATCTTTGTAATCAGGGAGCTGACGATTATATGTGTTTGACAAAGTTACTATATGAAACTAATACTACCATAAAATTCAGCAGAGTGTATCTTTATTAAATAATTTTACTCATATAGTATGAGGATACAATACCTTTTAATGGGATTAACTTGACAGTAATCAAAAGATGCATCATTTAATCTTCAAATTCACATTCTCTTTATTCAGATAGGTGTGACCTATCTGGTCTGGACAACTTACATATTAGATCACCTTTCATTATTCTTAGGTATGTCAAATCAAAGATATCATAGCCTATTAGGATTCCAGTATTGTCTAGGAACAATATCAGGCTTATTTTTGAAAGAGAAAGACGCCCATATTTCGACCCAATTCGGGAGATGGTCGCCTTTCTCTCATGGGCGCCCAAATCGGTATAATCGAAAGCCGATTTTGGGCGTCTCCAACTGCAGTCTGTCGTGAGAACGGACAAAGTTGACGGGGGCGTGTCGGAGGCGTGGTGAAGGCGGGACTGGGGCGTGTTTATCGGCCGAGGAGAGATGGGCGCGCTCGGCCGATAATGTAAAAAAGAAGGGCGCCAGAAGCGAGAATTTGGGTCACTTTTTCTGGACCCTTTTTTTTTTCATGAACAAGTCCCCAAAAAGTGCCCCAACTGCCCAGATGACCACTGGAGGGAATCAGGGATGACCTCCCCTGACTCCCCCAGTAGTCACTAACCCCCTCCCACAAAAAAAAAAAGAACTTTAAAAACTTTTTGCCAGCCTGTATGCCAGCCTCAAATATCATACCCAGCTCCATCACAGCAGTATGCAGGTTGTTAGTGGGTGCAGTGGACTTCAGGCAGGTGGACCCAGGCCCACCCCCCCCTACCTGTTACACTTGTGCTGGTAAATGGGAGCCCTCCAAACCGCCCCCAAAACCCACTGTACCCACATCTAGGTGCCCCCCTTCGCGGACCCGTCCACGGAGATAGACGCTCATGGAGATGGGTGTTCACGTTCGATTATGCCCCTCTATGGCTACTAGAATTTAGAATCTTTCACTTGTTATTCAAGCTGTTTAATATTTATGATTTCATGCAACCAACTCAAATCCATGACTGGTCCAATGTTGTAAGAGTAAAAGGAAATCTCTGATCTTAAACTAGCCAAAGCTAAGAACCTGGAACTTTGCCTGTGAGCCTCCAGGTCATTCTGAAAAATCAAACCTGAGTAAAGCAAAAGAGGTATGCATAGGATCTGAGGAGGTAAGACCTGAGTACCCTGTAGCACCCTCCCTCCCCCCCCCCCCCCCCCCCCCATATGTACATGATAGTAGAGGGTCACTGGGATACAGATTCCTGCCTCAGAGGTTTCATGGGTGAGATTCTCTATTTCAAGGCTCAAGCCATACTATTAAAATTAAAAGAGAAACACCAGTGCAGTAATGGCATTCCAAAAATAACATTTTATTGAACAAATGATTATTAGTTTATAGTTCCAATACCAAAGTACTGCATCTGAATATACAATAGGAGTTATTGTAAATGACTCTTTCCCCACAACTCTGGGTCACCTTTCTTTCCTCACTATGTACTTGGGGGCTCCCTCACAACCTTTTCTGGTCTTCCAGACTTCCAAAGACCCACTTGGTACCTTACAATCCAAGGCTTTGGTCTCTCCTATACCCCTTGTCTTCTCTGAAATTCATTTGATTCCTAGCTCACGGTCAAGGTGGGTAGCTTCATCATTTGTCCTCATTCTCCTTCACACAGCAAAACTCAGATCACTAACTACTTCTTGAATCTACCAGAAACACACCAACACAACTCTTCAGACTGCCTGAAGCGTCCCAACACAGCTCCTCCCCAGGGTCCTCTGCACTCCTCACAGAACATTAAAGGCAGCAAAAACAGCTTCATTTCTTGACTTTTCTAGCTCAAACTCAACAGAGAGACAACAGACTGCTCTTCTCTTTCCCTTTCTAGGGATCTAGAGGGTCTGTGTTGGCAGGATTGTAGACTCAATGGAAGGAGCAAAGCCTCCTTTAGACCTGCATGTCTGATCCCGAGGATCTGATTTGTCCTCAGGGATTACAAAAGAGATTGCTGGGAACACTACTGAACATTCTTGAATTCTGTGTGGAAGACAGGGACCATGTGTATGCTCTTTCATGTACCTGTGACCTGATGAACCCAATGAGAGAACCATGAACTCTTGAGAGTAAAGGAAATGATTCAGTTATGTGTTTGCACTGATGTTCTGGAAGATTTAACCTTGGACTGAGCTTTGAGAACTGCAAACAGGACTTCTGTATAAGTGCTGGAACTGAAATCCTCATTATGCAAATGCCCTTGAAGGTAAGGATACCATTGTGTATGATTTAAACAGGATGCTATTATGCTGTTATTTGTAGTAAAGCCAAGCTTCAACTCTTCAAATGTGTCTCTTGCAAAACCTGATCTTAATGTAAAAATAAGGAACACTGAAAACTTTGTCCTCTGAGTGGAGGAATAGTCTAGTGGTTAGTGCAGTGGATTTTGATCTTGGGGAACTGAGTTCAATTCCCACTGTAGCTCTTTGTGACTCTGGGCAAGTCACTTAACCTTCCATTGCCCCTGGTACAAAATAAGTACCTGAATATATATAAACCAATTTGAATGTAGTTGCAAAAACCTCAGAAAGGCAGTATATCAAGTCCCATTCCCTATTATGATCAGAACTACAACCCTTTATTTATTTATTTGTTGCATTTGTACCCCACATTTTCCCACCTATTTGCAGGCTCAATGTGGCTTACATAGTACCGTGAGGTGTTAGCCACCTCCGGTGATAAAACAAATACAGAGTGATGTTGTTACAGACACATTAGAGAATCAAGAGAAGAAGGGTAATATATTGTTCATTGCAAGTTTTGGTTTCATTGTGTTGCTGAGTTCAGGCACTTAAGTTGGATCAGTAGGGTATGCCTTTTCGAACAGATCGGTCTTTAGTGATTTCTGGAAGTTGAGGTGATCCTGCGTTGTCCTTATGGCTTTCTGTAATGTGTTCCATAGTTGCGTGCTTATATAGGAGAAGCTGGATCTGTAAATTGATTTGTGCTTGAGTCCCTTGCAGCTAGGGTGGTAAAAATTTAGGTATGTTCGTGGTGTTCTAATTGTGTTTCTGGTTGGTAGGTCTATGAGATCAGCCATATAACTTGGGGCTTCACCATAGATAATCTTGTGGACCAGGGTGCAGATTTTGAAAGTAATACGTTCTTTGATTGGGAGCCAGTACAGTTTTTCTCGTAGGGGTTTGGTGCTGTCGAATCGCAATTTTCCAAAGATAAGCCTAGCTGCTGTGTTTTGAGCAGTCTGTAGTTTCTTTATGAGTAGTTCTTTACATCCCGCATAAAGTCCATTGCAATAGTCAGCATGGCTTAATACCATTGATTGTATCAGGTTGCGGAAAGTTGCCCTCGGGAAGAATGGTTTCACGTGTTTAAGTTTCTTCATTGAGTGGAACATTTTCTTGATTGTAGAGTTCATTTGGGGCTCAAGTGTGAGGTTTCGGTTGATTGTGACACCAAGGGTTTTCAGGTTATCTGGAGTGGAAGAGTGGCCTAGTGGTTAGGGTTGTGGACTTTGGTCCTGAGGAACTGAGTTTGATTCCCACTTCAGGCACAGGCAGCTCCTTGTAATTCTGGGCAAGTCACTTAACCCTCCATTGCCCCATGTAAGCCACATTGAGCCTGCCATGAGTGGGAAAGCATGGGGTACAAAAAAAAACGGGAAGGGCATAGTCCAGGGTGACTAAGTTTGTGGGTATATTTGTGTTGTATTGGGATGAGAGGAGGCAGTGTGTTTTTTCTGTATTGAGTTTTAGTTGGAATGCGTTTGCCCATGAGTTCATGATGTGGAAGCCGAGGTTAATTTCATTGGTGATTTTTGTCAGATCATGTTTGAAAGGGATGTATATTGTGACGTCGTCTGCATAGATGAATGGGTTAAGGCCCTGAGTGGATAAGGACTTGGCTAATGGGATCATCATTAGGTTGAAAAGGATCGGTGATAATGGTGATCCTTGAGGTACTCCACAATCTGCCTTCCAGAGTGATGATATGGTAGAGTTCACTTTCACTTGGTAGGTTCTGGTGGTTAGGAAACCCTTAATCCAACTAAGTATGGTTCTGCCAATCCCGAAGTAGTCTAGGAGTCGGAGCAGTATACTATGGTTCACCATGTCGAATGCACTGGGCATGTCGAATTGGAGGAGAAGTATACTTTTGCCTGTTGCTATTTCCTGTTTGAATTTGGCCAGGAGGGTGGTTAGCACTGTTTCGGTGCTGTGGCAGGGTCGGAATCCTGATTGTAATTCATGTAGTATTGAGAATTTGTGTATGTAGTCGGTCAGTTGTTTGGTTACCATACTTTCCATCAACATGACTGCTAGTGGGATACATGCTACTGGGCAGTAATTGGTGATGTTGTTTGTTTTCTTTTTGGTATCTTTTGGTAAGGGGGTGAGTAGAATGTTGCCATTCTCCTTTGGGAAGAGGCCTTGTTGGAGCATGAAGTTTATATAGGATGTGATATCTGTTATGAAGCGAGCAGGGGCGAATTTTAAAAGGTGCCTGGGGCAGATGTAGTTTGCAGTGAGTGCCGGCGGCCCTGTTAATCGCCTGAGCCATTGTTTCAGTAGTGAGGAGAACAAATTTTGACCAGATACGATCTGCTGGGATGTCTCCTAAGGTTGGGTCTAAGCCATTGATGAAATTTTCGATATTGGCAGTGTTTTGAGGAAGGCTGTTTCGTAATTTTACAATTTTTTTCATTGAAGTATTTGGCTAGATCATCTGCCGATGGGATGTCTGAGTTGGTTGTGGTGACTGGGGTGGTGTCCAGTAGTTTGTGTACAAGTTGATATAGTTTTTTTATGTCTTTGTGATCTGGTCCTATTTTGGTTTTGTAGTATGACCTTTTGGCTTGTCTTATTGCGTATTTATATTTTCTATGTATTTGCTTCCAAGCGTTGAGTGTGTGATCATCTTTTATTTTTTTCCATGCTCGTTCAAACTTTCTGGTTTGTGTTTTTAGTTTTTTCAGTTCATCGTTGAACCATGATACTGGATTGTGTCTGTGCAAGGTTCTTGTTCGTAAGGGTGTCAGGTCGTCTAAAATGTTTCTACATCTTTCGTCCCATTCAGAAAGGAAGTTTATGGCGTCCGTCTGTGCTGTCCAGTCATTATTATATATAAGTTGCCAGAATGTATTCGGGTCTATTTGGTCTCTTCTAGTGTAGGTTGTTTTTCCTTGGATAGGTTACTTTAAGTAAAATATTCATGGTAATTCTCCCTTTCTTTTGCCCTAAAACCTGGTGTAAATGCAAGCAACTAACTTAGGAGCAGATTGGGCATATTCTATAACAGTGCATGAAATTTTTAGGAATGTCCATGGCCCGCCCATGCAGCTCCCATGGCCACACCCCCTTTTGAGATCTGCATTTCAGAATTTATGGGCATCACTTTACAAAATACGCTTAGAAAGTTGCATGCATAAATTCTAATTAGTGCAGATAATTGCATATTAGTGGCCAACTACCAGTGCCAAGTGGCTTGTTAATCAATTAAATTGTGTGCAATTTGGCCACACTGCCAAATTTCCAAATGCAACTTTAGTTGCACTTTATAGAATTCCCCCTTAGTATGTAAGTGTCTGACACACCCCTGACCCACCCATGCCCCCCCCCCCCCATGTTAACACCTCCTTTGCAGTTATGCTTTATAGAACTTATGCGCTAAGTTTATGGAATATTGCCTGTGCATTTATGTGCTTAACTATATATTGGTGTAAATAGTGCCAATTAATGCCACTTAAAGTTAATTTTGGCAGATAAAGTCAATTAGCGCCAACTTAAACAATTAATTATGTACTTGCATGACCAATTTTGCAATGCTAGTAACAAAATTATGTGCCCACGATTGTAGAATTAGAAAGTAAATGCATCAGTTAATCAGGAGCCTTGCATGAGAAGCGATATTTGCTCTATCAGTTAATCAGATACAGCAAATATCGCTTCTCATGCAAGGCTTCTATTACACTAGTTGGATCTTTTGCCCCATGATGTCACAAAGGGGCATTGGAGGAATGTGTAGGAAATAAATTTTGCAAGATTACAATAATTATTAGTTGCATTTTGATGGGGGTGCAAGAGAAAGGATTGTGATAGGGTTTTGATCATTTTATGCCAGAATCTGGAATTTGAACACATGTAACCAGCAAGTTCCAGTTGACCTTTAGATGATGCCTTGATGAAAAGTTTTTAGGATCTGTCACTGCTTAGATGTGCATGGGAAAAAGACTCCCAAAGCTCATCAGCCGCTGTCATCCATACCGCTGACAGCCTCCTCGAGAGCTGGAGCATGCCATCCAATTGATTAAAGTCCTGTACATTGCATGAAGATCAAATGATGCTTATCACTCTGAAGACAGTTCATGTGAACGATTCACCTCCTGGAATTTATTCATAGAGTGAAAAATATCACAAACTAACTAAAACAGAAAACCAGGAGCCCATAGATCTTCAGTTTGTGGAAGCAGAAGCATTAGGCAAGAGTTGTTCTCCTAAACACAAATTAATTCAAAATCTGTACAAATGTAAAAATGATTTCCAAATTGGCAGCTCTGATCAAAGCTTTGAATTGTTATCTATCTTACTACCGAATTACTGGCTAACTAAAGAACTAAGGGAAACCTCGTATCTTACTATTTAAAACCCACTACTATCTCCTCCTGTGCTCTTGTGCAAAACTACTTTTTTTTATTTTTAAATGCAGTGCTCAGTAGAGGGGTATCGTCCACAGGACTCTTATACAGTATTTACTGTCTTAATCCCCCTTACTCAACATCATTGCACACCTCCTTCCTTCCTATCTCTTTATCATTACTGTCAGTACTCAGCTAAATGTTGCTACTTTGGGAAAAAAGAACACCAACTCTAGTAACTATGCTTTTCCCATACCAAGGGAACCACGGAATTGTGATTGGATTTTAATTTCACTTTGGATGGGGATCCCCACAGGACAGTAACAACAACTCAACTGAAGGACACAGCCCCCGGCGGCGGGGTGTGAAAGCAGGGGGCCAGGGCTAAATCTGCGGGGGCCCATGCCCCCGTGGCCCCACCTAGCTACGCCCCTGCTGATAAGTGCTGCTGAGCAGAATATTCAGAGGTATAATCCAGATAGTGCCTCTGAATATCCTTACAGACCACCTTAGAGCTATACGAATAGTGCTGGGACAGAGCATAAATTATTATTATTACTATTAACATTTGTATAGCGCTACCAGACGCACGCAGCGCTGAACACCTGACACAGAGAGACATGGCCGGCATTTTGGAAAAATAAATACACTGACTGTGGCAGCTGAATAAATTCATATATTGCATTTTATTACTTTTATCTTTCAACTGTTGTCATAATGACAAGCTTTTCCATTATGTTTTATAGATTAAAAAACAATAGTGTACTATCAATTATTATTATTATTATTATTATTTTTTTAATACTGTGGTGTTGAGAGGAGCAGTCGGGGCACCTGTTCCATTTCTCCCATTTGGGTTTGTATAACACAGTAACATAGTAAATGATGGCAGATAAAGACCTGTACGGTCCATCCAGTCTGCCCAACAAGATAAGCTAATTTTACATGGTATGTGATACTTTATATGTATACCTGAGTTTGATTTGTCCTTGCCGTACTCAGGGCACAGACCGTAGAAGTCTGCCCAGCACTCTTCTTGTAATAAGTTCTGAAACTAACGTTGAAGCCCCTTAAAATTTACACTCCAGCCCATCCCTATCTATTCAGTCACGATCAGGGCGCAGACTGTAGAAGTCTGTCCAGCACCGGTTTTGTTTCCCAATTACCAGCATCACCACCTAATCTCTGCTAAGATTCCACGGATCCATTCATTCAAAACAGGATTCCTTTGTATTTATCCCACGCATGTTTGAATTCCATTACCGTTTTCATCTCCACCACCTCCCGCTGGGGGGCATTCCACATATCCACCACCCTCTCTGTGAAAAAATACTTCCTGACACTACTCCTGAGTCTGCCCCCCTTCAGCTCGGGAAGGGAAGAAAGCCTGAAGTGGAGTCCCAAGGATTGACAGGGGTTTAGTGTTCCCTAGGAAACAGGGAAGCCACCTAAAGGGAGAAGCCTTTAGTTTCCCCAGACTCCTATCTGCCATTCAACGGAAGGAAGGCCTCCAAAGGGAGGGGTTTGAGAACTCCTGAGTAGAAAGGAGGACACAAAGAGGAGGAGAGAGAGAAGGAACTAGAGGAAAGAACCCCAGCCCAGGGAAAGGAGCTCCCTCACAGCAGATGACTAGCAGGAGTATGCGGGCTAATAAACCTGAGGCAAAGAGGACCCCAAAGTGAAAGCTGGACTAAGGAGTTGTGAATGCTGGGTTTCCCATCCTGGGGCAAGGAGGACCCCGATCAGGAAGCTGAGCAAAGTCTAAGACCCTGGAAAGAAGTGAGGCCTGGCTGCTCAGCCCACATGGCTAAGCTCTGAAAACCAGGGCTGTAATTTCATGGTTTTGAACTGTGCTAGGAAGAAGAAGAAGGGGGGGGGGGGGGGGACTGCACAGACTGTTATTTTTCAGGACTTTGGTTAAGCAACTGCAGAGAGAATGTTTCTGCCAAAGCTAAAACTGTGTTTGTTGTTTGGAAAATGCAGAGAGAACATATCTGCCAAATCTAAAGCTGTGTTTTGTTTAGCAATCCATAATAAAGCACCATGGCATGTTTCTAAGAACTGTTCCTCATTGCTTATGTCTGGGAGAGAGAGAAACACTGAGAAAGAGAACTAAGCCAGGCCAGGTTCCCCCTGCTCATGACAATATAAAATCTGTAAAAGGCAAATAAAATTATTTTTGCATCCAATTAAGAAGGGTTATTAAGGGAAAATGCTGCATTCTGACTGGTTAAGATGAGGTTCTACTTCTTTCACTGTTAGTGATGTTACTGGGCCAGTATGGGAACAAGAATGATGTGACTAGATCATTAAGACAGAAAATTGTTTACGTCTTTTTTCTTCACATCTTAGGATAAGCGCCGCAGTTTGTCCTAAGGAATAAAAAACTATTGTACTGTTATCTGGAGGAATCCATTAGATATTGCATCTCTCAGGAGGAAATCCATTTATCTTTGTGTCTGCAGTCACGATGACAGCTACTATATGTCTCTATGACTGTAAGTGGTGCACTTCTGCATCTCCATTGTTCACATTTGTTTAAAGACGGATTATTTTCTGCTGAATTCCCCATAGAGCATAAACAGCTTGAACTTTCAGATATAATGCAAGCAGAGCACTAAAGGGTGATTTTCATACTGCCTTTGTAGCTGCAAATTCCACAGCTACTTCCATCAATTTTCCAAGGACAAGTTACAGGGTCCTTTCACCTTGAATACTGCACCTCCCCCTTTCTGATCAAAAGTACAAAGTGGACTAGATTCAGTAAATTGCACTGAAAAAAAAATTCTGCTCTCAATGCTGTTCTATAATGGGCACTCAAAGATGAGTGCTCATTATAGAACAGCATTGCGTGCCAATTTCAGCACTCAAATTTGGGTGCCAGAACTTACACCTCTTGAAATCAGTGGTAATTCCCAGTGGCCAATTAGGACACACATCCCCAGTACTCTATAACACTGTGAACAAATTTTAGGAATGCCCTTGACCCACCCATGCACCTCCCATGGCCACACCCCTTTTTGGATTGTGCGCTATGGAATTTGGGTGCACATTGTTATAGAATACTGCATAGCAAATGTACGGGCAAATTCATATTAGCGCCAATTAGTATGAATTAGTACCCAATTATTGGCACTAATTGGCTTGTTAGCCAATTTACCCCCTGCTATGTGGCAATGCCGACACAGCCCATTCACTTTGAATGGGCTGTGTCTGCATTACCACACCGGCAGCCGCTAGTGCAGCTTTGTAAAGGGGGGGGGGCAGTTAGTTGGGTGCACATCTTGGATTTCTGCCATATATAGAATCTGGGGGAATATTTGTTTTGTTAATAAATCCCTACTTACCTCTCCTCCTCAGTAATTTTCCAGCTGAATATTGGCTCTGACCACCACGGTACTGTCCAGTTAGTGCCGAGATAATCCATGGACAGAGCTTGAGGGACAACTGTATACAAAAAAGAAGAAGATCCCCCCCCCCCCCCCAGCATACCCAGAAAGGAAAAAAGAAAGAAAAGATGGGGGATGACCAATCAAATACCAACTCAAGGGTAATTTTTTTTTATTTGAATGTAGAAAACAAATATGCAATAAAACTAAAATGGTCCTTCTTATTGACAATCAACTTGTTAAAACTCAACTAGACTGAATTACTTGTGAGTCCTGAGGCAGGCACCTTCTGCACCGAAACGCAGGACTGTGTTGAGCTTTAGCAAGTTGATTTTTAAAGAAGGGCTATTTTAGTTTTATTGTATACTAGTAAAAGAGGCCCATTTCAGAGCACATGAAACGGGCGCTAGCAAGGTTTTCGTCGCCAACACCCCCTCCCTCCCTGGCCAACCCCTTCGTTGTTCTGCCATTGCTCCACCCCCAATGTCATGACGTTTGATGTGAGGGCGGGGCCCGGAGCGATTCCCCCCCCCCCTCCTCCCTCCCTGCCAACTCCTTCATTGTTCTGCCATTGCTCTGCCCTTGAGGGCGGGGCCCAGAGCGATTTTGGTGGCTTCACCACCACGAACCTTCGAACCTTTTTGAAGGAAGTCAGGGCTTGGCTTCACTGATGTCAGTGTCCTCAGAACGTTGAGGGTGAGTTTTATTATAGTAGATTTGTTTTTTACATTCAAATAAATAAGTTTTCTATTCAGTTGAAATTTGATTGGTCGTCCCCAATTTTTTCTTTCAAAGCTTGAGGGAGCCAGTACTTAACTGGTTAGTGGTGACAGTCAGCCTGCTAACCAGTTAAGTAAGCAGATAAAAGACCCTTTTACTATCCGGTGGTAGGGCTATCACTGGATTTGCACATGGGAAATTGGCCTTACCAATGATTTTCACTCAGGAGCCTGGGGGTAGTTCCAGCTTCTGGCACACGCTGTTTCCAGTGCTTTGAAATTTTAAAAATTTTCTAGACCTGGAGGTGTGCCCAGAGGTAATCGGGTAGTGCTGTGTGCTCCTAAATAGGAGATGGTAAGGGCCCCACCCCAGCAAATGGCTATGCGCCAAAGTGTTTTGTTAGCACATCAAAACCTAACTGAACTTTCCACACACAAAAAAGAGAACAATCATAAAACAAATAGTGGAAAATATATAGCTGCAATCAAATCAATAATGGAGGAGAAAAGACCTTAAAAACAAGTCAGTGGTGCTAATAATTTTCAGAAAAAGCATCCACTATGGTTGTAAATCATCATTGGCCAAAACCTCCAATTTTTTTTATAAATTTCCTTGAATTTCATAAATTTTCAAAATGTGATCTTGAAAACTTGCTCAGTGACACTCAAAACGAAAACACTTATCTTAATTCTTCAAGCCCTCATTTTGCTGATGCTTTTTCAAGCGTGTGAGTGTGCGTTCTGCTTATAATGTTCATCGCTATCTCATGTCTTTTGCTGTCTTCATCATATGCATTTTCCGCATTTCTGCTCTGTTTTCATTTTGAGCGTCACTGAGCATGTTTTTATTATGACATTTTAAAAATGTATGAAATTCAAGGAAATTTATAAACAAGTGGGGTTTTGGGCCAGTGATGATTAACAGCCATAGTAGATGTTTTTTTCCAAAAAAAAGTATTAGCACCACTGGCTTTTTTTATTTGGTCTTTTCTCCTCCATTATTGATTGTGAGAGATGTAAGGATACTACTGTTTGTTTGATTGCAACAATATATTTTCCACTATTTGTCTTTCATTAGCACATGGCCCTTTGCTGGCCCTTTAAAGAAAATTACCTTTTACCCACGGTGGTAAAAAGTGACCTTGGCATGTGGCAATCCCACATCATTTTTTTTATTACATTTGTACCCTGCGCTTTCCCACTCATGGCAGGCTCAATGCGGTGGGCAATGGAGGGTTAAGTGATTTGCCCAGAGTCACAAGGAGCTGCCTGTGCCGGGAATTGAACTCAGTTCCTCAGGAACCAAAGTCCACCACCCTAACCACTAGGCCACTCCTCCATTGGCCACTCCTCCACTCCTCCATTGGTAAATGGACTCCAAAGTTAGGACAGCAAAAGGGCTATGCTAACTTTGGGCCCTGTTTACAAACTGCGTTATAGGCGTGTTAGCATTTTTAACGCGCGTTGACCATGTACGTGCATTAACAGTGTATGTGCCTACAATATCCCTATAGGTGCCTACACGGTTAGCACGCACACTAATTGTAGGTGCATTAAAAACACTAATGCGCCTTAGTAAACAGGGTCTTTATCTACCAAGGTAACCATGCATTGGTCTGAATATCAGCTGATACACGATTAGCTTCCAGGTAACCTCTGCAACCCAGATATTCAATGACAGTACCCAGAGTTTGCCTAGTACTGAATATCTGGGCTCATTTTAGGCTACAGCTGTAAGCAGCTTAAAAATTGCTGACCACCATAGACTGAATATTGACCCCTCCCCCTAAATACCTCTGTAGAAATGGGGAAAAGGGCAACATCTGGAAAGCTGTGTGTAGTAATGCCTGAAGTATGGGAGATAAATTTCTGGATCTAGAAGGTAACTTGGATTTAGTTGTTGTCACTCACAGAAACGTGATTCATTGAAACCCAAGTCTTTTGTTGGGGAAGGGGTGATGGATTGCCTAATGGTGGTGCCAGTGGGGGTGGAGGAGGTTAGAAGTGAATCGGGTGATGTTCTTAGCAGGTTGGGAGTTGTCACTGGAGATTTAGGTTGTGATCAGGGGATCTGGGTGTTTGCCACAAATGGGGGGGGGGGGGTTTGTTTTTTTTTTTTTTTTTTTGTAAATTACCCTAAAAAATGTATAATAAAAAACAAACAAAAAACCAGTAAACACTGCAGGAAAACAGAGCTACATTTTTGTTGTCTGCACACCCCTAATAGTAGGGTTAAGAGCATAGAAAAAACCAGGTCACTGAAAGTGGTTACAGCAGAAACAAGGATAAGGAGTCATTTGGGGATATAAATTAATGTTCAGATTAGATTAGCTGGACATTTCCATCAGCCTCTTGCAAACCTGAAACAAGATGTTTTCAATTTCATGTCTATTAATAAAAGGATATACTTTATATTATTGATTGTTGATTTCATAATTTAAAATTATGTTTTAATAACAGCCTACTACAGAGTATATTTTTGGCTTTGCAATCATTTGCATCATGCTAGTTGATATATTTCCAAATGGTATGTTAAGAGGTAAATATTTCAAAGGCTTAGTCAGAAATATACAGGTATAATTGAGGTTTATATAGACAGAAAGGCTCAGTCTACTTGTGGATTTTTAGCTAGTGGTGTTATTTTAGGCAGCGACATGGCCTGTGTGGGCACAAGCCCACCCACTTTGAACTCAGGCATACCCAGCAGTGGGACATCTGTGATGTGGCTGGCAGGGGTCCCCAAGCCCCACCAGTTGAAGACTCTCAGCACCTCTCCCTCCCCTCCCCCCAGGGGCGGCCTAAGGCAAGATGACGCCTAAGGCAGGGGTGAGATGCCACGCCCCTCCCCGGCATCTCCCCCCTTCCTTCCTTCCTCCATCCTCTTCCCCGAGTTTACCTTCTTTTTCCATTTTTCAAAAGGCAACAGTGGCAGCGATTCCTATACACTGCCATGCTGCCGGCAACAGCCTCTTCTCTACTGTGGCCCGCCTCTGAGGAAACAAGAAGTCACATCAGAGAGGTGGGTCACAATAAAGAGAAGAGGCAGAATATGAGAATCGCTGCCGCCACCGCCTTTTGGAAAATGGAAAAAGATGGTAAATTAGGGGAAGGGGGTGGAGGAAAGAAGGGGGAGATGCTGCTCCAGGAAGAGTGGCACATGAGGCCCCCATCTCAGTTGACCTAAAGGTAGGGCTTCCCCTCAGGCAATCAAGGGTATCTTTAGGGTTACCATATGTCCAGTTTTACCCAGACATATCCTTTTTTTTGAGGACACTGGGGCATCCGGGCGGGTTTTGCCAGTCTGCCCATTTGTCCAGGTTTGCAGACGAATGAGCAGGATGGCAGGTGGATGGGCGGGGTGTCCTATCCTCCCCGCCCCTCCTTTACCTTATTATCATGCCCTGTTGGTCTAGTGGCCTCTTCGGGGCAGGAAAGAGCCCCCTCTTTCCTGCCTGGCGCAGCTGATGATCTGTCTTGCTCTCAGCGCCACTTCAAAATGACTGCCAAGAGTTCAAGCGGCGGCCTCGCAAGACTTCTTCAGAAGTCTTGCAAGGTCACTGCTTGAACTCTCAGCAGCCATTTTGAAGCGGCGCCAGAAGCAAGACAGGTCATCAGCCGCACTGGGCAGGAAAGAGGGGGCTCTTTCCTGCCCCGAAGTGGCCACTAGACCACCAGGGCATGAAAATAAGGTTCAGGAGGGGAGAGGTAGGTAGTGAATGGAGTCATGTGGGTGAAGGGAAGCTGGAATATTGGGGAGGAGATATACATGGGGGAGAGAGAGGGAATCTGGCTTTCTTGGGGGGGTCAAAGTGACAGGGGCAGGGCGGGGTGTGACAGGAGGCAGGGGGTGTGATGGGGCAGGGCGGGGTGTGACAGGAGGCAGAGGGTGTGATGGGGCGGGGTGGAGTGTGACAGGGGGTGGGACAGGGATCCTTTTACTAAGCTGTGGTAAGAAATGACCTTAGCGCACCCTTATGTGGGTCATTCCTGTGCACTAAGGCCATTTTGCAGCCATAAAAATGCCTTTTTCAATTCTTTTCATTATTGCTCATTTGCCAATGTTATCATTAGCACGTGGCCATTTTTAAAAATTACTGCAGCAGTACTTACTGCCACCTATTTTGTAGATGGTAAGGGCTCCCACATTATTCCTATGCTAACCAGTTAGCACGGTAATGTAGATGTGCTAACTGGTTAGCGCAGAAATGCCCACTCTCTCTGCCCATGACACCCCCCTCTTCAAATAAATTCTAAAAAAAATATTTACCGCAGAGATAGGGCCAGATTCTATATAAGGCCCCTAAAAACTCCACATGGTAAACATTTCCGCCTAAGCGTATTCTATAAGTGGCGCCTAGATTTAGGCGCGGTATATAGGATACACTTAGTTGATATCCCAGTGCCTAAAACTAGGTGTCTCCATTTACACTAATGAAAACATGGAGTAAATCCCTGTGTGTAGATTTACACACGCTGGGCCATATTCTAAAACTATGCTTATAAATGTGGGAATGCCCATGGAACACCCATTTCCCCACCTATAGCCACACCCCTTTTGAACGGCATGCATTGTAATTTAGGTGCAGTTCATTACAGAATACGCTTAGCGAGTTGTGCGTGTAAATTCTAATTATTGCCAATTAGTGCTCATTATTACTTGTTAAGTGATGTTATCAATGCTGATTAGCTTGTTAAGCCAATTAAGTTACACACATTGTTATGCAATACGCTTAGATTTTGGCGTAGAATGCTAGGCGTGCTATATAGAACCTTTTAGTGCGTGGCCATGCAAAAGATAACATGTGACACTTTCAGGTCCCGTATTAGGCCAATTTTTGTTGCATTAGGCATGTGTTAATGCTTAATGCATCTTAGCAAATGGACACTTCAGTGATGCAGTGTTTAAACAATAGAAACACTATTGCAGGGTAACTTTTCTGCTTGAATCAATTACATGTTTTTCCATAGCACAAATGTACTGACAAAACAAAACAATGCTCATGTTCCCCCAAGTAAACAATAGCAGTATTCACATTCCCCCAACAATCCCAGCCTTGCCATAACTATCCTACCCCCCTCTCCCCGTCCCTTTCAATCTTGAAATGGTCACCTTCCTGCTTATTTTCGAAGGAGAGGGCTGGCAATCTTCTGACACAAATCAGGAGATTTCCGGCCTTCTCCTAAACCCGGCCAAATCGGTATAATCGAAAGCCGATTTTGGCCGGCTTCAACTGCTTTCCGTCGCAGGGCCAGCCAAAGTTAAAGGGAGCATTTCGGCAGGGTAAGGAAGGCGGGACGGGGCGTGGTTACAAGATGGGCAGCTTCGGCCGATAATAGAAAAAAGAAGGCCGGCTCTGACGAGCACTTAGCCAGCTTTACTTGGTAGATTTATTTTTAGGACCAAGCCTCAAAAAAGTGCCGCAACTGACCAGATGACCACCAGAGGGAATCAGGGATCACCTCCCCTTACTCCCCCAGTGGTCACCAACCCCCTCCCACCCAAAAAAAAAAAAAAAAACAATAAAAACATTTTTTTGCCAGCCTCTATGCCAGCCTTAAATGTCATACCCAGCTCCATTACAGCACTATGCAGGTCCCCGGAGCAGTTTTTAGTGGGTACTGCAGTGCACTTCAGGCAGGCGGATCCAGGCCCATCCCCCCCCCCCCACCTGTTACACTTGTGGTGGTAAGTGGGAGCCCTCCAAAACCCACCCGAAACCCACTGTACCCACATGTAGGTGCCCCCGTTACCCTTTAAGGGCTATGGTAGTGTTGTACAGTTGTGGGTAGTGGGTTTGGGGGTTTTGGGGGGGCTCAGCACCCAAGGTAAGGGAGCTATGCACCTGGGAGCAATTTCTGAAGTCCACTGCAGTGCCCAGGGTGCCCGGTTGGTGTCCTGGCATGTGAGGGGGACCAGTGCACTATGAATACTGGCTCCTCCCATGACCAGATGACTTGGATTTGGCCAGGTTTGAGATGGCCGCCATTAGTTTCCATTATTGGCAAAAACCAATGGCGCCCATCTCTAACGCCGACGATCTCTAAGGCCAGCCCAAATGTTGAGATTTGGCTCGCCCCAACCGTATTATCGAAACGAAAGATAGCCGGCCATCTTGTTTCAATAATACGGTCGGGTATGCCGCTTTACGGGGCCGGCCTTAGAGATGGCTTCCCATATAGATGGCCAGCCCCATTTGATTATGTCCCTCCTTGTCTCCTCTCATGCTGATCATTGGAATAGCTTTATAATGGAGCCAGTTTGGGGGAGGGGGGGCAAGAATGGAACCCATCTCCTACTAAAGATTTCTGTAGCTGAGTCATCAGCATAGAAAAAAAACACAGAAAGAGCGTGAACGATCCAAGACAGGCAAGGGATGTTTTATGGGTGTTTATCAGTTAAAACCTAAAAACATATAACACTGTTTTGCATAAACTGCAGACACAGAAGATTCCCGGCCAGTTGGTCCATGCAGTCTGCCCAGTGATCTAATAAAGGACAGGACAGGCAAAGGGGAAATAAAGCATCTCGGACCAGGTAAACAAATCAAGCCGTTACTAGGCAAACATAGTTACGTAAAATGTACATGGAAATAAGGGCTGTTCATTCCTTATTGCCATGGACACCCAATTTTATACCAAATTTGATTCAATTTTAATAAATTGCATTGCCACATAAGTCATAAGAGCAAATGTAAATGAATCCAGCTGTACAGGTACCACCAGTACAAAACAGTACTGTTTTTAGAAACAAAAACAACACATAATTATTGAAGCCAACAATCAACTTTGAAACCAGAAGAAAGAACTGCTGGTTCTGGAAGATATGTGTAGCATGTGATTGCTTTCTGCTTTCGGAAATTCAAGTAGTCTAACTCTAATTATTAAGGCGCAACATGAATACTGTGAACAGCTTAAACTAGAACAGTAATTAGCAGAGTGAGATGCCACCTAAGTGAGCTAATAAGAGCTGGACTACGTGAGGACTGGTAAAGCTGCTTCCAATTTCATTTTTTACTATATGTTCGTCATTTGATCATTCTATATTTTTGAAAGGACAAAGCAGCATTTTCCTGTTTGTCTTAAAAGGAAGTCCTGCCTAGGGTTATCAAAGCTTGCCATCTTTTGCTAGGGTTGAATCAGGTTTATTGTTTAATAAATACTTGCTATATCACCTTTGATGTTGCCTCAGCCAAAGTGGTTTACAAGCTAATCAGAAATAAGAACAGAATGCCATAATCAAAACTGTATGTATTTCTTACAGAGTTTCTCAGTAGAGGTTCACAGCAGAAAGATAGGTGAGCAACCTGGTCTGGCCAGGACCACTGCAGGCCACTAATCTAGCATAAAAGCTTGGATGAATAAGTGAGTCTACATCTTGCTTCAGCTGGGTAGCATCTGGGGTCTAATTGGTTAGCCAGCTTACTTTGTCCTAAATCAAAAGCTCCAAACAGGGCAGTTGCTGCAGAGTGGCACCCTAGGCAAGGACTACATAGTTTGTGGTGATATATTTACATGCCCATGGGTTCAGACTCATTCAAAGGAGTAGTGTGGAGTAATACAATTGCCTTGCCTCAGACAGAGGGCAGGCAAGGAGAGAATGTACAAATAATAACCAAATATGAACTCTGGGATATGTCTTTTCGTTGGGGGAGCACTCTGGGATCTAGATCAGGTATAACAAACATCCCTCCAACTATAAACTCAAATTCTTACAGCCCAAAATATACACTGAACAGAACACAAGGCTCAGATATTATAAAAATATATAAAAGTTAATTTATTATTTTTGGTAGCAGAGAAAATAGTGTGAATCAGAGACAATGTACTTATGCTTAGTTACCCAAACTGATGGTAAAGCAATGAGTATTTATATGCCTGTCAAGGCAAGGTAAAGATGAATTCCTTCAAAAATTATAATGTTAAAGCTACTACTACTACTTAACATTTCTAAAGCGCTACCAGGGTCATGAGGCGCTGTACAATTTAACAAGGAAGGACAGTCCCTGCTCAAAGGAGCTTACAATCTAAAGGACAAAGTATGCAGTCAATCAAATTGGGGCAGTCTAGGTTTCCTGAATAGAGGTAAATGGTTATGTACCGAAAGCTACATTGAAGAGGTGGGCTTTGAGCAAGGATTTGAAGATAGGCAGGGAGGGGGCTTGGCGTATGGACTCAGGAAGTTTATTCCAAGCATAGGGTGAGGCGAGGCAGAAAGGGCGGAGCCTGGAGTTGGCGGTGGTGGAGAAGGGTACTGATAGGAGGGATTTGTCCTGTGAGCGGAGGTTATGGGTAGGCGCGTAAGGGGAGATGAAGGTAGAGAGGTAATGAGGGGCTGCAGATTGAGTGCATTTGTAGGTTAGTAGGACAAGTTTGAACTGTATGCGGTGTCTGATCGGGAGCCAGTGAAATGAATTGAGGAGAGGGGTGATGTGAGTATATCGGTCCAGGCAGAAAATAAGACGTGCAGCAGAGTTCTGAACGGATTGAAGGGGGGATAGATGGTTAAGTGGGAGGCCAGTGAGGAGTAGGTTGCAGTAGTCAAGGCGAGATGTGATAAGAGCATGGATGAGAGTTCGGGTGGTGTGCTCAGAGAGGAAGGGGCAAATTTTGCTGATGTTATAGAGAAAGAAGTGACAGGTCTTGGCTGTCTGCTGGATATGGGCAGAGAAGGAGAGGGAGGAGTCGAAGATGACTCCAAGGTTGCGGGCAGATGAGACGGGGAGGATGAGGGTGTTATCGACTGAAATAGAGAGTGGAGAGAGAGGAGAAGTGGGTTTGGGTGGAAAGACAATGAGCTCAGTTTTGGCCACGTTCAGTTTCAGGTGGCGGTTGGACATCCAAGCAGCAATGTCGGATAGGCAGGCCGATACTTTGGCCTGGGTTTCCGCAGTGATGACTGGTGTGGAGAGATAGAGCTGGGTATCGTCACCATAAAGATGAGATTAGAAACCATGAGATGAGATCAGCAAGCCCAGGGAAGAGGTGTAGATTGAAAAAAGAAGAGGTCCAAGGACAGATCCTTGAGGAACACCAACAGAGAGCGGTATGGGGGTGGAGGACGATCCATGAGAATGTACTCTGAAGGTACGGTGGGAGCGATAAGAGGAGAACCAGGAGAGGACAGAGCCCTGGAACCCAAATGAGGACAGTGCGGCAAGAAGTAAATTATGATTGACAGTGTCAAAAACAGCGGATAGGTCGAGGAGGATGAGGATGGAGTAGTGACCTTTGGATTTGGCAAGGAACAGGTCATTGCAGACTTTAGTGAGTGCCGTTTCTGTCGAGTGTAGAGGGTGAAAACCGGATTGAAGTGGATCGAGGATGGCATGAGAGGAGAGAAAATCAAGGTAGCGGCTGTGAACAGCGCGTTCAAGTATCTTGGAGAGGAAGGGTAGGAGGGAGATGGGGCGGTAGTTGGAAGGACAGGTAGGGTCTAGTGATGTTTTTTTGAGGAGTGGTGTGACTACAGCGTGCTTGAAGGTGTCAGGGACAGTTGCAGTGGAGAGAGAGAGGTTGAGGATATGACAGATGGGGGGGTGACAGTAGGAGAGATGGTGTTTAGTAAGTTGGTGGGGATGGGATCAGAGGAACAGGTGGTGCATTTCGAGGAGGAAAGAAGGTGGGTGGTTTCCTCTTCGGTGATATCAGGAAAAGAGCAGAAGGAGGCCTGGGTTGGTTGGATGAGGAAGTGAGTTAAAGGGTGAAGAGGAGGAGGTGGCTTGGTAGTGAATTCGCAGAAGTAGTCAGCCAGTGATTGAGGAGAGAGTGAGGGGGGGTGGGAGCGGAGGGCACTTTGAGGAGGGAATTAAGGGTGGCGAAGAGACGACGAAGGTTGGAGCCAAGAGAATTAGTCAATTGGGTGTAATAGTCCTGTTTGGCAAGGAATAGGGAGAACTGGAAGGGGGTAGCATGAATTTGTAATGAATGAAGTCAGTATGGGTGCAAAAATTTCTCCAGAGGCGTTCAGCAGATCGGGTGCAGGAGCGAAGGTATCGGATGCAAGGGGTCAGCCAGGGCTGAGGATTAGTACGCCTTGTGGGACGGGAGATGGATGGAGCAAGGGTATCCAGAGCAGAAGAGAGAGTGGCATTGTCAACAGCCTTGTCGACAGACTCGGAGGACATGATGGAAGGGAGGAGATTAGAGATACTAGAGGATAAGGTGGGAGGGTCGACAGCCTGGAGATTCCTGAAAGTAGTGGTTAGTGTTGGGCGAGACTGAGGGGGAGGGTGATAAAGTGTGAAGGTGATTAGGTGATGATCTGAGAGAGAAAGAGCTGAGGCGCAGAAATTGGAGGGTGAGCAGGTAGAGGAGAGGAGAGGACGAGGTCAAGACAATGGGCAGTTTGGTGAGTAGGGGTGGTGGAGCTTAGCTGGAGGTTGAAGGAGGATGTCAGAGTGAGGAACTGAGAAGCGTAAGAGTCGGATGGGTCATCAGCGTGTTGAGCCAGCTTTTAAAGGGTCAAAATTAGAATGGTGACAAAAATTACACTTTCAAACTTAACTCGTCTTGCTGCAAACACACACCTTAAGAATTTGAGAGTCCTCAGAGGTAGTTGCAGGGCTCAAGGATGAAAGCAGTCACATCTGAAAACTAAAAACTGATGTCAGATGTCAGTTGTCAGATTTCCTCCTAGAATTATTCACAGGGTTGAATTCTGAGTCCTGGACCTGGGAAATGCAGTTTCTTAGTCCAGATGTACATGGAGATCCAGGTTCTGTAGTAAAGGTCCAAGCTGTGTCCATCTCATTCCAAGATGTGAGTGAGCCAAGGTGAATATGGAAGTTCCAGGTGCTGCGGTTATTTGAGAACTCGGAGCTGTACTAAAAGCTTCAGTATGTACAGGAAAACAGCAGGTGAGAATCTACACAGCAACAAGAATCAATCCCAGGCCCTTACAGGCATGGTTTCAGCATTTGTCAATATCATTCTTCCTGCATCTTAAAGCTTCCCCATTTTGCCTGTCTACCTTAATGGTTAGAGCACTGTGGTGCTTATTTCAGAAGTATCCCCACCTGTGAATAGCAGGTTTTGCACATGTAGTTTGCATACATGTGTGAAAGCTGTTTTAGAAAGGGGTTATTTACACATGGTGATGCTCCCCATATTTACATTGCCAAGAGGTGTGGTAGAAGTGAGGAGAGAGAGGGAGTGGCCAGGGTGGACCTGCCATAGGAACATTGGTTTCCCATCTTACAAGGGGAATCCAGTAGCAGGGCCGTGCCAAGGGTCTCTGGTGCCCCCCCTTATGTATGCTATTAAGTAAGACTGGCTTTTGACCCCTTTAATGAATGCCAGAGTTTAGTTAGCAGTTAGTATGAACCAGACTAGGAATATGAGAATAACCAATCTCACTAGGGCCTCCTGGTCTCTAAGGGAACCCAGTTTAAGCTATAGATGAGACATTAATCATAAGGAAAATATAAGAGTTCTGGAGACCAAATGTCTGGCTTGAGGGGCCCCAGGTTAGAGGTCAGTTTGAGGAATACCAAACCTATGTAACTGATATTTCAAAAGTAATGATTGGTTGAGGCAAAGTGACCAATCTATTCCTTAACCAATTGGAGAGTAAGGGGGGGGCCAGGCTAGGAGGGGGCTTAGAACAGTATTTAAGTAGGAGCAGAAGCAGTTTACGTCAGAAGGAGCTCAGAAGAAAGAGAAGGACAGAAGGAACAGACAGAAGAAGGAGAAGACAGCATAAGAAGAGAAGCAGCTGAGACAAAGACACAGAGAGCTGAGAGAAAGACACAAAGAGAAGAAGAGACTTAATGCTGATGTCCTGCTTTGTTTGCTGGCAAATAAAGAAGATTACTCTCTCATTCTGGTGTGTGCTGTCTGACTCCTGAAGTATCACAAATTCATGCATCCATTCCTGCAACAGTGCCCCCCCTGCAGACTATCAGTTGGTGCCCCCCTGCCCCCGTCTCACTTCTTCATTAGATGTTTCTCCATTGCTACCTGTCTTTCCTTTAGACTGAAAACTACAGGCCAAGCCAGACCTGACAAAAGGGTCTACCACATCCTTCAATGTCAAGCATATACTAGAAAACTGTAAATTAGCTTACACAGGAAAGCAGTTTAAAAAAATAAACACAATTCCTGCTGTTTCTTAACACTGCTCTCCAGAGAAAGCACTGCCTTTATAAAGAGGCTTTTCAGTGGGACTTAGCCTATTAAAAACTACTTAACACTATTAGCATAATTAGGAATGGCCAGCCCTTGTAACTGCAGAGACCTAAGCTTTGATTATGCATGTTCCTGTCTTTGTTACAGTGGGGGGGGGGGGGGGGGGGGGGGGGGGGGGGGGGGGGGGGGTCTCCATCTCATTTACACAGTCTGACTTCCCTGGCTCACTGGGAGCCCAGTCTCTTGGAGACTGCTATACATTGCAAAATAAGATAGCAGATGTAAATACTCAAAGTGGACATATTAAAATGAAAATAAAATGATTTTTTTCTACCTTTGTTGGCTGGTGACTTTCTTTTTCTGATCATGCTGTCCCAGTATCTGATTCTGTTGCTGGTATCTGTCCTCTTAACTCTGTTTCCAAGGCTTCCTTTCCACTGTATGTATCCCTCATTGATAAGTCTCTGACTCTAAAGTTTAGCAATTTCATTAAAGCAAAATGTATTTTCAAATATCACAAACTCTCCCTATCCAAGCAGAATGTTTTATATAAAAACAAACACACAAAAAAAGCAATCAGATTTTTACTTACCAGCTATTCTACACTATACGTCAGCTAAACTTCCTCTTTGAACCTCAGCCAATTAAATGGATTCTAGCTGTAGCTATGATAATTATGTACACATCATTGCAGTCATGCCCTCTTCTCAGTGTACATGCTCAAAAAACAAAAACTTTGAACCACTTACAGATAACAATTACACTATTTATTTTTTATTTCTCCCCAGTCTCACTTGCACACCTGCCTCCAAACCTGTTCTCAGGGCCGTGCCAACAAGGTAAGCGAGGTAAGCATGGCAGGAGGGCGCCATCCTCTGGGGGGCGCCCCGCCGCACCATGCTTACCTTGCCCTCTTCTCCCCAGATCCTTTTCCTTTTTTTTTTTGTTTAAATTTACCTCTGTCCGGTGGCAGCGTAGCGTTAGTGAGGAGGCGGTGCTCCCCCGCCCTGACGTGTCAGTCTTCCCTTCACTCAGTTCCGCCTTCTTCTGACATCAGAAATGACATCAGAAGAAGGCGGGACACTGAGCGAAGGGAAGACTGACACGTCAGGGCGGGGGAGCGCCGCCTCCTTCTCACTAATGCTACGCTGCTGCCGGACAGAGGTAAATTTAAACAAAAAAAAAAGGAAAAGGATCTGGGGAGAAGAGGGCGGGTAGTGTAGCGATCATTTTCGGGGGGGGGGCGGGGCGGGGCCAACTGCAGGGGGGCGCCGGAGACCCTAGGCACGGCCCTGCCTGTTCTCTTTAATTTGAATGTTGTTCCAGCTTACCCTGAATGAAAGTTGTTCACACACCAAAGCCATAAATAGCTGTTGGTTGTACTCTTTGAAACAGCTTTAGCAGAGCAGAGTGTCTGTCTCAGCACTGGTGGGCTACCTTCACTTCCTGATGCGGGCAGGGGAGAGAGGAGAATCACAACTTCAGGTAAAAGATTTTGCAAGTGAGTGGCGCCCTCTAGAGGTCGGCGCCCCCCTGCATTGCTTACCTTGCTTACCGTGTCAGCACGGCCCTGTCCAGTAGATAGAAAAAAAACTAGACATCAGCATTTACACCTTCCCCAGGCACACATAAATGCCAGATCTAAAGGGCAGGTGCTAGTGTAAAGGTGCAACCCCACCCCCACCCCAATTGCATGGCCCACCCTCTTTCCCCCCCCCCCCCCCCCCCCCCCCCCCCCCCCCCCGCCCAGATCACAGCTTCTGGCCACAGATGTTCCACATCCACCTGCAATTGTAAAATAGCATGAGAATTCTCCATGTTCTGACCTGGACATCTAAATTACTGGGGAATTAAGAAGCTGGATCACAAGATGTCAATATAAGATGTTAGCTAAGATAAGTGCACTATAAACATATAATTATTATACTATTGGGCTCATTTTCAAATGAGAAAATTTACGTTTAACAAGTGGCATAAATCTGCATTTGAACATTTTTCTCACAAAAACATCTAAATTGGTATTTTCAAAACCAATTTCTAGATGTTTTTCTACGAAGTCCGTCAGATTTGCATTTAAATCACAAGGGAGGCATGTCAGGGGCGTGTTAAGGGCAGGATCTGGGCATTCCTAACACTTGGATGTTTTTCAGCCATAATGGAACAAAACAAAAATGTCCAGGACTAAAACTAAGACGTTTTGAGCTAGACCTGTTTTTATAATAAATAAGGCACAAAAAGGTGCCCTAAATAACCAGATGACCAGTGGAGGGAATCAGGGATGACCTCCACTTATTCCCCCAGTGGTCACTAACCACTCTCACCCCCCCCCCCCCCCCCAAATGTGATTAAAAACATTACTTGCCACCCTCTATACCACCCTCAGATGTTATACTCAGGTCCATTAGAATAGCCTGCAGGTCCCTGGAGTAGTCTAGTAGTGGTGCAGTGCACTGCAGACAGGTGGACTCGGGCTTCTACCTCCCCCTACTTGTTACACTTGTGGAAGAAACTGTGAGCCCTCTAAAACTCACCAGAAACCCACTGTACCCACATATAGGTGCCCCCTCCACCCGTAATGGCTATGGTAGTGGTGTACAGTTGGGGGTAGTGGGCTTGGGGGGGGATCAGCAGGGAGCAATGGTGAGATGTGTACCTGAGTGCATTTTATAAAGTCCACTGCAGTGCCCCCTAGGGTGCCCTTTCCTGGGATGTCTAGGGGACCAGTCTACTAAAAATGCTGGCTCCTCCTACATCCCAATGGCTTGGTTTTGTTCGTTTTGCACTTGGACGTTTTTTGTTTGAAAATGGAACAAAAAACAAAACATCCAAATGACAAAACTTTCTATTTTCGAAAACAAAAGACAGATGTTTTTCTTTTTTGAAAATGACCTTCTTTCCTATTCAGATTTTGGACGTTTTTTGCAAAACGTCCAAAGTCGGACTTAGACGTCATATTGAAAATGCCCCTCCACGTGTACTGAATGGAAAAAGTGGGGCACTTTTTGTTGGTGTTAAGATTTTGAATTTTGGACTCTGTATTTAAAAAGAGAGGTTTTTGCCAATGGTGAAGAGTAGATAATTTTTGATCAGAATCTAATATAATAAAACGCACCGTGAACGTTCTAATGAGGACAACGTTCTGTGAAGCCCTGAAGCCCTGAAGCCATCTGACGTCACTGAAGCTGTAGGGTTCGTGGATTCGTGGTGTGAAGCCTTCAAGCCAGCCAGCCGTGTCTGCCCCGCCCTCGCGAAAAAAACAAACAAATCGGGAAGCGAAACGTCAGGGAAGGAGGCGGCGCTCCCGACGTCTAGCCTTCCCTTCGCTGTGTTCCGCCTTCAAAATAAGGCGGAACACAGCGAAGGGAAAGCTAGACGTCGGGAGCGCCGCCTCCTTCCCTGACGCTTCGCTGCACGAACCGCCACGGAGGTAAAGTTAAAAAGAATTAAAAAAAAAAAAAGGGATGCATGGATGCGAAGGGGTGGGGGGGCATGGATGCGAGGCATGGATGCGAAGGGGGGGGGGAGAAGAGGGCGGGCCAGGCTGGGACATGGGAAGAGAGTAGCATGGATGCGAGGGGGGGGGGTCATGATTGGAAGGGCGAGAGGGGACTTGCTGGAAAAGGATGAATGGAGGCGGCAGGGGACAGAGGAGCATGGATGGGTATGATTTAGGAGGACAGGGCACAGGGAGAGAGGGGAATTACTGGAAATGGATGAATGGAGGGGGCAGGGGACAGAGGAGCATGGATGGGCATGGATTGGGAGGGCAGGACTCAGGGAGAGAGGGAAATTGCTGGATAGGGAAAAATGGAGGGGCCAGGTGACAGATGAGCATGGATTGGAAGGGCAGGACTCAGGGAGAGGGGAATTGCTGGATAGGGATGAATGGAGGGGACAGGTGGGCATGGATGGATATGGATTGCAGAGCAGGCCTCAGGCAGAGAGGGGAAATGCTGGATAGGGAAAAATGGAGGGGCCAGGTGACAGAGGAGCATGGATGGGCATGGATTGGAAGGGCAGGACTCAGGGAGAGGGGAATTGCTGGATAGGGATGAATGGAGGGGACAGATGGGCATGGATGGATATGGATTGCAGAGCAGGCCTCAGGCAGAGAGGGGAAATGCTGGATAGGGAAAAATGGAGGGGCCAGGTGACAGAGGAGCATGGATTGGAAGGGCAGGACTCAGGGAGAGGGGAATTGCTGCATAGGGATGAATGGAGGGGACAGATGGGCATGGATGGATATGGATTGCAGGGCAGGCCTCAGGCAGAGAGGGGAATTGCTGGATAGGGATGAATGGAGGGACCAGGTGACAGAGGAGCATGGATTGGAAGGGCAGGACTCAGGAAGAGGGGAATTGCTGGATAGGGATGAATGGAGGGCACAGATGGGCATGGATGGATATGGATTGCAGGGCAGGCCTCAGGCAGAGAGGGGAATTGCTGGATAGGGATGAATGGAGGGACCAGGTGACAGAGGAGCATGGATTGGAAGGGCAGGACTCAGGAAGAGGGGAATTGCTGGATAGGGATGAATGGAGGGCACAGATGGGCATGGATGGATATGGATTGCAGGGCAGGCCTCAGGCAGAGAGGGGAAATGCTGGATAGGGATGAATGGAGGGGGCAGGTGACAGACAAACATGGATGACCATGGATTGGGAGGGCAGGGCTCAGGGACAGAGGGGAATTGCTGGAAAAGGATGAATGGAGGGGGCAGGGGACAGATGGCCATGGATTGGGAGGGCATGGCTCACACTCTCTCTCTCATATACAATGTCTTTCTGACTCTCACTCTCACACACTCTGTCTCACACTGTATCACATTCACTCTCTATGTGCCACACAGTCACTCACACACTCGCTTGGTGTCATACACTCACTCTCACAGAGAATCTGTGTCTCACACACACTCTCTCTCTTGCCCACACACACACACACTCTCTCTCACACTGTGTCTCACATACACACTTGCACACACTCTCATTCTCACACACACTCTCTCACAAACACACTCACACCCAGACTCACTCTCTCTCTCACACACTCACACTTTCACTCTGACTCTCAAACAGTCACTCTCACATACACTCTCCCAAACATACACACTCCAAGGAAAACCTTGCTAGCGCCCGTTTCATTTGTGTCAGAAACGGGCCTTTTTTACTAGTAGCTCTATAAGTTGTTTAGACTTGGAGCTCCTGGAGGCTTTTCCTTCCTTTAGTGTTAAGTATGATTTCTTTTTGTGGTTTTGCATCTGAATTACCTTCTCCATGTCCTTCTAAAATAGGACTCCATGTCTACTTCTAAAGATGCTTCCAGTTCAGATTTTACCATCAGCCCATCCTAACAGTGATCTTGAGCACCCCTTATCTGTTCTCTAGTTCAAGCTAAAAATATCACATCCTCAATTGATTTCAGTTTTCTCCAAGACTAGTATGGCTAGCAGAATTCTGTACTACATTAAAAAAACAAACATATTTGCAGTATATTACCCAAAGTTATGGGAAATAAAATAACACAAGCCAATATTCAGCCAGTGGGAGTTAGTGACTGACTTAACCTCAGATATTAAAAGCTGGGTATGTCTGCCGACCCAGAAGTGGGTACTGGCCAATATTCAGACCAGCGCACAGTTAACTCGAAGGATAAAGTTAAGACAACTGTTTTGCTGTCCTAACTTTTGGATCCTTTTACTAAGCTGTGCTAAAAAAAAGTGGCCGGGCAGCGCTGCTGACAGCACATGGGTTTCCCTCACACTGCATCCACATTTAGTGTGACGGTAAAATAGTTGCATTCAAGGTTTTTTTTGTAATGGTCATGGATAGCCCATGGTAATGGGTTAAGGCGGCGTCAGCGGCAGCAGCAGCAGAAGTGAAAAGCGTGCTGACTCTGCATGTCTTCAGCCTTCCCTTCTGTCTCTCAAGCTCTGGTCCCGCCCTCATTTCCTGTTTCCGCAAGGGCGGACCACAGAGCTTGAGAGACAGAAGGGAAGGCTGAAGGCATGCAGAGTCAGCACGCTTTTCACTTCTGCTGCTGCTGCTGCTGCCGCCGCCGACGCCTTAACCCCGACCAGGTATGACTTTTAAATTTCCGAGGTGGGCCCTGGTATTTGGATGGAGGGAGGGCGGGCTGCTCAGTCATTGAATGAGCAGCATTCTGGTTTCTCCCATGACAACCCTGGAACTGGGTGAGAGGGAGGGAGAGGGGAGGGGGGACCCTGGCCCTGGAATTGGGAGGGAGAGGGGAAGGGGGATCCTGACCCTGGAACTGGGAGGGAAAGGGGACCTTGTGGAACTCAGAGGGAGGGGGGATCCTATTGAACTGGGAGGGAGGGGGACCCTGGAACTCGGAGGGAGGTGGAGGGGGGACGAGGGGGAACAAGAGGTAGGGGGATGAGGGGGAGGGGGAATGGCACTTTGCGATAAATAATTAGATTTTGGGTTGCTGTTTGGGCACTCGGTCTCTGAAAGGTTCGCCATCACTGCCTTAGCGTGTCCCCTGGTAGTGGTCTTTTAGCACACATTAGGCCCACAGTAGGCTACTGCGCCTTAGTAAAATGGCCCCTTTATGTGGCTACAGAGGGGCCCTTTTACAAAGGCGTGTAAGTGCCTGCACATGTCCAGCACGCACCAAGTCATCATTACCATCCGGCTACCACATGCCCAGGCAGTAATTCTGAATTTGGCAAGCACCAAAAACATGTGGTAGAAAATATTTTCTATTGTGTGGCACTTACCCGGTGGTAAATGGCATTGGACACACACTGTGTGCCTAGTGCACGGGTAGCACATGAGACCTTACTTCTAAGTCAATGGGTAGCAGTAAAGTCTCAGGCTGAAAATGGACGCACTCTTGTTTTTTTATTTTGCCGCACGTTCATTTTCCGGCCCCTTAAAAAAGGCCATTTTTGCAGGCTGCGGCAAAAACTGACCCAGTGCACGCCCAAAAGATGTGTTTGCACTGCCACGGGCCACTTTCTGCCACGGCTTAGTAAAAGGGCCCCTTAGGCAGTTAACAGACTGAATAACATCAATAAGTGGCTAAATTTCCGCTCCATCCTAACTCTGCCCCTGACACACCCTCAAACTAGCCGGTTATTTATTTATTTATTTATTAAAAACTTGTATTTCACACTATCACAAAGTTCTAGGTGGATTACAGATTTTACATACTCAATACCAAATTATAAGTAAATACATAAGTAATGCCACACTGGGAAAAGACCAAGGGTCCATCGAGCCCAGCATCCTGTCCACGACAGCGGCCAATCCAGGCCAAGGGCACCTGGCGAGCTTCCCAAACATTATACACATATAATATCAATGTAAAAACAAAAACATCTCTAAATAGACCTCAATACATTAACAAATACATTAAAAAAAAAAAGATTCCTAGTTTGCCTCTTTATGAGTCACCTCCTTTAGCAGACCCTCTCATATGCCTGTAGAAAGAAAAATGTTTTTGATTACTCTCAACCTCAAAGATAGTTCATTCTACCATTAAGGCCTTGCAATAAAACAATATAAAATACTGAGCTTCTTAACTCATCTGATTTAATGTTTATCCACTCCTAGCCTAACTGAGATAATATTTAACCATCTCTCTGACCTCATGTGCAACTTTCTTCAAATCAGTCACCTTACTTTCAAATTCTTCCTACTTTCTTACTCATCTATATGTTACAACTTTGCCTTACCCTTCACTACCAATTATAACGTTCTATTACGCATTGTGTAGTCATTGCAAGTAGTATACCATGCCATATTTTGTATTGTTACTTGAATATTTTTTTTTCTGCTGTAATTGCCTATTGCTCATGTTTGATCTATTCTTACTGTACACCGCCTTGAGTGAATTCCTTCAAAAAAGGCGGTAAATAAATCCTAATAAATAAATAAATATGATAGGATGGAACTTCTAATGAAAATGTACTACCTGACCTCAATGGTCCATTAGCAGTGATATTCAGGGGCACTAACCAGCTAGCTTAGGGCTTCTTTTACAAAATTGCGCTAGCGATTCCCACTCAGCAAATGAGAGGAAGCCCATAGGAATTGAATGGGCTTCCTCTCATTTGCTGCACCGAGAATCGGCAGCCCGGCTTTGTAAAAGAGTCCCTTAGTGAGGCTTAATTGAGCATGAGCCTCTCTCCTATCCAGTTAAACCTCTTTGAATATCTACCCCAACAGTTATTATGCAATCAGACGAGCTTCTCGTAAAGTCTTCTCTCCTCCATTGTGCTCTTTTGAAGAATAAAACCAATGTGTGGTGCCGATGTGTACATTGTCGGCTCCCCTTTTCATCTCTACTTTATTCCATGGAATTGCACTATAATGTGCTGTCACAACTTTCACCTTTGCTTAATACCTGTCTCCCTAAATAAGCAGCAGGGCTTCAGAGCTGCCTTTACCCATGATCCTTCTCCCTGTGATTAATTATCTTTCTAAGGCATGCAGACAGTGGCATGGATTCCTATTTAGTATCCAGAAATACTCTGTGTTAAGTTAGATATATCTTTTGTCCAAAACCTCAACCAGAACTTCTTTTAAGTGAGTGGTTTCATAATTTATCTCCTTTCTCATTTGTTGCTGGCAGCAGTGATTGTGTTCTGTTTCAGTTCCATTAGCAGAAATGTAGACATGCTGAGGTTTTAATGATCGTCCTCATGCAGCTAATAACTGAAGCCTCTCTCCCTCTCTCTCTCTCTCTCTCTCTGAACCTGTGACTGGAGCTGTAGTAAATGCTTAATGGAAACCCAGCAATGAACTTGGAAAACTGGAACACTTTGGTGCTTCTTCTGAGCAACAGAACCGTAGCAAATGCAGTATGTCAGGGATCACATCGATGCTGAAAGCTAATGTTCTAGGCAAAGCCGGCTCCAAGATACTGAAAATAATAATACATTTTTCATAATATAAAACCAGATTGCTGAATTAAGATTGTGGAGCTCTGATTACATTTGCAAACTGTAGCCAACTCATAAACATGTTAGCTAATGAAAAGCAAAAATCATTGCATTGCATTGTATGGAGAAAAGTGCTTTGGTGTCCTATTGTGGCCTCAAAAATGCATGTAAGGCAACAACTTTGTATAATTTCTGATTTGCCAATAAAAAAACAGCTAGGATTCTAGAAACTTTGAAAGTGATTTTAATTTCTGATTATGAATTTCTTTCTGTTTAATATTGTATTCAGGTTATCTCCTTTTCTTCTTTGACTGCACATCTTTGGACAAATTCAAACTAGGGCTGCATTTCAATTAAAAATTTTAATAGTGATTAATTGTTTGATTAGAAAAATGTAGCAAATAAAGACTAGCCAGCTCATTTTCGAAAGGGATCGCCGGCGATCTTCCGACACAAATCGGGAGATCGCCGGCGATCTCCTAATCCCAGCCAAATCGGTATTATCGAAAGCTGATTTTGGCCGGCCCCAACTGCTTTTTCATCGCAGCACCGGCCAACCTTCAAGGGGGCGTGTTGGTAGGGTAGTGAAGGCGGGACGGGGGCGTGGGTAAGGGATGGCCGGCTTCACCTTATAATGAAAAAAAATGGCCGGCTCAAACGAGCATTTCGCTGGCCAGACTTGGTCCATTTATTTTTAGGACCAAGTCTGAAAAAAGTGCCCCAACTGACCAGATGACCACCAGAGGGAAGCAGGGATCACCTCCCCTTACTCCCCCAGTGGTCACCAACCCCTCCCACCCGAAAAAAAAACCTAAAACATTTTTGGCCAGCCTGTATGCCAGCCTGAAATGTCATACCCAGCTCCTTGACTGCAGTATGCAGGTCCCTGGAGCAGTATTTAGTGCGTGCAGTGCACTTCAGGCAGGTGGACCCAGGCCCATCCCCCCCCCCACCTGTTCCACTTGTGGTGGTTAATGTTGAGCCCTCCAAACCCCCCCAAAACCCACTGTACCCACATGTAGGTGCCCCCCTTCACCCCTTAGGGCTATGGTAATGGTGTAGAGTTGTGGTGAGTGGGTTTTGGGGGGGATTTGTGGGGCTCAGCACCCAAGGTAAGGGTGCTATGCACCTGGAAGCTATTTTTTTAATTGTTTTAAGTGCCCCCTAGGGTGCCCAGTTGGTGTCCTGGCATGTCAGGGGGGCTAGTGCACTACAAATGCTGGCTCCTCCCATGCCCAAATGCCTTGCATTTCGCCAGGTTTGAGATGGCCAGGCCCGGTTTCCATTATGACTGAAAAACGATGCCGGCCATCTCATATAAACCCGGCGATCCTGCTCTAAACCCAGTGAGCGATTTGGCCGGCGCTAAGCGTATTTCGAAAATACGCTTAGCTCCGCCCCGTCGTGGAGCCAGTCCCAAAGATGACTGGCCATCAATTTGGCCGGTGCCATTCGATTATGCCCCTCTATATGGCCTATCCAGTCTGCCCATCCATGAGAATAAATGCTATGGATGGGCATACTGGATAAGCCATGTTTCTATGTAACTACGATTAATCTTGTAATTTAAGTATGATTATCAGAAACACACAGAGAAAAATAACACCTATAACACCTATCTATAACTTTCTCTTTCCCTCAAGCCAACTCTCCCATTGCCTATCACACTCTCCTTCACCAACCTTTTTCACTAGTTTTTCTCTAAATGTAATCTCTCTCTCCCCCTTTCCCTCTCTCTTTTTTTCCACCCTCTATCCAGCATCTTCCTATTCCTCCTAAGTCCAGTATCCTTTCTGTCTCCCTCTACATGTCCAGCATCCCTGTCTTCCTATTTTCCAATGTCTAGAATATTTCCCCCATTCCCACTCATGTCTGGCAGCATCTCCTCCATCTCCCTATTCTCTTCTCTGTGTGAGGCAGCATCTCCCAATTTCTTCCTCCCCAACCCACTCTCTGTAGCTCTGGTGTATCTAGTCTACCTTTGACACAGTGCTCCATTGATGACCCAGGAGAAGGCCAATGGTATCATTCAGGCCCAGGACATGGCATGCAGCAGTGGGCTGCAGGCTACGATATAAGTCACGCAGTGGTCTTGGTTGTGGAGCAATTTGAGTGGGCTACTTAATACTCTACCCAGGGGAGTCTGCGAGCAGCTGCAGCAGTGCAAAACACAGTGTGAGCCTCTTCACTTTATTCAACCAGTCAGCACTTGAAGTTCTGCCCTGGTCCACCACATGCAGCACCAGTGATCAGGTGGCCTGATGCTGCTTGCTGGTGTGTATTCATGCATATGAGGGTCCACTACCCTGGCTGGAACTCAAAAGCGGTAAAGCTAGAGACTTGGCAGGTCTGTACGTGGGGGGAGTGGGAGATGCTACAATGTGGATAATTTTATTAGCTGCAATTAATTTTTTTAATTGAGACTAGTAAATAACACATTAATTGCAGCAGCAATTGCGAAAAACAAACCTACTTCAAACTTAATCCTGGAATTACTAAATCCCTCATCAAAACAAATAAATCACTTTTTCAAAGTATTTGAGGAATAAGACATGCTCAGAACAAAGATCGAAGATATTTTGAAGGATAATATTTCCAACACATATCAACTTTCTTTGACTAGTTTTCAAAGGTCAGAATCTTCTTCCCCAAGGTAAGGAATGAGGAAAAGCTAACAATATGAGAATATTATGTGAAACATAAATGCACTCTAATGACAGTCTTACAGGGTAAGGTAGGGGTGGGAGTAACATCTTATTTTCTTTTTTAATTATTCTTATTTATTACCCTTAAAGTGGGCTAACATGTCAATCATACTACTTTATATCAACTTTCTACTTTATTCATTGTGCACCAAAAAATCTCAAAAAATTTAAAAATAGCAACCTTGAAAAAAGTCCTATTAAATGAAAATAATTACTGATAAATACAAAAATACTAATAAAAATATTATTATTATTATACTAAAAACCTCCACCATTCACTAAAGGGCCTTTTTACTAAGCTGCATTAGGCACTAACGCATGCCTAATGCAGCTAAACAGTTTCCCTGCAAATGTTTAGTGGACTATAAGAATAATCTGTCAGTAAGGAGAGCCCTTACACCACAGTGGGAAGGCCTGGTAGTGCAGACAACAGAAGCAATAGCATGGCCAGGAGGAGTAATTAAAGGCCTCAGCAATCCTCTCCCAGCACTGGAACTCTCTCAGGAACTGGGGCTCACGGGTAAAATAGCTAAAGCATCTCTCACTTGAACACTCACAGGAACTGGGTCTCACTGATTGAGGAGCGATAGCGTCTCTCACTGGAACACTCACAGGGTGAGGGAGTAGATCTATTGTTTACTGGTGAAAAATTGGGCTACTATTAGTGACTGCAGAACACAATGCTATGTCCATTACTGTTTCATCACAGTGTTGACAACATTCTAAAGCTAACGCTTCATTTTGCAGTCAGTGTGTGTGTGTGTGTGTGTCTTAGCTCCACCTGTCTTTTGCAGAACACATAGGTTTGTTTGAGCTCATGCAAACAAACCTATGCATACAGATGCACAGACGCACAGACAGATGGACCATCCCCATAGGTTTGCATACAATGAAGGTAGTATGCCTGCAGATTTCTCTCGTGCATAATGATTAGAGAGATGCTGAAAAACCTGATCTCTGTTTGCAGCTCTCGAGGATTGAACTTGTGCACCCCTGCTGTACAGCAGTGGTTCTCACCTGTCCTGGGGTACAACCAACCAGTCGGATTTTCAGAATTTCTCATGAATATGCATAAATTTGCATGCCTGTCACCACTATATCCATTGTGGCAATCATAGAATTGGATTGCGCAGTACTACTCTAAAGGAACAGAACTATAAAAACTCAAGTGATCCTCTTGCGGGGAATTACAAGTATTTGATGGAGTCCTGAAGGAACAGCTTCTTTTTTTCTGGAACAACATGTGCAAATGTAGGACAAATAATGAAACTGGGGTCCTACATAACCAGAGGAGGGCGGGAACCAATAGATTTAAATGGATAATTTAAAGGGGTTAGTGGGCACTAGAATGCTGCCCACTAACCCCTGGATTCTATATAGATCGCACAAAGTTGGGTGCGCAGAGCATATGCATATGAAAATTAATGAGTTAATGAAGTGCTGAAAATCAGTACATGAAGTTAATTAGCATCAATTAAGATATTTGCGCACAACTGGCCTAGTTGCTCTTCTATAACATCTGTGCCTAAATTTCATAGACACAACTCAAAAGTGGATGTGGCCACAGGAAGGGCATGGGTGGATCAGGGGCATTCCCAGCTATTAGGCACAATGTTATAAAATACTTGGATTTCGGAACCCAACTGCCATCAGTTGGGCACAAGGATTTTCACCAGGTTTCAGCAGGCGTAAGTGCTCGCGCCCAAAGTTGTATGTGAGAATCTTCTTTAAGTGCTATTCTATAAAGGTCGCTTAGCCTAACTTTGGCCCTAAATGCACATTCAATATTGGCAATTATGTATGTAATTTCCATTACAGAATACTATCGTAAGTTGGCAATTACACGCCAACATTTAGGCTTGGCTGCTTACATCATGTGAATGGATGGTATAAATGACCACAATTAAATGTTGCAGTTGTGCACATTAACTGTATTCTAGAATCTTAGGGTCAGATTCCATAAATGGTGCTGAAAAATGGGTGCCAGAAAAGATCAGCGCTGAGCGGCCTAACTTTGGGTGCCAGACTTACGCAGAGACCCAGTATTCTGTAACAATGTGCACAACATTTTTGGAATGCCCCTGACATGTCCATACCCCTCCCATGGCCATGCCCTCTTTTGTGTTGCATGCGATGGGATTTGCGTTATAGAATAGCGTGCAGCCAGATGTGCACGCAAATCATAATTAGTACCAATTAATGTCAATAATTGGTTGTTAGCAGCCAATTATTGCTCATTCACAGCTCATTAGCCAATTACGTTGTGCATGCATCTCGGGATTGTGCCCAAATCTGGGCACCATATATAGAACCAGGGGCTTCGTGTGTGAGTGCTTAGCACGCCCCTGACCCACCCACCTGCATAGCCCTTTACAGTCACATGCTAAAGTATTTGAGGTCCTTTCACTAAGGTGCACGGAAAAGTGACCTGCGCTGGTGTAGACGCATGTATTGGACCCACACAGGTCCATTTTTCAGCACACCTGCCTTTTTTTTTTTTAGCTGAAATTGGACATGAAGCAAAATAAAAATTGGCACACCTCCATTTTGGGCCTCAGACCTTACCGCCACCCATTGACCTAGTGGTAAAGTCTCACGTGTTAACAGGACGGTAATTGTCAGCACATATACAATGCTGATTACCGCCCGGTTAGCGCTGCATGCCAGAACTTTTCCGGGGCACATTGTGGGCACGTGTAGAAAATAAAATTATTGCCCAGGCCACATGGTAGCCAGGTGGTAGTTCAAAATTGACGCAAGTAGGACACATGTACGTGCCTATGCGGCTTTGTAAAACAGCCCCTTGTGTGCTGTTTCTAGAATAGCGACTAAGTGCTAATTAGAGCCAACTCTTGGCTCTGAAAATAGTGTGATCTGACTGTTTCATTCTGCTCTGCATATAGTGTGCTCTGTTTTAATCTGCTCTGCATATAGTGTGCTCTGTTTAATCTGCTCTGCCTGTTGTGATTTGATTGTTGTTGTTTCTAACTGGTTTATTGATATCTGTAAATCTGAAAAGGAGATTTCAGATTTCAAAACTGCTAGCAAGTATTAGAACTTTTTTCCTTTCCGGGAGATAGGTTTTAAAACAAACACATTCCACAGGTTTTAAACTTTAAGCCCCCCTACCCTGCCCCTTAACCCACCCACCCCAAGACTGACACTTCCTAAATAAATTTCCTAACTATTCTACTTATTACAAATTAACTCCACCCAAATTACAACTGCCTCTGGTTGCTTATGTATGGCTGAGGACAGTGGTGTGCTGGAGCAGGCTCTCACGGGCTCGCAAGAGCCGTTTGTTAAGTTTTTAAGAATTTTGGGAGCCGGTTGTTAAAGTAGGCCTCCCCATGGCTACTTTAACAACTGACTCCCAAAATGTGGGCTTGGGCCCCCTCCTGTATTCTCTTTTACTTTGCTGGCAGTGATGCTGGCCCCAGCAGCCAAGTAAATAGACTGCTGCTGCTCCCTGCTCCTTGTTTCTGACTCTGAGCATCAGGCTGGGACTTTTCATGCAAGTGCAAGAAGGTTCCCTCATGCTGCTCAGAGCCAGAAACAAGCAGCAGAGAATGGTGGCAGTCCATTTATTGGCTGGTGAGGCTCAGCAAAGGTATGCCTAGCGTGCCCGCACAAGGGAGGGGAGAGAGAGGCATGTATTCCCCCGCCCCCCAAATTTCAGGGCCAGCTATGCTCGGATAGAGAGCCTGTTGTTAAAAATTTACCAGCACACCCCTGGCTGAGGAGTAAAGTTAATCTTGCACAGTATTAACCCCATCATAGCATACCTGTTCATTCCCATTCCAACAAACAGGATGACTTTTATTCTCTGTAATAATTGTGGTGTTTCAGTTTCAAGGCCAATTATCTGGAGACTTAAGGCTTGTCCTGTCTGTCATCAGCTTGCTAGTTTAAAACAGGAGCTCAGTAAGGTAAAACAGGAATTAGATGCACTTAAAGCAGCTTCTAAGACTACACAAAACCATGCAGCACAGAATCAAGCCAAATTCACACCACTGCCTCCAAGGATAAAACCACCTAGGAATAGATGGTTCACAGTAGGCTCAGGCAGACTTCGCTATGTGCACCAGAGGCATCCGCCCTCACAAGTGTTGCCCCTACAGAATTCTTTTGCTCCATTACAGCACGGTGATGATCCTGAAAATAGAACTGAGGCAGAAGAGAAGGAAATGAAGTTGGAACAAAAGGATATGAAGGTACCCAAAGAGAAAAGACAACCCCAAATCACAAATGTTGAAGCACATACCAGGAAATGTACATGGAAAGCGATGGCCACAAATGCTCACAATCTAAGCAATAAAGTTCATGACCTTCAAGCACTGATGTTGGAGGCAGACTTAGACATTGTTGCAATCACGGAGACATGGCTTAATGGTTCCCATGAATGGGATGCAAACATACCAGGCTATAATCTGTTTAGGAAGGATAGAGAGAGTCGTAAAGGTGGAGGAGTAGCTCTATATGTGAGAAATGATATCACGGCGACCGAAATGACAGGGACCTGGGGAAAGGAAGAAGCGATATGGTTCACCTTAAAAAGAGAAAATAGAACCTCTATACACATGGGTGTTGTCTACAGACCTCCGAAACAATTGGAGGAATTAGATAAAGACCTGATCGCAGATATTCAAACGTTGGGAAACAAGAGAGAGGTGCTGTTGCTGGGAGATTTCAATCTGCCGGATGTAGATTGGAAGGTTCCGTCTGCGGAATCAGAAAGAAGTAGAGAGATCGTGGACGCTTTACAAAGCGGTTTGCTCAGACAAATGGTGACGGAACCCACAAGGGAGGAAGCGACACTGGATCTGGTGCTCACAAATGGGGATAGCGTGTCAAATATTCGAGTGGGTGCCCACCTGGGCAGCAGTGACCATCAAACGGTTTGGTTTGATATTACAGCTAAAGTGGAGAGCGGCCACTCAAAACTCAAAGTTCTGGATTTCAAGCGTGCTGACTTTAGTAAAATGGGGGAATACCTGAGGAAGGAGATGATGGGCTGGGAGGAAATATGAGAAGTGGAAGGACAGTGGTCCAAGCTGAAAGAAGCTATAAATAGGGCCACAAACCTTTATGTAAGGAAAGTAAATAAAAGCAAGAGAAAAAGGAAACCGATATGGTTCTCCAAGCAAGTGGCTGAGAAAATAAAGGCTAAAGAGTTGGCATTCCAGAAATACACAAAAACTCAAGAAAAGGAACACAAGGAGGAATACAGGATGAAACTGAAAGAAGCCAAGAGAGAGATACGTCTGGCGAAAGCGCAAGCAGAAGAACAAATGGCTAGAAATGTAAGGAGGGGTGACAAAAATTTCTTCAGGTATATTAGTGAAAGGAGAATGACTAAAAAGGGAATTGTGAGACTAAAAGATACTGTGAACCGCTATGTGGATAATGATGAAGAAAAAGCAAATTTGCTAAATAGATACTTTTGTTCGGTTTTCACAGAAGAAAATCCTGGAGAAGGACCGCGATGGACTGCAAAAAGTACAAATGAGATTGAAGTGGATAGAGCCCCGTTCACGGAAGAGAGTGTGTATGAACAGCTTGAAAAGCTAAAGGTGGACAAAGCCATGGAACCGGATGGGATCCACCCCAGGATATTGAGGGAGCTCAGAGAGGTTCTGGCGGGTCCTCTTAAAGATTTGTTTAATATATCCTTGCAGACGGGAGAGGTTCCGAGGGATTGGAGAACGGCAGAGGTGGTCCCTCTTCACAAGAGTGGTGATAGGGAAGAAGCTGGAAACTACAGGCCGGTAAGCCTCACTTCGATTTTTTGAAAAGTAATGGAAGCGATGCTGAAGGAAAGGATAGTGAATTTCCTGGAAGCCAATAAGTTGCAAGATCCGAGACAACATGGTTTTATCAAAGGGAAATCGTGCCAAACGAATCTCATTGAGTTCTTTGATTGGGTGACATGAGAATTGAATCAGGGGCGAGCTATGGACGTAATCTACTTAGATTTCAGCAAAGCTTTTGACACGGTTCCCCACAGGAGGCTCTTAAATAAACTGGATGGGCTGAAGATAGGACCCGAAGTGGTGAACTGGATTAGGAACTGGTTGACGGACAGAAGCCAGAGGGTGGTGGTGAATGGAATTCGCTCGGAGGAGGGAAAGGTGCGTAGTGGTGTGCCTCAAGGATCGATGCTGGGACCGATTCTGTTCAATATATTTGTGAGTGGCATTGCCGAAGGGTTAGAAGGTAAAGTTTGCCTATTTGCGGATGATACTAAGATCTGTAACAGAGTGGACACCCGGGAGGGATTGGAAAACATGAAAAAGGATCTGAGGAAGCTAGAAGAATTGTCTAAGGTTTGGCAATTAAAATTCAATGCAAAGAAATGCAAAGTGATGCACTTAGGGAACAGAAATCCTCGGGAGACGTATGTGTTAGGCGGGGAGAATCTGATAGGTACGGACGGGGAGAGGGATCTTGGGGTGATAGTATCTGAGGATCTGAAGGCGACAAAACAGTGTGACAAGGCGGTGGCCGTAGCTAGAAGGTTGTTAGGCTGAGGTGTGACCAGCAGAAGAAAGGAGGTGTTGATGCCCCTGTATAAGTCGTTGGTGAGGCCCCACCTAGAGTATTGTGTTCAGTTTTGGAGGCCGTACCTTGCAAAGGATGTAAAAAGAATTGAAGCGGTGCAAAGAAAAGCTACAAGAATGGTAAGGGATTTGCGTTACAAGACGTATGAGGAGAGACTTGATGACCTGAACATGTATACTCTGGAAGAAAGGAGAAACAGGGGTGATATGATACAGACGTTCAAATATTTGAAAAATATTAATCCGCAAACGAACCTTTTCCAGAGGTGCGAAGGCGGTAGAACGAGAGGACATGAAATGAGATTGAAGGGGGGCAGACTCAAGAAAAATGTCAGGAAGTATTTTTTCACGGAGAGAGTAGTGGATGCTTGGAATGCCCTCCCGCGGGAGGTGGTGGAAATGAAAACGGTAACAGAATTCAAACACGCGTGGGATAAACATAAAGGAATCCTGTTGAGAAGGAATGGATCCTAACTGAGATTGGGTGGCAGAGCCGGTGGCAGGAGGCGGGGATAGTGCTGGGCAGACTTATACGGTCTGTGCCAGAGCCGGTGGTGGGAGGCGGGGCTGGTGGTTGGGAGGCGGGGATAGTGCTGGGCAGGTCTGTGCCCTGAAAAGGACAGGTACAAATCAAGGTAAGGTATACACAAAAAGTACCACATATGAGTTTATCTTGTTGGGCAGACTGGATGGACCATGCAGGTCTTTTTCTGCCGTCATTTACTATGTTACTAACTAACTCTAATTATTACCAATAATTGGTTGATAGGACCAATTAGTACCAATTTTTCCACATAAGTGGCAGCGTTCAATAACCTACGCATGCACTCAAGATTATAGAATGAGGGAGTAAGCACTTCTAAAGTGTCTGCTGCTGATCTGCATATACACAAAGAAGGGGTAGAATCAGCACGTGTTTTTAAACTTGCGAGCAGTAACCTTAGCAATCAAGGCCTCTGCACTACCAACTGTTGAATCCAACATCTCTAGCAAACATTCCAAACTCAATTACCGTTGAAAGTAAGATCTTGACAACAGCCCTGGTTTTCTGCTGGCTTAATCCAAGCTCAAAACTACCTGACTCAAGTGCACTTCAAACAAATCTGCTCATTCTTAGAAAAAAATAAATAAGTTGGTCCCCAAACTGTCCTTCTGCTATCTGAGTATTACCGCTTTAGGTGGCCAGTTGAGTACTACAAATAATTTGTTTCTTACTCAGGGGTCCTTTTACAAAGACACGCTAGCATAAGCGTGCGCTAAACGCTAGAGACACCCATATATTCCTAGGCCTTCGTAAAAGATCCCTTCAATGATTGTAATGATTGCTATGCTTAAGTATAAACAGAGCATGGTGTTAACGGATGAAAATTATCTGCTCCATAGTGAATGCTTTTTCTGAATATTTATGGATCACCCGCTGTTGTATAAATCACTGGCAACTTCCTTTCTGTTTCCATTTCTAGAGCCCTTTGTAGTTGTGTAAAATCTTTGATGTTCCTAATCAGAATGTGCTAATAAATATTTCATACAAGAATGATTATTCTTCTGATTAAACAACCTGCATGGTATTTCTGTTTAACATGCAATGCAGTAGCCTGTTGTCTGACTTCCTGTCTCTCTTCTGAGCCCCAAATATTTCCAAATCCCACACACACACACACACACACACACACACACACACAACACACACACTTTGAATTATAATACTGGAATCAAAACAAGGATGGAGTTGTGAAGCTATACACAATTGTAAATTCTTTTTATTTATGTGATTTTCAAATCAACCAAACATATAATCACTCATTCAGAAATATATAAGCAAAGAGAGGATCCACACACAAAAAAAAATTAAATCAAGGGAGATCTAAATATTCCACTTTCTGCACTAAAATCTCCAACAGCAGTGGATCCAAGATGTGGAAAATGTAAGGGAAATCACGCCAAACATAATGAAAAAACAAGCACTAAACCCCATCTGTTTTTTATATCAAGATCACTGGAAAGCTGAGCTATTGAAATAACACCTTAATGCCCAGCTTTTACAGCATCACATCCCACTTGTCTAAAGCTGTCTCCCACCTTTGGTAAACCTGATTTTCTCTTTTATTCTACCTCTTAGGGTCTACAATCGCCTTATTTAAATGACAATCCTGAGACAAGAAACATCTATCCACTCATAGGTGCCAACTTTTCAAAATGATTGGGTATACTAAATATAACAACAAAAAGAAAAAAAAAAGTGAATAAACTAAAAAAAAAACAATTTAGTTAAATATCTATCAATAGAAATAAAACAAAATAAAACATGGAAAAAAAAATAAGATGATACCTTTTTTATTGGACATAACTTAATACATTTCTTGATTAGCTTTCAAAGGTTGCCCTTCTTCGTCAGATCGGAAATAAGCAAATGTTGGTAGATAACAGTATATATGAGCGAAACATTAAAGCATTTCAGTGATAGTCTGTATGCATGGAGACAGGGGATGAGTGAAACATCAAAGCATTTCAGTGACAGTCTAACAGGATGGGGGTGGATAGGTGGGAGACAGGAGAGCAATACAATTTACAAAGCAATACAATTTTATGCTTTGTAATGGGCTAGAAAACCCAGATCTTTAAGTCCTGTCTGGTGGGTGTCAAAATATTTAATCATTTTGACTTCAAAGGTCTTACGTTCCTGTATTGTTTTAAAGTTCCCTTTCAGGATCCTTTCCATAAAATCACTGGTACCGTGTTCTGGTTTTCTAAAGTACTGTCCCACAGGCGTGACATCTTTGTTTGTACTGGCATTTTTCATATGATATCTATGTAAATTGAATCTCTTCTTTAGCATCTGACTTGTTTCTCCAATGTAGCAGCCTTCATCACACTTTTTACACTGAATGATATATACCACATTGGAAGATCAGCACGTGAAAGACTCCTTAATGTTGAATATTTTTCCTTTGTGAATGACCGTGGGGTCCTGTGAAATGTTTTGGCATAGTTTGCAGCTGGATATATTGCAAGGATGTGTGTCATTCTTTTCTTTTTGAGTCTATGTTGGGAGCTTACTTCTAATTAGCTTATGTTTTAAGTTGGGTGGCTGTCGGAAAGCCAGCACTGGTGGGGATGGGAATATCTCTTTCAGAAATTCATCCTCCTGGAGTAGAGGCTGCAGATCTCTTATGATTTTTCTTAATTTTTCCAGCTCTGGGTTGTATGTCACTATAAGGGGGATTCTGTCTGTGGCTTTTTTTTCTTTGTACTGTAGCAGATTTTCCCTGGGTGTTTTGAGGGAGGAGGCAATATTCTTGGAGATTATTTTGGGGTTGTAGCCTTTCTGTTCGAAGGATGCAGTCAGGGTTGCGAGGTGTCTGTCTCTGTCCCCTGGGTCAGAGCAGATACGGTGGTATCTTGTGGCTTGGATGTAAATAATGGATCTTTTTGTATGTGAAGGGTGGAAGCTGGAGTTGTGGAGGTAGCTGCATTTGTCTGTGGGTTTCTTGTATATGGATGTTTGTGTATAGCCATTGCTGATTGAGACTGTGGTGTCCAAAAAATTGACTTTTTCTGGGGAGTAGTCAATTTTGAATCTGATTGTAGGATGGTATGTATTGAAGGAATTGTAAAATTGTTTCAGAGTTTCTTCCCCTCCAGTCCAAATCACAAAAATGTCATCGATGTACCAGTAGTATTTTAGGGGTTTGGTCTGGTATGTATTCAGAAATGTCTCTTCCAGCTCAGCCATAAAGAGATTGGCATATTGGGGTGCTGTCCTGATGCCCATCGCAGTGCCCATTATTTGTAGATAGATATCATTGTTAAAGCAGAAATAGTTGTGAGTTAAAATAATTTGATTAGTTTTGTAATGGTTTCTGGTGAGTACTGATGGTCCAGTGTGGATGTTTTTAGGAATTTCTCACATGAAGCTATGCCATCTGCATGGGGAATGTTGCTGTATAGTTGCGAACACTGGGCCATTTTTTTAACACAGCTGGGGGAAAAAAGGCTTTTTTCAATAGAGGCAATAATTAACTGTGCACTAGAATTAAAGGTAGCGTACGGCTATTTACTGCCACCCATTGACCTAGCGGTAAGGACTCATGCACTACATGCAAAGTACTCATGCAGCACACGCCAATATGGCTGCATTGCTGAATACTGACGGGAATGCCCCCAGCAGTAGAAAATAGAAAAATATTTTCTACCATGGGAAACAGCGTATGCCAACTTTGGCATTCCCGCTGGGTGGGCATGCTAACTGGGTTGTAGTGTCAATTTGGCATGCTCTACATGCACGGTAGCCCTACCACCACTTTGTAAAAGGGCCCCTTAGGCAGATAAATGCTAAATATCAGCACCTAATGTATATATATGGCCGCCCTTGCTCTCAGTAAAATACAAGTCAATGGCTCAGGCTAAAGAGCTAGGCCTCTACAAGCAAATGGCTCATAATAAGAGCTGGGCTTCTCTTAAAAATCCAAAGTCATCTCTGATACAAAATACATTTTTCTGCAGCACAAGCTGAACTGAGTTCTCAGGGAGCTGGCACGGGAGGGGGTCTTTTGCTCTTATAAACATGCCTGGGACTGGCATCAGTGAAGAGTCATGAAAGATGTTTTGGGCTAATGAAAGTAGATAAAGGGGTAGATGTACATACTTAGAGAGTATTCAGAGGGAGGGGGGAGCTGAGAAGAGCTGAGAAGAGCAGAATGACCGATGAAGTCATCTCGCCAGCTGTGCTTTGCACCCCTTTTGTGTATAGTTAGAACCTGGGACCTAATGAAGTCACCCTTATCGGTTCCTTATCAACTGATAAGGGATAGCAAGTTCTGCTGACAAAGCTGGATCCCATTGGAATCCATTGGGTTGAGACAGTATAAAGGAAGCACCCCGAGAAGTGTAAGACGCAGAAGGAGAGACAGAGAGAGAGAGACAGACGCAGATACAGAGGCAGATGCAGATGGAGGAGAGAGACAGAGTACCACCGAGAGCTGATGTGTCATGTGATTCTGTTCCATTGTATGATTGACTGAATTGCTGGTATCATCATTATTGGGTAATGTATCAATGCTAATTAATACTAATAAACTATATCTCCTTAACTAATTAAAACTGGGTTCCTCTTTAATTACAGACTTAGCTACGGCTGAGCCTGTACCGAACTGCCATGAGCAGATTCAAGGTTGGGAAAGCTAGATATTTGGAGGGCATATGTAACTTTGCCCAGAGAGATGAGACGGACCACTGCTTCCGCTGCCTGATTAGCAAAGGCAGATTCTGAGAAAATAAACACTAACCACAAAAATTCTTACTCCAGCCCCCAGACTGCCCACAAAATCACCTGTTACAGCTTTAGGATAGCCTCACACAAGCAATGTAGCCAGCCAGGAACCTTTCCTGGTCAGTTAAATCTCTTTGAATATCAGGCCCAAACATCAAAGAAAATTACAATATTTCTTTCCAAAATATCAGTACTATTTTTTTAGAAACAGTTTCTTGTACTTTATATAATATTTGTATGGCTCTGTAATCAGTATTCTGAAGTGAAACCATACAAACAACATGTGTAGTGTCACAGTGACATTGGGGAAATAATATCTTCATGTGGAATTGACTACATCAAAGTATATTACATGTATATTTATTTATTTGGATTCTGCTCACACCTTTTCAGTAGTAGCTCAAGATGTGTTACATTCAGCTACATTGGGTATTTCCCTGTCCCTGGAGGGCTCACAATCTTTTGTACCTAAGGCAATAGAGGGTTGAGTGACTTGCCCAAGATCAGTAGACACTGGGACTTGAACCAACCACATCTGGATGTAAAGTTGGGTGCTTTAACCACTAGGCCTCTCCTCCACTCCACTTGTCTATTTCCATGGAATAGTACCCCTATCTTGCAAAATTTTGTCTAGTTGATCAAGTAAAGAATGTTTAGTCTCTTGAAACTTAATCAGACACTTTTAAGGGAACTTTAAATACAAAGAAGTTCTCATTGCAAGTGTCCTGTATTTTAACTGTATAAACATTTTTCATTTCAACTGAGTACATCTAGCCACATCAAGAAAAAATTGTGGCTTCTGACCACAAAAAAAGTAATTCCTTTTTTTTTTTAATTGCAAAATATGCTTTTAAAAACAGACATCCTATCTCTTTAGGAAATAAAAGTGACCTGCAGGGTTGCCTGTGAATCAGTATTATCCTGGTTAGTCTTCAAAAACTTTATTAGATCAAAATCTAATTGAAACTCCATTATATTATAGCCCCCTCCCTTTTCTCCTTTCTTAATAAACTAGCCTTTAAGCCCATAAAAACGGGCAAGATTTCCAGCTACCTCCCCCCTCCGTGCCAGGCCCCCTGCACTGACAGCGCCTCTCACCTCCGTGTGAAAGCACTGCAGGCAGCAGCAGGTCGCTCTGCTGCTGCCTGTAGCACTTCCACATGGAGGTGAGAGGCGCTGTCAGGTCAGTGCAGGGGACCCAATGCGGAGGTGGCGGGGATGGGGGGGAGGGTGGAGGTTGGTGCGCGACGATGTTCGTTTCCAGGCGGCAGCGTCCGACAGTGACTCCGACTCCGTTTCCCTTTCTGTTTCGCCCTCTGACGTCATCACATCTTGACGCGAGGGTGGGACAGAGAAGGAAGTCTCTACTGCGCATTTGCAGGTGAGTCGGTCACTTGCCGTTTATATGTGTGATTTCAAAGGCAAATAATAAAGATTTTAAATAAGGAACCGATCAGCAATGGACAATGATAAGACATCCTTTAGGTACTTTCTAAACAAGATCTCAGGTGGACATTTTAAATACAAAGATTCCTAGATCTATATTACCATTTTCCAAAGCTTCACATTTTTGTTGCAAAAGTAAACTATCTTTTACTTCGGAGAGTCTTGTTGCCTGTAGTCTAATTACTTAAGGCTCAAGATATTTAAACTTCTTTTCCAACATATCAATCTAGAATCCACATCTTAAAATTTCTATGAGGCTTGCTTAGAAAAATGATACAATTGCTGTACTGGACCCTTAAACATAGCTTCCATTCTGGTTAGAGTCTGCAAAGGCCAAAGAAACATCTCATTTAGCATTCTGCTGACCTGCAGTCTTGTCTGGTTCACCAAGATAATCAACTGCTACAGGAACAGGACTCTTAGCCCTCTCCACCAAGGGAACCAGGTATGGTGGAAAGATTGAAACCTAATCTGCCAGTAAGTGTATAGCCATTATTAATAGCTAATGTAAAGTCAGACAAAAGGAAGCCATTGGACAAGGCAGGGTAAGGAGATTCCCCAAATTTGCTAAGGCACCTGACTCCAATAAGAAGTGACTCTGATATAGCCTACATTCCAACACCTACACCATTCAAAACTCAAATATGTTTATCCATAGGGCTTTGCACTGTTGATAAAGTCACACCAAAGCTTTTCCCCTTATTCTTCCATTTAAAAAAAAGACAGTTACTCACAAGATGCCAAGATCTTCTTTATCCCAAAATAACTCTACTGTGGCTCTGAGGGAGCTCCAAACAGGCAAGGCATGCCCCTTTGGGCCTGCCTGATTGAGAACATACCTACATCCATGAGCCACCTGCTGATTTGGTATTGTACCCATTCCAGACCTCTGAAATAACATCAACAAGGGCTTATGGGTAAGGAAGTCTTTGGAGTAGAGCTGGCTGTTGTACCAATTGCACCTTGCACACACAGCAGTTCAGATATCTCTCCTCTCTACCTTAAAAAATGGTTTGTACTTAGAGGTAAATCACGTGTAGGCATTCCCAGGAACATAGTTTGGGTGGAGCAGGAACAGAACTGTGATGTATGCATGTATTTTATAACATTTGTCATTATGCACTAGAGTACACACAAATCTCCACCAACTTCGGAGCAGGTGTGAATGTGTACATAGGGAAGGGGAAGGGAATTGGGCTTGATATACCACCTTTCTGTGTTTTTTCCAACTACATTCAAAGTGGTTTACATATTCTATACAGGTACTTATTTGTACCTGGGGCAATGGAGGGTTAGGTGACTTGCCCAGAGTCACAAGGAGTTGCAGTGGGAATTGAACTCAGTTCCCCAGGATCAAAGTCCAGTACACTAACCACTAGGCTACTCCTCCACTAGCAACAATCCATCTAGAAGCCTGCCCTTGCAGATCAGCAAGGCGGCTGCGCAGGCTTCTGTTTCTGTGAGTCTGACGTCCTGCACGTACGTGCATTGCTGATCTGCAAGGGCAAGCTTCTACATGGAATGTTGCTAGTGGAATAGCAACATTAACATTCCATGTAGAATCTCAAATAGAAGCAACATTCAATGTAGAATCTTAAGTAGGGAAAGGAAAATGGGACTTCATATACCACCTTTCTGAGATTTTTGTAACTACATTCAAAGCAGTTTACATATATTCAGGTACTTATTTATTTGTACCTGGGGTAATGGAGGGTTAAGTGACTTGCCCAGAGTCACAAGGAGCTGTGGTGGGAATTGAACCCAGTTCCCCAGGATCAGACTCTGCTGCACTAACCACTAGGCTACTCCTCCACTCCCATTTGGCATTTGCAAGCTATTGGAGCTGGTTTGGAAAGCCTATTTTATAATGGCACTTAGGCCCATTTTTGAAAGCCTCACTTTGGGGGTGTTTTATAAAGCCACACTAGCATTTTTAGCTTACGGTAAAAATCATCTGGCAGTAAATACTGAGATGCCCATTATATTCCTATGGGCATCTCAGCGCTTACTGCCAGCTGATTTTTATCATGAGCCAACAATGCTAGTGTGGCTTTGTAAAAGACCCCCATAAAGAGCCTGTTATAAAATCAGGCTCATATATAACCAGGCTCAACATCCATTTTAGACAAGTTCTCCAAGGAACCAGAGTTTGTGGCCTGGCCAAGGACTGCCACTGTACTGGATAAGTTGAGTTTGAAGAAAAGGGATGCAAAATAAGACCAAGTATATTATACTGCCTCTGTATCACTCCATGGTGCGACCTCACCTTGAGTTTTGAGTTTAATTCTGGTCGAAGTATCTCAAAAAAGATATAGTGGAATTAGAAAAGGTTCGAAGAAGAGTGACCAGAATGATGAAGGAGATGGAACTCCTCCCATATGAGGAAAGGCTAAAGAGGTTAGGGCTCTTCAGCTTGGAAACGAGACGGCTGAGGGAAATCTATGATTAAGGTCTACAAAATCCTGAGTGGAGCAGAACGGTACAATGAATCAAATTTTTACTCTTTCAAAAAGTACAAAGTCCAGAGGACATAAATGCAGCTAAAAAAGATATGAGTAATTCCAGCAGGATAAATTTTCTGCTGGTTTTCAGAGTTAGAAATGAAAGGAAGAACAGCAGAAGTTGTATTAAATGAATCGGGCAGAAGCAGACAGTGTTATAATGAACTGAGACACAACTGAGCCAGAGGAGCCAAAGGTGTTTTTAGCAAATGAAGTCTGGGAAATTATCACTTGCAGTATTTAGCTCATATCGAACTATTAACATTTTTTCTGATTGGTATTCCTCTTTGGTTTGCAATCTGTTTTTGACTCATGCTGTCTCAAACAGAACTGAAGGAAATAATTGTTAATCTTTTTCAGCTATCTGAAGAGAGTTGCAGTATTCTCGAGAATTTGTTTTTTTTTTCACAAGAGGTGTTTTAGACGCTAAAGAGTCATCATCAATGGTATAAATCCCGCTCAGGGAAGCTCTACAGTGTGGGGGATTCAGTCAAAAAGGGAGCCCACTGACCTCCCCACTGCTGTGCTGCCTCCAATGAGCCAATTAGTGCCAATAATTGGTAGTTAGAGTAGCTAAATGAGAAGCAAGGGAACTGAGGTTCAAATCCTGCTTTTCCCACTGTTGCACCCTCTGATCTTCTACAAATCACTTCATCCTCCGAAGTATCACAAGGCTGCCACTAGAGGTCACAGCAGCCTTTTTGAGGTCAGCACCATGATCGGCAGAAGCAACTGATATCACTCTTGCCCTTGGGACCATATGGCTTCTAAATGTAAGCCCGAGGGCAGCCTATAGGGGATGGGGGTAAGGGATTCTGGTTGGGGTTCAGGGGGATCAGAATGGTGGGGGCACTGCTGTTGAGGTTGGGAGGGTGGGGGGGGGTCAGAGCAGGGGGAGGGAGAAATGACTTATCCCCTTATTTATTTTGTTACATTTGTACCCCACGCTTTCCCACTCATGGCAGGCTCAAAGCAGCTTACATGGGGCAATGGAGGGTTAAGTGACTTGCTCTGAGTCACAAGGAGCTGCCTGTGCCTGAAGTGGGAATTGAACTTAGTTCCTCAGTTCCCCAGGACCAAAGTCTACCACCCTAACCACTAGGACACTCCTTATGCAGGTCCTGGACAATATTCAGCTGAGAGCCACTAAAGTACCTTATGCAGCAGACCTTGGCTGAATATCGGCCACAACCTGCATAAATCCTGGCAGGTATTTCTTGGCTGGTCAGACACGGATATTCAATGCTGTTGCCTGGACATGGCCTACCATTGAATATCAGAGCCTCATTCTGCCCTCTGACTGCCACTGGCTGAATATTGTCTGGTCTATTTTCAGTTTTTTAGTGACTGCAATATGGCAGCTTTAGGAATACACATTTCTTACATCTTTGTATTTTGGTCAGTGTAAGAAGAAACACATTTAATTTTTCTTTCTCTGGTATTGGACTGCATACTGAATCATGCTTCTCAGAAGTTCCAGTGTGCTGCTGCTTAGTCCTGACATTTAATGACTGAAAGCAGCTCTAGAATTTCCACTAGATACCAAGAATATTTTTAGGGGGATCCCCGACAGCTATGGTATTTTTAATTTCATTTTTTTTGGAAGGGGCGAGGAAAGAGGAGAGGGTAGACAGAGAAAATGGGCTGCCTAGTGCCTATCCATACTAACCATTATGCCCCCCCCCCCCTTCCAATTCAGTTCTGAGTTGGGAAACATTGTTCTAGAGCTCTGTGTAATACTTGCAGGGTTTTCATATGTAGGGTTGTTGTTGTGATATGGTAGGTATACTATAGATCATTGGCTAGACAAGGCTTCAACCCCTTTATAAATGCCTATAATAGTGTGCACTACTTACAAAGAGGGCACACTCTTAACGACATTGCCCTTGACATGAAAATGAAATCTAACCAAAACAAAATTAACAATGCTGCAAATGACAAGGGATCTTAGAGGGAAGTTACCAGCGTGGGCTACTGTTAAGACGGGCTATTTTACCATAAGTCAGGTTATTTTACCACAAATCTCATTTTATTCAGTGAGACCCTGTGGTAAAAGAACTCAACTTAATAGTAGCCCATGTTGATAACTTACCCAACAAATTCAATTTCATTCGGGGGGGGGGGGGGGGGGGGGGGAGGGAACGTTATCTTTGTGGGCTACCATTAAGACAAGTTATTTTACCACAAAGCATGCTATTTTAGCTCAGGGTCTCATTGCATAAAATGGGACCTCTGCTAAAATAGCACAACTTGTGGTAAAATAACCTATCTTTGATGGTAGCATACATTGGTAACTTCCCCCATAAATGAAATGAAAATTGATGGGCTGATCATCTCCTAAAGATCACATATTTTCTGACATGTGTTTTTGGGTCCTCGCAAGAGGAGATCTTAAATAGTCCTGCACATGTAGAGGTTAAATATGCTGAAACATGGGGGGGAAAGGCATTTGATGTGTACTCATTGAGGGGCCTTTTTACAAAGCAGCAGTAAGCCCACTGCGGGCTTACAATGAGGCAATCTGGAACTACCGCTGGCCCAACACGGGTGCCAACAGTAGTTCAACCCCTAGCAGACGACATTTCTGACACTAGCAGAAATATTTGAAAAATATTTCCACAGGGAGTTACCACAGGGTTAGCGCGGGAGCCCTTACTGCCACCTCAGTGGGTGGCGGTAAGTGCTCCCCCTACATGGCCACATGTGGAATCAATTACCTACTAGCCTTAAGTTATTGAGATTTAGATTTGAAATGTGTGAAATCTAGATTAGATGTGATGCATGGCCCTGTTTAAGGCATCTACAATTACTGTGTTTTTCTGATCAGATTCATCAAAATAAAATGTTATATTTTAATTTTATGACTTTATATGCTGCCTGGAGCAGTTATGGAAAAGGCAACCAATAAATGATATATAAGAAGTAAAATGAGCCCAATAAGGTGGTCAGGGTTGCAGTAGCCACTCTCTTTAGAAATACAAATATCATTTCATTGCTGTTTAGAGCTGAAGTGCCACTCTGTGCAGGTTACTCCATTGCTTAGTTTCCATCGTGCACCAGTCTATTCTTATATTAAGATGTGTTGCTATTATATATAATTCTCAAAATTCTATAAATGGCGGTTAAAATTGCACGTGGGGAAATGTGCCCACTTTAATTGAATAATTAGCCAATTAGTGCCAATAACTGGGTGCTATTAATCAATTATGAGCTAATTGGCCTTAATTGAAATTTGAGTGTGCATTTTTAGTCGCACGACTCCATAAAGTGTGCGTGGCATTGGGAGGGTCATGGGCGGATCAGGGGCAATCCTAGAATTTATGAGCACTGCTACAGAATAAGAGGGATCCGCACCTAATTTAGATGCGAGGATTTACACTATGGTTTTGCTTGGTATAAATCTCGCATCAGAAGTTAGGTGCTGTAAGCATTTATAGATGAATAACTCTTCTGGGCAAAGCTACCCAATGAGTAATTCCCAGGTTCCGTTTACAGAAGTCTGGCTAAACCAACTTCCTAGCTCTGTCCAGGGGTTATATATTATAAAGGAACCTGGCTGTTCTGGGCCTACACCAGAACTTTTCTTTAGTTAGAGAGAACTGGAATAAAAGTAAAGTCACTGCTGTGAAATATATTAATTTATTATATAGGTAAGAAAATAGAATAATACACCCTACACTACAGCTCAGCTGTACAAATGTAGCTCCCTTATGCTGATAAGCAACTGTAGAATGTATTGTCTAACTAAAACACTGATATCACTGGTTACTAGGTTATTACACAATCCTGATTAGTAATACTGACTAGGTCATGAAGTAATACAGTTAGCAGCACATCTTCCTGATCACAAAGTTCTGACTAACCCGCCTTTGCTGAGGTAAGAACCCACTAGCTAATCCCCCGACTATAGGAAACAAATCCCTGTAATTCTCACCGAGCTGACTCTAGGTGGTCTCTCAGATGAAGTGGACACAGGTTTTTCCCTTTAGACTCCAGCTGCTTTCCACAGTGAGTCCCCATCTTAGGAAACAGCACAGGCTCTCTGCAGCCGGTAGAGCTGAACCAACAGGCACTTTCTTCAGATGGTCAGTTCCCAAGGTTGTGGACCACTTCAGGTCTCGCTGGTCTTCCTGCCAGCTACCCTTCTTCCAGTAGAACCAGACAAATTCTCCCTTGCTTCCTTCTCCTCTGCCTGTCCTTTTTCTTTCTGGTTTTCGCTCTCTGGCCCCCGATTCCCAGGTGACCAGACAGCAACCAATCAGGATCTTGTCCAGCTCCTTCCCTGAGCAAGAAAAACCTTTTTGATCTTCCAGTTGTTACATTGTGGTATGCATTCCTGTCTCTCATCAGACTCGCTGGCACCATGGCCTTACCCCCTGTAGCTCATCAGGGAGGTGCAAGGGTCAGGTAGCCCACTGCATATCCTTGAGTTTTTTTCCAGACCTGCCAGTTATTTACCACAAGCAGAGCTCTGCCACAAACAGAAAGTTGAATCTGCTTGGTCACTGATGTCCCGTTCCGGGCCCTTACCTGGCACTCCGCGGGCCGGAGCGGGAGGCTGGGGCGCCCGGGGAGCGCGGGTCGACGGGGAGGGGCGGCCACGGGGATCGCGGCGACTACGGGTTGCTCCGAGGCCGGCGACCCAGGAGAACCAGCGCCGGTCTCGGAGAAGAGGATCCGCCGGCCAAGATGGCGGCGCCGGCGGCGGCGTCCTCCTCGCTGCAGCAGGACCAGCGAGGAGGCTCCGCCCACACGCGCCGGATTGGCGCTTCCCCCTAGGAACTCCGCCCATTGGACGGAGGGACCAATCCGGGTCCCGCTGCAGGCTGGGGCACCGAGGATTGGCCACAGCTGTTCCCCAGCCAGGACGAGCGGGGGATTTAAACGGAAGCATGGAAGGGAACCAATGCTTCCGTTTTCTTGTTTGAAGCCATCCTGCGAAGATTTCCAAGCCTGTGTTTGTTCCTCGTGACTGCTAGCCGTCCAGCTAGCGAATTCCAAGTCTGTGTTTGTTCCTCGTGACTGCTAGCCGTCCAGCTAGCGAATTCCAAGTCTGTGTTTGTTCCCCGTGACTGCTAGCCGTCCAGCTAGCGAATTCCAAGCCTGTGTTTGTTTCTCGTGACTGCTAGCCGGCCTGCTAGTGAATTCCAAGCCTGTGGTTGTTCCTCGTGACAGCTAGCCGTCCTGCTAGCCATTTCCAGGACTGTGTTTGTTTCTCAGGCCAGCTAGCCGTCCTGCTAGCCATTTCCAAGACTGTGTTTGTTTCTCAGGCCAGCTAGCAGTCCTGCTAGCCATTTCCAAGACTGTGTTTGTTTCTCATGCCAGCTAGCCGTCCTGCTAGCCATTTCCAAGACTGTGTTTGTTTCTCATGCCAGCTAGCCGTCCTGCTAGCCATTTCCAAGACTATGTTTGTTTCTCATGCCAGCTAGCCATCCTGCTAGCCATTTCCAAGACTGTGTTTGTTTCTCATGCCAGCTAGCCGTCCTGCTAGCCATTTCCTAGACGGAGTCTGCCCGTCAGAACAACTAGCCGTCTCGCTAGTACTTGCCACTTCAGCACACGTTCCAGTTGTCAGCTAGCCGCCCGTCTAAGCCACGTTACCAAGGACTCTGTATCCACATCCAGCCAGGCCAGCCGTCACCCCGTGGTTCCAGCAGTCCTGCTGGCCGCCCGCAGCTGAGGGCTCAACCCTCGGTGAACGGCGGTCGCCGCGGGTGAAGAGTCGGGGTGCTCGGTTATCTTCTGGGCCTAGTGGAGCTCGGGAGAACTCGAGAGCTCACCTACACCAGAGTGGCATCAGGGCCGCGACAACTGAAGTGCAGGGTCTTAGTTCACAGACTCCATCTTGACATAGTTGTATACACAGGCAGAGACCAGCAGAGTGAGGCTCACAGGGAAATAGCCCTACAGTGCTAAGCATATTCTATGTTTGAATCTGTTTATTGAAGTTTTCCAAATAATGAACAGGTACAGAACAAAAGGCAACAACATAAGACATAGAGGCATGTTATACAAAACGGTGCACCACGGGCCTTGACTCTTATAGCCCTCCACACACCTATCACACCTCTGCCTTGTACTCACTTGAAACCAACATAACGCCCCCCCTTACCCCTCCCCCCATCCCCCCTCCCACATGCTCCATTATATACCCTTAAGAATTCAAGATTCTACTGCGTGCCACTGGGGTTAAAGAGTCCCAAAATGGTGACCACCTCTGACAATATGCTTCCCCCTTGTTCGAGGTTAGATCTCCGACCCCTCTACGTTCCAACGCACATAAATGTATCATCCTAGACCACCACTGCTGAGAGGTAGGTGGCTCCACTCCTATCCAGTGCTGGAGAATTACTTTTTTACCCATGAGGACTGAGCGTTTCAAGAAAGGTTTTAGACCCTGGACTCTCTGCACAGAGAGATGAAATTGATCAAATAATTGTAATGCATGCGCCCTCCAGGCAACTCCCCAGAGAGCTGAAACATGGCCACATATCCACTTCCAAAACTGCAAAACAGACGGACAATGCCAAAACATATAGCCAAGGTCTGCTGGGGAGTGGCCACACTTGGCACACTTATCATCTTCACGCATGGTTGCTCTCATAGCTCTATGCGGTGAAATATACACTCGCATTACAAACTTATAGTTTCCCTCAGGGTCACAAGTGGTTAAATCACTCAAGAGGGGCACAGCTCCAGGCCCAGATGGATATGCGACCGAATTCTATCAATGCATGTTTCCCCAGATTGGTGTCCCGTTGATCAAGTTTTTTGAGTCATCACTTTCTTTGGGGTCTTTTCCTAGGCATTCGAATACAGCTGCGATCACCTTGATACCTAAGCCGGGCAAGCCGGCCGACTCCCCAGGTTCCTATCGGCCGATTTCCCTGATAAATGTTGATCTGAAGATCTTGGCCCGTGTCCTGGTGGACCGACTAGCACCACACATAGCATCTTTGGTGGGAGAGGGGCAGGTAGGTTTTGTCCGGGGTCGGCATTCCTCCTTAAACGTGCAGAAAGTATGCCTAGCAATTGCGCATAGCCTTTCTTGTAATGATCCATTACTCTTGATTAGCCTAGACGCAGAAAAGGCTTTCGATTGGGTACGGTGGGATTACTTATTTTCAGTTTTGGAATTTGTAGGGATCACAGGATGGTACTTGCAAGCTGTGAAAGCGTTGTACGAACACCCTACCGCGTTTTTAGTGGCGAATGGTCTATGTTCAGCTTCATTCCCGGTCGCTTGCGGCACGTGGCAGGGGTGTCCTCTGTCTCCTCTGTTGTTTCTCTTTTATCTTGAACCCCTGTTGCGCTCTATTCAACGGAACCCGGAGATCTCAGGTGTGGTTTTTTCCTTGTTCTCCATAAAAACCTTGGCCTTTGCTGATGACATTTTAGTTACTCTGACAAAACCACAACAATCAGTTCCTCCTCTGCTTGAGGAAATAGAGAAGTTCAGTTATTTTTCTGGTTTCTCATTGAACCTACAGAAATCGGTGGCGTTCCCCATACAGGAGCAAATAAAAGAAAGGTGGGAGGGTGACTTTCCTTTGTCTTGGACGCCCGGCCTGTTAAAGTACCTAGGGGTGTGGATCCCATCGCAATTATCGCAGCTCTATGACTTGAACTTGGAACCCTTAAGATCACGTACAAGAACTACACTACAGGTGTGGCAGTCATTGCCATTGTCTGCGATGGGTCGCATTGCCCTCTACAATATGGTGTTGGTACCCAAGTGGACATACATTCTATAGATGTTGCCCATATTGCTTAGCCGACAGGATGAGCGTTTGGTAACTGGCTGGTGTCGCATTGCATATGGCAGGGAAAGAGATCGCGGGTGGCGGCAGCTCAGTTGTATTTACCTCAGAATCAGGGAGGCTGGGAACTATTGAATGTTAAGTTACTGTCTGTAGCGAGCAATATGAGACATATCTCCGACTGGTTCCGGGACACAAGTTACTTTTCCTGTACGGTGGAGGAGAGGCGGTTGTTGGGACCAATGCATGTTAGTACCTGGCTGCATGGCCATGCACGTACGCTACTCGTGCCCGGCTGCTATGCAGTCATATTTCAGCCGTTGAGGAGGGCATGGAGATGGGTGTGTCGTTTCTTTGGGATCTCGTCAACTTCTTCTCCATTACTGCCACTTCAGGGTAATCCAGAGTTCCTGTCTGGTTCGTCTTCTGCCCAATTTGTGGCCTGGGTGGCGAGGGGGGCACATTTCTTGCATCAGTTGTATACAGAGGAGGGAACTTTGAAATCGTTGGAGGAATGGCGGGTGGAGTTCAGGACTGTACCCGGGGATTTCTTCGCTTGGTTTCAGTTGAGGCATTATATCAGGTCGCTTCTGGTGGCATCCCTGACCCAGGGGGTATGGGAGAGGTTACTTACTGTCTTGCTCTGGATGCGCAGCTGGCAGTCCCCCTTAAATATTTTCATTTGTGTTTGAGGGAACAACTGGGGGAGGTGGACTATGAGAAAGTAGCTGATCAGTGGAATAGGGAGTTATCACTTTGTCTTCGGGGTGAAAATTTGAAAACTTATATTCTGAATATTGCTAAGCATATTCTATAAACAGCGCCTAACTTTCAATGTTGTTTATAGAATTTGGTCCATGAGGTATTGTTATGCATCCAGCTTCTCCTACATAAGCAAACAACTGTGGAATGCGTTACCAAAAACTGTGAAAATAACATATGACCCCCTCAACTTCCGGAAGCTACTAAAGACCAACCCGTTCAATAAGGCATACCCTACCGACCCAACTTAAATGCCTGAGCCCTGCAACACAACGTAACTAAACCTCGTAATGAACACTACATAACTCTCCTTCTCTGATTCACAATGTGTCTGTAACATATGAACCTCATTCGACTATATCATCACTTTGTACTTGTTTCTCTACCGGAGTTGGCAAACACCTTCACGGTACAATGTAAGCCACATTGAGCCTGCAAATAGGTGGAAAACGTGGGATACAAATGCAACAAATAAATAAATCACTTTGGCTTATCCATTATTGGAATTTAAAGGTAGTATATGAGCTAAAATTGAAGGAGAAACAGAAATAGTAAAATTCAAGAAAACAATGGGAGAACAAAGGGTTACACAGTGAATGTCAGAGATGGGATTACATTTTAGCAGGTACTGGGTACAACCTCGGCTTCAAGCACCATGCTGCACTGCCAGTGTACGCTCGAAGATTCAATATGTGTCAGGTTATTCTTGTACCTGCTTCATAAGTTCCCTAGAGTAGTATTTTGAAATAGTCTGCTGTTTTGAAATGCATATTACATATATAGTGGATTTGCTTTTACCTGAAGCAATCATACTGTGTCAGCCTGAAGTGCAAATGTTATAGATGTGTTTCCATATAATGACGCCACATAATGCATAAAATAGCACTTGCATGATGGATGGCAACGCACTTGTCAAAGAACCAGGACATGTCACTGCTCGTTATTCTGTCCCAAGCAGGAAGATTTTGTTTTTCAGTTTTATTTCTATTAGATTATACATGTACAACCAAGTATTTAGCAACTTGTACAGCAAATAGGAAAGGAAAAAAAACAAAAAGGAAAATGCCTTCTATAAAAATGAAAACTAATTAAACAACAAGCAATATAATAATGCTCTTATAGTCCCCAATACAGGATTTCACAGAAATTACAGAGAGATATTATAAAAAAAAAGAAAAAAAAACATTTACAAGGTTTATGACCTAAACAAAAATTACAGTCTTAATACCCGAGTATGACATACCTCTTAATATCTCTAAATAGGAGGCACATTTACCAACTGCAAAGGAAATTTATTATCAAGAAACTGTTTTAAATGTATTCGGTCATAGAATACATATCTAACATTCTGAAATTTAACCAAACACTTTACTGGAAATTGCAGGAAAAATTCACCACCATTTTGTTGAACTTGTGAGCAAAGATCCAGAAAAGACTTGCGTCTCTGCTGGGTTTCCCTGCCCACATCAGGAAAACACCACAGTTTCTGGCCCATATACAAAGTATTCTTGAAAAACAGTCACAAAATAAAATTTTTATCAGACTCAAAGGACACTAATAGTGCTGAATAGGTCTCCAAGTCCTGAGAGGTCTCCAAAAACTCAGACACATTTAGTCTATCAGAGGAAACTGTTTCCAATCCAGCATTTCAATTCACACTAGATGTTCCCAATGGCTGTCTCTTCTTATAAGGGAGATAATAGACCTCATTTATAGAAGGAAGTGAGTCCATGGACAATTTCAAGCAGGAAGATTTTTAAATGGCTTCAGGAAAAAAAATTTCTGGCTAGAAAATCTACAAAATGCATCACCTCAGGATACAGTTCAGTGCATTTTATTTTATAGGTAATAAGAATATTATGCCCTAAAGTCATGAAGGCTTTGTTAGTATAAATTGTTGACATTAAAGGTCCTGTCTTCCCATCAGCTTTTCATTGCACTAGCACTGTACTAGGAAAAGTTGATTTTAAGAGCACCATATAATACTACTAGTGATAGTGAAAGTATTTTATGACTATTCACTGATTGAATCTGTCAGGTCTTAGAAGCTAAGCAGCAGCCCTAGGTCTCATTCTATAAATTTAGTGGTAAAATAACCCAGCTTAACAGTATTCCACATTGATAATTTCCCCGCTTAGAGCTGGATTCAGTAAATGAAACTCAAAATATGGCCCATAGTATTCTATAACGAACATTTTGGGATGGACAACTTTTATAGAATAGCATATAGCTCTGGGATTTGTGCCCAGGATTTACTCCAACTGAAACATGGTGTAAATCTTGGTGCATATGTTAGGTGCAGATCCCTGGTATTCAGTAATGCCATGCTAATCTTTAGTGAATGCCCCTGACCCATGCATACTACTCCCATGGTCATGTCCCCTTTTGAATTGCACTATTTTTCATTATTGGTGTAAAATTTGGGAAATGATTACAAACATTTTTATTATCAAAAGTGTTTTATTTTTCAATGTGGTTCCATTGCAACCAGTAAAACTCAAAGTCAATGGCCCCTCCACAGAGGTGTTTATTTAATGCTTTGATAAATATAGCTCATACCTGTGGGGTACATCAACGCTAGGTCAGTGGTCAATAAGACAGAAACAATGATTTTATATATATATATATATATATATATATATATATATATATATATATATATATATATATATGTAGGTCCTTCTTCATAGTGGAAACCACAGTGGAGCTTAGGTGCTCAATTGGTTCACTGGATTCCTGTCATCCAGGTCATACCAAGTGAAGATGAGTTCTTCAATCTCCACCCCATGGAAAGCAGACTGCGGAGTTTCTCAAGGCTCCCCCATCTCACTCATCTTGATCAGCCTAATGCTAGATCATTGGCTAAACAAGGTTTACATTAGCAGTCTTTTAAGCAGTATTTTGGTGAAAAAAATTCTTATACCATCTTGTTCAATATTTAAAAATGGCAACAGCTAAAACAAGTGAACATTGATTGCATCTGATAGTTGCCAGAGATATTTGGATCACAGCTCCTGCTGTCGATGTTAAAAACAAGGGTTTCATTAGCGAGTGCAAAATGAGTGGGATTACTGAAGTCATGTTCTGTTATCTTATAGACTTCCTTCTTTTGAGTGACTGTCAAATAGCATAATTCCGGAGAGATTAATGGGCTTGTTTTTCACCTTACGGCACATTGCAGCATGTACTACTGCTATGGTTCCATAGAAGAAAGTTCTTTTTGGCAAGTTATTTTGAAAAATGTTATGAATTAATAAGATTAAATTCAGGTGGTTGATTGATAGAAAGCCCTACTGTCTATTATGCTGCAGGTGAAAAATTGATTTCATTGTGAGAAGGAGCTAGTGCACAAAATGCTTTAACAATGTGACCGTGTATAAAGAAGTTATTCCCCTTTGTATTCAAGTAGACATCATTATAAATATTCATAGTTTCTTTTCTACCAGAAAGTATGCTACTGTTTTTTATTTCATTAAAAAAAAACCAATTTGCTTTTCAACGAGGCAGGGAGTAACACCAGGCAGGAGGATAAAATACAATATGTGCTGGTGGGTTAGCCTCCAGCAACTGAGGCAGTGGGGTTACAGTTGAAGAGGAGGAGATGCTAGCACAGGAACCACCAAAAACTGCAGCCATGTTGTTGAAGATTGTTGATTGCCAACAGACTGTACAAGAAGGGACAGAGGAGGATGAGAGATATGACAGCACTGTGCATTTTGAAGAGGTGGGGGATAGTCCATCCTAAACCCCCAAACACAAACATTCCCACACTCTGCTCACAAACTAAACTATAGTACCGCTTACTGGCATCATTTGGAACTTGTCACTGCAGCAGGAAAGAGGTAGGTATTCCTTCTCCTGCTGGCAAAGTTGGTGGAGGGATTTATTTTTTCTCAATGCTGTGACTGATGTCAAAGGAGCCAGTGTACTGGATCAGCATGGTAGCCTCTTTCTACCACCCTAAGAGCAGGAGCAAATGTTTGATCCACCTTTATTATAACAAACAATAAAGAAACTTGAAAATGTTTAGTGAACAGGAAGAAATGATGTAATTATCCCCCATTTTGAAATGACTGATCTAAATGATATAGAATAGACTATTATCCATGCTAAGACCTTACTGAATCACACACGTTTAGTAAATGTACATCCACAACGTTTACTAAATAAATCCCCAAATGTTTCAATCTTGTAAGCTAAAAGCTAGAAAACATTAAGCACTACTATTGTGTCATGATACAGGAGTTTAGTGAAGCCAGAAACGTGATAGTGTCAGTTCTAGGAATGCAGTGCCAGTGCTATGATATAACTGTCAATCTTTAACCCCAACCATACATTACTTTCTTGGGTCATGAGTAGCAATGAAAGCAGAGGACAAGCCAAACTTACCATCACAGAACATAAAGGGGTCAAACTTCATTTGCCTACATTTTAGAACCAAAATTTGGAAAATTTTCAGTCATAATTAGGATCTAAAGTTTTGACTGAAAATTCACTTACAGTGCTTCAATTTAACATCCTATATTAGGTACCTGGTTCTGAAGATCAAGGCAGAAAAAAAAACTAAACATTTAACACTAACTTCACCCCCTGTTACCTACTTTTTATGGTTCTAAGATGGGACCCTCAGTCTTTTCTCATTGTTCAAATATATTAATCTAGGTGCTTATTTCCCATACTAACAGGCTCATTTTCGAAAGAGATGGACGTCCATCTTCTGACATAAATCGGCACTTGGACGTCCATCTCTCAGAGACGTCCAAATCGGTATAATCGAAATCCGATTTTGGACGTCTCTAGCGGAAGTCCGTCGCAAGGACGTCCAAATCTGAGGGGGGCGTATCGGAGGCGGGGTGAAGGCGGGACTTGGGTATTCCTAAGACTTGGATGTCTTTAACCCATAATGGAAAAAAGCAGAGATGTCCAAGACTAAAACTTGGATGTTTTCACCCAGACCTGTTTTTATTATGAATAAGACACAAAAAGGTACCCAAAATGACCAGATGACCACTGGAGGGAATCGGGGATGACCTCCCGTTACTCCCCCAGTGGTCACTAACCCCCTCCCAACCTCAAAAAACATCATTAAAAATATTACTTGACAGCCTCTGTGCCAGCCTGAGATGTCATACTCAGGTCCATGACAGCACATGCTGGTCCCTGGAGCAGTTTTAGTGGGTGCAGTGCACTTCAGACAGGTGGGCCCAGGCCCATACCCCCCTACCTTTTACTTTTGTGGAGGAAACAGTGAGCCCTCCAAGACCCAGCAGAAATCCTCTATACCCACATATAGGGGCCCCCTTCACCCATAAGGGCTATGATAGTGGTGTACAGCTGGGGTAGTGGGTTTTTTGGGTGAGGGTTGGGGGGCTCAGCACACAAGGTAAGGGAGCTATGTACCTGGGAGCATTTTATGAAGTCCACTGCAGTGCCCCCTAGGGTGCCCCATTGTTGTCCTGGCATGTCAGAGGGACCACTGTACTACAAATGCTGGCTCTTCCCATATCCAAATGGCTTGCATTTGGACGTTTTAGACTTGGACGTCTTTGGTTTTGAAAATCACCGAAAATCAAGGACATCCAAAGGACGACCAAATCTAAGGAAGTCCTTGGTATTTTCGAAATGAAAGATGGACATCCATCTTTTTTCGAAAATGACCTTTTCACCGCCTCCGAATTTCGAATTTGGACGTTTTACAAAGACGTCCAAATTCCAACTTAGACGTTTCTTTCGAAAATGCCCCTCTAAGGCACCTAAATCTTTTGAAAGTTGACCCCTTACTGTCTAATGGTGGTTTGCACACTGGACTGGGTATCCTACTTCACAATTCATTTCAACCAGCTTCAAATGCCTTCAAAGTTACAGTTTGGAAAATCAGAGGTATAAAAACATTAGGTAGGTACTGTACTATTTGAGTATGGTGCTACAGAAAGTAGGAACAAGTGAACAGGCTTTAGGAGATTATGGAGAAACAGGGTCAGCATGACACCCATGCAGTTCCCCATAGGAGCTGCAGTGGTGTCACAGTCATCACTGATCCCTACCCCTGAAGGGAAGGGGCATTCTTGCATCCTCATTCACTACTTTTTTTTTCTGAAGGCAGTGGTGACTTCCCAGATGGACAAGGAATATCAATGATAACCAAAGAGGGAATCCAAGGAGCGAGAAAACAAAAGAGCCAAAAGAAAGCACCAGGAACCTCCTAGAATGGGTACTACATTAAAGATTTTGGGCCCTATTTACTAAGCCACATTATAGATGTGCTAATGTTTTTAGCATGCGCTAAATGCTAGAGACACCCATAGGAATATATAGGTGTCTCTAGTGTTTAGCAAATATTAAAAATGCTAGTGCACCTTAGTAAACAGGGCCCTCGACGTTTACCTACCATTGGAGGCCCCTGGTGCTTTCTTTTGGCCCAAGGAATAACAATGACAAGCCAAGAAAGTGTGCATACTATCATGACACGAGCACTCAACTTATGGCGACAGCAGACAGAAGATTGGCATGCAGCAGGGTGATTTCCTCCTTCCTCAGCACCAGACCCAACTCAATGCTCCTGTCAGTGCCCCCGAGGCACATAGCATCCTAGCAACCACCCTGCTTGCCCTTCTCTAAACCCAGGCCTATGGAGAACCACAAACATCACTTTGTATTGTAATGTCAAAAGATATTATAGTAGTTCTGTTGAACGAGACCTCCCAAATCTGTCTTTTTGACCCCACTCCCTCAATACTTTACAACCATGCCTTCTTCAATTCAAATCAAGATCATAGAACTGATTTAACTCCCTTTCCCTCCTTTTCTATTTGTCTTAGCCATGTCAGTTCTTCATTTTTCCAACATTTTGAATTATCCTGTAAAAGCTCATTTTTCATCACTTGCCTTCCATCACTACTATTTTTTAGCACTCCCCACCCTATTATCATCATCCAAACTTGTATTTGCAAAGATCTTTCTTTTTCTTTTCTGTCACAATCACATTCATTTATTCTCTTCTTCCTTTCACTCTAAGAAACATCTCATGTGCTACTATTGCCCTCACTATGACACATAAATGGATGAATAATAGCTTTAATTTGTGCTCCAGATAATATGTCTTGATAGAGTGGAGTGGACATGGCCAGCCCTTTCTCCTTATCACAGAAGTTCAAGAAGGAGCCCTAAAGGTTTACTGCCAGCTTGGTGTGTAGCAAACCAGTCCTACCGCCGGGCTTGTCCAGGAGCTCGGCAGTAGTTCATTTTCCCGTCCACCATTTCCAGTGCTAAAAAATACTATTTTATTTTCTAGCACTGGGTTACTGCCAGAGCCCTCACCAGCTCCTAAATAATGGTAAAAGGTGGCCTCAGTGCATGGCAATCCCACACACTGATGCCACCATGGGCCACCTTTTATCGCCCCTTAATATTCAATCATTGTCAAAAAATAACCATGATATTGGTGCCAGTGGAGGCAGGGGTGAGGGGGCAGCAGAATGTCATTTGCATCTCCTGGAGATTAATGGCATATGGGGTGATTCCATAAATTGGTGCCTCAGTCTAGGCATCCCAATGCTGTGCACTTAGCACCAATTCTGTCACAGCATCTTGGTACCAAGGTTCCATTATAATACTTGCATAAGTTGGCATTGATGCACCCATGTTTAGGTGGATCCTCTGATGCCATGTCGATGGCAGCCTAAGTTGGTGTGCCTGGGTGCACCAAGTGGCACACATAGTTTATAATCTAATATAATAATTTGTACCCTCAATGTTCTATGGCTGGCTGGCTGGCTGGCTGGTTGTCTGGGTTCGTAACATCCTGACGTCAGCAAGCCTCCAGCGTTGCCTTCCCTCTCACTGTCCCGCCCTCGCGTAAAGACGAAATGACATCAGAGGAAGGCAGAACAGTGGGAGGGAAGGGAACACTGGAGGCGAGCTGACATCAGGATATTACGAATGGATGGGAGGGCAGGGCACAGGACAATCGCTGGACATGGAGGGGAGGACAAAATCACGGGACATTGAGGGGAGGGCAGGGCAGAGGAGAATCGATGGACATGGATGGGATGGGAGGAGAGGAGAGAATCGCGGGACACGGATGGGAGGGCAGGGCAGAGGAGAATCGCTGGACATGGAGGGGATGGGAAGCGAGGGGAGAATCGTGGGTCACGGATGGGAGGGCAGGGCAGAGGAGAATCACTAGAAATGGAGGGGAGTCCAGAATCGCGGGACACGGAGAGGAGGGCAGGGCAGGGCAGAGGAGAATTGCTGCACATGGAGGGGAGGTCAGAATCACAGGACATGGAGGGGATGGGAGGGGAGGGAAGAATCGCTGGACATGGAGGGGAGGGCAGGGGAGAGAGGACAAATCGCTTAGACGAGAGCCTTCCTAGGGCCTGTTTCATTTTTTGGAGAAATGGGCCTTTTTTGCACTAGTATTATATAAACTACACACATAACTGGGATACATCCTTGTGGCCTGCCCATGCTCCACCCTTTTGTACACCCCCTTTCAGTTAGGTACTATAGACACTACCTTATAGAGTAGCATCTAGTGTACATAGGGGTCCTTTTACTAAGCTGTGGTAAAAGGGGGCCTGAGCTAGCATCAGTGCATGTTCCTGATGCACGCTGAAGAACCCTTTTACTTCAGCAGGTAAAAGGCTGAAGAAAAGAAATGGCTATCCGGTAAGTGAAACACTTACTGCACAGCCATTCCGAAGGGGAGCCCTTACTGCTGCCCATTGAGATGGCGGTAAGGGATCCCATGCTAACCTGGTGGTAAACAGGCAGCAATTACTGCCGGTTGAGTTTCAGCACTACAAAAATAGGACATAGTTTTGTAGTGCCAGATATGGTGCTCGATAGAGATGAGAACTACCACCGCTACCGTAGCCTGGCGGTAGTTCCAGATTGGTGCATGGTAAGCCTGCAATGGGCGTACCACCATTTAGTAACGGGGTCCCATAGGCACCTGTCAATTAATGGCACCCTTGATGCATATAAGGGATACCTACCTCTAGGCACCAGCTTATAGAATTGCCCTATAATAGTTTTCTTGCTATTTCTATGATTTTGGTTTTATACATCCTTCCATTTTTTTGTTACATCCTTTGTGACTGTCCTAAAAAATTATCTGCAGTGGACCCTGCTTCAAGAATTTGACTGTTGATGTAAGAATGTAAAATAGTCAAGGCAGGTTTTATGCTGCCCACAGTGCTTGTAGGCCCATGGGTATAAAATGAAAGGAAGCGTAAAGTTGGCGCTCAAAGGTACACCTGGGAATTTGAATTGAATTCCCCATGTATATGTTACCTATCTATAACCCTTTTTTCCTGGCTTGAAAGTGCTCATGCTGTTGATAGAGAAGGATTTTATACAATTTATAAAAAAAATATTAAAGCCTTCATATTTGAATAGGTATATGAGAGTTAATAATAAGGACAATTTTATAAATGAGCACCCACATGGAGACGTAGCCTGTTGCAGTCCAGTCAGTATGGGTCTGGTATGGACTGCCCATCACAGGAGGTAGGCGAGTCTTAAGTCCCTAGCCCACGAGGACTATGAGCGACCAATGAACCCTGGAGGTCTTCACCCGACCAACTGCCTTTCCCCGGGAGTTGAGCCCCCAGGTGCAGGCAGCCAGTGGGACTTGCCACTATCAGGAGGAAAGACAAGAGCAGAGGGATGCCAGGCCAGGACTGGAAAAAGAAAGAGAAGAACGCCACTCGCAATCACTGCACTCCAAAAGAGAAGCTCAGAGTAGAGAGCAGGAACTTACAGTAGAAACGAAGACAACTCAGGCAGGAGTATACAGCAGAACTGCCCTGGAAACTCAGGCAGAAGCTTAGAGTAGAAATGCTCTGGAAACTTAGAACTCACAGTAGAAAGGCGCTGCCAACTCAAGCAGGAGTTTACAGTAGTTATGGGAACTCACAGTAGAAAACGCTGAGAACTTAGGCAGAAACTCACTGAAGAGAAGGAGCTTCGGATAGTCAGCAATGCCAAAGGTGGAATGCCGTTGCCGAAGCACAGAGTGCTCCGAGAAGGAGGGATTTAAACGTACACACAGACGTAAGGGGGGCGGCGAGGTGAATGCGCCTAAGTTAAAGCACGGTGAGGCGAGGTCCTGACATCAGATGCATGAAGGTGCACAACCCTGCCCCAAAACCACACAATGAGAACAGCGCCATGCTGCCACACCACGTGGGAACATCGAGCTCCCAGCCGCTACTGGCCACCCTGCCCACACACTCCCGAAGCGTCACCAGGTAAGGAGTGTGACAAGCCTATTTTTTGCAGCACCAGGCTGGCAGCCAGGGAAGCCAGCCTTCAAATCCCTCTGCTGCTCCTTGTGATCTTTGGAAAGTCACTTCACCCTTGATTGCCTCAGGTACAAAATTAGAACGTAAGCCTGTAGGGATAGGGAAATACTTACCAGCTTATAATCGAAAGAGAAAAACACCTATATTGCGACCCAAATTGGGAAATGGGCGTCTTTCTCCCGTGGGCGCCCAAATCGGTATAATTGAAAGCCGATTTTGGGCAATTCCAACTGCAATCCGTCGCGGAAACGGGTAAAGTTGATGGGGCGTGGTTATCAGCCGAGGAGAGATGGGCGTCTTTAGCTGATAATCGAAAAAAAACAAGGCGTTTTTACCGCGATTTTGGGTCACTTTTTTTGGACCCTTTTTTTTCACAAACAGGTCCCAAAAAAGTGCCCCAACTGACCAGATGACCACTGGAGGGAATCGGGGATGACCTCCCCGGACTCCCCCAGTGGTCACTAACCCCCTCCCACAAAAAAAAAACCACTTTACAAACTTTTTTTCCAGCCTCTATGCCAGCCTCAAATGCCGTACCCACCTCTATGACAGCAGAATGTGTTCTATCCTATGACAGCCTTTCCCTGGTTCTGATGTGGCTCTCGGGTGAGTGTGACACCTTTTCTGTTATGCGCACTGCAGAGTCACATCAGCAATGCATTGTGGTGGGTGTAGGGTATTGGGCTCCGTGATTCCACTAGCTTGTGGCAAATGCTCACGATGTTGGTAGTTGGTAGGCTCTACTCCCATGGTGCTTTTCCCCCCTGCTTACTGGGTCAGAGTGTGCCCTGTTTTGTTTCCGGTAGTCCATGAGGTAGTGGCCATTTTTGTAAGCCAGCTTTAGATCCCTTTCACGTGTTAGCCACATTACAGAACTTAGTTCTTACCTTGAATGTGGCTGAAAGAGGGCATTGTACAGCATTCTGCCAGCTCTGATCTACTGCTCATCTCAGTACCAGGGAGACTCGTTGCCAGTGGGGCACAACTTCTGATCTGCAGTTAACTGTGAGTAAGCGTGCTTATTCCAATAAAGGACGTTTTCGGAGAGATTAGTCTTCAGGTGTCAACTGCTGTGCCAATGTTATATAGCAGCAACCAGTCCTAGAGGCCTGCGTGTATGCAGGTCCCTGGAGCACTTTTAGTGGGTACCGCAGTGCACTTCAGCCAGGCGGACCCAGGCCCATCCCCCCCTACCTGCAACACTTGTGCTGGTAAATGGGAGGCCTGCAAAACCCACTGTACCCACATGTAGGTGCCCCCTTCACCCCTAAGAGCTATGGTAGTGTTGTACATTTGTGGGTAGTGGGTTTTGGGGGAGGGGGGTTGGGTGCTCAGCACCCGTGGTAAGGGAGCTATGCATGTGGGAGCGTTGTCTGAAGTCCACCGCACTGACCTCTAGGGTGCCCAGTTGGTGTCCTGGCATGTCAGGGGGGGCGAGTGTACTACGAATCGTGGCCCCTCCCACGACCAAATGGCTCGGATTAGGACGTTTTTGAGCTGGGCGTTTTTAGTTTCCATTATCGCTAGAAAAAACAAACGCCCAGCTGAAAAACGTCCATTTTTTCGAAAATACGGTCTGTCCCGCCTCTTCACGTACCCGTTTTCAGACATAGACGCCCATGGAAATAGGCGTTCGCGTTTGATTATGCCCCTCTTAGTGAACCTGAATAAAACTCAGGAATAAGCTAAATGTAAATAAATAAAATTTACGTGCCAGTTGTATGTATGAATATACTGCCCAATATTCAGTCGACAGAAGGCAGTGTTTTTATTGTCCACTGCCAGCATTAACCCTTGATATTCAGGGCTGGGCCATATCTGGCCACCGGCCTTGACTATCCGGTTTTACTTTTGGCCACTAAAACTTAACTGGTTAAGGCAATATTCAGCACCTGATCGCTTAAGTTAAACCAGTCAGAGATAGGACACAGTCCAATTTAACTGGTTATCTTATGTGGTCAGGCACTGAATATCAGCGCCTAACCCCCGAGTTAGCCAATTTCGTGGTAGGCACTAACCACAAATATTCAGTGGAAATAACCAGTTAAGTCCCACTGAATATTCATGGTTAGCCACAAACAAACTATTTAACCAGTCAGCGACCATTTCTGGCCAGTTAAATAGCTTGAATATCGTCTGGACACAGAGTATCATGCACTTTTGCTGCTAAGTGTATAATTACATGCATGGCAAGTTGCACGTGTTAAATTGGGCATGCACCCAATTTATGTACACATCTTAATTGAAAAATGAGCCAGTCAGGGGTGATAATTGACCGATAACAACCAATTATCACCACTAATTGGCAAAAAATTGAATTTACATGTGCATCTTTTTAGTCATTTTCGATATGACATCTAAAAGTCAGACTTTGAATGTTTTGCTCTAAATGTCCCAAATCCGAATAGCAAATGCAACCATTTTCGAAAAAGCAAAATCTCTCTCTCTCTCTCTCTCTCTCTCTCTCTCACTCTCTCTCTCTCTCTCATGAAATGCAAACTTGAAACTTGCAGTTGGTTTCTCCATTTCCATTTATCCTTGCCTGCATGAAATGACATGGCTAGCAGGAAATCAGATTAAATATCATACTGCAATCAAGAACTGGGTCTGAAAACATCCCTTAACTTGGCACACACAAAACAGCACTTGTATCATAGGAAGGAAATTGTGTTCCATGTTGAGTAGCCAGCAGGATGTGGGTGGATCTCGAGGCTTCAGTAATAACACAAAATCTAAATACTGATTACAGTGCTTATACACTCTAAGATTACACAAGGTTTGTTTTAAATGTCGGATGATGGCATACCATTTCTTTTCCATTAATTACTAAGAAACAAGATACATTTGCTGTTTTTTCTTTGGTAATCACATTCGGATAGGCTAATTTGCCATTATACTTTGAGGAAATTGTTCAAGACAGAACAGAAAAATCTAAAATGTTTTCCTCCTTATCTTTGTTCCTCTTTTGTAGTTCTATATACTTTTTTAAAACACCTCCACAATAACTGCCCATACGCTTGATCATTCTTCATTTTTCCGCAGTGTCCACAGGAGGATCAGCAAAAAGCAATATCTCTCCTTTCCTACTAACCTCTCTGCAATATCACTTATGAAAACATTGAAGAGAACTGGATTCAGGACAGAGTCTTGAGGTATTCCACAGTACTCCCTCCCCCTTTTCTAGTTTGAATTTCATGCACCACTATCCTTAGATGCCAATCACTCTATGAGTTTCTAACCCAGTTTGCCTCCTTTAGAACCACCTCATAGGATATATAAAGTTTCTTCATAAGCTTCCCAAGTGAAATATATCAGGTCCAGCACATTCCTCTGATCTAATCTCTTGTTTAGGTTGTTCTCTTGTTCAGGTTTGGATGGCTTCCTAAAGGAAAAGTCCATAGACCATTATTAAATGGACTTGGGAAAAATCCACTATTTCTGGGATAAGCAGTATAAAATGTTTTGTACTTTTTGGGATCTAGCCAGGTATTTGTGATCTGGATTGGCCACTGTTGGAAACAGGATGCTGGGCTTGATGGACCTTTGGTCTTTCCCAGTATGACAATACTTATGTACTTATGTACTTATGTAGTCTTGCATGTTGTCCTTCAAATCATTAGATGGTTTGTGAAACTCTGAGATAATAGTCACACCATATTATCATTTATCGTTTATTTCATTTGCTATACCATTTCTTTTGTGATCAAATCAAAACAGTTTACAATATGTAAAAACTTATAATAAAACAAATAAACAACATGAAAACATAAAGACAAAAGGAAAGCCATAATTTGATAGTAACCTCAGACATTCGACCAGTCAACATTAGCACAGCTTCAAACCAATCACAAACATTTATCTAAAACTCCAGGTACAACTACATTGACGACAACATGGAATCATCAATTTGCATTTTCCTTCTCCCATTGCAGAAAGCTAGTCAGAAAAAAAACCTGATTAATGCTTAGAAGCCAGATTGGGGCTTTGAACTTGCTACTACAATTTGCTGCATTGCAGTCCTGGGGTGCAGCAAAGGTCAGAATCCTTAACATAACTCACTTCAATACACTATGGCCCAAAAAATCATGGAGTCAGTATACAATGGGGCAGCTGCCATATAAAAATATCTGGATAAGTTACTTAGATATCTTTATTTGGATATTCCGTCAGCCTATTATACTACTGAACATGTGGTCTTACATTTAATAGAATAAGTTACTTGTTTAAACTTAGAACTGCTATTTATATGGTCCACTTATTATAGATAGTTAAATGGATAATAGCTTAAGATCACTGTTATCTGCATAAATTTTGGCCTCACCCATGGAACAGCCTGGATCCTCTGTAACAGACACATTTTGAATGCGTTGACTCAAAGTTGCTGTTCTCCAGTGGCTGAATGCATAAACCATGGGTGTCAAACTGCAATCTTGGAGGACACCAAACCAGTCAGGTTTTCAGGATATCCCTAATGAATACTCATCCAAACAGTTATAATGAATGTTATCCTTTATTTTCCAAATACTTAATGTATTATCAAACTCATAAATACCTCAGCTCAATCAACCACACTCACACCTACACATATACATGTACATATCCTGACTCACACATTAAATCCTAACTACCATTTAACACTTCTGAACAACCTGCCAGCCAAGTTCAGTTATTGTAATTGTTTAAACCCGAGAACATATAGAGTAATGAATACTCATGAGATTTATTGGCATGAACTGCCTCTATTGTATGAAAATATATCTCCTGCATTTTCATTAGGGGTCTACTGAAAACCAGACTGGTTTGCAGCCATCCTGGATTCCAGTTTGATATCTCTGGCGTAAATGTTTTTATTTGTTTTTTATATTGACCCATCCAAAATATTGAGCCCTATATAAACATTAAATATTTTTAGTTGCACAATATCACTAAGGACACAAAAGTTTATCCTTGAGCCATTAGCATCCAAGTTCGCTTTATTGAATTCAGTTTTAATGTCAAACCAATATATGTAATTGTAACATGAATATCTAAACTTATAACATAATGTCCATATATTTATCTTCAAAATATGCATGAAAGTATCCTATAAAATATGTTCAAAATATGTCTGTCAGAACACTATGGGGCCTTTTCACCAAAGGGCGGTAGGGCTACCACCAGCTTGGCACACAGCAAATCAGCCCTACTGCCAGCAGTAGTTCTGGTTTTCCTGTGTGCCTTTTTATTTTCTAGCACTCTGGGGTGTGCCCGGTGGTAACTGGGCAGCACCATGCGCTGTCCGATTACCACCGGAACCCTCGCCATCTCCTAAGTAGGAGGCGGTAGGACTCCAGCAATAAATGGTCGCGCAGCACATTTTTAATTACTGCATGGCCATTTACTGGCCCTTTTTAAAATGCCCTTTTTACTGGCAGTGGTAAAAGGTGGCCTCGGCGCATGGCAATCCCATGCACCGATGCCACAGTGGGCCACCTTTTACCGCTGTTTCGTAAAAGGACCACTATGTTTTGCAAATATTACTGCATCAGGAACAGCTTTCACTTATCTCAAATCAGTCCTGCATTATCTTCAGTCCAAAAACAACAAACAAAAGAGGCTAAGACCTACAGATGGCAAAGTACAGAATATAGCAGCAGATCAGTAGTCCAAGCAAATACAATGTCACAAACCTGGAGTGTAATGTGTAGATCCAGACGTACACGCCCACAGCGCTCCTGACCTGGACACTGCGTACTTAGATCCCTTCCTTCCTGGGCGCCTACATTCCGGTGTGTCTACGTTCTAGCGTGCGTACAGTCTGGGCGCCTACATTCCAGCCTGCCTACAGTCTGGACACCTACATTCCAGCGCATCTATATCCGGCATGTCTTCAGTCTGGGCATCTACATCCAGTGCGCCTACAGTCTGGGCGCATACCTGCGGACACGCGCTCCTCTGACATCAGATTCCTTCAGCTTTAAAACCAGGAATCTTCCACTGCTTCTTTGCCTTGGCTACAACCTTGTTGGATTGAGCTGGTGCGTTACTTCTTGCTGACTTGTCCTGACTTGGCCTCTGCCTGAACCTGACTTTGCCTTCTGGATTGCTGCCTGTCCTGACCTCTGCCTAAATCTGACTTTGCCTCCTGGATCACCGCCTGCTTTGACCGCTGCATGAATCGGACCCTACCCGAACTGTGGCCTGCCTTCACTTCTGGCTGACCAGGATTCCCCGTTGCCTCCTCACAGACTAGACAGGTACTTCCCGGGTAGTCTCCTCCATCCCAATTTCCATCTAAGTCCTGCAGACCACCTAAACCGAGGGGCTCAACCTCTGGGGAACGGCGGTCACCGCAGGTGAAGCCTTAGGTCTATTTGACTGCCTGTTCAAGGACCAACTCCTCGCCTCCAGGCCTGGTTCTCTGCCCTGGGATCGGCATAAGGGCTCACTTCTTGGGTCTGTGTCCAAGTGACCAACCGAGACATACCATGACATAAAACAAACTATTTAAAATTTATTGACTACTGCACATAAAAAAGCAGCTTAAAAATTATAACCCAACATAGCCATGTTTCTTCCTGCCAAGTGTTGCATCAGGGGTATATTTTAATGTCAGTTTAATTTGAATTATGAATTTAATTTTAATGTATTAGTTCTGTATTTCTATATCAACAGTATTGTACCCCTGATCCCACTGGTTTTTGATAATAAAAGTGTAGTTTTTTGACATCAGTCTCTGATTTTGTAGTTGTATCATAGATGCCAACACAGTTACTCACCAGGTATTACATTTTATCATAGATACAACACAGCATATAGTACTTTTACCTCTGCTATTGGTATTACTACTACTACTTATCATAAATACAACATAGTTACTCAGCAGATATTACTGTTACTACTTGTTATCATAGATACAGCAGTTAGCAGATATTACTATTACTGCTGTTACTACTACTTATCATAAAGGGAAAGGGGGAAACAGGACTTGATATACTGCTTTTCTGAGGTTTTTGCAACTAATTCAAAGTGGTTTACATATATCCAGGTACTTATTTTGTACCAGGGGCAATGGAGAGTTAAGTGACTTGCCCAGAGTCACAAGGAGCTGCAGTGGGAATTGAACTCAGCTCCCCAGGATCAAAGTCCACTACACTAACCACTAGGCTACTCCTCCACTCCATACAGCATAGTTAGCAGAAACTATGATTACTACTTATTATCATAGATACTGCAAAGTTGCTCAGCAGAAATTATGATTACAATTACATCCAGCCACAAAAGCATGGTTACTCAGCAGATATAGTACTGTTTATCATTTTTATACAGCAACTAATAATAGGCTTCCATTTTTCTGAGGCATTTCAAAGAAAACCTGGCTTCGCATTTACTTTCTGCTTTCCCATCAAGAATAATAAACTGCAATTTTATGTCCATGATCAAATATTGTTGTTTAATAACAACAAGAAACATATGAAAGGATTAGCTGCCAAGATATGAATTGATGTGGCTTTTGATTTTTGTTTTGATCTAAAGGTAGTTAATCAAAATCAAACAAATATCAACATAAAGGGCTCTTTTTAACAAGTGGTGCTACCAATTAGTGTGTACTGATTACGATGAAACCCATAGGAATTGAATGGGCTTCTTCGCATTCAGTGCGCTGCTAATTGGTAATGACACTTTGGAAAAGGAGCCCAAAGTAAACAGAAAACAGGTATATTTGATAACCATGAGAAGGTGGCGAGTCTTACTACCATAGAAATGCTGGCAAACATCTTACATATAAATATTAATTTTCTCATCCGTACCGTGTACCTGTATTCCATTTGATATACTTTGAAAAGTGAGTACAACTATTCACCTTGAGCAGTGTAGCTATGACAACATCAATATATATAAAACGCACCTCTAACGTTCCAATGAAGCCTCACTTACCCAACATTCTAAAAGTGAAGGGGGTGAGATCGCTTTGTGTCTGCCCCGCCCACGCGTCAAACGTGATGACGTCGAGGGCGGAGCAATGACACTCAACCAATCGCATCGCTCCGCCCTCAACGTCATCAAGTTGGACGCGAGGGACAAGCACACATCAAACACACGTTGCTAGGGACTTTTGGAGGCTTCAAAACAAGTACGCACCTCCCCCTCGCCACCCCCCCCCCCCCAAGGTCGCCTATTCAGTTCGACTCTTCCCCTCTCCAAACACCCGCAACCGAGGTCGCTGCTTCCCCCAATCCCTCCCCAAAAGGTCACCTCTTTCAAACACAACCCCCCTCCCCCCCGAGTTCACAGCTTCCTCTCTCAAGCCCACCCTCCCCCGAGGTTGCCGTTTCACATATCCACCCTCCCCCCTCAAAGATCGCCGCTAATCTTAACAAAAAAAAAAAAAACCTTCAGCCATTGGCTGTCTGCGCTGCAGCCACTCATCTCTCACTGGCTCTGGAGCACAGGAACACGAACTTCAAAACAACTTCCTGGTACCTGCGCTCCTACGGAGACAGAAAGAGGAGAGAGGAGCAGCAGCACAGCAAACAAATCAATGCATGAATGCTGCATGCACTGCCAGGGAGGCAGCACAGAAAAGAGGGAGGAGGGCTTGGGATGAAGAGGGGGGCTTGGGGGAGGTACAGCAGACTGGAATGTCGACGGTGAACACAGGGGGAGGAAAAGGAGCACAGAACGGGAAGGGGAATGCGCCACCTGCTTAAAACACTCACACATACACACACACACTCACTCTTTCAAACACATACACTCACTCTAAGGGGGGGGGGGAGGGTGGCCTGGAACTTGGAGGGTGACTGGGGCGGTGAGAGGAGGGGAAAGAACAGCGGCACGGTAGGGGGAGGGGAATGCACCACCTGTTTAAAACACACACATACACAGAAACACACACACTCTTTCAAACACACACACTCTCTCCCTCAATCACTCACACACAAAGTCTACATATATCAAACACACACTCACATTCTTACACACACAGCCTCACTCTGTCACACACACTCGCACATTCACTCAGTCTCTCTCTCACACACACTCTCATGATGAAAACCATGCTAGCGCCCGTTTCATTGGTCTCAGAAACGGGCCTTTTTTACTAGTTTTTCATATTTTCTGTTCTGGTGTTTTTTATTTTATAGGACTAATCTCAAGATTTCCTGTTCTACTGTTCTAAATTCTTTGCTAGTGAACTCCATTTATTGGGTTGAACACATGTTAGAAGAGGGACTGTCTGGAACACTCATTTACATTGGTATAATGTACAGATGTTCCTCACAGAGATTTAATCAAAGACATTCACAATACTGCTACGAAAGTGAACTTCAATGTCCTGGATATTGATTGGGAGATCCTGGTAGCAGTGTTGTCTCGAACAATGATTCTCAACCTGTGTATCATTATACAGGACATTGGTGCATTTAAAAGCACAGGGAGGTATGTCATGGGACACGGAAGCCCTGCAGGACAGTCGCAATTTCCTGGTATACCCAATTGCCCTGTGCATTTTCAGCATGCTCATGTGCAGGCAGAATGGCACATCAAGTGTTCCTACAGGTCATGAGTAGGTGCACCAGAAATCTGCAGCTGTCCTGCAGAGCCCCATGACACAGACGCAAATGTATGCACCAGTGTTGCCCCCCCCCCCCCCCCCCCCCCAGTAAAAGAAGTGGAAAAAATGTGTGTGCTAGTCTTGGCCCCCAGTATAAGGAGAGGAAATCGCAGCAGATGTCCCCCAACGGTAAGAAGTTCAGACAAAGGAAATAGAAAAAAACTGTACTGGGTCAAGGAGTGAGTGAGAGAAGCAGGAGGCACATATTAAGAGGCCAAATTAAGGGAAGGGAAGGAGGCATATGTTAGGGAGAGAATTAAAGAAAAGGCAGGAGGCACATGTTGAGGATGGTTGAGCAAGGACTGGGAAGTTTAGTAGAAAAGCAGGAATAAGGGGATTGAGTGGGGAGTTAAGTGGGAAACTGCCAAAAGGAGAAAAAGGATTTGGATTTGAGGGGGTTGGATGTTGATTGGGGGAAGTTAGTAGGGCCTGGGAAATGGGACAGGAAGAAAAGGATGCCTGGGGAAGAGTCAGAAGGGTCTCGGTGATTCAGAAGAAAGCAATGGAGAGCAGGAGGAGAGAATGCAGCTCAAGTTGGATGGGGGAGGTATGGAGATTAGGTGACTTTAGAGGGAAACTAAAGGAAATGAATGGACCTAGGTAGAGAGGGGAGAATGGGGACTGTTGGGAGAAAGAAACGTGGTTATAGGATAAGAGGCACCCAGGAACTGAATGGAAAAGCAAAAACATGAACAATAAGAGAAGGAGGAGGAGAATAGAAAAGGGAAATAAATATGGGGGAGAAAAAGCAAGGATTTAGTCTGGGTTTAGGGAAGGTGAGTGAGGACCATGAGAATGAGAACTTAGAGGGGAGAGTGGGGATTGTGTGATTGAATGAGAGGAGACAGTGGCCCTGGGTGGGGAGTTGAAAGCAAGATCAGGTAGCATGGTTTAATTGTAAAGAAGATGAATATTAAAATACCAAAATATATATGAGATCTACAAAGCAATGTAAAGATGTCTAAGCTCTGCAGTTTGTGAAGAGCTTTCTTCTGAAAATTCAGTTTTTCTTTGCTGGTGTAGCAATGTTGCCTAGGGCTCAACACCTTCTTTTGAAAATCCTAAACTGCATTATCACTCAGACTATTCTATTATTCCATATCTATATAAAGAAGGCCAAACCTTAATTAAATTTATGCACTGGATTTTCAAATATTCTTATGGTTTGTTGTGGTTTTTGACACTTTTTTTTGCCGGTGTCACACTGCCCTTTTCCCAAACAGCACAGAGATTTCTCAAAGCACCAATTATCATAAAATTAAGACCTCTGCTTTAGGGGTCCTGTTACAAAGGTGTGGGGAAAAAAGTGGCCTTAGCACACCTTCTATGGGTCTTTCCTGAGTGCTAAGGCCATTTCTTCCCACAGCCAGAAAGTAGCCAATTTCCATTTTCTGGTATTAATAGCACTCACTAATGTTGCTTTTAGCACATTGCCATTAAAAAAGAATTGTGCATGAGCCCTTACTGCTACCTATTTTGTAGGTGATAAGGGCTCATCTGTTAATCACGTGCTAATCAGTCAGCATTGCTGGCATACTAACTGATTAGCGTTGAAACGCCCATTCTCCATCACCAGATATGTGCCCTACACAAAAAAAATATTATATATATTTTTAGCACATGATATGTGCATGCAGAGTGCTGCAGTAAGCCCTTTCAATTTATGGTAAGCTCATGCTAGCACTTACTGGAGCTTGGTTAAAAAAAAGAAAAACCTTAATCTGCAAATAGTGTTCAATAAGAGATTCAGCTTTCATATCATCCAACTATTTCACCATGTCTCAAAATGTGCCTTTTCAAAAGGAACCTAAACACCATTTCCAGAGCTCCTTCAGGATAGAGGCAACAGGAATCTTCATGATATAAATTTAACAGACTTTTAACAGCTTTGGCTTTGTTCATTTTCTAGCATCCTATTGTTTCTGATTTCCGTGTGTGTGTGTGTGTGGTGTTGGCTTAAAAAGCATCCGAAGGAACTTGTGTTCTCCTGTTTTGTAATTTTCAGGCACGTCATGTTAATTGAAATTTCCTATGCTAGACGATATAGTTTTTAACTAACCAACTGCTATTGATTTTTTTTTTCAGATCATTGTCTTGTCAAAAATGTGGTTTGATGCAGAAAAAAAACTTTTACAGGCAAGAGGGCAAGATTATCTGTTTCAGTGGAATAATGAAGATTACTATGTAGATGGAAATTAAATGAGGACAAAGCAATATTATCAAAACTACGGAGAGAGATACTAAGGACACCGATTTTAACAGGTTGGTAATGCTTTTAGCAATGATGGTACAAGAGGTCAACGAAAATGATGAACACTGAAATAGAACAAAAACACCCCTGAAGTGGAGAATTATGTCAAGTCAAGGAACAGACAAGAAAAGAGGTTATTGAAAAAAATATAGGGGAGATACATTTCTAGTGTATTAGCAAAATGAGATATAGTTTTTAATTTGACTGGAAGAAAAAAACATTCAAAACAGTCTGCACTGGATAATGATAGAGATAACTTTAGAAAGGCTTTTCATTTAGATGCTTTTCGAAAATCACACTGTTGTATACATAAATAGAAGTATACATGCTGACAATAACATACATACATACATACATAGGTATTCCTTGGGCTGGAGTTGAGTCAGAGTTGCAATATACATGCATACTTCATAAAATATACAAGTACGTGCATAGAGTATGCAAATATTTTCATAGTTCTCTTGTAGCAGGTATGGATTTGTGTGATTGGACTTCATTTATAAAAAAACATGAAGTGTCATCCTAGCCAGTCACCTTGCAAGGGCATCCCTGGGTCCAGGACTGACTTGGCAGGAGTCCTTCTTGGGCAGGTTCTGTTGGTCCGTGAATACTTGATACCTGGTGCCTCTATCTCAAGAAGTTAGAAGGTGTTAGTGGATATGATTCCTCCCCTCTCCCGCTTCCCAGGAAAACCAAAAACAGGTGCAGGTGTGAACAAGGCTGGCTGGTAGTATTTAAAGCCTTACTGACATATACTATAAGTTCATACAAAGTATCAACAGTTTAAACAGTTGAAGTATTAAGTCCCCTGAAGCATAACTATTTAAAAATAGAATTTCTCTACAGAGTATTAGATACTCATTAACTAATCTGGGGTCCTGATCACCATATAGTATTACTAGCTAGATGGAAAAATACTTTTATCTTCCCCATGTTCCATTAACAGTTATCCTTTCTCTTTTCCTTCCCACTGTACCCCCAAGTCTCACCTATATCCAGGAGTGGAACTGGACTAACGGATGCTTCAAGTCCTAAGAAGATCTTGTGTGCCTATTATAAAACAAAAACAAAATTACAGAGCACATACATCAGCTTGGATTAATGAGACAAAGCCAATATGGCTTTAGTCAAAGGAAATCTTGTCTCTCCAACTGTTCTGTCCTCTGACAGCCTTTCCCTGATTGTAATGTGGCTCTGGGGTGAGTGTGACACTTTTTCTGTCATTCTCACTGCAGAGTACCATGAGTGTTGCATTGTGGGGGGTGTAGTTTTCAGGCAATGTGACTTCACTAGCCTGTCTGCATAAAACTGTTATATGATTGGTTATGCTGTTGCTAGTTGGCAGGCTCTGTTCCCATTGGTGGTTTTCCCCCTGCTCACTGGGTCAGAGTGTGCCCCTTTCTGTTCCCTTTAGTCTGAGGTATGTTCCATTTGTTAGACAGTACAGAACCCTTTCCTGCGTTACCCTCTGTTAGAGTACTTAGTTTTTACCTTGAATATATCTTACTGAAAAAGATATTGTACTCCATTCAACCAGCTCTGAGCTAATGTTGTTTTCAGTATCACAGAGACTCTTTGCCATTGGGGCAGAACCTCTGATCTACAGCTGACTGTGAGTAAACATTGTGTTATGGAAATAAAGGACTTTCAGAGAGATAGAGTCTTCAGGTGTGAACTGGTGTACCGAGGTTATATGTCAGGATATAAGACTTAGAAGCTACAAGTCTTAGAGGCCTAAACAGTAAAAACTAATTCAGAGGGCAGGCAGAAGGCCGGTAAAAATCCAAAGACTGGCAGTAGTAAAAATCCAGTGTAAAGAGAGTGGGAAGTGGACCAATGACTCCAGGGAAACGGGATATAGGTTTCAGAAGTACCACTTTATTCAATGACTCGACACAGAAACTGTGTTTCGACCTCAGGCCTGCCTCAGGAGTCTAAAAACAATAAATACGACAAATATTCAAAAAATAATTCAAAAATAAATTCAACATAAAAAATATACATACAAATATCCAAGGACATATATATATTATAGACATAAAATAGACTAAACATATATATAGAGGTTAAAATTCACTAAATGTATACAAAAAGGGACATACTCCTTTAATGGAACCTATATAAAATCTTTAGGTTCCATTAAAGGAGTATGTCCCTTTTTGTATATTCTGAATATTTTATGTACAATTAATTTGAGTCAAAGAAATCACTAATACCATGGAGTCCCAGCATGTTCCAGTGTGTCTCAGCGTGTCCCAGTCTACCTGATCCAACTTCTTCCAGTGTGTTCCAGACCGCCTAATCCAGCTTCTCCCTGCTTGTTCCAGTCCGACTTGTTCCAGCGTGTCCCAGCATGTTCCAGCACGCCCAGCGTGTCCCAGCTAACTGACCCAGCTTGTTCCAGCGTGTTCCAGTCCGCCTGATCCAGCTTCTCCCTGCTTGTTCCAGTCCATCGGCCCCAGCTTGCTCCAGTCCGCCTGATCCAGCTTTTCCCTGCCTGTTCCAGTCCATCAGCTCCAGCTTGTTCTTGTCCGCCTGATCCAGCTTCTCCCTGCTTGTTCCAGTCCACCCAGCTTCTCCCTGCTTGTTCCAGTTCTTCTGCTCCAGCTTGTTCCAGTCCGCCTGATTCAGCTCGTTCCAGTCCATCTGCCCAGCTTCTTCCAGCTTGCTCCAATTCTGCTGCTCTGCTCTCTTCTGCTCCAAATTATTCCAGCTTGTTCCAGTCCTGCTACTGAGCTCTCCACCGCACTCACCGGTTCCTGCCTGCCTGCCAGCCAATCAACCAACCTGCCTGCTGGTCAGCCCATCAACTTGCCCGCTTCTCTGCCCATCATCAACCTGCCTGCCTCCTAGCTTGTCTGCCCATCAACAACCTGCCTGCCTACTAGCCTGCACAACTACCTATCTGTCTCCCCCTCCTGACTGACTGCTCACCCTCCCAGCCCATCTACCTGCCAGCCCATCACTCTCCTGACCGACTGCTCACCCTTCAACCTGCCTGTCTCCCAGCCCATCTACCTGCCAGCCCTTCTACCTGCCAGCCCATCACTCTCCTGACCGACTGCTCACCCTTCAACCTGCCTGTCTCCCAGCCCATCTAGCTGCCTGCCTTCCAGCCCAGCAACCTACCTGCCTGCTTGCCCCCTTCAACCTACCTACCCGCAGCCAGCCCCTCTACCTACCACCCATAAACACCTCAGTCACTACTTATGGCCCCCATACACATTATCTTCCTTGCCCTGTCCCTTCCTAATCTTTCCCCCTCCCCCCACTCCTATATACCGCACGAACTCACTGCCCATTAATGTCCTCTCCCGTCCTGCTCACTACTGCAATACCCTACTCACCCCGTCCCCCATCACCTCATCATCTCTACTGTCCTCCTCCTCCTTCCTAGCTCTGAACCTTCAACACCTCCTTCCTGCCATGAACCCTTCCTCCTAAGTGCATCCCATCTTCGTCGCCTTCATCGCCCTACCTCCCCCACCCTTCTCCGCACTCTCTTGCTCATTCTCCTGCTATCCGCGGGAGACATCAATCCCAACCCAGGTCCCCCACACCTGTCCTCGTCCTCATCTCATCTATGCAAACGTTTCCGCGATATCTCCAATCTCATCTCTATTCCCCTCCTCCCCCCCCCCTCCTCCCTCCCCTTCTCATGTGCCCTGTGGAATGCCCGCTCAGTCTGCAACAAACTTTCCTTCACCCACGATCTCTTCATCTCCCATTCCCTTCAACTGGTCGCCCTAACTGAAACCTGGCTCACCCCTGACGACTCTGCCTCAATCGCGGCCCTATGCCACGGAGGTTATCTTTTCTCCCATTCGCCCCGCCCAGTTGGCCGCGGTGGCGGCGTCGGGCTACTACTTTCGCTCTCCTGCAGTTTTCAATCTCTCCTCCTACCTCAGTCTCACTGCTTCTCATCCTTTGAAGTTCACTCCATCCGTCTATTCTACCCGCTGCCACTCAGAGATGCAGTCATTTATCGCCCCCCTGATAAGTCCCTTCCTTCCTTCCTTACCGACTTTGATGCCTGGCTCTCCGTTTTTCTTGAGCCCTCATCCCCATCCCTCATTCTTGGTGACTTCAACATACACACTGATAGCCCAACCGACTCATACGCTTCTCAGTTCCTCATTCTAACCTCCTCCTTCAACCTCCAACTGAGCTCCACCACCCCTACTCACCAATCTGGCCACTGTCTTGATCTCATCCTCTCTTCTACCTGCTCACCCTCCAATTTCCGCGCATCAGCTCTTCCTCTCTCTGACCATCACCTGATCACATTCACACTTCATCACCTTCCCCCTCAATCTCGCCCAACTCTAACCACTACTTCCAGGAATCTCCAGGCTGTTGACCCCCCCACCTTATCCTCTAGTATCTCTGATTTCCTCCCTTCCATCATGTCCTCCAAGTCTGTTGACAAAGCTGTCTCCACTTACAATGCCACTCTCTCCTCTGCTCTAGACACACTTGCACCGTCCATCTCCCGTCCCACAAGGCATACCAATCCCCAGCCCTGGCTGACCCCTTGCACCCGATACCTTCGCTCCTGTGCCCGTTCGGCTGAACGCCTCTGTCATATCCTCAACCTCTCTTTCTCCACTGCAACTGTCCCGGACACCTTCAAGCATGCTGTAGTCACACCACTCCTCAAAAAACCATCACTTGACCCTATCTGTCCCTCCAACTACCGCCCCATTTCCCTCCTACCCTTCCTCTCCAAAATACTTGAATGCGCCGTTCACAGCCACTGCCTTGATTTTCTCTCCTCTCATGCCATCCTCGATCCGCTTCAATCCGGCTTTCGCCCCCTACACTCGACAGAAACGGCACTATCTAAAGTCTGCAATGACCTGTTCCTTCCCAAATCCAAAGGTCACTACTCCATCCTCATCCTCCTCGACCTATCCACCGCTTTTGACACTGTCAATAACAACTTACTTCTTGACACACTGTCCTCTTTTGGGTTCCAGGGCTCTGTCCTCTCCTGGTTCTCCTCCTATCTCTCCCATCGTACCTTCAGAGTACACTCTCATGGTTCCTCCTCCACCCCTATCCCGCTCTCTGTTGGAGTTCCTCAGGGATCTGTCCTTGGACCCCTTCTTTTTTCAATCTACACCTCTTCCCTGGGCTCCCTGATCTCATCTCATGGTTTCCACTATCATCTTTATGCTGACGACACCCAGCTTTATCTCTCCACACCAGACATCACTCTGGAAACCCAGGCCAAAGTATCGGCCTGCTTATCCGACATTGCTGCCTGGATGTCCAACCGCCACCTGAAACTGAACATGGCCAAGACCGAACTTATTGTCTTCTCACCAAAGCCCACTTCTCCTCTCCCTTCACTCTCTATCTCAGTTGATAACACCGTCATCGTCCCCGTCTCATCTGCCCGCAACCTCGGTGTCATCTTCGACTCCTCCCTCTCCTTCTCTGCGCATATCCAGCAGATAGCCAAGACCTGTCGCTTCTTCCTGTATAACATTAGCAAAATTCGCCCCTTCCTCTCTGAGCACACCACCCGAACTCTCATCCACTCTCTCATTACCTCTCGCCTTGACTACTGCAACCTACTCCTCACTGACCTCCCACTTAGCCATCTATCCCCCCTTCAGTCCGTTCAGAACTCTGCTGCACGTCTTATCTTCCGCCTTGACCGATATACTCATATCACCCCTCTCCTCAAGTCACTTCACTGGCTTCCGATCAGATACCGCATACAGTTCAAGCTTCTCCTACTAACCTACAAATGCACTCGATCTGCAGCCCCTCCTTACCTCTCTACCCTCATCTCCCCTTACGTTCCTACCCGTAACCTCCGCTCTCAAGACAAATCCCTCCTTTCAGTACCCTTCTCCACCACCGCCAACTCCAGGCTCCGCCCTTTCTGCCTCGCCTCACCCCATGCTTGGAACAAACTCCCTGAGCCCATATGCCAGGCCCCTTCCCTGCCCATCTTCAAATCCTTGCTCAAAGCCCACCTCTTCAATGTCGCCTTCGGCACTTAACCACTACAACTCTACTCAGGAAATCTAGACTGCCCCAACTTGACATTTCGTCCTTTAGATTGTAAGCTCCTTGAGCAGGGACTTTCCTTCTTTGTTCATTTGTACAGCGCTGCGTAACCCTAGTAGCGCTCTAGAAATGTTAAGTAGTAGTAGTAGTAGTATGTATACATTTAGTGAATTTTAACCTCTCTACAGTGGCGTAGCAAGGGCGGGGCGGTGGGGGCGGTCCGCCCCGGGTGTCATCGGATGGGGGGGTGCTCCGCTCCTGCTGCTCCGCCTTTAAAAAAAAAATTTTCGAAGCCCCGGAGAGGGGCAGGCAGCGCCCCTCGCATCTGCCCTGCTAGTAAAGAAGATCTCGCTGATGTCGTCGCCCTTCCCACATTGAGTCCCGCCCCCCTCTGAGGCAACTTCCTATTACCGCGAGGGCGGGCGGCACTCAGTGTGGGAAGGATGACGACGTCGACGAGATCTTCTTTACTAGCAGGGCAGACGCGAGGCGTGCTGCCTGCCACTCTCCGGGGGTTCGAAAAAAATTTTAAAGGCAGGACAGGGTAGGAGCAGGAGAACGGATCTCAGCTGTCGGGTCGGGGGGGGACTCAGAGGGGAGAAGGGGATTGGGGAGGGGTGGGGAGCTCAGAGGGGTGCTTAAAGGGGATTAGGGAGGTGGGGGAGCTCAGAGAGGGGAGAAGGGGATTGGGGAAGGGTGGGGGAGCTCAGAGGGGTGCTTAAAGGGGATTAGGGAGGGTGGGGAGCTCAGAGAGGGGAGAAGGGGATTAGGGGATTAGGGAGGGTGGGGGAGCTCAGAGAGGGGAGAAGGGGATTGGGGAAGGGTGGGGGAGCTCAGAGGGGTGCTTAAAGGGGATTAGGGAGGGTGGGAGAGCATCAAGGAGGGGAGAAGGGGATTGGGGAGGGTGGGGGAGCTCAGAGGGGTGCTTAAAGGGGATTAGGGAGGGTGGGGGAGTTCAGATGGGTGCTCAGAGAGGGGATAAGGGGATTGGGGAGGGTGGGGGTGCTCAGAGGGGGGAGGGGAGTGCTCAGATGGGAGAAGGGGTCTGAAGCTGGAACTGGGGTGTGACAAGGGGGCAGGAGGGAAAATGGGTCCATGCCTGGGTCAGGTGGGAGAATGGGTCTGGGGCTGAAAAGGGGGGATGCAAGGCATGTGGTGGATGAAGGGGGCAGAAACTGTGGGGACTAGGGGATTTAAAGGGGACAGGGAGAACTGGCTGGGGCTGAAGCTCGGGACTGGTGAGATAAAAGGGCTGGGGTTGAAACTAGGGGCTGAAAAGAGGACAGGGAGAAGTGGCTGGGGGCTGAAGCTTGGGACTGATGGGAGAAAAGGGCTGGGGACTGGTGGGATAGTGGGGCTGAAAAGGGGGCATGTGGGAGATGTGGGCTGGGGCTGGAACTAGGGGCAGGTGGAATAAGGGGGCTGGAACTGGGGGCTGAAAAGAGGGGGCAGAGAGAGAGGGGATAGAAGGGGGGTGTGAGGGAGGGCAGGCCCTGGATGGATGGTAGAGGGAGGGCAGACGGATTGAAGGGGCAGAGAAAGGACAGATGGTGGGTGGAAGGGGAGAGAGAAAGAGGGCAGACTGGGGCAAATGGTGGATGGAAGGGGCAGAGATAGAGGGCAGATGTTGATGGAAGGGGAGAGAGAGATGGCAGACTGGGGCAGATGGTGCATGGAAGGGGCAGAAGTGGATGGAAGGGAGAAAGGGCAGACAGTGGATGGAAGGGGCAGAGAGAGAGAGCAGACACTGGATGGCAGAGAGAGAGCGAAGACAGATGCTGGACAGAAGGAAGACAGTGAAAAGATGAGGAAAGCAGAAACCAGAGACAACGAACTGTAAATATATATTTTTATTTTTTTTATTTAGGATAAAGTAGTATTGTAGCTGTGTTAATAAATGTTTATATTAGAACATGTAAATAAGGTAATCTTTTTATTGGACTAATTTTAATACATTTTACTTTCGGAGAACAAAACCCCCTTCCTCAGGTCAGGATAGGACACTGTAACAGTACTATACTGAATTGACCTGAGGAAGGAGGTTTTGGCCTCTGAAAGCTAAATGTATTAGTCCAATAAAATGATATTATTTGTTTTATTTCTATTTGTTAATTTGTAAAGTGGTGATTGGTATTTGTTAGTTTTTTCAAATTTACATCTGCTGTCTTTATATTTTGCACAGTACTAGAGGACATTTTCTGTTTCTGTGGTGTTGCATTATATGCAGAGTCTGGCATCGGGGGTTCAGTTTAATTTTTGTCTAAATAGAAAGTTTATGATTACTTATTCTATAGTGGATTAGGGTGTATCTGTATTTGTGAAAAAGACATGGCTTTTGGTTGGCATTGACTGTGTAGGATCGACGATCTGTACTAATCTGTCTGTTTTCGTTTTACAATAGGTGAATTGATGTTCTAGTGCTCACTGTAGTGTTTAAGATGCTTTCCTTTTCCTTGTGTGACTCATACAAATTACTGCTTATGGTATGTTAGAATTGCTCTACAGGTCCTGAGTGTTTTGTATTCTCGGTATGCCTAGTACTGGATTTGGGGGGGGGGGGGTGTTAAAAAATGACCGGCCCCGGGTGTCAACTACCCTAGCTACACCACTGCCTCTCTATATATGTTTAGTCTATTTTATGTCTATAATATATATGTCCTTTGACATTTTTATGTATATTTTTTATGTTGAATTTATTTTTGGATTATTTTTTGAATATTTGTCGTATTTATTGTTTTTAGACTCCTGAGGCAGGCCTGTGGCCGAAACACAGTTTCTGTGTGGAGTCATTGAATAAAGTGGTACTTCTGAATCCTATATCCCGTTTCCCTGGAGTCACTGGTCCACTTCCCACTCTCTTTACACTGTTATATTTGCGTGAGAGTTAGTGTTCATCCACCTAGGTGGATTGCTTTCTCCAGTAGTAAAAATTCAAGCATTTCCTGCCTGTATACAAGAGCTGACCCCTCACTTAAGACAGACTAATAAGCAAGTACAGAATGGCAGATCTCAACATCACACAGATTGTGACAGATAAAGTATTCCCTGCACCAGATACGCAGGAGCAACTAGAGGGCAAGGCAGATTCAGTAGATAGCCACCCCCACCAGTCCCAACAAAGAGTCAAGAGTAAGAGAACTCGCAAATGAACCCAGAAATTCCTGGAAAGTTATCAAGCAACACAAGAGAAGTATTCAAAGAAGCTAAGCAGACTCTGGGGAGAAGTTGAAGAAAACATATTTAGTGCTTCAAAGGCAGGGGTAGACAAGGCCGCTTGTCTGTCATCAATAGAGACCAGCTATGCACGTTATGAGCAAAAGTCAGCAGAGTATTGCCAGTTCTTAGATGAGACAAATACTGAGCAGAGTCTTGTAGAAAAAGAACTCCAAGAGTTTAAAGGGACAGTAATTCCAAACAAAAGGGGGTTTTCCAGTTCTTCTCTGAGACTTTTTTTCTAATTCCATTCTACTGAGTCAAAGAAAAAAAAAGATGGCACGAGCCACCTCCCATGATTTTTAATAGGAAGAAAAGAAACTACAAATGCTATTTTTCTTCCTTAGGAAGCAATGGGAGTTATGCAGGTAAAAGGGAAACTGCTCAGATTCTCTTATGCTCATAGCTATGGCAATCATATTCAGAGATGCTAAGTTACCCACTTCCAGTCTGGAGATTTTTTGACCAGTCCTGGGTTTGAATTTACATCTCATAACAGCGTGTGATTTGTAGTGCCTGATCCGGCCCGTTGAAGGAAGTGCTGCATGTTCCATAATGCACTGGAATGGGGTGGTCAGAAATCCAGAACTGTCCCAAAATCTCCAGCCTGGAACTGAGTAACTTGGCATCTCTGCATATTTGGGGCAGAAACAAGCCCATACGTCTAGCTCCATCTCTACCTGTTTTTAAATCTATGCTGAAGGCTCACCTTTTCACTGCTGCCTTTGGCTCCTAGCCGCTACTCATTAGCCATCCTCCTCCCCTATTCCTCTTTACCCTGTAATTTCCTTGCCCGTAATGTCTTGTCTGTCTGTTTTACCTAGATTGTAAGCTCTTTGAGCAGGGACTGTCTCTCTATGTCAAATGTTCAGCACTGTGTGCATCTGGTAGCACTATATAAATGCTTTAGTAGTAGTAGTAGAAACCTCAATGATTTAAATAAATGCAACATTGCTAAGTGGGTAAAGGAACGGAAGAAGAAAGAAGCCTGGTGAAGGACATATAAGCTGGTCTCCATCTCCTGCTTGCTCCAAATTTCTTTATTCATGCCTTTGCAAATTTGTTTTACCATGATCATGTGCACACAAGTCTATGCATACAGACAGACAATTCCTCCCCAACACGTACTATCGCTTAAAGCTATTTTCCCTAGAGCAGCATGTGCCATGGAATTGAGCCATAGGTTAGCATTGCAGATGTATTACTGTGGCTTTAAAGTAGTGTTGTCCTTGAGGGCTGCAATCCAGCATGGTTTTCAGGATTTCCCTAATGAATATGCATAAGATCTATTTGCATAAGCTGCCTCCATTGTATGTAAATAGATCTCATGCATATTCATTGGAGAAATCCTGAAAACCCGACCTGGCAAGGGCCGAGATTGGACACCCTTGCTTTAAAATAACAAATCCATGAATTAACCTTCAAGCGGTTATCCGAGTGTGATAATGAGGCTAGAATTCTGAATCTGAGCAGAGATTGCAGAAATAGCCTACCTGATTATGGAAATAATGAAGGCTCTTGATTTTTATGCCTCCAACTTCTCTCATGAGCTTTTGTGCTGAGATTACACATTTTTGCAAGTCTATCTAAACCTGCTGACAAAATGATTTTAGACTCAGGGGGATAAACAAAGAATCATTCATCACCAAAATGGGACTGGTTACTATTACCATATTGACTCTTATTCATGACAAATTTGTACCTTAAGCACGAAATGATTGAAAACCATTATAGAGAAAAGCCTATAATTAGAAAAAGTGAGTTAATGCAAGGAACAATCTGTTAACGAAAACACACATGCACTACCAGGCTGGCATTCATTCCCAGTGTAAATGAGGCATTTGAGTGATTAGATTGCTCTATGCCGTAAGGGGCAGACTAACTCAGACCTGGTTTTAACCCTTTGCAATTTTGCAGTTGTGGCACATATTTTTACTTAGAGAAACCAGAGTTGCAATTTCATAGATACAGTAGTGTAAAACCAAGACTGAACCAGCCTCTTCTTTATGATGCAGAGCTATCTGGTTACATAGGGGTCCTTTTACTAAGGCGCACTGAAAAATGGCTTGCGGTAGTGTAGTCGTGGGTTTTGGGCACGCGCCAATCCATTTTTTAGCGTGCCTATAAAAAGGCCTTTTTTTTGCTGAAAATGTATATGCGGCAAAATGAAATTGCCACTTGTCCATTTTGGGTCTGAGACCTTACCGCCAGTCATTGACCTGGCGGTAAAGACTCACACGGTAACTGGGCGGTAATGACCTACGCACGCCAAATGCCACTTGGCGCGCATCTGTTATGTGAGCCCGAAAATAAAAAATATTTTTCAGATACGCGTATCAGATGCGCACGCGGTTGTCTGGTGGTAACTCCATTTTGGCGCACGTTGGGCACACATAGACACTTACATGGCTTAGTAAAAGGGTCCCATAATATCTGGTTATGGCATACTCTTACCATGGTCAAAACTGCAATTCTTTAACAGGAAAATTCTGATGTACACATTCCAAATAACCACTAACAAATTAAGTAGAGCTGTTGGAAAAGAAATCTGTTTAATTCAAACATTGAGTAATTGGTTTAAATTAGTACACTTCACCATCACAGTACTTTATTCTTAGTTGTGCACTTTAAACATCAATTACACTTTAACTGGTGTTTATGCAGCTGCGTATTTTAATACCTGTTTTAATCACAAGAAGGGTGACAAACGAAACGGCAGCAGGCAATGTCCAAAACTAACACCCTACTTTATTATAACATCCAGGACTCGACATGAGTCATTTTTCGGCCCACACAGCATAAATACATAAATGAAGAATTAAACGTATTTGTGACATATATAAAAACATAGAACAGATAAAATATGATAATAATATATAAATAACTTTAGAATATATAAACAGATGTAAATATGGCTTTAAAATATATAAACAAATGCAAGTATATAAAATGAACATAGAGGTCCAAGTCAGTACCTTTAATTGGATGTATGTTGTTGTTAAGCTAAGCTCAATATGATACAGGTGATGTTCAATATCTGAAGAGAGGGGGGAAACTTTTGAAATATTGGCAAGTGAATAGGAGTTTTGTACCTTTCTAATGTATAAATATGACTTGATGTAGATATTATATATTAAAAAATGTATAAAATCTATATAAAACAAACTATGACTAAAACCAAAAGAGCTAAAATAGTGTTAAGCATAGTATTGTAAACAAGATAAATAAGAAAAAGTGAAACTAAAGTCAGATAGTAACAGCTGGATGAATGACATATAGTCAAAAAGTAGCAACCTTTTAGTGTTATCTTGGTATTCAAAAAATATTTAAAACCAAAATAGAGAAGAGGAAGTAGATATGGAAATATGTAAGATAAACATTTGGAATAAACAATATTAGAATATGAAGTAAATGAGAATGATACGCTCATCTAAAGGAGCTTGTCGGTCAGGTATCATGAAATGAATAGAGGGTGTATTCTTTATAAAGAGCAGCCAGGTGAAAAAAATGTCAAAACAAATGTGGCTGTTAAAATGTAAGAGATGGATGGATAACACATAGTCTAAAAGTAGCAACTCTTAAATGTCGTGTTAGTGTTCAAAAACAAATAGAGAAGAGGAAATAACAAGGACTAACATGCATAAAATGAGATATGGAAATATGTAAAATAAACATTCAAAGTAAACAATATTAAAATATAATGTGAATGAGAGTGGTATGTACATGTAAAAGAGCTTATAAATCAGGTTATGTGAAGTATATAGAGAGTGCGGTGTCTATAAAGAGCAGCAAGGTGAAAAAAATATCAAAACAAACATGGGTATATAAACATACAAAAGATGTATGGGAGTCACTGAAAAGGACTATTGCAAAATAACTCACCAACAAAAGTAAGAAAAGCTTACCGAAGTGTATTATAAATATTAAACTAAACCTCAGTAAAAGAATGAAACAATAATAAAAGATCTGATATAACCAAAAAATGTGAACGGAAGTCAAATGGCTGCTCATGTATATTAAAATAAAGAAACAGCACAGAAATCAACAAGGTATGATATGTCCAAGGTATGCTGAATCCTAAAAAAATGTATGGGAAACGCTTGAAAAGATTGCTGCACAACTAGCTTCCAACAAAGTGAAAAAGTGAAAAAGCTGTCAGAAGGGTCCAAAGTTTCAAAAAAAGGGGAGAGACCATGATTAGGGTTATGATCGGGCTCATTTTCGAATGAGAAGGACGTCCATCTTTCGACATAAATTGGAACATGGATGTCCTTCTCCCAGGGATGTCCAAATCGGTATAATCGAAACTCGATTTAGGACGTCTTCAACTGCACTCCGTTGCAAGGACGGCCAAAGTTCAAGGGGGCCTGTCGGAGGCGTAGCGAAGGCAGGACTTGGGCGTGCCTAACACTTGGATGTCCTTGACCCATAATCGAAAAAAACAAGGACGTCCCTGACGAACACTTGGACGTTTTCACCCATCCCTGTTTTTATTATGACTAAGGCACAAAGAGGTGCCCGAAATGACCAGATGACCACCAGAGAGAATCAGGGATGACCTCCCGTTACTCCCCCAGTGGTCACTAACCCCCTCCCACCCTCAAAAAACATCTTTAAAAATATGTTGTGCCAGCCTCTATGCCAGCCTCAGATGTAACATAGTAACATAGTAGATGACGGCAGAAAAGACCTGCACGGTCCATCCAGTCTGCCCAACAAGATAACTCATATGTGCTACTTTTTGTGTATACCCTACTTTGATTTGTACCTGTGTTCTTCAGGGCACAGACCGTATAAGTCTGCCCAGCACTATCCCCGCCTCCCAACCACCAGCCCCGCCTCCCACCACCGGATCTGGCACAGACCGTATAAGTCTGCCCAGCACTATCCCCGCCTCCCAACCACCAGCCCCGCCTCCTGATCTTGACTAAGCTCCTGAGGATCCATTCCTTCTGCACAGGATTCCTTTATGCTTATCCCACGCATGTTTGAATTCCGTTACCGTTTTCATTTCCACAACCTCCCACGGGAGAGCATTCCAAGCATCCACTACTCTCTCCGTGAAAAAATACTTCCTAACATTTTTCTTGAGTCTGCCCCCTTCAATCTCATTTCATGTCCTCTCATTCTACCACCTTCCCATCTCCGGAAAAGGTTCGTTTGCGGATTAATACCTTTCAAATATTGAACGTTTGTATCATATCACCCCTGTTTCTCCTTGCAAGGATATATTAAACAAATCTTTAAGAGGACCCGCCAAAACCTCTCTGAGCTCCCTCAATATCCTGGGGCGGATCCCGTCCGGTCCCATGGCTTTGTCCACCTTTAGCTTTTCAAGTTGTTGATACACACTTTCTTCCGTGTCATACTCAGATCCATGACAGCAGTATGCAGGTCCCGGGAGCAGTTTGAAAACTTGGTTTTTTGAGGATCTTTGTTCATTAGATTATGTGTGCATATTTATATTATGCTGTGTATTTTTCTTTAAAAATTGTGACCCGCTCTGAACCTGTAGCTACAGGGATTTTGCGGGATATAAGATTCTAATAACACAGTATAGCATAGCATATACCAGCTTGGAAGCAGATGCCAAAGTGTGCCGCTGAAAGCAGGGCCGCTGAGAGTGGGGAGCAGGGGGAACAAAATTCCCCGGGCCCGGCCCAGTCTCTCAGTGGCCCTGGCTGAAAGAGACACATAGGTGCGTATTTTATGACCTATGCACATACCTCATGACTTTGCTCATACTGCACCCTGTCTCCTCTCCCAAACATGCCTAGATTTCTTAATGTGTACTTGTATGTGGGGGGTAATTTTATAAAAGGCCTTTTACAAGTGTATAAAAGCATATATACCTGAAAAATTCTTTACAAAATTGCCCACTGAGCACAGAGAATTGTATTCTGAATTGTACCACTTAATTCTCTGCAGGCAGACAGTTCTCTTTATTCCATTCACTAACTACAAATAATACAAAACACTGCAGTGAAACTGACTTCTGGAGTGAGAAAACATGATCATGTAACCCCCCCCCCCCCCTACTTCATCCCCACAGCTGTTGATTAGTTGCTGAGCTCAATTTAAAATCCTGCTGCTTACCCAACAAGGCCTACTATACCTATCAACCCTGCTACCTCTCAGCAATGCTGATCTCTTAACCCCCTGGCTCATTCCCTTCGTTCTTCAAATACAAATTTCTTGGTCAATCTTTCCACTTCCACAATAAGACGACTCTTCTCATTCCTGATCTTTTCCCTGTTTTGCCCCTTCTCTCTAAAACCAATTCCTTACTGATCTACATTGTGAACCTTCCATAAAGAAATTAAAGACAGTTTCGCCCATTAGTGGGGTCAATATTCAATGTGATTTAACCAACCAGAAATGGCTCTGGCCAGTTAAATTGCCTTTTTGGGGCAAACCAGTCATTTTCAGCAGCACTTAACTGGTTAGCCCCGTTCTCAAAACCAGCTATTTTGGAGGGAATTCCAGGGCAGAGTCTGCACTTGGCCGGTTAAGTGCTAATATTCAGCACTTAACCAACCAGATAAACCACATAAATAGGGCCGCATAAACGTCAGTCCTATCTTTATGTGTTAAACCATTACCAGTTAAGTGCTGAATAACGCACTTAACCGGCTATGTGTCAGCCGGCTCCGCAAACCTGGAAGTTAAATGCTGGTGTAACACCCTATTATATGAGTATTACTAGAACTGTGGTGATAGATTTTTCCAGAGGCCCTGGGGGGAGGGGATTCCTGCCAGTGGGCTGGAGAGAGTTCGGGAGGTCTGCCCAAGGGAGGAGTTGACAGAGAAGTTGCTGAGATATAAAGTGGTTCCCTGTAGTGAGTGACAGCAGGGATGGAGTTGGAAAATGATAAAAGGGATTGTAGTGAGGAACACGAGGTATTTGGTTGCCTATTCCCTCGCCAGGAACCTTAGGAGTATTGGGGGGATCCTGGGGTGCAAAATAAACTCAGGCTGAACAAAGGAGCAGTGGCAACTGAGAAGGGGAAGAAGAGAGACAGGAAAGTAAGGACGGATGGGAATGGGTTACTGTAGGGGGTAATAATCATGCTGCAAAGTCCAACTAGGAATCACACTTGGACCCTGCTTATGCAACCTTTAACTACTGAAAAACCTGACATTTTGTTTTCTTTGCTGCATATGGTTTTGCTTTCGATGTGATGGGTGACTGGACTTTTTGATATATTGATTATAGAGCTGGGTGAGGCTGGGCACCCAGGTTGTTCTATGCGCATGAATCTCTTGCTTCAGAATAACCCCCTACAGATATCTTGAGGCGTTCTTCTGTTAGATTTGTTATTTGGAATGTGGGGATCTCCTGTGAAGCGTGGCAAACTCCTATCAACTGTTAAATGGCACACAATGCTGATGTAGCATATTTGCAGAAGATGTGACTATCTGAGCGAGAACACCAGAAGTTACAGCATTCCTGGATTGGAGAGGTTTATTGGTCAGAGAAGGGGAGGAGTAGCTATCCCAAATCAAAAGGGCTTACCTTGTAAAGCTGAGTTTATATCACATAACCCTGCAGGGCGTTATGTTTTCATTCACTTGTGACTTTAAAGCCAGGAGTTGCTTCTCTATCTCTTTATGGGCCTGCACTTATGACCTCCTCATTTTTATATACTATCACACAACTCTGTCTTCCCTATCGGTCACTGCAAGTGATGGTTCTCATGATTTTAATTTAGTAGAGGATCCAGTGGCAGATTGTTCTACTCTACATTCCTCTTGTCATGGAGGGGTCTGTGCCAGAGCTCTTTCTTCCTTTATGTATTCTCTCAACCTCATAGATATGTGGCGCGCCCTCCACCCGGGGGGTAGGACTTTACACATTTGTCGAGGGCACATGGAATGTATTCCTGTCTAGACAATGTATTAGTGGCCCATGTGCTTTTTGATCATGTGACATCGGTCGTTATAGGCACAGAGGAGGTCTATGACCACTAGCTGATGTGGATAGATTTGGAGCCCCCTGGAGATGTGCACTCCTCCCCAGGATGGCATTACCCGTCCTACTTATAAAATGATCATGATTTTAGGGGGTATCTCTATGATAAGTGGGTAGCATATACATCTCATAATGAGGGATCCAAAGATCAACCCTCGCTGTTTTGGTCGGTAGCCAAAGCAGTTCTCCATGGTGACATCATAGTCTACACACATGCTCATAATAAGACGATGGTGGCGTCCATCTTACTCTTAGAAGCCCATCTCCGCCAAGCTAAACAAGTTTTTATCCAGAAACCATTCTGGACAGCATAAGAAAGGTTTCATACAATGCAAGTAACTCTGAACACACATATATGAACAGGCCAATCTCGCGCTGTTGTTCCATAAATTCTGTTTTTATTGCTTCGGGAACAAAGCTGGTCACATGTTGGCTTGCATGGTCAAATCCTGGGGTGGGTCCATGGCAATCATTGCCTTGCGGGAACCACAGGGGAGAATATGTAATAAAATCCCAGATATAGCTTGTATTTTTTACTACATTTTTTACACAGTTATATGTGACTGGCATTCCCCAGAAAATGTTGCATTGCAGACTTACTTTGAGGTGGCCCGCTTTACCACATTTGATGGATCAAGAGTTTCAACTTTTAGATACTCCAATTTCAACAAAGAAAACTGCAAAATACCATTAAATCCCTGAAATTGCACTCATCCCCAGGCCCAGTTGGGTTTACAGGAGAATTTTATAAGATGTTGCCACCACTATTTTTAGGACCTCTTTCAGTATGCTTTGATGATGTGGTGGAGAAAGGTCATTTTCTGTTGTACACTAATTCAGCCTTGGTGTCCTTGATCCCCAAACCCAGTCAACCTACTGATCTTGCTGACTCTTATTGCCCAATCTCACTCCTAAACATAGATACCAAAATACTATCTAAGGTATTAGTGGATCGATTGGCAGACATACTACCTCGTTAAGTGTGCGTGGAACAGGTGGGTTTCGTCCAGCAAAGCCAGGCAATTTGTAATATTTTGTCACCTCCTACTGGTCATGGCGCAGTGCCAGGCTCGGCGATATCATCATTAGTGCTTAGTCTAGATGTCAAAAAGGTGTTTGATAAAGTTTATGGGAGTACCTATTTACAGTACTGGGCCATATGGGTATGGGCATTTGGTTTTTATGGGCTATACAGGCCTTATATTCTGAACCTTCGGCATCGATTTTAGTTAACGAAGTGAGGTCTTTGTCTTTTCCTATCCTACTGGGCATACGGCAGGGGTGTCCTCTATCACCTCTTTTATTTATTCTTTCTTTGGAATCCTTATTATGTACCCTAAAGTTGGCTGTGGAGGTTCGGGTGGGGGGTGCAAATATTACATCAATGTATTAAGACCCTTGCTTATCAGATGATTTATTGGTAAGCTCTCTTACACTTAGTCCAACAATTTGGTTACCTTTCTGGTTTTACGCTGAATCTCCTGAAGTCTCAGGCCCTCCCATTGATAGAGGAAGTAAAAACAACTTTGGTGGGATCCTTCCCCCTGGCATGAATGGGTCTCTAAAATATCTGGGTGTGCATATTCCCCTTGATCTAACCCAATTATATTCAGTGAATGTAAATAAACTGCTTCAGGATTTGCTTGCCAGGCTTCAAGCTTGGTGTGTTTTTCCCCTTTCTTTAATAGGGAGAATTTCACTGTACAATATGCTAATTATACCACGTTGGCTGTATGTATTCCAAATGCTAACTTTGCACTTAAGAGTTTCTGATGAAAAGTCTTTCCACAGGAGTTTGGCAGGGGAGAAGAATGCACCTTCCAGTCACCACTTTGCAGATTCCTATGGAGCACGGAGGTCTGAGCATTATAAGCATTATATCAAGTTCAATGAATGAATGAAGGTGAGGAGACTGTGAGTAGTAATTGATGGTGTGTGAGTGTGAGTGTGAGTGTGAGTGTGTGTGTGTGTGTGTGTGTGTGTGTGTGTGTACATCAGTGATGCAGTGTGTATATTTCTCTCTATAGGGAGAGTTTAGCTGTTTATCTATGGAGACATTTAAGTGAGATGTCAGGAGGTGAGGGAGATGTGTGGATGTATTTGTTGAAGGTCTTATTGGGGGCAGTGTGTATATGTGTGTCTGCTGGGAGGTATCTTGCCGATGTACCAGAGGGTGTGGGTGTGTCAAGGGTATGGGTGTATTTCTCAGGAGTGTGGGTGGGTTGGAAGCATGATAGGGTGATGGTGTGTGGTTGCAGGCATGTAGGCTTCCCTCCAAGCTAAAAGTCATTTCATGGCTCAGAGGGATCTCCATCTCCACTCCTCCAACTATCCATCAAAAGTCATCCTGAGATAGGACTAACTATGAGAGCTGGAGATTTCAGATTTAGGATTTCATCATTCTTTTCCTCTTAAGAATTTTAATGTCATTAAATACAGTGAAATTGAAGGTAATAAGAAAAAATACTGGAGACTCACACACAGGCTTATTTGCGAAAGAGAAGGACGCCCATCTTTTGACACAAATTGGAATATGGGCATCCTTCTCCCAGGGTCACCAAATTGGTATAATGGAAAGCCGAATTTGGGCATCCGCAACTGCTTTCCATCGCGGGGATGACCAAAGTTCACGGGGGCATGTCGGAGTAGCGAAGGCGGGACTTGGGCGTGTCTAAACACATGGGCGCCCTCGACCGATAATGGAAAAAAAGAAGGGCGTCCCTGATGAACACTTGGACAACTTTACCTGGTCCATTTTTTTGTTACGACCAAGCCTCAAAAAGGTGCCCGAACTGACCAGATGACCACCGGAGGTAAATGGGGATGACCTCCCCTTACTCCCTCAGTGGACACCAACCCCCTCCCACCCTAAAAAAAAACATTTTAAATATTTTTGCCAACCTCTATGCCAGCTTCAAATATCAAACCCAGCTCCATGACAGCAGTATGCAGGTCCCTGGAGCAGTTTTAGTGGGTATAGTGCACTTCACGCAGGCAGACCCAGGCCCATCCCCCCTGCCTGTTACACTTGTAGTAAATGTGAGCCTTTCAAAACCCACCAGAAACCCACTGTACCCACATCTAGGTGCCCCCCTTCACCCATAAGGGCTATGGTAGTGGTGTACAGTTGTGGGGAGTGGGGTTTGGGGGGCTTAGCACACAAGGTAAGGGAGCTATGCACCTGGAAGCAATTTCTGAAGTCCACTGCAGTGCCCTCTAGGATGCCTGGTTGGTGTCCTGGCATGTCAGGGGGACCAGTGCACTATGAATGCTGGCTCCTCCCATGACCAAATGGCTTGGATTTGGTCATTTATGAGATGGGCGTCCTCAGTTTCCATTATCACCAAAAATCAGAAATGACCAAGTCTAAGGACGACCATCTCTAGGTACAACCTAAATGTCAAGATTTGGGCGTCCCCGACCGTATTATCGAAATGAAAGATGGACGCTCATCTTGTTTTGATAATACGGGTTTCCCCGCCCCTTCGCTGGGATGTCCTATGAGGATGTCCTCAGGAAACCTTGGGCGCCCCTTTCGATTATGCCCCTCACAGTCACCTAAGACAGCACTATCTTTGTTCCACCTGCATTTCTTCACTTTAATGCTTCATCTAACAATTTCTAAGCTGCGCTAAAAGGTGGTCTGCACTATGACTAGTACGTAAGTTTCCCCACACACTGAGGTCACACTTTTAGCGCAGCTGTAAAATGGCCTATTTTTCATTTCCTCAATTAATGGCCATGCACTAATTTCCCAATGAGAGGAAGGACAGGTGACGAAGATGTAGAGAAATTGAGAGGGCTTAGATTTTCATTTACAGCGTAGACCCAAGGAAGGCCTACAGTGGGGGGGGGGGGGAGGGTAGAATGGTGGGTTGCCTGGGAGGGGGGACATGTTTTCTGTCAGGGGGGTAGGGGAGGCTAGCCTGCAGTGGAGGTGGCTGTGGAAGCGGGGATGGGGCCACAATTTCAGTTATAGTTATGGCTGAAACCGAGCAGAGATTTCAGTAGCAAACTTGGCAGATGGTCAGCCTCTAATTTAAAATTCCTTTATGAATATTACTAGAGGATAATGTACTATTTGTCAGTTAATTAATGTACAGCAAGTTCTACTCATTTTATTTTGGAACAACCCTTATCTTTATTGCAATATCACAAAGGTGTGTCCTTCACCCTAAGGGCCCTGATTACTTTTTTTCCTTCCAGAAGAACCCCAGTGAGCCCTATAGTTTGCATGACTTAGCATGAGCAGTGAATGAATCAATACTAGGCTATTCATTCATTATCATTCTTAGTGGAATAAAAAAAACCAAAACAAAACAAAAAAACCACATTTTCAATCCAGTCCTGGAGTATAATTTTTATCAGGGGTTGTAAAAAGTTATTTGCTCTTTCCTTGTTTCAGCTCTACAATTTTGACCTCACTCCAAAAGACTAGAAGACTTGTAGCTCACAAGATGTACTTTCTTACTGTATTATAGATCTAATTAATTTTTATTACTGTAGTAACTAAACATACACAAGGTCTCTACTTATTCCAAGTATCCTTAACTGTGTGATGAAAATCTCTTGCATCGACAGAAAGAATATGCTATATGGGCTTTTGGAGGAGAAAGTGGTATTATGAGGTATTGTGTTAACAACCGAAACGCATTCAGCATGACATCAAAATGGTGAAGGAGGTGAATAATTGGTACTGTTCTTCATCTGAATGCTAAATATGAATAAAAATCACTGCAAGACATCATTGAAATCATATGTACGTATACAAAAATCATGCATAAAATCCCCAGTCAATAATCCGCCTGTGAGTTTTCATTGGCTGGTTTACAGGAATTTCAGGGACAGTTCATCACCATCATTAAAAATAAAAATAGATAACTGAGCAAACCAGGAGGCAGTATTAGTTTTCCTAGTTTGCCACGCAAGCGGATATCTCATTTCCCTGTAGATGGTCTCCAAATGAAGTTTAATGTAAGGAGCAACAAAAACATGTCATTGTTGAAGACTTTTGGAGCACAGTCTGCCTACCTGAACGCATGCGTGAGCCCTGCTAAATTTGCAAGCCTGCTAGTTGCTTTCTGTACCTCTGCTCAGACTGAAAACTCAGGAGCGAGACACATCCCCAGGCTGGAAGCTGAAGCGTGAGAATTTCAGATTTCCTGAGTCCCGCCTTCAAAACGCTGCTTCGGTGCACCGGTAACCCCAGAGATCAAATCGTGCCTTTCAAGCAACTCTTTACGCTTTTCCCCCTCTTCTTGGTAGAGTTATGTGATTTCTAGCTTGAGAAAGGGCTAGTTGTTGCAGATCTGCTCTGTACGGAGAAAGGGTCCCTTTGGAGGGAAGGCTCAGCGTGTCTGCAGCAGCTATGCCCTGGGACACGCTTCTGGGCAACAACTCAAGCGGCTGGACTCACAGGGGTAATAGCTGCAAGGAAGAAGCCCCTGCCGAAGGGCAGCTTCAGCACTATGGACAGTTCTCTCCCAGCGTCTCAGTGCTGTTGGCGGTGCTAATGGCGCTTATGGTCCTAGTTACGATTCTGGGCAACGCTCTGGTCATCTTGGCTTTCATGGTGGACCGAAGTTTGCGCACCAAGGGCAATTTCTTCTTTCTCAACTTGGCCATTGCAGATTTCTTAGTAGGTGAGTTCCCTTTCTGAATGTCTTATGCAGAACTTACTTTCCAGAGCCCAAAGCACCCAGAACTTTGTGTTTCTACAACATTAGATGTATTTCGGGAAAAGTTTATTTATCTGGAAAAAAAAATTTTTTTGAAACTATTATGTAAGACTGCTAGAGGAAGTTTGAAATAGCAGTATGATTGGAGGGTAATTGATCTACCCTGGGGAACATTGCTGAAGGATTTCAGAGTCTCTCTCTCTCCCCCCCCCCCCCCCTCTCTCTCTTTCTCTCTCTCTCTCTCTCTTCGATAGCGCAGAATTAAACATGTAGCATTTGATTTTTTTTCCATGCAGGTGGGTTTTGTATCCCTTTGTATATTCCTTATGTGCTGACGGGCCAATGGAAGTTCGGCAAAGGCTTGTGCAAACTCTGGCTGGTTATGGACTACCTACTCTGCACCGCCTCTGTCTTCAACATAGTGCTGATTAGTTACGACAGGTTCATTTCTGTCACTAAGGCGGTAAGTGAGCTAGTGCCAGTACCTGATACACTGCGGAAAATGGGCTATGTTTCTAAACATGCAGAGTGCCACGATAAACTGAGGGGTCCGCAAAGGATAAACGTTCACCTGAAATACCTTCAAACGATAGGCTGTCTTCTTAGGTCATTTCATTGAACCACAGTATTTTCTGAATCACATAATCCTTGAGAGAGTAGCTTCCTCAAGGACTACGGAGAAAATATCTCCTATGCTTCAAAACAAAAGGGGAGATAGATATGAACTACAGGGTTCGTTCTCCTTGTCTGATGGGATGCTTCAAAGCTTTGCCCTTTCTGTTTATTCCTGGAGTTCAATAAAAGCAGATAACCCTTTTGACAATAAGGAGACTCTCGTTTGCATCCATCACCCTCTTTGAATATATCCCCGTTTTCGGTCCTGTTATATAATGAAACAAAAGGCAATATGGCAAAAGGCAACAAATGGTCAGTGCAATAAATTTTATATTGCAATTATATTTTCTTTACATTCGTTTAATCTACCTTAAAATAAACGCCATTGCATTTCTAGTGGTTCCCTTACAGAAAATAACAGAATGCAGTTCGTTATCACTGATATAAAAGACTGTCGGCGGGGGGGGGGGGGGGGGGGGGGGGGGAACAAAAAGTTTTAACTTGAGAGTTAGTGGCTAAGGACATGAATAAAAATATTTTAAAGAACATAAGCATTGCCATACTGGGACAGACCAAAGGTTCGTCGAGCCCAGTATCCTGTTTCCAACAGTGGTCAAACCAGGTCACAAGTACCTGGCAAGATCCCAGAACAGTAAAACAGATTTTATGCTGCTTACTCTAGAATATGCACCAGATTTTCCCAAGTCTGTCTTAATAATGGCTTATAGAAAGAATGTAACATGTTTGATAGAAACAATGCTGGAGTCTAGGGAGGTAATACTTTAGGCTCCAAGGATGTTTTTGTCAAAATGTAAAATATATCTCTACAGACAAAACTGTGCAAGCAAGCTTCAACACAACACTTCAAATAACAAAGCTTAAGTTATATTCACTCAATATAACTGCATAGATTCTTTAAAAAATGATGTAATGAAATCTGAATTTCTTCAGCAAAAACCAGTACTAACTTTGATTTTTCAAGTGCATTTACATAGATGATCAAGGAACAAAGAGATTAAAATGTAATGACCTCTTGGACTGAAAACACATTGGTGGGGGTGGGTCTCAATAAGAATGTGTTGAATAGTTAACAGTATGGGTTGGTACTTGGGGGGGGGGGTTGGATGTGGGAGAAGGGTTTGTTGTTGTTTTTGTTTGTTTGTTTTTGCAGTTCTATACATGCAGAATTTGCTTACAAGCTTCTCTCTGACAAACAATAATTTTTTAGCATTTTCATTCTTTAACTAATTTTTTTTAATCACTGTAAATGAGCAAAATGAAGAGATGACATCTGAAGACACCAGTTCAGCTTTCTTTGACATAGTTTTTTAGTATGGTTAGCAAAGGTTAAAACACCCTTCCACTCTAAGAAAGACCAAACATTTATTTATTTATTTGTTTGTTTGTTTATTTGTTACATTTGTACCCCACATTTTCCCTCCTATTTGCAGGCTCAATGTAACTTACACAGTACCGTAAAGGCATACGCCAAGTGCGGTTGAGAACAAATACAAGGTTATGTTGTAATCGAATAAGGTAGGTGTGTTTCAGGCACCATGAAGGTTGAAGGGAGGGAAGGTTGTAAATTGTCCAGAACGATCATTGGTAATGCTGTGTTGCCGGATGTGGGATTTTACGTTGGATCGGTGGGGTAAGTCTTTTTGAAGAGGTTGGTTTTTAATGATTTCCCAAAGTTTAGGTGGTCATGGATTATTTTCACAGCTTTTGGGAGTGTGTTCCATAGTTGTGCACTTAAGTAGGGGAAGCTTGAAGCATGGGTTGTTTTGTATTTAAGTCCTTTGCAATTTGGGTAGTGGAGGTTTAGGTATGTTCGTGATGATCTGGTTCTGTTCCTGGTTGGTAGAACTATTAGGTCAATCATGTATCCTGGGACTATGCCGTAGATAATTTTATAGACTATGGTGCAGATTTTGAAGATGATCCATTCTTTGATTGGGAGCCAGTGCAATTTTTCTCGGAGGGGTTTAGCATTATCGAATCGTGTTTTACCAAATATCAGCCTGGCTGCTGTGTTTTGGACGGTCTGGAGTTTTTTTGTGAGCTGTTCTTTGCATCCTGCGTAGATTCCATTGCAGTAATCTGCATGGCTCAGGACCATTGATTGAATTAGGTTTCAAAAAATTTCCCTCAGGAAGAAAGGTTTTATGCGTTTCAGTTTCCACATTGAATAGAACATTTTCTTTATTACTGAGTTTACTTGGCTCTTAAGGGTAAGGTTGTGGTCGATTGTGACGCCAAGTATTTTTAGGCTGTCTGAAATAGGGAGGGTGTGTACTGGGGTGTTTATGGTTGTTGGTTTATACTTGTTGTGTTGAGAGCAGAGAAGAGGATAAGGCAGTGTGTTTTATCAGTATTCAATTTCAGTTGGAATGAATTTGCCCATGAGTCCATGATGTTTAAGCCTTCCTTAATTTCATTGGTTATTTCTGTCAAATCATGTCTGAAGGGAATGTAGATTGTAACGTCATCTGCGTAGATGAACGGGTTGAGGCCTTGCTTGGATAAGGACTTTGCCAGTGGGATCATCATTATATTAAAGAGTATTGTGATAGTGGGGATCCTTGAGGTACTCCGCAAGCAGCTTTCCCTACGTCCATCTCAATAACAGACTATGGACTTTTCTCCAGGTTTTTGTACCGGTACAGGTAGATATCTTACATTTTCTGAAGCAAAGAATTCAATAAATCTTTCCACTATGGCCTTGTCCTCCCTGAGTGCCCCTTTTACTCCTTCATGATCTAATGGTCCCATGGATTCCCTCACAGGCTTTCTGCTTCTGATGTACCTGAGAAAGGTGTTACAATGAGTTTTTATCTCTGTGGCAACTTTTTCTTAATATTCTCTTTTAGCATTTTTTATCAGTGAATCTAGCTTGCCAGTGCTTATATTGCTTCTTATTTTCTTCAGTCAGATCCTTTTTCCATTCTTAGGGATGTTCTTTTGGCTCTAATAGCTTTTTTCACTTCACCTTTCAACCATGCTGGCTGTTGTTTGTTCTTCTTTCCACCTTTGTTACTATGTGAATACATCTGGTCTGAGCTTCTGTGCTGGTATCCAAGCCTGATAAATCCTAACCTTTGTGGCCAATCCTTTTAGCTTCTTTTTAACCATTTTTCTCAGAAAACTCACAGAAAACAATTTACAATTTCTCAGGTCTCCCTCATGCATTACTATCATCTTAGCTGATCAGTCCAAAAGCTCTCTGAAAAAAATACATTTTCAACTTCATCTTAAACTTTGTAAAAGAGCCCCCCCCCCCCCACACACACACAGATATTCACTGGGAGCTGATTTCTTTAAAAATGGGGTGCGCCAATAAAAAGCACTTTCTTGCCTTGAAACTAGGCAAGCTTTAGTTGAAGCTGGGAGTGCCAACCTATAAGTATTAGCACTTCATAAGACCTTTCCTGGAGTATAAAGGCAAATCATATGTGTCACATAAGAAGGGGATGCCTAAAAAAACACCTTATGAGTTGTATAAAATTTTGATTGTAACATCCTAAATTCTATGGGGAGCCAATGATAGTAAATATAAAGGAGCTTAACATGATTCCTCCTTTTTAATCCCCCCCCCCCCCCAACAATCTAGTCCCATCATTCTGTAATGTCCACAGGTGCTTAATCAAATAGCAATTAATACTCACATAAGCCACATTTCCATAATCCATTTGGAGATTAATAGCAAATGCAAGAGAGCCTGCAAAACCTCCTCCTCAAAATATGGTCAAATGGCCCACAACAATCCCAATGCAAACCACAAACAGGAATCCAAAATAAATCCCAAGTACCGGAATGACTCACAAACTTGTACCTGTCTTCCCAACAGCTGAGACACCATTGAAGGGCAAGGCAAATGACCATCTAGCCAACAAGTCCTTGTTTTCTCAGTGTTCAAATTTAAGTGTTACTGCTTAAGCCAACCAGTAACCACTATAAGACAGTCCTGTAAAGGAGTGAAATCAGGAGCATGTGAGATATCATCCACATACACTTAAACCCCAACATCAAATCATGAAAACTAATGGGACCAAAAATATGTTAAACAATAGAGGTGATAAAGATGAAATATGTTGAACTGGGAATTTGGTAGCGGGTCCTGTACAAAAAAAGTACATCCTATTAGAAAGAATTTAAACCAATCCAAAACCTGCCCCTCAACACCCAGTGTGGCTTCCCTTAATCCTTCCAGTACAGCACTGTTCAAAATCAACACCTTTACTTAACCTAGGCATCCCAAGGAGCAGCTGTAAATCCTGATACTGTATTTTTTTTCTTCACTCAAACTTTACTATTGATATTGGTGTTCTATCTGATCTGTTTTAGTTTTAAACCATAACCATACATCCAATCTTTGAAAAATCAGGATTTACATGCTTATGGGGCTCATTTTTGAAAGAGAAAAACATCAAAAAAATGTCATAAAGAACCATTTGGACATATTTCTTCTCAAAACATCCAAATTTTCGAAACTTGTTTTGCAGACGTCTTATCTATGCATTTTGTCTGCAGTGCATCCAAATCACAAGGGGAATGTTGGGGGCATTTCAAAGGCGGGATTAGGACGTGCCTAACATTTGGATGTTTTACTGCCATAATGGAACAAAACCAAAACGTCTAGGGCAAAAATTTCAACAGTTTGGTCTAGACTTGTTTTCATAACAAATAAGACACAAAAAGGTGCCCTAAATGACCAGATGGAGGGATTCAGGGATGACCCCCTTACTCCCCTAGTGGTCACTGACCCCCTCCCACCCCCCCAAAAATGTGAATAAAATAGTACTCATCAGCCTCTACGATAGCCTCAGATGTTATAGCCAGGTCCATTAGAGCAGCATGCAGGTCCCTGGAGTAGTCTATTGGTGGGTGCAGTGCACTGTAGACGGGTGGACCCAGGCTCATACCTCCTTCTACCTGTCACACTTGTGGTAGAAACTGTAAGCCCTCCAAAACTCACCAGAAACTCACTGTATCCACATATAGGTGCCCTATTTGCCCATAAGGGCTGTTGTAGTGGTGTACAGTTGGGGGGGGGGGGGTTTGGAGGGCTCAGCAGACAAGATAAGGAAACAACGGTGAGATGTGTACCTGGGAGCATTTATAAGATGTCCACAGCAGTGCACCCTAGAGTGCCCCAATGATCTCTTGAGATGTCTAGGGGACCAATCTGCTAAAAATGCTGGCTCCTCCGGCATGCCAATGGCTTGATTTGGTGCATTATTAACTTATGCAAGTTTTTTTTTTAAATGGCCTAAAAAGATAAACACACAAAGCACAACACCTTGTTCAAAATGCTATTTTCAAAAAAAGAGAGATGTTTTTTTCTTTTTTCAAAAGTGGGTATAATTTCCTATTCGAATTTGGTATGTTCAGCACAAAACGTCCAAAGTCCAATTTAGATGCACTATCAAAACTGCTCCTCCACATGAAATACACACTAAAATGCAGGTGTATACATGTCCAAATCATGAATACAGCTTCTAAAATAGCTGCCTTTGCATTGTAGTTCTGCTTCACACATGGGGCGTAGACATCAGTGTGAACTACTGTTAAGATGTGCTATTCTAGCACAGGCCTTATGTTAAGCAGTGAGACCTAGTTACAAATATTTGGAGTTATCAGTAAAATAACATGTCTTAATAGTAATTAACATTGATAAATTCTCCCTTCAAAGCAGGGGCGTAACTATGTGGGGCCACGGGGGAATGGGCCCCCATAGATTTGGCCCTGGCCCCCCTGCCGCCAACCCCTTCAACTCTTCTCCCGCCACCAACCCTCCCCTGCCGTCGGGTACCTTTGCTGGCGGGGTCCCCAACCCTGCCAGCTGAAGTCCTCTTCTCTGGCGCGGCCGCGTTCCTGATCTGCAAGGCTTCTGTTTCTGTCAGTCTGATGTCAGCAAAGGTACCCGACAGCGACAGCAGCGGGAAAGGGGGTCAAAAGGGTTGGCGCCGGGGGGGGTCAAAGGTGGTGGTGGTGGCAGTGGCAGGTCAAAAATGGCTGGGGGGGGGGTCGGCAGCGCCGGGGGGGGGACTAAAATGTGCCCCCTCATCTCAGGCTCTGGACCTCCTCTCCTGCTGAAGTCTGGCTATGTCCCTGCTTCAAAGCGTTCACTGTGGATTTTTATACATCGTATCCAGGGAGCAGCTGTAAATCTTAAGACCACCATAAAATTTAGAGGCTTTCCTTTTTGCAGTTGACATGGGGCTGAATCTAGCAATAATTAATTGCTACACCAGTAATGGCAAAGTTCTGAAATAAGTACACTGGATACAATACTTTGTTTCACATTGTGCATGTAGCACAACACAAGTCATTACAATATATACGTGATAGATAGATAGATAGATAGATAGATAGATAGATAGATAGATAGATAGATAGATAGATAGATAGATAGATAGATAGATAGATAGATAACAGACAATGTATGACATATGTAGAACTGGCCTTATATACCATTCTTTGCTTTTGTCCCAGCATAAATCATTTACACATTGAAATAAACCTTAAGAGAACCAGATTTAAAACAAGTTATTTTTCTTAATACTACTACTTCTTAATAAGCTTAGTACTGTATTTTCTAGTTTGAAGATACATTTTGTGGAAAATCCACAACTACAGGTTAATTATGAATGTTTAATTAATTGCACATTTATAACCCGCTTAAAGGGGCATTTTTGATATGATGTCTAAATCCTATTTTGGATGTTTTGCTGAAAACGTCCAAAAATCAAAATGACGAACAAAGCAATTTTTGAACCAGAAAAAAAAATCTCTTTCTTTCAAAATTGGCCATTTCCTTGAAGTTCTGTAGACATTTTGTGTTCAGTGATTTTACTTTTCTGACCATTTCTTGGAAAAAAAAAATCCATCCAAGAGAAAAACACACACACAAAAAAGCTGGGGGGGGGAATGCCAACATTCTTAGTACACTGGACACACAGACATACCAGCAGAGCAGTGGGGCACACTAAGGGGCTCTGCAGTGGACTTTACATAAAAGCACCCAGGTACACATCTCACCATTAGACCCCCTTATACTGTATGGTGAGCCCTCCAAACCCACCAAAAACCTTCTGTACCCAACTACACTACCACAGTAGCCCCTATGGCTTTAGGTGTCACCTATATGTGGGTACAGTAGGTTTTTGGTGGGTTTTGGAGGGCTCACACTTTCTACCACAAGTGTAACAGAGTGATATAAGGGCCTGGTCCCCTTCTCTACAGTGCACTGCACTGACCGCTAGGCTATGACAGGGACCTGCTTGCTGCTCTAAGAAGACTGGCCATAATATCTGAAGCTGTATGTATTATTTCATTTACATCTTTTGGGGGGGGGGGGAGAGGTTCAGTGTCCACTGTGATAGTAAGGGGGGGTCATGCCTTAATCCTTCAGTGGTCATGTAGTCATTTAGTGCACTTTTTTGTGACTTGGTCATGATTGATAGATCAAAACACCTAACTTTTAGCCTGAACATTTTTGCTTTGTTCCATTATGGCAGAAAAATTACCCCGTTTTGGGAACGCCCAAATCCTGCTCCCAACATGCCCCCTTGTGATTTGGACATAATGCAGACAAACTGCATAGAAAAGCATTTTAAAATGGGTTTTGAAAATAGTAATGTTGATGTTTTGGACAAAAAAAACCCCAAAACATCCATCTGCCTCTTGTGCCACTTTTTGGATGTTTTTCTGTTTCAACAATGAGCCCCTTAACTATCTTCATAGCTCAAGGCAGGGCACAAACAAGATCATCAAAGATTATAGAATAATGACAAAAAGTCAGCCTTTCATAACATTTGTTACAATCCAATAAGTCTGATCCTCAGAATATCTAACTAGACAAAGAGATACTATCTACATTACCAAGCTAAATAACAACTAACTTCAGGAGTCAAATTCTAAAAGCCAATTAAAACATGAAGTCTTTAAAGAATGTCCATATAGATATATATATATGTGTGTGTGTGTTATAAACATTTTTAATTAACCTGTTGCATATAACATCTGATTCAACATATTTTCCTTTCACACACACAGGTAACCTACAGAGCTCAAAAAGGGATGACCAGAGATGCAGTATTAAAGATGGTATTTGTCTGGGTAGCAGCTTTTCTTCTGTATGGTCCAGCTATTATCAGTTGGGAATACATTGCAAAGACAAGCATACTGCCCAAAGAAGAATGCTATGTAGAATTCTATTACAATTGGTACTTCCTAATGATTGCATCTACAATTGAATTCTTTACTCCTTTTATCAGTGTTACCTACTTTAATTTAAGTATTTACATTAATATCAAGAAGAGGACTCTAATGCGAAATGAAGAGCTGGCCCATGGCCAAGAAAACTGTGAAATGAGTTTCCAGGGGGAGAAAAAAGGGCACTTAATATTTTTTGTGAAACCTGCAGAGAAGAAACAAGGTGACATGAAAAAACAAGTTATCAGCCTTTCACCACCTAAACATTCTGGTGCAAAACACAAATCGCAGGATTTTGAATGTCAATCACTGGACTTCAATGTAGATCAAGATTTGCCACCCCTTCAAATGGGTGTCCCATCCAAAGAGCATTTCTACAAAACTGTGGAAAATGCTTGCAACAATGGAAGAACTGATATGGCTAGCACAATTGCAAATCGTTTTAGATTATCAAGAGACAAAAGAGTGGCCAAATCTTTAGCCATTATTGTGTGCATCTTTGCAATGTGCTGGGCTCCCTACACTCTTCTGATGATCATCAGAGCAGCATGTCATGGGCGGTGTGTCCAGCATTACCTCTATGAGATTTCGTTTTGGCTTCTCTGGTTGAACTCAGCAATAAATCCTATTCTATATCCTCTTTGCCATATGAGTTTTAGGAAAGCTTTTATGAAATTGCTGTGTCCTGGAAAGGCAAAAATCCACCCTAATATTTTCATGTGAAACACGATTTTATATTCATTCCAAACTTACTGGCTATATTTATATTGACATAAAACTTTGTATCTGGCAAGAACCAGTCAGAATGTAGATATTTCAATATTTATGTCTCATAACTCAAAATATATTTGATCTTTTCCTTTTTTTATTGTGGAAATTTGGAACATAAGTACAGACAAGACCAAGCATTTGCTTACACTGCAAAGCAGACCAGTAAAGAAATCTTAAACTATGAAAAATATTAGAAGAAAACAATATACCAAATGCTAAAGTCCACAAATTTGGGGGAGGAAGACCATAAGATTATTAAGAAGAAATATCAATCAGATGGTCAAAATGAGGCAAACAGTGAAGAGATGATTTCCTTGACTTGATCATTACATTATCAACCCCATTAACTATAACCCAGTTGTTCCTAATGGTGCTAACAATGATAGAACAATTGGTTGATGAACAGCCAAGGAGATAGTCAATTGTTCAGGATGAAAAGATACATACTTTGCTAGCTTATATTTTACAAAACATTTACAGGGGAATTTCAAGAAGAATAAGGTCCCTAATCATATCCCCCTTGGTCATAACAACAAAAATTCTCACCTATGTTTCTGAGTTTCCCTTGTGATATCAGGAAAAATCCAGGTGTTACTGTTAAGAAACAAATCATCCCTGTGTTTAAAGAAAAAGCACAAAAGCCAATCTCTATCAGCCTTTAATACAAAGGAAACCATTAAGGTTGATGGATTCACTAAATCAGAGTCAGATGTCTGTAGTATATCAGATCCTTTAACAAAATGAAGTCTTATTCAACATGTTATTTTAACTAACTTGCAATGTTTAGAAACATTTTAAAGGCTCAAATAACTTATCCGAACAATTGTCAGCTCAGGAGGGTGTTACTCTGGCATGAATCCTGTTTCACATAACGCTTTATCAAAGAACCCCCTGGAAAACAAACATATAAAATGAATATGTATATTAATTGGCGAGATGTTATCTAGACAAAGATATGACAAAAAACATGTATAGAAGGAGGGTGGGTACCATACAACTTGTGGGGGGTGACAGTGGTGTGAATTAGCTATCACAGGGCTGGTTTGGGTGAACACACAAACAGGGCGTAAAGTTATGGTACACTTGATTATATCTTGCAATAGTAGCAATGTCGTATGCTTAATTCTATGTCCTTGCAATATGGCCTATATTGGGTGCAATAGCAGACCAGTACGAGTTAGATTGAATAAGCATAAATCACACATTACTATAGACAATATTCAGGCTCTACTGGTGCCCCATTGGACCCTTAAACATCATACTGTGAAAGATATGTTTTAGAGAATACTAGACAGTATTGATGAAGGGTGGGAGGTCGGTCATTATGAGAAAATGTTAAATTATTAGGAACAACATTAGATTTTTTTTAATTGAATTCTGTAACTCCAAAGGGTCTCCATGCAGAAATTGATCTAACCGTGTTCTCTGTGATTGGTGGGTAAATTATTAGTTGACTATTTAAATTGATTCCTTTCACACCAGCACCATCTTGGCGAGTTAAAGCACTAGCATCGGCAGGATGGATCTGGCAGTTTGAAAGGTATAAGATAGATTTAGCAAAGTAAGTTATTTGGAAGTTATCCCATAAATATACATATTAATTGTATATGTTTGTTTTCAAGGGGGTTCATTGATAAAGCATTATGCGAAACATGGCTCATGTCGGAGTAAGACCCCCTGAGCCAACATTTGTTCAGATAATTTATTTGAGCCTTTAAAATTTTTCTAAACATTACAAGTTCAGTTAAAATAACATGTTGAATATGACTTCATAGTTAATGGAACGGATGATGAGATTGGTAGATGAAGCCTGATGATAAAAGTTTGTTTCATCAAGTACCATCACTGAGGTTCCCTTTCTAGTTAAAGTAAAAAGTTTTACATAAGTTTGAGTGCAACATTGTAGCCATATTTGTTTACATATATTGTATTTGGCTACAATTTACAAATTTGCCTGTGGCGGAGAGTTTATCTAGTGTATCAGACACATCCAGAGCCTCGAGTTCATTAGATGTAGGAACACTTTCAATTGGAGGGTCTTTTACTAAAGATTAGCTCGAGTTATCTGCAGCAGGGCCCATAGTCGACCTGATGACTGAGCTTGCTAGGCAGTCCCCTACTGAAGAGGTTGGAGGGCTCCTAGCCCAAGCAGGTGAGACCTGAATCACTTCCATGAGTGAGGGAAGCTGATGGCCTTTGCAGAAAGTATTATTGTGGGTTCGACAGAGATTACAGAAGGGAATCAAGGAATCGTATCTCCTGCAGTTTCCGTGGAAGTTCAAACTTTCTGTATAAGCAATGAAGGTCAATTACCTGAAATCATTATGATGTACTAATCGAAGATCATGTAGTGGAATGTAGGGGATTAAATAATAGGCAAGATAAGAGGGTTCTTCAGTGTTACGAGTCTTAAAAATGGTTAGCCGATTTTTGAATGAGATCTGGTAGGATATGGGCAGCCAGTGAGCATTTTTGAGAAGAGGTGTTACATGATCAAATTTTGGGAGTCAGTTTGGGAAGTAGTCACTGAATTAGGTCAAGCTATATGCCCCCAGATAAAAATTCTACAGGGGAAATATTTTGCTCAAGATATGAAGATAAATAGTATTGAAACTGAAAGTATGAAAGAATTGTTGGCTGAGATTAAAACTTCAGTTTCAGCTCTGCAATCTATGGATATGGCTTTGATCAAGAACAATGCAATTTTGAGCTTGAATGTTGAGGCTTTGGAAAATCAAATGACAGTAAGCAATCTATGTATATTGAACTTTTAAAAGCTTCCTTTGAGGTCACCTAAGAAGGTTTTTATTCAATTTATGTCTGAAATTGTGAAAATAAAGCCGGAATTGATTCCTCCAGGAGTTCATATATGCTATTTACCAACTGCTAAGAGAAATCAAGAGCGAGGGTTGAGGGTGGGCCTTCAGATTATATAGCCAGACAAGGTTACAACAGAAAAATATAACTCTTTATTAACTCAAAGGTTGAGGCCTGTTACTTCACAGGTACAGAAAAATGAAGGGTAAAGTCTCTTGAGATTCAGAGGAAATTTGAACGTAGGTCTGTAGCTGACAAGCCCCAAAACATAGTTTACACAGTCTCTCTTTCAGGTGGCAACAAGCACTGGTCTGGCTCTAGCTGGTCCTCATGAACAGGATTCTCACAATTACATATAGATAGTGAAGGCATACGCTATGGGCCCACAACCCAAATTTGGCCCTATCTTTTATACTTCCTGGCAGCTGTCTTCCTGGATTCACCCCTCCCATGTCACTTCCTCTTTGGATGGAACTATGAGGCTTAAGGTGGTTCTGACTCTGTGGAAGAGTATTCTTAAGGGAAAGGGGCAACATCCTACAGACTCCCTCAGAAGGCACCACTTAGGTACGCACTTGCTGAAAGTGTTATTCTGTAAGCTCATGCGTAAGTGGCATAGCCCACAATTGAAAAGGGGGCATATATGTGGGAGGAGCATGAGAATGAGAGTGTTACCCATCAAAGCACACGTCTTATAGAATAACATCAGATGTGCACATTGATTGACGGATCTAGAGGTGCCCTCCCATAGGCGCCAACGTTTGAAAATGATTGGGGGTGCTGAACTAATAACTCACAGAAATTTCCTCTCATCCAAAAAAAGGAATGGAGTGGTCAGCCTGTGTCTAAATTTCAAGAGCAGGGCAGGCAATGTGGACATGGGGAACAATCATGTGACCAGATCAAAAGCTAAGATCCTACTGATCTCTCCTCCTTCCCACCCCATGCAGCTAGCCAGCATCATACTCTCTATCTTCTCTTCCTCCCCCCCACCCCCCCACCCCATTCAGGCCATTCATAGTACTTTCCTCCAACTAGTCCCTCTCTCTCCTCAGCCCATCTATAACCACATTACCTTTTTTCCTAATTTTTGTCACTTTCCATTAATTTTTTCTTCCTCCTTTCTCCCTCTCTACTCCCCCCCCCCCCCCCCCGCACTATTTAATTTTTCTTATTTGGAGATAGAGAGTTTAATAGCTCTCTGCCTGCCCAACTCCACTTTTTAACCTGCTCTGCTTCTCATTTCCTCTTGGATCAGCCTTCTGTTTCCCTCCACTCCCCAATAAGCCCCAATGTATCTCTCCCTAGCCAGATGCCATTCCATATAGGTTTGGCTCTACCATCTCTTCACAAATTCTCATTTCTCACTCTCCTCTACAGGTAAGACTTCCTTTCACTGGTAGGTTTAACTCATCTTCAATTTGTGATTCCCATCCCCCCACAGGAATGGATCACTTCCCTTCTCTGATCTCCCTGTCCCCAGGTACATCCCTGTTTTACAAGACTGGTCCTGCTTCCCCATGCTCTGCACTGCAGTATTTCTCCTGGTGCTCACTGATTACAGGCCAATGGCTACCCCCTACCTGCAGGGTCCACGTGAGATCCTTGGCACATGCCCATCCTGAGCCCTGGAAGCCCAGCAAGGATCACAGCTTGAAACCTTAAACATTACATGCAGAGTGGGAGAACATGTTCCAGCAGCCCAAGACATGGGAACATGCGCTCATACTAAGCCACTGTGCTCTGGACTGCCTGCATGATATTGCTTCAGTGACTAAGGAACAAATATCCAGCTCAGGAAGCAGATTTAAGAGCTGAGAGGTAGCTGCAGAGTTTTACCAAGAGCAAAGAGGGGAGCAAGGATTCGGCAATTAAGCAGGGGAAAAGCCAGGGAGCAAAAACAGGGAATACACACAGTTTGAGAGACATTCGGGCATATTTTCAAAGCACTTTGGAAGGCTAAGTGCTTTGAAAATATGCCTCAATATGTCCCTTGCTCCCCCTCCCCCCCAAAAAAAAATGTCAGTGGTCTCCTGCCACCTCTTCCTGCTTCTACTGCTGTGCTACTTCTTTAGGCTTAAGAAGCCCAGTGCCCCACTAAACCCACCATTTTTGCCTCCTGTGGGATATAATGGGAGAATAATATTTTTGTTTATGAAGAATAGGAACAGTGTTACTCATCATTCCCTCTCAGTTCAGTTCCTGGCCATTGTCCCTCTCAATATCAGAGCTGCCAAGAGAAAGTAAGTTTTAAAAGGGAAATTTTCAGTTCATGGTATTCCATGCTTCCACAACCTCTTCCTTTCCCCCCTGTCTTTCTAATAAAATATCTTATTTACCCTAGTGACTACAAGACTGGAATAAAAAAGCAAATAGCAGCAGCCACCCAAAACTGACAAAGCCCAATTAGCAATATTATATCACCCACCCAGTGATACTTGAGATTGATCAGGTGTGGGGAGCAGCTGATAATTTTCAAATGTTTGTGATTATAGCTATCCTCTTTCTCTGTTTTTTTTTATTGACTTTCTTTTCCTACCTAGTCTTACCCCTTTTGCCATCCTTCTCTTCACCAGTCAGTGCTTCTTCCCTCCAACCTGATCCTCTCTTCTCAGAATCCTTTTCTGAGCTTCTCTCCCCTATCAGCCCTCTCCTTACTAAGTCCAGCACTGACACTCCACTTTATCTTTCTGCTTTTCTTTCTCCAGCTAACCCCTCACCCACTTCTCACATCTCATGGCACCATTCCCCAAACTTGCTTTCACTTAAGCTCATTCTCCCCTTCACAGCTCAAGTCTCTTCTCTTAGCCTCTCTTCCCTTCACAAACTGTCCTCCAGCAATCATAGCCTATGTCTACCCTTCTCCCTCTCCCTCAGCACCACTATCAGACTCTTCTCCATCCCCTTCTCAGTTCTTTTCCTCCTCCTTTTGGTTACTCCCCCAGACCCTGACAGCAGTATATCTTCTAGCCGGTATCTTCTTTTACAAGTAGCCTCCCTCCATCAGTTCCCCTCCCAGCAGCTCTTTCAAGTTCTCTGAACCATTACCTTTCTCTGCCCCTCTTCAGCACGCCGCCTCCTCCTCTCTATGATTGAGCAAAGACAGGGAGCCTGTCTATCCTATGCTGCTGCTTTTCTCTGCTTCCTGCTATTAACCCATTGGTCAGATATTCCTTGGCCAGACAATAAGCTGCAGGGGAAGCAGGACCAGTAACTTAGGAAACCAGGAGGTTGGATGAAAACAGGAGAAGGGGTGAGCCTATCTAGCCCATTATATGGGCTGAGACCAGGAGGCAGAACTTGCTGGCAGTAGGTGGAGATTGCTGCCATTTTCATTCACCTAATGTAACGTGGGGTTAGGGAAAGAAGATAAAAACAAAGTGGTAAAATGGGGATTTACTTGTGCTGGTGAACATTCCGCCAGTCAGCAATGTAGCTTAGAATTTTGAGAAGGGTTTTGGAATGGGAAGCTAAGGAGGGGTTACCTGGGAGACGGGGCTGGCTGGCAGTTGCAGAGAGGTTCTGGCAACTGAAGAGAGTGGATGTGCTGTTTGATGTGGGACAGGCAGTGTGGAATTGAAGGAAATTAAAAGTTTTAGGAAGTGAGTTTGGCTGGTAGTGAAAGTATTGAGGTGAGAGTGATAGTAAAAGTGAGATTGAGAAAGTGAGATTTGGGAATTTTGTGTAAATGTGGAGTGAATAGTGAAGAGAGTGTGTTGGACAGTCTGAGAGAGAGGAGGTGTACTTGGTGATGTGGAGAACTGTATGGTGTTTGAGAGTTTTTAATTTGAGAGATTTTATAGTGAAATTGGTTAAGGCTTAGTGGGAAGGTTACAGGTTAAAAGAGAAGATTTTTAGGGTGTTTTAGTGGGAATTTTGGGATTTTGGGGGTTAAGGGGCTAATTATAAGGGAAACAGGGGAAGGGTCTAGAAAGGATTGTTTAGGAAATAGTGTAGGTAAGCAAGAGTTAAGCATATAGGGATAGGGGTTAAGTAGGGGTAAGTTGTGGGATAATAGGGGCACAGCTTAGGTTTAAATTGAATGGTTTGTGAAATGATGATATGTATTGTGAATAAATGGTGAAAAGAAGAAAACTGCCAAACACACCTGTGTTAGTGCTAGTTAGGGAATAAAAAATTTAGGTAGAGAAGGAAAGAATCTGACAGAGAGGGAATTTGAAATTATTTTTTTATTTCTTCAGCCAGAAGGCCACAGTGAAAAAAAAACAAACCATTTGCTTCCCTGAAGTGCAGAATCCTTATTGACTTAAACAGAGTAGATAGGGTCTTGCTTCCATTTACTTTAAATTTAAGGAAAGGTTTAGGAAGAAGAGTCGTGTACACATTCTTCTGAAGATGACTGCAAGGGCCCCGACGCAAGAAAGATTTCGCTGCACGTTTGGGAGAAAAGAAGTCTGAAGCATCAGCAGCTAAGTGACTGTGGGGGAAAAACGGACTGGGGTAAAGGATAAGGGAAAAGTGAGAGAGACTTACCTGGGAAGGGAAAAGGAAAAGAGAAAGGAAATAAATAAAGCACTTACCTGTTCCTGTAAAAAGTGAGTGGAGACGTCTCCTGAAAAACATAAAAGTTGACACAAAGTATCAAATTCAGAAAGAAAGTTAACCAAAGGGGCATTAAGAAGAGTTTAAAAGGGGAACAGAACTAAGGAAAAAGAAATGTAATACTTATCTGACTTCTTTAATCTGATGCAGAGGTGTGAATTCCTGGAAAGAAAAGAAAGTATTTTTTTAGTTGACTGTTGGGTTTGTTGTACAATTTTTAATTGCATTGAAATTACTTTGTCTATTTCACTGAAAAAGGGATACTAATAAATGTTACTTTGTTATTGATAAAAAAAACCTGTTGCTGTCTGGGTTTGTACGCTCAAGCAAGCAAGTATCCTGAAATTTAGTTTCATTTCCTCGCTGAGTCCGAGTGGCTGAGTGACGTGGTTAGTTATTGTACCCACTCCTCATTCTTGGTGTCAGGTGTTCCGACCAGGCTGGCACGACTACAACCATCAGGCTGTTGGAACACTGTCATCTTATACATCACACTCAAGAGTGTGGGGGTGGGTAACACTAAAACAATAGCAAACGCTACTGAAAACAATAGTCAAAGATTATTAGAAATAAAGGGCAGCCTATGTGTGGTCTATTCTGTAAAAAGTATAAAACTGTTCCGCTTGGATAGACAGTGCCTTAAAAGGTGGAGGTCAAGAGGGGTTTTTTGGGTTTTTTTTAATTACTTATTTGATAGGTTTTTAATTTATTTGAAAGCTTCCCATGGGTAGATATAAACATCAAGAAATAAACATTGAATATCACTAAAACAGCTTAAAAAATGATTGTAGCTGGTAGAAACAGCACTTATAAACTCTGTATTTTGTGCTCATTTTTCTACATTGTTCTATACAAACCAACTTCCGCAAATTACTGAAAACACATCTTTTTGATAAAATCTACGGAAAGAACCAAAACATATAAAATCCACACTCACTGCTCCGTTATACATCAACACATCCACCTAAGAATTCTCAATCGTGAAATCACACCACACTCTTACCTTTAACCAAAGAAAATGTATACCATAGGCTATTCGTTTTATATGCTATATATTGTCCTCAGAATCTCTAGTTTCTCGTTGTTTTCCTTTCAATGTTTCTATGTTCTTTTCCATGGATATATTCCTTAACGATACTTTGATTTGATTTGTTTTGTATAACTCTTCACAATGTTATCCATAACCGAATTGGAACAAAATGTAATTTCCATTATTCATAATGTATTGTAAGCCACTTTGAGCCCGCAAAAAGGTGGGAAAACGTGGGATACAAATGCAATAAATAAAATAAAATAAATAATACAGATAGCCAAATTTCAGTTAGGATATCCTATTTCCTGATGGGTTCCATTTTAGCTGTTGCTGTAATCTGCCTTGGGAAACCTGGTGTTATAAAGATGGAATATATTGAAATTAAATGGAAGCAAAATTAAACTCTTCTGTCATTGGGGCACATGGAATCACATCATCTGTTTTGTAGAAGTCTACATTTTAGATATACAAATGGATTATTCTGTTTCAGGGATAAGTGATTTTAAAAGTCAAAATAAAAATAAATATTTTTCATGCAGATCTCTTTTGTTTAAACATAACTAAACTGGCTATAAGCCCCTAATGCAGTCCATTGGTTTTCTTACATTTTGTTCTTGTGATGACTTGTACTGTGCCAAAACTGAAAACTCTTATCTCTATCTGGTCGATAATAAAAGGAGCTCATTGTGAACACTATCCACCCTAAAAGGATGTTTTGTGGCTGTACTTGAGGAATTGTGATATTGAATAAATAAGTATATGTTTTTGTTCCTATTCTTGAATCCAACAGTTACATAATCCTTTCAAGAAGGCCAGTTAATCATTTAACTTATTAGTGATACATAATCACAAAGGAATGGTATGGTCACGTTTTCAATGTGGTAATACTAGAGCCCAGCTAAGGCACAGGTTATTTTGAGTTAGTCTTCACTGGACCAAACTTGCTTTCCTTGTGCCATCACCATCCAGCTGGATAGGCAGTGTCTTATAAAGTGGAAGTTAAAGGATTTTTTTTTTAACATTTACATCCCACATTATCCCAAGCAAACTCAGGTTCAATGTGGATTTCATTTGAAAATACAGTAAGACAGAATAATAGAATTCAGTTATATCATGGGAGCAAGTAGATGGATATGTCTGAAACACTTAACACAGTTGAGATTAGCATATTGTGACATTCCACTGTTTATACGCTCTAAATGTTATTTTGACTTGACTTTGTCTTCCCATAACTCTTTATAATGTAACCCATAATCGTACTGTAACACATTGTATTTCCATCATTCATAATGTATTGTAAGCCACACTGAGCCCGCAAATAGGTGGGAAAATGTGGGATACAAATGCAATAAATATATATTCCTAACTGTACATTTAAAAGTCTGTCCTTTAATGATGCCGCATGTTCAGAAATCATAGCAATAAGTATAGACAGTTATTCAAATGTTATCACATGTATAAACCAGAACAGGCATCCATACACACATTGCAAAAGTAAACAACTTCTTCTCCGGAGTACATCCAAAGCTTAATTTTTATTTTCTCATTTCCATCATCCAAAATTAGACAGCAGATGTACAGATCAGCAGGAACCAAAGCAGTCCAAAACAAGTAAAGCCAAAAACAATACAGTTTATACTTAATTGTTCAACCGCCGTTAGGATTCACCTTTGGGTTTCAAAAAGCAAAACCATGTGCATGTAAGGACTGAATAAAAAAATTAAAACAATTTTAAGTCAGGACCTTGACTGGGCCCATCCAAAACTTTAATTTCGTTTCTCCTCAGCCATTCAGCTGTAGACTTGCTTTTGTGTTTTAGATCATTATCTTGCTGCATGACCCAATGACACTTCAGCTTCTGCTCATGGAAAGATGATCAGATGTTCTCCTTCCTTCAAATAATGGCACGTTTTCCAGGTCCTGAAGCAGCAAAGCATCCCCATACCATCATCCTACCACCACCATGTTTGACTGTTGGTATGATGTTCTTACTGTGTAATGCTGCATTTGCTTTATGCCAGACATAATGGGAACTGTACTACTTGTCTGCCCATAGTATATTATCTCAAAAAGCTTGGGGATCAATGTGAGATGAGCCTCAAGGCTTGCAGTTCTTTGGATGTTCTTCAGGGATGTTGTGTGACTTTCTGGATGAGTTGTCACTGCAATTTGAAGTTAGTTGGCAGGACGGACACTCCTGGAAAGATTCACCACAGTTCCTGGTCCTCAATATTTGGAGATAATGACTCTCACCTTCATTCAGTGTAGTCCCAGAGGTATAGACATGGCTTTGTAACCCTTTCCAGACTGATATATTTTTTTGTCATCTCTTCTAGAATTTCCTTTTGATCGTGGTGTAGCATTTTTGCAGAAACCTTTTGGTGACTATTTCACTTTCATGGTAAGGTTCTTACTGAGCTTTAGATTCAACAGGGCTGGCTGCAAGCTAGCCTGGCTGCGTTCAATCAGCAGAGATGTAATTATCAATTAAATTTGGTCAATTGACTGATTCAGTAACTAAGAGGATAGTTACTTTTTCACATGAGTGATATGTGTGTGTTTGATAACTTTATTCCTTAAATAAAGGATGTAATAATTTAAATATTATGTTGTGTGTTTACTCAGCTGCTTTTTGTCTAATATTACATTTGTTTAATGATCATAAACCATTCAGTGTGACACATATGCAATAACAGAGGAAATCAGGCAGGGGGAAAATCTGTTATTCTTCCTCATTAAGAATTTAATGTTTTGTTTTAATATCCCTTCTCATCAGTGTTTCCACTGTAAATATTATAAATACATTTATTGATTTATCAGCAAATCTTAGGTTTTCTCTCAGTGTAAGACAAAATAAAAAAATACACATCTGAATGTTGTGAATGACTATGATAAAATATGAATATGTAGAATCTGATTAATCAATGTACACTCTACTCAAACAATGTGCACATAGCCCTATTAACACTGACAAATGTAGACAGACTTATACGGTCTGTGCCAGAGCCGGTGGTTGGGAGGCGGGGATAGTGCTGGGCAGACTTATAGTCTGTGCCCTGAAGAGCACAGGTACAAATCAAAGTAGGGTATACACAAAAAGTAGCACACATGAGTTGTCTTGTTGGGCAGACTGGATGGACCGTGCAGGTCTTTTTTCTGCCATCATCTACTATGTTACTATGTACTATGTTACCACTGGTTTCTGTAGTATGTACTACATACTGCCCTGACATTCTAATCTTTGTAAAGAAAACAAAATGGAATAGACTGTGGAATCCTGTTATATGATCTAGTGAAAACAAAGGCAAAAAAAACACTTAAAATCTTGGCAACCTTGAAGATCTTTGGCAACGTCTAGCATCTAACTGAATCTTGTACAATCCATAAATCAAATGATCTGATAAATCAACCTTTCTTTTCTATTTGGTTTCTAATGTCCAAAATATCCTTTTTCATAAGGAGAGCTCTGTAATTTTGAGAAATGCTTTCAACAGACACTTGCAGTAGGAAACCAGTAGGAAGTGTGGACTGGTGATCAGAGATATGAATTGCAACTCAGGAAAGCTATTGCAATGTGCCACAGCAAATTCTGTTCTCTCAGTGACTGTGTGAGACACTGTACAAATTAAAGATATCTCTCTTCTATTTGGAAGCCGCCGGGTACAGAAAGCACAAAAACTGACAACCTGTTTTTCTACTGCAGACGCAGTGACATGTTTCCATTACAACTCGATGGGATCCCAGAATTCTTTCTGGATGAAAGTCTCAATGTTAGTAACCTCCTTTATATATTGCCTACACATGTGGGACCTATGGCCCTAGCAGTAATGAGTCCAAATTATCAATTATCAGACCAGGGCAAAAAAAGTTCTCATCCCCACACTACATTTAATCTACTGAATGGAAGAATAGGATAGTGCAATGATTCCCAAACTTTTTATAATGGCAGAACCTCTAAAATATTTTTCATATGCTGAAAAGCCCCCCCACACACACACACACACAAATTCCATCCAGCTTCTGCTCCCCTTCCCCTCATCCCATCTCTTTTCTCTCCTGCCCTCCCCAGTAGTCCAGCATCTCAGGTCTCCCCCCGCCCCACCCCTGTGTCCAATGTCTTTCCCTCTATCTTCCCTCCCTTCCACCACTTCACCCTCAATCTAGCATCTTCCCTCCCCAACTACCTCATGCTGCTTTGGAGGGGCCTACATTCCCTTTAATTTAGCTGAAGAGCTCCATGCCTGTGCTGCCTGAACAGCAAGGAAGTTGGAGGTGTATGTAAGCCACTGATGCTGGCACTCCCATGGAGTAAAGGGTCACAGGATGAGAGTGAAAGGAAGTAGACTCAAGTATAATATAAGGAGTTATTTCTTAACAGAAAGGGTGGTGGATGAGTGACAGTCTCCCAATGGAAAAAGGATGTTATAATGCCGTTGTATCGCTCCATGGTGCGACCACACCTTGAGTATTGTGTTCAATTCTGGTTGCCGCATCTCAAGAAAGATATAGTAGAACTGGAAAAGGTGCAGCGAAGGGCAACAAAAATGATAGCGGGGATGGGACGACTTCCCTATGAGGAAAGACTAAGGAGGCTAGGGCTTTTCAGCCTTGGAGAAGAGACAGCTGAGGGGAGACATGATAGAGGTATATAAAATAATGAGTGGAGTGGAACAGGTGGACATGAAGCGTCTGTTCACGCTTTCCAAAAATACTAGGACTAGGGGGCATGCAATGAAACTACAGTGTAGTAAATTTAAAACAAATAGGAGAAAATATTTCTTCACCCAACGTATAATTAAACTCTGGAATTCGTTTCTGGAGAACGTAGTGAAGGCGATTAGCTTGGCAGAGTTTTAAATGGGGTTGGACGGTTTTCTAAAGGACAAGTCCATAGACCGCTACTACATAGACTTGGGAAAAATCCACAATTTCGGAAATAACTTGTATAAAATGTTTTTATGTTTGGGTAGCTTGCCAGGTGCCCTTGACCTGGATTGGTCGCTGTTGGGGACAGGATGCTGGGCTCGATGGACCTTTGGTCTTTTCCCAGTATGGCATTACTTATGTACTTATGTAAGGGAGGAAGAAGATTTTGCTTGATTTACCATGGTAGTCGGCAACCTGCAGTGTAACAGTCCCACAGGTTACTGATTACAGTGGTAAATGAATAACACTGCTTGTGAGTCACCCCACAAGCAACATTATTCTAGCAGCCCAGAATATTGTACCATCAAGTGGTGGACCAATGCGCCTGGCTGTGACTGCCAGCTCCACATCCCTGAACACAAATTCCCACCCCATGATCCAGCCTCCCCGAGCACATCTTCCCCCACCCACCACCACCACCACTAATCCAGCCCCCAACCTCCATATCCATACCCCTGTTCCTTAGTGGTCTAGGGGTCCCTGGACAGCAGCAAACCCCAGTGTATGGTCTTTATGTGCCATCATTTTTCTGTTAGTGACAATGCAATGCCATAGGCATGGGTTAATGAGAAAAAGCCAACATGGATTTAGTCAAGGGAAACCTTGCCTCACTAAACTACTACATTTCTTTGAAGGAGTGAATAAACATATGGATAAAGGTGAGCTGGATGATATTGTATATCTAGATTTTCAAAAGGCATTTGACAAAGTACTTCACAAACAGCTCCTGAGAAAATTAGAAAGTCATGGGCTAGGAGGTTATGTCCTATTGTGGATTAAGAACTGGTTAAAATATAGAAAACAGAATAGGGTTAGTATTCTCAGTGAGAAAGGGTAGATAGTGCGGTTTCTAGGACCACTGCTTTTTAACATATTTATGAATGATCTAGAGATGGGATTAATTAGTGAGGTAATTAAGGCCCCCTTTTACAAAATTGCACTAGTGGGTGCCAGTATGGTAATGCCAACTCAGCCCATTCAAAGTGAATGGGCTGTGTCAGCATTTCCTCAAAGCTTTATAAAACTGTGTGTGTGGGGGGGGGGGGGGGGGTAAATTTGTCGATGACGCAAAGTTATTCAAAGTTATTAAATCACAAGAGGATTGTGAAAAATTGCAAGAGGACTTTATAACACTGGGAGACTGGGCATCCAAATGGCAGATGAAGTTTAATGTGAGCAAGTACAAAGTGATGCATGTGGGAAAGAGGAAAACTGAACCATTGCTACATGATGCAAGGTTCCACATTAGGAGTCACCAAACAGGAAAAGATCTAGGTGTCATCGTGGATGATACGTTGAAACCCTCTGCTCAGTGTGAAGTGGCGGCTAAGAAAGCAAATACAATATTAGGAATTATTAGGAAAGGAATGGAAAACAAAACAGAATATTATAATGCCTTTCTTTCATTCCATGGTGTGACTGCACCTTGAATACTGTGTGCAATTCTGGTCACCGCATCTCAAAAAAGATATAGCGGAATTTGTGCAGCGCTGCTTATGCTTTGTAGCGCTATAGAAATGCTAAATAGTAGTAGTAGTAGTAGTAGTAGTAGAAGGACAGTGAAAATGATAAAGGGGATGAGACAATTTCCCTTTGAGGCAAGGCTAAAGAGGTAGGGTTCTTCAGCTTGGAGAAGACAAGGCTGAGAGGAGATATGACAGAGGTCTATAAAATACTAAACGGGGTGAAACAGGTAGACATGAATTGCTTGTTTACTCTTTCCAAAAATACAAGGACTAGGGGACATGCAATGAAGCTAATAAGCAGTAAATTTAAAATTGGAGAAAATATTTCTTCACTCAACATGTAGTTAAACTCTGGAACTCATTGCTAGAGAATGTGGTAAAAGCAGTTAACTTAGCAGAGTTTTAAAAAGATTTGGATAATTTCCTAAAAGAAAAGTCTATAAGCCATTATTAAGATGGGCTTAGGGAAATCCACTGCTTATTTTTAGGATAAGCAACACAAAATCAGTTTTAATCTTTTGGGATTTTCCAGGTACTTGTGACCTGGATTGGCCACTATCGGAAACAGAATACTAGGCTTGGTGGACCTTTGGTCTGTCTCATTATGGCAACGCTTATATTCTTATGTTTTGTTCTTATGTGGCCAAAATGATGATGTTCTCGGGAATAGAAAACTGAAAAATGGAGATACAAATATCTATCTAGTACAATCTTAAGTTTCAGCAGAAAAATATTAAGTGGGCTGCCCAAATTTATATAGGGGTCACTTACTAATTATTAAAATGCTTTAACCATTAGTAGATAAGCTCCCAAGTGATTAGGACAAGGAAGCAAGTAAATAAATGACTAACAGATATCATTGCACTGAACACACTTCATTGCAATAAAGAACAGCTTAAGGTCTCTAGAATTCTTGGCTTGCCTCACAGCATTCAAGTATCATGCTCTGAATTGTGGATCATTATTCAAATACTGAATGCATATAATATAATTTTATTTACAATCTGCACAGATATATGGCATAATATTTACTCCATTGCTAGCCTATGAACAATAGGGTTGATTTAATATCTGTTGTACCTTGCTTCTGAATATTGACCCCTTGTTATTCCAAACACGTTGTTCTGTGTACTTATCAAATGTCAAAGCAGGATTCACTAAAGCACTGAAGAAGTTCATTTCTAATTAATGTTTCTTTTTAATATTTATGCACACTAATTTATAGAATAGGTGCCCTTACACATGTGAATGTCACAAATTGGCATTTATATGCTAGGTTTTATTCTATAAAATTGCCATGCTAGTTGTTTGGCACATAACAAATATGTTGTACCACATGGATCATGAGGGTGCCTTAATGCCATTATAGAATTGGCACTAAGCACACTTCTGTATCTCATCTACATTTAAGTGCCACTTTATAAAATTCCCCCCTTTAGTTTCTAAAAGTTTCTAGGCAAAACTAGATCATCATCCATACAGGCAGACCAATGGATAAAAGGACACTCAACAGGCATTTTAGTGGAATAAAACATGCATAGGCCAGGGGTACCATGGCAACAGAAGAAAAAAAAACTGTAAAGACTGCAAAGCTATTCCCTGGCAATGAAAGAGAATGCTACTGCAACAGCACATACCAGGTCATCATAATCCGTATTAAAAAAAAATAAAAAAACGGGGGGTGGGGGGGGGGGGGGGGGGAGACCTTAGAACATAAGGCCAAAGGTCCTTCAAGCCCAATATCCTATTTCAACATGGTCCAATGATCATCACAAGTATTTGGCATGATCTCAAAAAGCAGAATGATTCCATGCTACCAACTCCCAGGGAATAAGCAGTGGCATTCCCCAAGTGTTCATTAATAACAGGTTATGGACATTTTCTCCTGCAACTGTTCCAACTGCTTTTACCAGTAACAAATTCCACAGCTTAATTATGCATCGAGTGAAAAAATATTTTCTCCAATTTTTTTCTAAATTCCACTAATATCTTTCTTGAGACGCAGCAACCACAATTGCACACAGTACTTAAGATGTAGTCACACAATGGTGTGATAGAGGAATTACTATGGGGTACTTTTACTAAGGTGTGCTGAAAAATAGCCTGTGGTAGTTTAGACGTGTGTTTTGGGTGCACGCAGAATGATTTTTCAGCTCACCTGCAAAAAATGCCTTTTTAAAAATTTTTGCCAAAAATGGATGTGTGGCAAAATGAAAATTGCCACGTGTGTGTTTTGGGTCTGAGACCTTTCCACCAGTCATTGACCTAGCAGTAAAGTCTCGCGTGGTAATAGCCTATCCGTGCCAAATGCCACTTGGCATGCGTAGCTGATGTGCAGCAGAAATAAAAAAAAAATATTTTTCAGGCACACGTAGCAGTTCCAAGCCAAAAATGAAATTACCACAAGGGCCATGAAGTGCGGTAACTCCATTTTGGTGTGCATTGGGCATGCGTAGATGCTTACACAGCTTAGTAAAACAACTCTATTCCATGCTGTTTGCTTTCATTGCTACTGCTGAACACTGAGCAGAAGATTTCAATGTGTTGTCCTTGCTAACTCCTAGATCCTTTTCCAGATACTAACTCCTAACCTGAATCTAGCATCATGTAGCTATAGTTTGGATTATTCTTCCCTGTGCACGTTTATTTATTTATTTGGGTTTTGCCTACACCTTTTTCAGTAGTAAGGTGAGTTACATTCAGGTACACTGGATATTTCTCTGTCCCAGGAGGGCTCACAATCTAAGTTTGTACCTGAGGCAATGACCAAGATCACAAGAAGCAGCAGTGGGATTTAAACTGGCCACCTCTGGATGTCAAGACCAGTGCTCTAACCACTAGGCCACTCCTCCACTCAGTTGCTTTACACTTCTCCACATTGTTTCATCTACCATCTGGATGCCCAGTCTCCTCCAATTTCTCACAACCTGCTTGTGATTCAACAATGTTGAAGAATTTTGACAACTGCAACTTGATCACCTTACTTGTTCCCATTTTCAGATCATCCTATATAATAATTCTCACCTCCAACATTCTATCCTGCCTGGGACCGTGGCTCCTGTGGTCTGCTAGGCACCATCAGTGACCTGATCCCCTCACGCCCTTCCCACCGAGTTCCAGACTCCGCCCTCCCTCCGATTTCAACACGCCCCCCTCCGCATTACGGACCCCTGGACCCCCTGCCACGACCCTGTCGAAGCCCCCCCATTCCCAACAAAAACACTCCCCCACCACCGTCGTGTACCTGTGCTGAGGGGGGACCCCAACCCCTGACAGCCGAAGTCGTATTCTCGGCTGCGCGGCGTTGCTTGATGAATGATCATCTGTTCAAGTTTCTGTGCGTGCACCTGACGTCAGACGCACGCACTGAAACTTGAACAGATGATCATTCAACAAGCAATGCTGGCGCAGACGAGAACAGAACTTTGGCTGTCGGGGATTGGGGTCTCCCGTCAGCACAGGTACACAACGGCGGCGGGGGGTGGTTTTCAGCGGAAAGGGGGAGTCAACAGGGTGGGCGGAGGGGGGTCAGGGGTCCGTAACACGGAGGGGGGGTGTTGAAATTGGAGGGAGGGCGGAGTCTGGAACTCGGTGGGAGGGGTATGAGGGGGCATTGAACTGGGTGGGTGGGATGCTGGAAGGCCTTGAACTGGGATGGAGGAAGGCCTTGAACTGGGTGGGAGGGGGGGTCTGGAACTCGGAGGGGACAGAACGAGACAGCGAGGGAGGGTGGGGATTGCCTTTTTTTACTAGTTTATAATATGTTTAAAAAAACCACCTCTCTCAACCCAATACACATCCATGGAGCACTGCAGTTTTCTCAATGGAAAAGGGTGACCATTTAATCCTAGTCTCTGTTACAAGATGCCACTAAGTGCCCTATTTGAAGTTCGGCATGCAGGAAAGCATAGTTTTAGAAGTACTTAGTCCTCTGATGAAGCTTGGTATATGAGTGAAATGGAGAGCCCCGTTGGGTAGAAGCAAGCTAAGTGCCTTTTGAACTATTATAAATAGTATGTGATGAAGTAATTCTAAGAATAAAGAAGTAATTCTTGGATTTAAAAGCCAAGGTGCAAGATTTTGTGTATATCTTTTAATAAAACAATGAAAATTATTCAATGAAGAGTGCACAATAGCAGAATTAAAGAATTGAAAATTTAGAGGGTTTTCTGACCAATGATATGACTGGAGTCTGATGAGCTGGCACAAAGATATTATACTTCCTGCTGAGCCAAGACATCCGAGGTCTTTTCCTCCACTTAAATTTAATAGTTTACAGTTCACAGGAAGAGACACAGAAATGAGATTGAATTTTCAGTTCATTGTTTTGCTATTCACAAGTGATTTTGCTGAAATAGTTTCTGCATTGATTTGGAACAGAGCTGAAAGTTAGACATTTTGGTCTAGACCTGTTTCAATCATGACAAAGTCACAAAAAAGGTGCCCTACATGACCAGATGAGCACTTGAGGGATTAAGGTATGACTTACCTTATTCTCCCAGTGGTCACTGACCCCCCCCCCCCCCCACCCAAAGATGTGAAAGAAACAGTATATACCAGCCTCTATGACTGCTTCAGATGTTATGGCCAGTTCCTGGTGTAGCCTAGTGGGCAGCGCAGTGCACTGTAAAGAATGGGACCCAGACCCATATCCCAAACTATTACACTTGTGATGGAAAGTGTGAGCATCCAAAACCCACCAAAAACTTACTGTACCCATATATAGGTGCACCTGCAGCATAAAGGCTATTATAATGGTATATAGTTGGGTACAGTTGGTTTCTAGTGGGTTTTGGAAGGTTCCCCATACAATATAAGAGGGTACCAGTAAGATGTGTAACTGGAACCTTTTATGTGAAGTCCACTACAGTGCCCTCTAGGATGCCCCACTGCTCTGCTGGGATGTCTATGTAGCCAATCTACTAAGAATGCTGACACTTAAACATCCCAATATCTTGTTTTTCTGTGTTTTTCTCTTGGATGTTTTTTGTTTTGTTTTTTTCAAAAAAATAGTCAAAAAAGAAAAACACACTGAGCACAAAACATCTACAAGACGTGTAAGAATGTCTAAGAAATGGCTATTTTCAAAACAAAAAGAAAGACATTTTTTCTAGTTCAAAAATCGCTATGTTCATCACTTGATTTTTGAACCTTTTCTGCAAAATATCTAAAGTTGGATTTAGACGTCACATCGAAAATGCCCCTTCAAATCAACTGGTTCACCTTTATCCAAATTTATTCAAACCTTCAAAAGGTAGCAGATTGGTGAGGTAGTATTTCCCTTGCCTAAATTCATGTTGATTCTGTTCCATTAAACTATGGCTATCTACATGTTTAGTAATTCTGAGGGTGAATGAAAAGTAATGTCTCCATCACCTTAATTCATCAGTAGGCATTATTTTTCATTCACTCTCATAATTACTAAAAATGTAGATAGCCATAGTTCAATGGAACATGATAACACTAGACCTCACAGGGAACATCACCAAGATAGATTTTACAGTCTTACCCCATCTGCCGTACAGCTCAGATGAAGCACCATGCAATATCTATCGTTTTGCAAAATTGAAGGTATACCTTCAGGGACTTCTGTTTTGACTTGAATGAAGAGATGGAAAGGACTGTGAGCAACTAGTTGAAGAGACATGATGTGCAGTTCTTTCATGATGGCTTTCAAAAACTTGTCAGTTATTGACAGTAATGTGCAGTGAATGGTGGTAACTATGTAGAAAAGTAAATGCATGTGACAGAGCAAGTTTCAAGCATTCTTTTTTGTTTTTATTTATTACAGTATCTTCATTTAAAGTGGAGGCATCATTTTTCATTCAACCCTCACAGTACTTTATAACATTTGCTGCTATTTTGCCTGACAATATTCCCTTTAGAAAATTATCTCCTTTTCCCTTTTATTTGGAGAGGCTCATTTTTTAGGGTTTTTTTCTAGTTATGTATTTTAATTTTATTATATATCCATAATGAATTATTCTAGTAAGGATTTTCATTTGTTTTATATGCTTTATGTATTTACACTATCTACATCATCAATTACTATCATTATGTACTCCCCTTCCCCTACCTGGATTTGGTCAGGTAACTGTAGCTGAGCTGAATATCCTAGGATGAAGAATCAAACTGTGTCTTTTTGTATGAAGTGAATTTGAATATTTAAGAATGCCCAATAGGAGCAGCTGCAGACCAACGCACCACAATACACATCAAACTTGACCAACAAACAGACATGGCTTCTCTACTGTATGATATTAATATGGCTAACTGGGCTACAAACTACCACACTCATAGAATGGAACAAAATCCTGGTACTTATTACAGCGAGACATCACTCCCAATACCAACCGGAACAGACAAACCACAATCCCCACAAACCAGGAACCAAAATGCTAACTAACAACAAAAAGACAAACATGAACACCATTCAACATGACCAAAAGGCAGAAAAGGATAGAATGCAGCGACAACTACAAACTATTAGGCATACCAACATAAAGCAGGACACATATGTTCCCATTCCCATAGGCTACATAAACACAAGGTCAGTAGTCGATACGTCAGCGATAATTAGAGACTGAATAGAAGCAGAACATCCAGGTCTGCTGTTTACAACAGAAACATGGCTGCACCTTAAAGACAACCTGATATTGCACGACCTATGTCCTATCAGAATATAAAATAATACAAATCAACAGAAACAAAAAGAGAAGAGGCAGAATTAATATACAAATCCCTCTTCACAGTGGAGCCTGTTGCCGTACACAAGTCCCAACAATTGAAATTTTGGTGTGTAAGATAACAGATACAACACTAACTAGCAAGCTATGCTGTGTATATTTTTATCACTCCTCCCCCCCAGGAAGTTGGTCCAACACCCAAGAAGACATTATGGATTTCATATCAAACATTTGTACAAACTTCACTGAAATCCTTCTACTAGGAGATATTAACCTACACTTAGAAAAACAACATGACTCCAATACTAGAACACTAACAGATTGCCTGAACCAATGGGACTTTAAAACAGTACAAGCCACCTCATCGCTTACAAAGGGCCGCCAACTAAACATACTAGCTCACAATTTGTCAGCCAATAACAACCACATAATAGCAAATCACAACTGGGAAGAGGTATTATGGTCGGACCACAGAAAACTCACATTTACACTACAATGGAAAAAGAACGGCAAAAACAGAAAACCACAAACAACACATACTTACACCACGAGAGGTAAGGTAAATATCCACAACTTCTGGACCACGGCACTGAAAGGACAAGCAAACATGCAACCCAATAGCATCTACTTCATGAGAAACTGGGATGAAATAAGCGAAAACACATTGAACAAAATAGCTCCAATCAAAAATCTTGGATAAGATCAAAAAAGTCTAGACTTTATGAAAAATTGGGCTACAACCTTCAAACTCAAACTAAACAAAGGTACAACCAAGTTCCTGGTATTATCCAGCTCACAACAACTAAAAATACTAGGAATCATTCTCAACAAACACCTTACCCTAAGTATCAGCAATCATATTTAAAAGCTTCAGAAATCTGTGGAAACTGAGAAGGATTCGAGACTACTTTCCCAAACAATCATTTTGCCTAATAGTACAATCGCTGATACTGTCCCAACTAGATTATTGTAAAGCAGCATATATAGGGTGCAAAGAAAACATACTGAAATCATTGCAGACCATTCAAAATATGGCAGCTAGACTGATACTCAAAAAGTCAAAATACGAAAGTGTAACACCATTATTCAAAGCACTACACTGGCTCCCAATCAAGGCACGACTAATTTTCATATCCAGACCTTTATTTTCAACATTGTTTGGCATGTCTTCAAACTGCATGCTAGACCTGACTGATCTATTCCCAAGAAATGAAAACCCAGAAAGTACCTACTACTTCACCTACCAAACTGCAGAAATATAACATACAAATCCATCTACACAACTGGATTTAGTTATCTGGGATCCAAATGGTGGAACTCAATACCCAAGATCACAAGAAGCATTACAAACTACCTCCAGTTCAGAAAAGATCTAAAGACCTATCTTTTAGTACATTTTATGGCTAGCGACATCGAAGACATACACCATCTTGGAACTGTAACATACCAACCGTAATGCTGCCTAATTGAAAAGCGTAATGTCATAAACATCACTAATTTCCACAATTATAAATTGTAAGCCACTTTGAACAGAAAGTTGCTTTTGGATAATAGTGGGATACAAGAATGAATAAATAATTAAATGAACTACAGCATTTGTACTGTGTTTCCCCGAAAATAAGACACTGTCTTATATTAATTTTTGCCCCCAAAAATGCGCTAGGTCTTATTTTCAGGGGCTGTCTTATTTTTCGGGGAAACATCGGGATTGGATCGGGGTTGGCCCGCCCGCCCTCCGTCGCTCCCGGAACTAACCTTAAACGCCTCCTTTCACCTTCGCAGCAAGCAGCAGCAGGGCAGGCCACTCCTTCCTTCCGTGTCCCACCCTCGCCTGACGTAACGTCCGCAAGGGCGGGACACGGAAGGAAGGAGAGGTCTGTCCTGCTGCTGCTTGCTGCAAAGGTGAAAGGAGGCGTTTAAGGTTAGTTCCGGGAGCGACAGAGGGTGGGTGGAGGGGGGGCCCGGTGGCGGCCTTGTCCGGCTCTCGGTGGCCCTGCTTTCAAACAAAAATTTGCTAGGTCTTACTTTCGGGGGAGGCCTTATATCTACCAATTCAGGAAAACCTCTACTAGGTCTTATTTTCGGGGGATGTCTTACTTTCGGGGAAACAGGGTAGTAATGCATACAATACTTTAAATGATGAATTGAGAAGACACATGAAGAACTAGATAACATCAACTAAGACTGAAGAACTGCCTGAAAACCCCCTTAGTCAAAAAAATAATGTAATCAATGCAACAGTTTGGAAAAGTGGTGCAGGCTACCAGCTTCATACTTGCTGGAGTGAAGGAGTAGCCTAGTGGTTAGTGTGGCAGACTCTGATCCTGGGGAACTGGGTTCAATTCCCACTGCAGCTCCTTATGACTCTGGGCAAGTCACTTAACCCTCCATTGTCCCAGGTACAAATAAGTACCTGCATATAATATGTAAACCGCTTTGAATGTAGTTGGAAAAACCACAGAAAGGTGGTATATAAGTCCCATTCCCTTTCCCTCCTTTCAAAGACAAAGTCATATCCAAAATAACTCCCAAACTGCATCTCTGAACAACCAGCTTTTTCACTAGCTAGTAGGAACTGGTAAGAACACACGCAAATACTAACAATGCCCTCAATATGTTGTGGGTTTGTTCCCCCTAATATTTAAGAGAAAGATCAATTTCCCCTAAGCCTAATTCATGGAAAGGAACCAATGTAGGAAGACTGCAGGGTCATCAGGACAATCCCTCACTGTGCATGCTGAATATTATCAGCATAAACGCTCTAAAACATATTAAACTTTGATAATATCGATCCAAAGGGGCAAAAAACACCGATATAAAATCTGGGGACAGAGTCCAATCTCAGATTTCATTACTCCATCTCACTTGTTGATGAGAGCCCAGGAGAAAAGAGTGAAACTAATCTGAGACCTCTCTCCTCCCCCCCCACCCCCCTCCCCAAGCATCTAAATGTTTGTAACAAAAAAAAATCATGTTATACAGTATCAAAAGCTAAGGATATATTCATGGAGACAAAGGAAAAAGCTGTCAGAATCAAAATAAAGAAACAATAAAGGTCTCCATGTTATAAATGTTCAAACCATTGTGGACAAACCTTTCTAGGAATAAAAATTGCATCAGCAGTGGCTAAAGTGTATGTGCTGTTTGCAATGCCTCAGTTTTCCCTATGTTTTGCTTCTCTTGGATACCTGCAGTCTCTTCCCTTGTTTCCCTGCAGTTTTTCTGTTCAGCCTAAGGCTCTGTAACCAGTGTTCATTGTCCACTCAAATGAAACACACAGCATGGAACTTCAATACCAGCTAAACACAGCTTTTGCATGGATTCTCTGCATTAAGATGGAAACTCTACTGCCAGCTTGCAGAGCAGTTTAAAACAACCACCATGAGTGTCCTGTACCATTAATTAAGATGCTAAGGCACTACCTGAAATTACCTCTAGTTTTCTTACTATTTAAATTAATCTCAAAGTCACACTTTACCTAACAAACATTGTACTCCCCAGTGGAAAAAGACATTAAAATATCAGATAAAATATTTATTTAAAAAAAAAAATGAAACAATAGACCAAAATGTATGGCAAAGTTTAAAAAAAAAAAAAAAGGATGGAAATAGCGAATTAAGGGAGGTTAACAGATAAAGGCAGTGCTATTCTGTCAGGAACTTGGGTTCTTCCCCTAGGAGTACCAGTTTATACAGAACTAATGATTTGGACAAAAGTCTGGGGCCCTTTTACAAATGCTCGCTTACTACAGGTTAAAATTCACTTCTGCAGGGTGCGCTCAGGCAACATTCCATGCAACCAATCCCAGGGCAAGCAGTGCATTCCCTCATGTCTATCTCAATAGCAGGCTATTGGCTTTTCCTCCAGGAACTTGTCCAAACCTTTTTTGTAAATATATATATATTTTTTTTCTTTTTAATATTGGGCCCAAACATAGCCAGGGTTACACAGTATCAGAGTCCTGATCTCTGTTCATGAATTTTGACTTGGTGTGGAGTTCATTTCTCTAATTATTATAAACTACTTATCCTCTCTGTTGTTTAGCTAATAGTTTTTTCTCACATTACATAAGAAACGAGATGTCATAGATAAGGCCCAGTTAGTACATTCTGTCTGATCATTGCCCCTCCCTAACACTGTTCCAGTTCTAGATACATCTTAGCTGTTAGATTTTTTTAAACCCACTCTACCTGCTGTTACAATGTAATTTCATTGCGTGTCCTCTGGTCTTTGTATTTTTTTGAAAGAATGAAAAATTGATTCACTTTTACCCGTTCTACACCATTCAGGATTTTGTAGATATCAATCATATCACCCACCGCTGCCATCTCTTTTCCAAGCTGAAGAGCCCCAACATCTTTAGCCTTTCCTCTTATGAGAGGAGTTCCATCCTCTATCATTTTGGTTGCTTTTCTTTGAACCTTTTCTAATTCCATTATATCTTTTTTGAGATGCGATGACCAGAAATGAAGACAATACTCAATGTGAGATCGCAACATAGAACGACACAGAGGCATTATAATAATCTGGGTTTTATTTACCATCCCTTTCCTAATAATTCCTAGCATCCTGTTTGCTTTTTTGGCCACCGTTGCACACTGGGCAGAAGATTCAGCGCATTGCCTACAATGACACCTAAATCATTTTCTTGGGTGCTGACTTCTAAGGTGGACCCTAGCATCAGGTAACTCTGATTTGGATTATTCATCTCAATGTGCATCACTTTACATTTGTCCATATTAAATTTCTTCTGCCATTTGCATGTCCAGTCTTCCAATTTCTTAAGGTCTTCCTGCAAATTTTCACAGTCCGCATATGTTTTAACAACCTTGAATACTTAGTGGAATGCAGAGCATAGTACAAGAGGTAATGGTGTTTGATCCACTGGGAAACAGTGGTCATAACATGATCAAATTTGATCTATCTAAAGTCACTATGGAAATCTACTCTTGCAGCATTTAATTTTCGAAAGGGTGACTATGATAAAAAGAGGAAAATGGTTAAAAAGAAGCTAAAAGGATTGTCCAAAAAAGTTAGGACTTTAAATCAGGCATGGACATTGTTGAAAAATACCATTGTGGAAGCCCAGACCAGATGTATTCCACATATTAACAAAGGAGGAAAGAAAAGCAAATAACTGCCAGCATGGTTAAAAGCCAAAAGAGCATCCTTCACACCTTCACCCATGGAATTTCTATCCATAAGGATTTTGCGCTGCTGTTTCATGTACAATGTTTATTTTGTTTGATACAATTCCCTCTTTAATATATAGTGTAACCCCCTCCAATTTGATTCACTCTATCATTGCAAAATAATTTGTACCCTAATAACACAGTGGCCTATTGATTCTCTGAGATGCCTATTTCATCTACCTATTCATTTAGTACTATGTACTCTAACTCTCCCATCTTATTTTTAGGCTTCTAGCATTTGTATACAGACACTTCAAATTGTGTTTTTTCATGGGAGCAGAGGGGGATCCCTCCTGCTCCTTGCCACTGGACCATTAGCCTTCAGTAGCGAATAGAATGTTGAGTATTATTAGGAAAGGTATGGAAAACAGGTGTGAGGATGTTATAATGCCATTGTATCGCTCCATGGTGCGACCGCACCTTGAGTATTGTGTTCAATTCTGGTCGCCGCATCTCAAGAAAGATATAGTGGAATTGGAAAAGGTGCAGCGAAGGGCAACTAAAATGATAGCGGGGATGGGACGACTTCCCTATGAAGAAAGACTAAGGAGGCTAAGCTTTTCAGCTTGGTGGAGACGGCTGAGGGGAGACATGATAGAGGTATATAAAATAATGAGTGGAGTGGAACAGGTGGATGTGAAGCGTCTGTTCACGCTTTCCAAAAATACTAGGACTAGGGGGCATGCGATGAAACTACAGTGTAGTAAATTTAAAACAAATTGGAGAAAATATTTCTTCACCCAACGCATAATTAAACTCTGGAATTCGTTGCCGGAGAACGTGGTGAAGGCGGTTAGCTTGGCAGAGTTTAAAAAAGGGTTAGACGGTTTCTTAAAGGGCAAGTCCATAACCCGCAATTAAATGGACTTGGGAAAAATCCACAATTCAGGGAACATGTATAGAATGTTTGTATGTTTGGGAAGCTTGCCAGGTGCCCTTGGCCTGAATTGGCCGCTGTCGTGGACAGGATGCTGGGCTCGATGGACCCTTGGTCTTTTCCCAGTGTGGCATTACTTATGTACTTATCTGCAGCATTCAACCTTGTAGATCATACTCTTCTACTCCACAGACTTCAAGAAATTGGAATTGAGACAGAACCCTAATCAGTTCCACTCATATCTAAACAACAGATCTAATTCAATATTATTCAATAATTCTCTGTAATTCCCTTTTTACTCCCATGTGGCATCCCCCAAGGTTCAATCATGGATTCTATTTTATATACAATACAACAAAACAGTGGGTAAAAAACCAGGAGTTCCAGAGTGAAGATGAACCAAACTTTATTAATCAGTATATTGACTCGACACAACGTTGTGTTTCGGCCAAAGGGCCTACATCAGGAGTCTACAAATAAAAACAAAATATAAAAGAATATAACACTAAAAACAAATGATAATACATATATAATCTGAAAACTAAGCAAATATCAAATGAGAAAATAAAGAACAAAACAGCTAGAGCATTCATATGTCATGAAACATGAACATCTTGAAAGTAAATAAAGCTTAAAACATATATATAACAAATATAAAATTTAAAATTTAAATGCTATGCAAATGTGATGTGATTTTAAAGTGAAAAGCTATTTTCTATTTTATATAACATCTTCCTGGCTCCTGTAGCAAGACCGATACACAATCATTGGATTTATCTTCATTTATCTATGTGAACAGCATATAAATTTTGGCAACTTTTGATTCTACTCAACTTCATGAAATCTCAGCACTTCATAACAAACTCAACATTGTAGCAGACTGGATAAAATCTCACAAGTTGAAACTCAATCTGGATAAAACTAAAACTTCTTTTCCCCAGCACCCTGAAACTCATCTTGAAACTCCTTTATTACTCGCTGAAACAAAAGTTACACTCACTGAAACATTGAAGATATTAGGACTAATTCTTGATAATTAAGTGAGCTATCATCAGCATATATCTACTTATAAAGAAATCATTTTTCAAACTTAAAATGCTTCACTTCATTCACTGTCAACCAAAAATCTCTATGCATTCTAGTCCACACTCTCATACTAAATCAACTAGATTACTGTGATGCTGTTTATCAAGGTTTAGGCATCACTGACATTAAATGTGTTGGATTATTTGTAGTAAATAATTAGCAGATTTTAGTACACACAGCTTCAGCTTTAGAAATGTTAATTTCTTTCTTCATCTCTCTCTCATTCACCCCTGAATAATTCACTGCTGAGTCACTTTAAAGTTGAAGTAACAAAACATCTGTTTACTCACAGTTTGTAGTTAGATTATAATCAGACAGGCTTATATATACATATTACTATACATTTGTATTATCAGCTCCTTCCATGTGCTTGGATGGTAATGGATGCTCACACCACCATAGATCCTCTCAGGTTAGGAGAGATCATGAGCTCCATGTGCTCCATGTGCTGCATGTGCTGCATCTATCCCCCACAGGAAGTTGCATAGCTGTGTGACCTCTCTAAGTAATTCACATCAGAGGTCACAGAGTAATCACAGAGAAATAATAGGTGACAGGCAATGCATGTAAAAATACAATACATTCCAACAAACCCCTTCTCATGCATAACTGTCATGCAATTATTTATTCATACAAAGTCCAAGCTTTATACGCAGATTCACAAAATGTTCTCTGGGTAACGGTTTGGTCATGATGTCAGCTGTCATCTCACTGGTGTGACAATAGTGTAGACTGATGACCCCTTCTTTTGCCAACTCTCGCACGTTGTGGTATTTCGTTGCGATGTGCTTGGTGCGTGACTGAACCTTGTCATTCTGTGACAGTCGGATGCAGCTCTGATTATCTTCCATTATCTGGATTGGTCTCTTTTCAGCTATTCCAAAATCCAGCATAAGTTTTTCAATCCACATCAGTTCTCTGCACGCTTCCGATACAGCCACATATTCAGCTTCTGTAGAAGACAAACTCACAATACTTTGTTTATGACTGGCCCATGAAATTTGTACATTTCCATACATAAACACATATCCACTTGTGGATTTATAATCAGAATGATCCCCTGCCCAATCTGAATCACAGTAACATATTAGTTTTGGATTACTATTGGCTGAAATCTTTAATTTACAATCAATGGTACCCTTTAAATACCTTACCATCCTTTTAACTGCAGTCCAATCTGATTTGGTAGGTGAGCTGACCCTTCTGCTCAAAATTCCTACTGCATTTGCTATATCAGCCCTGTATGTGGTAGCTAGATATAAAAGCTTACCTATGGCTGATCTATATTGGATGTTATCTGGTAAAGGTTCTCTTACTGTTTCATCCTTCAGAAAATCAGTGATCATGGGAGTGCTTACAACTTGGGCATCTTGCATACCTAAACTTTCAATAAGCTCATTTATTTTCTGCTTCTGGCTTAGAAGATAAGAACCATCATTTTGTTTCTCAATTTCTATACCAAGATAGTATGACACATTACCAAGTTCTTTTATCTCAACATTGTGGTTTAAACACTTTACAATGTCCTTGTACTCTTGCTCACTTTTGCTTGCAATGAGCAGATCATCAACAAAAGCTAAAATGTATGCATATTGTCCATTTGTGCACCTAGTGTACAAGCATTTATCTGCTTCACCTTGCTTAAATCCTAAATTTGTCAATATTTCATGCAATTTTCATTCCAACATTTTGCACTTTGCTTTAATCCATAAAGACCTTTGTTTAATTTACACACTAGCTGTCTTTGTTTTGTATTTATGAAACCTGTTGGCTGTTCCATGTACAAGTCTTCAGTTATTTCTCCATGAAGAAACGCTGTTTTCACATCAATGTGTTTGACTTGCATGCCTTTTGAGACTGCAATGCTCAGAAGTGTTCTGATTGTCGTGTGTTTCACTACAGGTGCAAACACTTCATCAAAATCTTCTCCATATTTTTGAAGATATCCCTTTGCGACTAATCTGGCTTATACCTTTCCACTTTTCCTTGTGCATTCCTTTTTAACTTGAATACCCATTTGCATCCTATAGCTTTCTTGCCAGGAGGTAATTTTGTAAGAATCCAAGTATTATTTTTATCCAATGCATCAATTTCTTCTTGTGCAGCTTTATGCCATTCAGCAGCTTCTTCTGCTGGCATTTTCTCAATCTCATCCCATGTTAAGGGCTCTTGAGCTTCTGCTGACTTTGTTAAGTAAGACAGTCTTGGGGGTGGAACACCTTTGTTTTCCCTGGATGAGCGTCTGACAACAGGTTGGTCTGACCTTTCCGCATCCTCTAAATCTGAGAGTCCTTCTCCAATTGATTCCCCTTCTCCAACTGTACTGTCTTCTTCAATGATCCTTTCTGTGTCTGTTTCCTCTGCCTGTTCCTCGTTAGAAACAGATGAGTTGCTTTCAGACATCTGCCTTGGTATGGCATTTATATACACTGGCATGTCTATTATGGTTCTAGTTTCATATTCTGGATGATAAGGCTCATCTGGGATAATCCAGCCTTTATCAACCCTTTTGTTTTCATCAAAATATGTAACATGTCTTATGCCAACAATGCCAGTTTTCAGATTCAAAATTCTATATCCTTTGTGTCCTGGAGCATAGCCAACTAAAATGCCCCTTTCTGTTGTGGAATCCAGCTTATGCCTTCTTTGCTTTGGTATATGAGCATATGCTGTACTTCCAAATGTTCTTATGTGTGACAGGTTTGGCTTCCTACCATGCCATGTCTCATGTGGTGTGCGCTCAGCGCCTTTAGTTGGCATTCTGTTTTGTAGGTACACTGCTGTGAGAATGGCTTCCCCCCATAGTCTTTTAGGGAGATTGCTATCTGACAGCATACATCTGGTCATTTCCACAAGTGACCTAAATTTTCTCTCTGCAACAGAATTTTGCTCTGGTGTATAAGCTACTGTTGTGATATGCTGAATGCCTTCTTGTTCTAGAAATGTGCGCATGCTTTGTGAAGTGAACTCACCACCATTGTCGGTCTGAAGAACCTTTGGTTTTCTTTCAAATTTATTGCACACCATGGCTACGTATTTCTTCAGCATGTCTGTGACTTGACTTTTTTCTTTCAGCAAATAGGCCACACAGTATCTAGAGAAATCATCCAAGAATATTAGCACAAATCTGTTATTTCCCAATGATGGGATATTAAACGGTCCACATAAGTCACTGTGTATTAAGTCCAGCACTTTATTACTCCTATTTCCTGTGTATGCAGGAAATGAGGGTCTCACACCTTTTTGAGTAACACAGTCTATGCATTTCTCCATTTTACCAGCATCTGCACTTATCTGAATGCCGGTGGCCAGTTGCTTACTGTAAAGATCCTGGATCACCTTAGAATCACGATGTCCCAGGCGGCGATGCCAGATTTCCAGACTACATTTACCATCATTCTTCCTTACTTGCGCCAGATGTGAGGCTTCACCTGAAATGTTCAGCTTATAAACATCATTATGCATAAAAGCTTCAGCATACACTTCATCATTTTTTAGAGATTGTGCACTTACTGTTTTCAAAATGAATCACAAATCCCTTCTTATCTAATGTAGATACACTAAGCATATTGCAAACTGCTTGGGGAATATACAAGACATCACTTACAGGAATTTCTTTAACTTCATTAGACACTTTGCATTTTAAGAATCCAATCCCTTTTGCTTGGATCTTAGCAGTCCCTGCGTTTGCAGTTTTAAGAATACCTTCCTCTGGACACATTTCCTGAAAGAAATCTTTACAATTGGTTAAATGGCATGTGCTCCCTGAATCCAAAATCCAAGTACTTTCATTTGAATTATTATTTACCATAGTCAAAGATTTTTCTGCCATTAGAAAGCCCTTGTGTTTATCTTTGTCCTTCATACATTTCCTGGTTTGAAAATTCTTTAGTTCCATTGGCTTAGGTGAGCTAGAGGGAGTGTTTGTGTTTCCTTACACCATTTAGATACATGTCCCTCCTTTCCACATGAGTAGCAAATCAGCTTGCCCTTGGGTGGAGTTTTCCCATAGCTCCGCCTTCCTCTGTTCTTTGCCAAGAAATTTGTTTCATTTCTCTCTGACTTGCTTTGAGAACACATCTCCTCAGAATCATTTATTATGCATTCCTGCCTTAGTTTTGATGTTGTCTGTTCAAAAGATTGCCCTTCAATGGCCTCATTTACAGACCTAAAAACATCAAACTTCTTTGATAGTGAGGTAAAAAGAAATGCTCTTTTCAATGCATCACACATGGGAATTCCAGAAAGTTCTAGCTTTTGAAATGAAGACATAAGATGCATAATGTGATCATTACATTTACTTTTATCCCTTAATTTGGTTTCATTCAACTCTGCTAACCAAATTGGTTGTTGCTTTGCATATGTAGTTGCATACATAGTTCTCAGTTTATATAAAATGTCCTTTGGTGTATCTTTTCCCTCCACTAATATGGCTTGTTTCTCTGAGAGAGCTTCCAAAAGCATGCACTTCACATAATAGTTTGCACTGTCCCATTCAGCCATATTTTCAGCTGTTCTGTCTTGGTCTAAGCATATATCTAATCTTTTTGCTCGAAGGAAACATATGAATCTTAATTCCCACTGCCGATAATTAAACTCAGTTAATTTAGGCACCTTGAGAGAATAGAACAATGGTGAATTTCTTCCCTCAGCCATTTTCTTAGCCTTCTGTCTGCTGTGTGGGGGGAGAGAGAGACAGACTGAATCTTTCCTTTAAAACTTAAGAGAAAAATGTGGCCTTTTTTTTTTTTTCTGCCTGGTAATATTTCTCTTCTTTTTCAATTCCTGAGCCCTGGGCCCATAACCCTTTTGTTGGATTATTTGTAGTAAATAATTAGCAGATTTTAGTACACACAGCTTCAGCTTTAGAAATGTTAATTTCTTTCTTCATCTCTCTCTCATTCACCCCTGAATAATTCACTGCTGAGTCACTTTAAAGTTGAAGTAACAAAACATCTGTTTACTCACAGTTTGTAGTTAGATTATAATCAGACAGGCTTATATATACATATTACTATACATTTGTATTATCAGCTCCTTCCATGTGCTTGGATGGTAATGGATGCTCACACCACCATAGATCCTCTCAGGTTAGGAGAGATCATGAGCTCCATGTGCTCCATGTGCTGCATGTGCTGCATCTATCCCCCACAGGAAGTTGCATAGCTGTGTGACCTCTCTAAGTAATTCACATCAGAGGTCACAGAGTAATCACAGAGAAATAATAGGTGACAGGCAATGCATGTAAAAATACAATACATTCCAACAAAATGCCTCCAACATATTCAGAATACAGCAATCAGACTGATAATGGAAACCCATATATGAGATCATATAACTCCATTGTTAAAACAACACTGGCTACCGATAGCACCAAGGATTCCATTTATGCTGGTCTCCCCTCTTCACTCATTGAAATGTCTACAGCAGTAAACATTTTATACACTTCCACTCATTTTGATGTCACTACTCATCATGGCACATTGGCTCACAATTTCTACTCGTATCATATTCAAATTACTCATTATGGTTTTAAAAAGTAGACTACCCTCGACCCCAGATTACCTCTACAACTTACTGGACTCTTACATGGCATCACACTCTCTTCGTTCTTCATTTCAGTCTTTACTTCACCTACCTCTTTCTCTCTGTTCTCCATCTAGACACTACACAACTCAGCCTTTGGAATTTGCTTCCACCTTAACTTAAAATCGAGGCTTCTTACACTAAATTCAAATAAGCTGTCAAAAGCTGGATATTCACTCAAACCTTTTATTCCCAGCTTTAGCTCTGCCTGTTCTCTCCCTGGCCTTTACCTTTTCCTCTAGTTTCTAAAATTCCACTTGTTTTTGCCTCCTTTCCCCTTTCCTAATTTTATACTGCCCTGTAAAATGACCAGTGGAACATTTGATGTGCAATTGTCAGCATATCAAGCATTAGTTAATAAAATTAAATAAATTAAACTACTTGTATTGGTCCACAAAATACAAAGCTCAGGTCCATCTTTTATTCTCATCATGTTTTCTATTCCCTTGGCCCTTGAAATCATTACATCCCCAAAATCAACATCTTTTAGTAATACCATCTTTTTGCCAAAGTCAATATGATTTTGCTCATATGAACCTCTTTAATACTACTGGTTCACATCTATGGACTAGGCAGTTGGTGGGCTCAGGACTATGTAAACCAATGAGGTATGGACTGATCTTATCCTTATCTGCTGCTGTTTTATTTTATTTTAAATGTAACTTCCTCTCTAAGCTCTTCAGATTTTTCATTTTTCTATCTGTACTATTTGTACCTTGTTTTGTGAACCACTGAGACAGAATTCTGATGGGCAGTATATCAAACATATGAACTTGAATTTAGATCAGGTTTTGCCTCTGGGTAAGTCCCAGAGTTGCATGGGAGCTCTAAGGGAGTTCCAAGAAGGCTGGGGAAGGTTTGGGTTGGGGACAGGTGGTAAGGACTTGTGGGACACAGGAGGTATTTGCCAGTGGATTGATGGACTTGTCATCAGTGAGTTCAAGGGGTTGGAAGGTTCAGATAGCAGTAGATATCTCATCGGGAACAGCCAATATTATCAGGGGATTGGGCAGCAGAAGATGTTTTGAAGGGATCAGATGACATCTCATCAGAGAGGTTCAGAAGTAGTAGACTTATCATTGGAAGGTTCAGAAAGGGTCAGATTTGCAATCCCTGGATTGCTGGTAGTGCAGCTGCACTTACCACCTCTCGAGCTGGTTGTAAGTTCAGCTGCTCTATCAGGAATCATGGCAGCTATTGTGCAATACCAATCTGTGCGCTAGTTGTCACAGCTCGCCATACCTCTGCCCTCTCATGCCACACCCAGATCCTGTCCACTTCTGTATCAGGCAGCTAATGTAGGATTTTTACCATGATGGCTGTTTTTTTTAGCATAAGTGACAGTAGCACATGCTACTGTCTACAGGACATGTTAGTTGCCTAACACAGCTTAGTAAAAGGTTTTAGGAGCATTGTGAGGTCTCTATCAATAGCACAGCGGCAGTGGCAGCAGCAGCCTGATAGTCTCATGAAAAACAAAACAGGTTTTCCACATTGAGAATTTTCAACACCTTCAACTTTCTCCTAAAATCAAACATATTAGACATCATCTGGATCTCAACTGGCAGAGGAATTCCAAAACTTAGGTCCAGAAAAAGATAAAGCACAGTCACAAGTCCTATCTTTCCTTGCAGATTTCAGAGACAGAACCCACAAACACCCCTGGTCCTGTGACCACAGTGACCTTACAATCTGGTGAATTGTTAGAGCAAACCAACTCTAATGGAACATCAAGATTTAATACCTTAAAATCAGTCAAATTACTTTAAATTTTGCTTGCCACTTGATTGATAGAAAGTAAAGTGAAGCTACCACTGGGGAAATATATTCCTGTATTCTTGTTCCAGTCAGTAACATTCTGGATGCACTCTAAAGCCTTTAAAGACAAAGCAGGCAGTCCTAAATGCAAGCTGTTATAATAATCAATGGAGGTCAAAAGGACCTGCTGTAACACTGTTTGAAAGTTATCTGCTTCAAGATAGTATTTCAACCTTCTAAGCATTCACAACTTTAAAAAAAAGACTGTTGGACTCTTTGCTTTATATGCAGCCTAAACAGTAACATGTCAACCAACAAACAGAACTTCTTTTTCTGACCAGCCATGATAATCCACTCTAACCCATCTGGCAATTGCCGTTTATGAATAATCATCAAATCTATTTTGTTTTCTAAATTCAAACTAAGACCATGGTCTGAAAGCCATAGAACAAGGGTGGGCAACCATGGTCCTTAAAGGCCACAACACAGTCAAGTTTTCAAGATTTCCACAATGAATGTGCTTGAGATGTATTTGAATACAATGGAAGCAGTACATGCAAATCAATCTCATGTATATTCATTGTGGAAATCTTGAAAACCCAACTGGGTTGTGGCCTTCAAGAACTGTGGTTGCCCACCCCTGCCACAGAAACAAAGCTGTAATAGCATAGACTTGCCAATCTGAACATGTATACCCTGGAGGAAAGGAGAAACAGGGGTGACGGGAAGGTGGTAGAACTAGAGGACATGAATTGAGGTTGAAGGGGGGTAGACTCAGGAGTAATGTCAGGAAGTAGTTTTTCATGGGGAGGGTGGTAGATGCATGGAATGCCCTCTCGTGGGAGGTGGTGGAGATGAAAACGGTAATGGAATTCAAATATGCGTGGGATAAACACAAAGGAATCCTGTTTCGAAGGAATGGATCTATGGAATCTTAGCGGAGATTGGGTGGCGAAGCCGGTATTTGGAGAATAAAACTGGCGCAGGGCGGACTTCTACGGTCTGTGCCCTGATCATGACTGAATAGATATGGAGGGGCTGGAGTGTAAATTTTAAGGGGCTTTGACGTTAGCTTCAGAACTTTTAGTACAGGAACAGTGCTGGGCAGACTTTTACGGTCTGTGCCCTGAGAAAGGCAGGGACAAATCAAACTCGGGTATACATATAAAGTATTACATACCATGCAAAATGAGTTTATCTTGTTGGGAAGACTGGATGGACCATTCAGGTCTTTATCTGTCATCATTTACTATGTTATCCTTTGCAATCATATCAAAGGATACAAACACTTTAATATCATTACTATACATACGATTTTCAAAACTCTTTTTTCTACATACACCATATAGTAGTTGAATGCACAGATTAAACTGTATTGCAAAAGTGCAGAGTCTCGTGAGACTCCATAGGGACATCATGAAAGATGAGGTATGCATTCTTACAATTGTCTACTACATTCTATTAGTTAAGTACAATCAGAACAGGACCTCAGTCCAGAGTGAATACCTAGCCAACTGCCACTACAAATCCCAATGCCTCTAACTGGCATAACCATGTTTTTACAGTAGATATCAAATGTGACTTAAGTCCTGTATCTGAGATGGAACCCAAATTGAAAATGATCCAACAAAGTATTGTCATTTATAAAATCCTGCGACTGGGCTAATATTACCACTTCAATTACTTTTGCTTGCTTCAAATGGAAGGCTTGAAATAGCTTCAATAGCTCTTGGGATCAGTTACAAAGAGTGGAGGAGTAGCCTAATGATTAGTGCAGCAGACTTTGATCCTGGCAATCTAGGTTCAATTCCCACTGCAGCTCCTTGTGACCTTGGGCAAATCACTTAACCATCCATTTCCCCAGGTACAAAAACTTTGATTGTGAGCCCTCTAGGGACAGGAAAAATACCTGTATATATTGTGTGCTGCACTGCATATGTCTAGTAGTGCAAATTATTAATAGTAGTAATACATATATATACATACACACAGAGGATGAATTTCAATGTGAAATTTTACAGCTTTATTTGTTGTTACTATCTACATATCAAACTATGTACATATTGAAATTCAAAGCGGTTGCTGATAAAATGTGTGTGTGTGAATTTTACAGCTTTATTTGCTGTTACTATCTTCATATTGACCTATGTACATACTGCAAATCAAATCCTCCATCGCTAACTCCAGACTCCGCTCCTTCTATCTCGCCACACCTTATGCCTGGAATAGGCTTCCTGAGCCGTTACGTCTAGCTCCATCCCTGGCTGCCTTCAAATCCGGGCTAAAGGCCTACCTGTTTGAAGCTGCTTTCAACTCCTGACTTGTAACTTTTATCTTATCCGTATGTGTCCTTATGTCTGTCCTTCCCTTCTCCTTTTTGGTCCTGTTTGTCCTGATTTAGATTGTAAGCTCTTTTGAGCAGGGACTGTCTTTCTTCATGTTCAATTGTAAAGCCTGCGATTTATAGTAGTAGTAACAGTTGCTGAGAAAGTGTGAGAGAGAGAGTGTGAGAGAGAGGAAATATTGTGATTGGATAAAATGAGAAACAGCACTGGGGATTGGATGAATAAGAAGGAAGCATTGTGATTGGACAAATGAGAAACTGTACTGTGATTGGGTGGATAGGCAGCAAGTACTAGTCAGTGATTGGATAAAATAAGAAACTGCACTGGGGATATTTCTTTTCTTATGTGTTATGGCATAGCTAGTGTTTGTTGTTGATTGGGAATCAGTTACTGTTTATAAGCCAGAATGAACAGTTTAGTAGTATGGGAATTTTATGAGAAATCGAGATTGAAAAGTGACAAACCAGATAAGAAAAATTTTGTAGCAAACTGTAAATTCTGTTTATAATGTGAGATCAGTGGCAATATCACTTCAAGCACCAACTTCATCAAACTTCTCAAGGTAAATATTGTAAGCTACTATGCACTGTCTCCTTGTTAGTGTCTCATTTTCATAAAATTTTCATTTATATGGCGCTGTTTTTGCAGGTTAATAGGTGGAGGCAGCACATATTTCACCAACTACTGCAATTTTGCAAAATGCTGTTATGATTTATATCTGACAAATGATTTAAAAATCTAATTCTAATCCTGTTGCAATGCAGTTGTTATATAAAAATTAAAGACATTTAAAATCACTTAATCTCTCCCTTAATTGCATTCCTTCTGGAGGACACATAGCCAGTCAGTTTTTAGCATTACCACAATGAATGCTCATGAGATAGAGATCCACTACATGCAAATTTATCTCATACATATATGCCTAGGTGTGCTTCCAGAAGAGTTTTTAGAAATGCCAGTCTATTTCAGCCAATCCCAACCCAGTCCTCGGAGGCACCCCTAGTCCTATCAGGTTGTCACGATATCCACAATGAATATTTATGAGTTCATTTGCATGCACTCTGATGCACAGTAGAGATTTTATTTAATTAAAAACTTTTATTCCACTCAATCCAAGTTCTTAGTGAATATCCTGAAAACCCAATGGGACTAGGTGTGCCCCGAGGACTGGGTTGGGAATGGCTGGTCCTTGAGGGCTGCAGTCCAGTCAGATTTTCATATTCATTGGGGAAATCCTGAAAACCCAACTGGGTTGTGGCCCTTGAGGACTGAGTTTGCCCACCCCTGGTCTATCCCTTTGAAAAGCAATAAATATCTGGTTAACACAAATCATATGCTGGCATATCATTCCATTCCAATTCCAAGTTTTTACTTTTTAAAAACAAATAAGAATACTGTATACTTGTATAATTAAGTCCCCCCCCCCCCCCCCCCTGGCTTCAGACAGTGAGGACCAGATGCTCAGAAGTAAACTCGAGCACTAGAGGCCATTAGCGCCCACGTTTACCAGCGCACAATTTTCAGAGGCCCCTGCTTTGGGGGAAAAACAAGCTTGCCCCGGGATCAGCACAAGTTGCATCTTAATAATGAAAAAGCATGTAAACGGGTTCATTTTCCTATTCCCTCCTGATGCTCAGACAACAGCACCCTTCAGAAGGATGCCCTTACTGCAAAAAAACCCTATGCCAGCTGGCATTCAGGTGTCTTGAGAGGCAGTCTTCTGTATTCCTGGAGCCGCCGCAGGATTTGGAGAAAAACAAATAGGTTGGAAGAGGGAAAGAGAAAGCTCAGCCACCTCTTGAGAAGGCAACCTGTGTCCTGGCTTCAGCTTCGTTGATGTGACAGCAGAGTGAGAAGTGCTTGTTCTGCCTGCCTGCCTGCCTCCCATCTCCTGGGGCTGTCTACCCTGCTGCTTACATGCTCAGGATCTCTGCTGTGAAGGAACATGCCAGTGGCAAATCCTTAACCACCGCCACACTGATGCCTCCTCCCCTTAGCCATGCAGACTGCGCATGTGCGAGGCCCCCCCCCCCCCCCCAACCTTATTTTGTAGCAGTTTTGAGCATCGGGACCTGAATTCCAAATTTGAGGCCACTACAGCACCAAATTCAGTTATTGTCAGAGCTCACTAACTTTTTTAGCATGATATTCTCATAGTACAGTTCTCCAAGAACCAGGGTATTTTCATGTTATGCCCATACTTATCCTTCAGTTTTGAACTATGTACTAAAGACTAATGTGTATGACAAAAATCGGTCCAGCCACAATGAAACCATACATCTGACTTTGAAACAGATAAGTATGAGATCAACCCAAAAATGTTAGCAATAAAACAGCCAAATTATTCATTCTTGCTTGCTGTTGAGAAGATGCATTTCAGTAACAGATGGGGTGTGTTTTAAAATTATTGAAGCCAGCCAAAAGAGAACTTGAAAGATAATTCAGTACTGAACTTGCTGCCAAAATTCTTCACCTGCTGTGAAAGAAATGGTCACTTACCATATTCAGTACATTCCCCCATTGCTCAAACTTTGCGAGTCAACCCTTTTATTTGCAGCTTGGCCAACTGGCGCACCAACACAGCCTGCTGTGGTGGGAGAGAGTCAGCCAAGTCTAGCAACTTGTGCACTGAGTCCTGCAAGTACACACTCATAAAGAGCTGGTAAGATTGTGTACAGGACACTAGCATTGAGGCCTAAAATATCTTCCTCCCAAAAGAGTCCAAGGTCCTAGCTTCTCTGCCTGGGGGTGCCGAAGCATAGTCTCTAGAACTCCTGGCTCTTTTGAAAGTGAATTCCACCACCATGGAATGATAAGGCAACTGGGACCGACAGATGGGGGAATCCCAATTCTGAACAAGGACTTCCTGGAGTACCTTATGGAGAGGACAGTCACAGCCTCCCTAGGAGATTCATAGTCCAGGATCTCAAGCATCTTGGCCCTGGGCTTGTCCTCCACCTCCCAACTCGACTCTGGCTTCCTCCACCGAACCCACATGTGACAATGGCGTTGGAGGCTGCATTGCAGGCTGAGGATCAAGCGGGGCTGCAACAGGCGGCAGGATAGGTGCAAGCACCCCTGTTGCAAGAGGCCATCCAGCAACTCAGGAAGACCCGAATACGCTCAAGGGTCAACACCAGGAAAAGCTAGGGTAGCAGCTCCAAGACAGGCCGCAGAACTGATAGGGCTGAGATGGGAGGTAGGTCCTGGTTGCTAGGGGACCGATAGAGAGGGAGCGGTCCTCCCGGTGCCAGCGCTTCTCGGATGCCGAATCCTTTGACGTCCCAGAGCTCCCAGCAGTGTGTGTTGAGGGCGACCCATGGCGATGATTCTTGGCCTTCGCCCGAAGCTCGGCATTGAGGCTTCTCAGTACAGACTAGGACATCAAATCCTCATGTCACCTCAGGTTTGAGTCCAACAGTCAGCGTTGAGACAAGTGAAGACCCACTTGACACACCACTGCACCCAGTGTGCATGGGTCTCGTAGCAGCTCTGCAGAGTTGATACTCCCGATGCCGGTGCAGCCGACGTCGATGCCGACAACCTTGATGCTGTCGTCGAGAAATTAGACCTGGTTCCACAAATTCTCACACTGAGCCTCTCCTGACACCCGGGTCCTCTTCATCTGCAGACAGAAGACAGTTAGCAGGGCTATGGTCAGGCCCTAACTACTGAAGACACCAAGCATGGGGGTCTTTGCCAGAGATGGTCCGATTGCACTGGGTACTGTGCTTGAAGCCACTGGAAACTTTAGTAGACATAGACAGGAAAACTTACGCAGCCAAATCAAATGATGCAATGTTGCCTGAAAAAGAAGCAAGGCACCAGAAAAAGGCAAGGGAAAAATCCTGCCGAAGTCAAGGCCTAAACACAAGGAAAATAAAGGAAATTTAAAACGGAATAAAGGAAAACTAAGAAGCTATGAGAAACAAATGGAAACGTGAACACAGGCACACCGAAAAAGGGTGAAAAGATGCACTGAGAGGCACAAAAAAAAAAAGCTCTTTCTGGACCAGGAATGAAGAGATGCTACAGAAACAGCTTCTCCTCACCATGGTAGAAAAACTGCGGTAACCACGCTTCCATGATGAGCGAGAAGGCACTTGCACATGCGTGGTGGAGTGGCTCTCATGCTCCACAAAGCTATTTTTTTAGCTTGTTACAAGCTCAGGACTAGGCAACACGGGATCGTGTTACCCAATTGTGAAAGTTAAATGGCCTGCTTGTCCTTGGAGAAATTATATTACACATTCTCTACTGCCTTTTCTTCGTGCACAGAAATCTCTTGTAGTTGTTCACATGTGTGTTTTCTGGTTGTGGTTATCATTTGAGTGGAAAGTTATTGAGGCACATACATATATTACACCTCTTAACTTACTTTAACAAAGCGAATGCTACATACCTGTAGAAGGTATTCTCCGAGGACAGCAGGCTGATTGTTCTCACTGATGGGTGACGTCCACGGCAGCCCCTCCAATCGGAAACTTCACTAGCAAAGTCCTTTGCTAGTCCTCGTGCGCACCGCGCATGCGCGGCCGTCTTCCCGCCCGAAACCGGCTCGAGCCGGCCAGTCCAGTATGTAGCAAGACAATACACTTCAAGGGAAGACACAACTCCAAAGGGGAGGCGGGCGGGTTTGTGAGAACAATCAGCCTGCTGTCCTCGGAGAATACCTTCTACAGGTATGTAGCATTCGCTTTCTCCGAGGACAAGCAGGCTGCTTGTTCTCACTGATGGGGTATCCCTAGCCCCCAGGCTCACTCAAAACAACAACCATGGTCAATTGGGCCTCGCAACGGCGAGGACGTAACTGAGATTGACCTAAAAAATTTACCAACTAACTGAGAGTGTAGCCTGGAACAGAACAAACAGGGCCCTCGGGGGGTGGAGTTGGATCCTAAAGCCCAAACAGGTTCTGAAGAACTGACTGCCCGAACCGACTGTCGCGTCGGGTATCCTGCTGCAGGCAGTAATGAGATGTGAATGTGTGGACAGATGACCACGTCGCAGCTTTGCAAATTTCTTCAATGGAGGCTGACTTCAAGTGGGCTACCGACGCAGCCATGGCTCGAACATTATGAGCCGTGACATGACCCTCAAGAGCCAGCCCCGCCTGGGCGTAAGTGAAGGAAATGCAATCTGCTAGCCAATTGGATATGGTGCGTTTTCCTACAGCCACTCCCCTCCTATTGGGATCAAAAGAAACAAACAATTGGGCGGACTGTCTGTGGGGCTGTGTCCGCTCCAGATAGAAGGCCAATGCTCTCTTGCAGTCCAATGTGTGCAGCTGACGCTCAGCAGGGCAGGAATGAGGACGGGGAAAGAATGTTGGCAAGACAATTGACTGGTTCAGATGGAACTCCGACACGACCTTTGGCAGAAACTTAGGGTGAGTGCGGAGGACTACTCTGTTGTGATGAAATTTGGTGTAAGGGGCCTGGGCTACCAGGGCCTGAAGCTCACTGACTCTACGAGCCGAAGTAACTGCCACCAAGAAAATTACCTTCCAGGTCAAGTACTTCGGATGGCAGGAATTCAGTGGCTCAAAAGGAGGTTTCATCAGCTGGGTGAGAACGACATTGAGATCCCATGACACTGTAGGAGGCTTGACAGGGGGCTTTGACAAAAGCAAACCTCTCATGAAGCGAACAACTAAAGGCTGTCCTGAGATCGGCTTACCTTCCACACGGTAATGGTATGCACTAATCGCACTAAGGTGAACCCTTACGGAGTTGGTCTTGAGACCAGACTCGGACAAGTGCAGAAGGTAATCAAGCAGGGTCTGTGTAGGACAAGAGCGAGGATCTAAGGCCTTGCTGACACACCAGACGGCAAACCTCCTCCAATGGAAGAAGTAACTCCTCTTAGTGGAATCTTTCCTGGAAGCAAGCAAGATGCGGGAGACACCCTCTGACAGACCCAAAGAGGCAAAGTCTACGCCCTCAACATCCAGGCCGTAAGAGCCAGCGACTGGAGGTTGGGATGCAGAAGCGCCCCTTCGTCCTGTGTGATGAGGGTCGGAAAACACTCCAATCTCCACGGTTCTTCGGAGGACAACTCCAGAAGAAGAGGGAACCAGATCTGACGCGGCCAAAAGGGAGCAATCAGAATCATGGTGCCTCGGTCTTGCTTGAGTTTCAACAAAGTCTTCCCCACCAGAGGGATGGGAGGATAAGCATACAGCAGGCCCTCCCCCCAATCCAGGAGGAAGGCATCCGATGCCAGTCTGCCGTGGGCCTGAAGCCTGGAACAGAACTGAGGGACTTTGTGGTTCACTCGAGATGCGAAGAGATCTACCAAGGGGGTGCCCCACGCTTGGAAGACCTGGCGCACCACTCGGGAGTTGAGCGACCACTCGTGAGGTTGCATAATCCTGCTCAACCTGTCGGCCAGACTGTTGTTTACGCCTGCCAGATATGTGGCTTGGAGCACCATGCCTTGACGGCGAGCCCAGAGCCACATGCTGACGGCTTCCTGACACAGGGGGCGAGATCCGGTGCCCCCCTGCTTGTTGACATAGTACATGGCAACCTGGTTGTCTGTCTGAATTTGGATAATTTGGTGGGACAGCCGATCTCTGAAAGCCTTCAGAGCGTTCCAGATCGCTCGTAACTCCAGAAGATTGATCTGCAGATCGCGTTCCTGGAGGGACCAGCTTCCTTGGGTGTGGAGCCCATCGACATGAGCTCCCCATCCCAGGAGGGACGCATCCGTGGTCAGCACTTTTTGTGGCTGAGGAATTTGGAAGGGACGTCCCAGAGTCAAATTGGAGCAAATCGTCCACCAATACAGGGAGTCGAGAAAACTCGTGGACAGGTGGATCACGTCCTCTAGACCTCCGGCGGCCTGATACCACTGAGAGGCCAGGGTCCATTGAGCAGATCTCATGTGAAGGCGGGCCATGGGAGTCACATGAACTGTGGAGGCCATGTGGCCCAGCAATCTCAACATCTGCCGAGCTGTGATCTGCTGGGACACTCGCACCCGCGAGACGAGGGACAACAAGTTGTTGGCCCTCGTCTCTGGGAGATAGGCGCGAGCCGTCCGAGAATCCAGCAGAGCTCCTATGAATTCGAGTCTCTGCGCTGGGAGAAGGTGGGACTTTGGATAATTTATCACAAACCCCAGTAGTTCCAGTAGGCGAATAGTCATCCGCATGGACTGCAGGGCTCCTGCCTCTGATGTGTTCTTTACCAGCCAATCGTCGAGATATGGGAACACGTGCACCCCCAGCCTGCGGAGTGCCGCTGCTACCACAGCTAGGCACTTTGTGAACACCCTGGGCGCAGAGGCGAGCCCAAAGGGTAGCACACAGTACTGGAAGTGGCGTGTGCCCACCTGAAATCGCAGATACTGTCTGTGAGCTGGCAGTATCGGGATGTGTGTGTAGGCATCCTTCAAGTCCAGAGAGCATAGCCAATCGTTTTGCTGAATCATGGGGAGAAGGGTGCCCAGGGAAAGCATCCTGAACTTTTCTTTTTCGAGATATTTGTTCAGGGCCCTTAGGTCTAGGATGGGACGCATCCCCCCTGTTTTCTTTTCCACAAGGAAGTACCTGGAATAGAATCCCAGCCCTTCTTGCCCGGATGGCACGGGCTCGACCGCATTGGCGCTGAGAAGGGCGGAGAGTTCCTCTGCAAGTACCTTCTTGTGTTGGAAGCTGTAAGACTGAGCTCCCGGTGGACAATTTGGAGGTTTTGATGTCAAATTGAGGGTGTATCCCTGCCGGACTATTTGCAGAACCCACTGATCGGAGGTTATGAGAGGCCACCTTTGGTGAAAAGCTTTCAACCTCCCTCCGACTGGCAGGTCGCCCGGCACGGACACTTGGATGTCGGCTATGCTCTGCTGGAGCCAGTCAAAAGCTCGCCCCTTGCTTTTGCTGGGGAGCCGCGGGGCCTTGCTGAGTCGCACGCTGCTGACGAGAGCGAGCGCGCTGGGGCTTAGCCTGGGCCGCAGGCTGTTGGGAAGGAGGATTGTACCTACGCTTGCCAGAAGAGTAGGGAACAGTCTTCCTTCCCCCGAAAAATCGTCTACCTGTAGAGGTAGAGGCTGAAGGCTGCCGGCGGGCGAATTTGTCGAATGCTGTGTCCCGCTGGTGGAGAGACTCTACCACCTGTTCAACTTTTTCGCCAAAAATATTGTCCGCACGGCAAGGCGAGTCCGCAATCCGCTGCTGGAGTCTATTCTCCAGGTCGGCGGCACGCAGCCATGAGAGCCTGCGCATCACCACACCTTGAGCAGCGGACCTGGACGCAACATCAAAAGTGTCAAACTCCTCTGGCCAGGAATTTTCTGCACGCCTTCAGCTGCCTGACCACCTCCTGAAAAGGCTTGGCTTGCTCGGGGGGAAGAGCATCAACCAAGCCCGCCAACTGCCGCACATTGTTCCGCATGTGTATGCTCGTGTAGAGCTGGTAAGACTGAATCTTGGACACGAGCATAGAGGAATGGTAGGCCTTCCTCCCAAAGGAGTCTAAGGTTCTAGCGTCCTTGCCCGGGGGCGCCGAAGCATGTTCCCTAGAACTCTTAGCCTTCTTTAGGGCCAAATCCACAACTCCAGAGTCATGAGGCAACTGAGTGCGCATCAGCTCTGGGTCCCCATGGATCCGGTACTGGGACTCGATCTTCTTGGGAATGTGGGGATTAGTTAAGGGTTTTGTCCAGTTCGCAAGCAATGTCTTTTTTAGGACATGGTGCAAGGGAACAGTGGACGCTTCCTTAGGTGGAGAAGGATAGTCCAGGAGCTCAAACATTTCAGCCCTGGGCTCGTCCTCCACAACCACCGGGAAGGGGATGGCCATAGACATCTCCCGGACAAAGGAAGCGAAAGACAGGCTCTCAGGAGGAGAAAGCTGCCTTTCAGGAGAGGGAGTGGGATCAGACGGAAGACCCTCAGACTCCTCGTCAGAGAAATATCTGGGGTCTTCCTCTTCCTCCCACGAGGCCTCACCCTCGGTGTCAGACACAAGTTCCCGAACCTGTGTCTGCAACCTCGCCCTGCTCGACTCAGTGGAACCACGTCCACGACGGGGGCGTCGAGAGGAAGACTCCCTCGCCCGCATCGGCGAAGCTCCCTCCGCCGACGTAGTCGGGGAGCCCTCCTGGGAGGTGGCCGCGGTCGGCACCGCACGCGGTACCGACGTCGGGGACCTCAACCTGGGCGATGGGCCAGCCGGCGCCACGCTCGACGGTACCGGAGGCGCAAGCACCGCCGGTACCGGAGGGGTAGGGCGCAACAGCTCTCCCAGAATCTCTGGGAGAACGGCCCGGAGGCTCTCGTTCAGAGTGGCTGCAGAAAAAGGCTGAGAGGTCGATGCAGGCGTCGACGTCAGAACCTGTTCCGGGCTGTCCAGAGTGGAGCGCATCGACACCTCTTGAACAGAGGGTGAGCGGTCCTCTCGGTGCCGATGCCTACTGGGTGCCGAATCCCTCGGCGACCCAGAGCTCTCGGTGCCGACACGGGGAGGAGACCGGTGTCGATGCTTCTTCGATTTCTTCCGAAGCATGTCACCGGAGCTCCCCGGCACCGACGAGGAGGACGTAGAATCCATCCGTCGCTTCCTCGGGGTCGAGACCGAAGAGGGTCGATCTCGGGGGGGCTGTACCGCAGGAGCCCTCAGGGTAGGAGGAGACCCACCCGAGGGCTCACCGCCACCAGCAGGGGAATGGACAGCCCTCACCTGCACTCCACTCGATGCACCACCGTCCGACGACATCAGGAGACGAGGTCCCGGTACCACCGACGTCGATGCAGCTATCCGATGTCTCGGCGCCGATGCCTCGATGCACTCGATGCAAGGGCGGCCGAGGAAGATGGTCTGGACGCTGACGACGTCGATGCACTCGAAGATCCCGGTGCCGATGCCGACGAAGAGCCCGAGAACAACACGTTCCACTGGGCTAGTCTCGCTACCTGAGTCCGCCTTTGAAGCAGGGAACACAGACTGCAGTTCTGAGGGCGGTGCTCAGCCCCCAGACACTGAAGACACGACGAGTGTCGATTAGTGAGCGAGATAACCCGGGCGCACTGGGTGCACTTCTTGAAGCCGCTGGAAGGCTTCGATGTCATGGGCGGAAAAATCACGCCGGCGAAATCAAAAGCCGAAATGGCGAAAATTGAAGCACCAAAATTTAGGGGGAGAAAAATCTCGACCGAGGCCGAAAGAGGCCTACCCCGACGACGAAAGAAAACTTATCGGGGCAAAAAGCTGGAAGTACGGGGAGGATTGACACGAAACCCGGGGAGGGTTTCCGGAGCACTTCCCGCACTAGAAGAAAGCTTTTCCGAAGAAAAAAACACGCTCAAAAAAAACTTTGGACGCGCGAGGTCGACTTTCCGGGGCTCGACACGGCGAAAAAAACGACCGTACCGAGTGCGGACAAAAGAAGACTGGCCGGCTCGAGCCGGTTTCGGGCGGGAAGACGGCCGCGCGGGCGCGCGAGGACTAGCAAAGGACTTTGCTAGTGAAGTTTCCGATTGGAGGGGCTGCCGTGGACGTCACCCATCAGTGAGAACAAGCAGCCTGCTTGTCCTCGGAGAATGAATGTTACACAAATTGGAAATTAAATTCCCAAACATCTAGTGATAGCATAGATCCATTTTAATAGAACAAACCAAAAGCAAACAGAGCACACTCATGTTTAATGTCTCTTCCAGAGATGTAGGGGAGGTAGAACTAGCAGACCTGGAGGCTGCAGGGAGGTACACTTAGGAGTAATGTCAGGAAATACTTCTTCACAGAAAGGGTAGTGGACGCCTGGAATGCCCTTCCAGGAGAGGTGGTAGAGTCAAAAACTGAGTGAATCCAAAAATGTTTGGGATAGACAAAGGGGATGCCTAAATAGAAAGAGGATGGAGGCACAGCATGGCTGTTGAGGTGTTATGTCAGGGACAAAGACCAAAGCAGGACAGATTTCTAAGATCTGTGTCCTGCAAAAGACTGAAAAAGATTCCGCAACTCTAACATTGGGGGAAACCAAGGCTGATGCTGAATAGACTTCTACAGTCCGTGCCCCGCAAATGGCAAAAGACAAGTGAAGCTTCAGCACCTCCAGTGTTGTAGATCACTTTATCATCACATACTGCGAATGAAGGTGCTATGCAGCTCAGGAAGGAGGGAAAGACATCTTGAGCGGTAAACTGAAAGGGAAAGGGGATGGGATTCGATATATCGCCCTCCTAGGTTACCATCAAAGTGGTTTACATTATTATACACAGTTATTTTGTACCTGGGACAATGGAGGGTTAAGTGACTTGCCCAAAGTGAAAGGAGCTGCAGTGGGAACTGAACCCAGTTCCTCTGGTTCTCAGGCTACTGCAGTAACCATTAGTCTACTCCTCCTCTAGTTGAATACTGTCAGCAATACTGGTTATAACCAAGACTTCATTATGTTTGGCTGCCTATAAAGTTAGCATGGTAGAGACTTGACAACCAGTGTTTAAGCATGGGTGGCTGGGGCCCTGCAAAGAGTGGCAGGTCTGGCTCTGGCCACCTGGTTGGGCAGATTGTATGGCTGTGTGGGTCTTTGTCATCATTTACTGCCGTGTTACTGTGTCTTATGGCTTGAGTGATGTTATAGGTTGGTCTAGAGTATTAAAAGAAAAAGTTTTCCTGTTATTCTGAGCAGCACAATTAAGCATGTGGCCATTTTACTAAGTTAAGTTATGTCAAGCAATAGCCGTTGTGCACCACCTTGAGTGAATTGCTTCAAAAAGGCAATTAATAAATACTAATAAAGCATACAATGCTAGATGAAATTAAACACAAAATAGCCCACAAATACTTTCGTAGCTCGGGTCTCACCTGGATCTAGCTCTGGTTCCGGGCCCATAAAACAATCACTGCTCATTCAGGCCACACTTACCTTCAGTCAAATTCCAGGCAAGCTGATAGTGGGTCAGTGGTCTGGAATAGCGATCTGTTCGGTCCAGGAACAATGCTGCACTTCGAGAGGTTTTATAAACAAACAACTTTTATTGAACTTGTCTGCAACAGGCAGTTAGCAACTTGAACTTTCCTTCAATACAATCCAAATGTTTCAATTCCCAACAGTTTCAGTAGCAAGACTATTGATGTTTGTGGGAATCCCCTATTCGGATTCTCTCCTCCTCTGGGTGTATGTAGAGGGAATCTTATAAATCAGGGCTATGTACATATAAACACCTGCTCCTGTACATGCCTATTGTGGTAGCCAGATGTCAGTTTACAAAGGCTAAATTTCTCCTGCTCTCAATCTCCTCTCCTTTTCCATCAGGCACAGACCCCCTTGTTAGGCTGTCCTCCTTCCGCAACTGCACCTCAATGGGTCCCCCAAGCCGTGAGCAGACACTTCCTGCTTTAAGTCCCACTCCTGGATAGGACTCTCCAATCTCACCAGAGCTCTTACTCCCTCTCTAGTTATTGTAAGAATGGCAATAATTGCTGCTTAATTTCAGCTCAACTATAAATGGCATTTCTTTCTCTATAATATCAGCAAAATTCACCCTTTCCTTTCTGAGCACACTACCAGAACCCTCATCCACGCTCTTATCACCTCTCGCTTAGACTATTGCAACTTGCTTCTCACAGGTCTCCCACTTAGCCATCTCTCTCCTCTTCAATCTGTTCAAAATTCTGCTGCACGACTAATATTCCGCCAGGGTCGTTATGCTCATATTAGCCCTCTCCTCAAGTCACTTCACTGGCTTCCTATCCGTTTCCGCATACAGTTCAAACTCCTCTTATTGACCTATAAGTGCATTCACTCTGCAGCTCCTCAGTACCTCTCCACTCTCATCTCTCCCTACATTCCTCCCTGGGAACTCCGTTCACTGGGTAAATCTCTCTTATCTGCACCCTTCTCCTCCACTGCTAACTCCAGACTCCGTTCGTTTTATCTTGCTGCACCATATGCCTGGAATAGACTTCCTGAGCCGGTACGTCAAGCTCCATCTCTGACCGTCTTCAAATCTAAGCTAAAAGCCCACCTTTTTGATGCTGCTTTTAACTCCTAACCCTTGTTCACTTGTTCAGAACCCCTATTTTATCATCCTCACTTTAATATTCCCTTAACTCTTGTTTGTCCTGTTTGTCTGTCCTAATTAGATTGTAAGCTTTGTCGAGCAGGGACTGTCTCTTCATGTTCAAGTGTGCAGCGCTGCGTATGTCTAGTAGCGCTATAGAAATGATACGTAGTAGTAGTAGTAGGATCCCCCTTCCACCTTCCTGGTCACTTAGCAAGGGCTTGCAGACAGAGTTCACTTGATACCCTTTAGTTAGAGGCAAAGCCAAGGGCAAGGGCATCTTCCTGCTCAAAATCCCCCCCCCCCCCTTTTTTTTTTTATTATCCCTCAACTCCACTTGCCCTGTCACTCCTTCTGTACCAGGGCACTTTTTCTCTGCATTCTGTTTCATAAACACTCCCATGGTCTGGGCTTCCTCCCACACAGGTACCTTCCAGTCACTCCCCTCAGTGACTTCACAGGAACTTACTCCCTTTAGTAATCCCAATAGGGAATTACATTTTGCTAGTTAAATTCTACTGGCAAGTTAGTAAACAGTGCTCTATTTAATATTTAGGGTGACAAGTGCAAGTGGTCCATTGGTAGGAATAAGGCTGAGACCATATATGCAATACAGGTGATTACCGAGAGTGAATAACTTTTCAGCTGACTTTTAATCTTCCATCATGTGTTTTCTCTTTCTTCCAGACAGCAGGGAGCAGAAAGTGCAGGCCTGTGTCCGTAAGAGCTGGGAGAAGAAAAATCACAAAGAAAGTAGTAAAGGCAGGAATAAGACCAGCTATGAAAGGAAAAGGAAAGATATGCGAGAGAGGCAGTAATTGAATAACTGAGACATGAAGAACTCAGAGACAGCATATGTAGGACAGAATGCAAAGAATGGGCCAGGGTAAGTGAGTGACTCTTGCTGTAAGCAGTGGCTTTGATAATGATGCACAGTTGCCCACCATTTGTGGGGCTGAAAATTGAGACCAGAAGACCAAGCTCCGAAAGTTGCGGCACTTGCCTTGGGCTGATGTAATTCGCCACTGCCTCTCCGCTCCAGTTTCGACAACCACATTACCTCACCGAAAAGCAGTCACCCCTCCCCCTTCTGCTTAGGAGGGTAGCAGTAAATTTCCATTCACTTAGTGGGTGAAAAAGTTCTTTGCATCAGCTCTAGTAAGAAGCAATGGGCAAGATATTTTTACCAAATTATAAGCCTGATTAAATTTTCTACCATTCGGTGCTTATGGAACTACCTACTGATGTATCAAATCCCTAGAGCTTCAATTTAAGAAGTTGTCACTACAGCATTCATTGTAACAAGTCAGAGAGGAATCACAACTAACATTCAATACAAAAAGCCTAAATTGTTAATAGCATTTTTATTGATTCATTGGTGCAAATCAAGAGGCTGAATAAACTTGTGGAATATCATATTTCCCCTACATTTACAATGCTGGTTATACATACACTATATAGTTCACAAGTTACTTTTTATGCTATTTGGAACAAAATTACATTGATAAATAAGCCCTGTGCACAGTACTGGCCATCACTGAATATCACAGAACTCCATTATTCAAAATATAGCATCTGTCTTTTAACATGGTGGTTTAAAACTCTCCAAACATGCATTAATATATTCTAGCTTTTAGGGAAAATATTACACTTAGCCTTTACCAGCATTAGAAGGAAATCTTAAGCAAAATCTAGCATACAATATTCCCAAAGAGAAATCTGTAAAATCCAGATTGGATATATAACACTGAGGAGAGAAATTACTGCAGGGTTAGAACTCTACAGTGCACATGAAAAGGTACAGAAACTGTAGCAAACGAAAGGAGAAAAGAAAATATTAATTTGGGACAGATCCACGTAATCCTAGGAGAATATGATGAAACCAAATTCAAAGTTGTTGGCCTAACCTTAACAACTTTTACATGTGTTAATTCTTATGATACTGTAAAGTACTGTTGGGTTGAATACATCACAAGTAAGTGTATGGTAACCTACCTGGCATTTCTAGAGACCACAGTCTATGAAAAAAAGGTATCAAAATAAAAAAAAAAAAAACACAGAAAGTAAAAGGGGCAAGGAGTTTCCATTTCAAAGGACAAGACCTTCATAAATTGGCCCATCTGATTCTGGAGATTCTCTCCTTAAACGCAAATGCTCCAGTGTGTTATGGAAATGTTTGTTGATCTGTTCAGTTTCTTCACCGGACTCTAGGTTGGGAAGGTCTTCTCGGATCTTTTGTATAAGCTGATTCAAAACCTGAATCGTCACCTGTAACAAACAAAAAGCAGGTCGAAAATATGGGTTTGTACAGCATGGGGAACACCAACTCATTTAAACAAGAAAACTAAGAAATGCTTATTTTTGTATTATATTTTAATTACTTGTTCAAAAATAGCCCATTCATTTTATTACAATGCTCAGAAGAGCTACTGTAAATACAGTATCAGAAGAGTAACTATGACAATGTATACAGAAAAGGAGTAACTGCTCTCTAAATTTCAGAGATCAAAGCACAAGGTCAGTTTCAAACCAAAAGTCAATAAAAAGTTTTCAAAACTGTCATTTGTTTTGTTCATAAATAAAGGATAAACTGTACAGCACTACAGTCCATTATTTCAGAGGGCGCTCACACACAGAGGTTAAAATACCAAAATATAATTTTATTTAGGATAGATAATTGAAAAACAAGAAATGGGACAGATGTTACGCAACTTGTAAAACTTAAGGTCTAAATACACCACAGCCTTTCTGGGAGGTTGATTACAATGGCACTTGACTCAAATAGTTGGTATCTTACTGCAGATTTTCCCTTTCCCTGTAGTACTTTTGTGAAGATTTTCTTCCCCAATATAAAATAGCACAAAATAATTGCATACAATTATGTCCTATAAAAAGTGTTCCCAGTTGCAGCCTTTATTCTTCCTCTAAGTCTTTTAGATGCTCTAATATAATTAGACCATGTGAAGCAAAACTGTGTAACCACTAATCCTAAATTAAATAAAACCAATGAAACAAAAGAAAATCCCATTAAAAACAACAAAGGAAGGGCTTATCGTTCCCTCTGACAATCTTCGGTGCAGGTTCATAGGGGAAAAATATGATGAAACAAAGCTTGTATCTAAAAAACAAAATATTGATCTAGTGGGATGCCTTTCATTTGGCAACATGTTCAGCAATATAATTTCTCAGACTGAATTTCCGGCCTTTATTTTCTTTTGTTGTACAATGTAACTAAAGAACAATTTAAAAATGTATTGTTTACAACAAAAACCCACTGCCACGGTTATATAATATCAATCATTTCACTATGCATCTCAATACTAATAAAACAAAATACCAAGATAAATTGACAGGAAAATGTTATTGATGCGTCTCTGCCAAGATGAGAGCTCCTCTTCAGTTGTTCCACGCTTTTCATGAGCCAAGAGTTGTTTGGGCAAGATTAATGTGAACAAGCATAGCAACTCTGCGTTTTTCTTTATTATTTCATGTGTCAGCTTTGGAGCAAACCACAAGAATCTACACCGAGTGCTTGAACTTAGCTCATATTTTTTGTTTGTTTGTGCTTTTAAAAGAACCTATTACAGCTCGTTTTATGCATGCATCAAGATGGCCTCTTCCACAACTGAAAATTATATTTTGGTTTCCACAACTGAAAATTATATTTTGGTACACTGAATAGTATTAATGAGATTAAGATCTTGTTAAAAAAAATTTTAGAAAGACAAATGAAAAGGTAAAGTCACTTGGCAGTAAGAAGGGGTTGTCAGAAGGCAGGAGTTCAGGCATACAAATGAGTCATATGGCCATGCTCAGTGCTGAAAAGAAAGATTCTTACAGAGCTCTCTGGAAAGGCCAAGTATCTTTTACTACTACTGCCTCCCTCTTAAAAGAAGGAATTCAAGGGTCCTTTTACAAATTCTAGAGATACCCATAGGAATATATGGGCATCTCTAGCATTTAGTGCACACTTATTTTTAACGCACGCTAAAAACACTAATGCGCCTTTGTAAAAGGACCCCTAACTGACTGGTGAACTGCTGTCTTCAGATAACACCTATTGTAGGTAAGCAAATCACCTACATGAATGAGAATTTGTAGCTAGGAGTTATCTTTGGGGAAAAAAAAAAAGGAAGAAAATCCACTATTGTCAATGGGCAAAAACAAATGTCTCCATTTTGAATCTCAAAATACCCCTCAAAAGGTCATAAGCAGACAATATAAACCTACTATCCTGTCTGGAAGCTGGGTTGCGATAGTAATGGGACATGAATATATGGAATCAACACCACAACACAGCCTCACAAATCTTCTCAATAGAAAGACTGTATGTGGGTGACAAATGCTTCCAGGAACCTATTATGAAGAAATTCCAAACGGCCCAGAATACCGCAGCCAGACTCATATTTGGAAAAACAAAATATGTAAGTGCAAAACCCCTAAGAAAAAACCTACATTGGCTCCCACTGAAGAACGTACCACGTTCAAGATATGCACGATTGTCCATAAAATCATTCATGGAGATGCCCCAACCTACATGCTAGACCTAGTTGACCTCCCACCCAGGAATGCTAAACGATCTTCCCGTACTTACCTCAACCTGCACTTCCCCAGTTGTAAAGGGGTCAAATACAAATTAACACATACGTCCAGCTTTTCATACACGAGTACCAAGATGTGGAATGCACTACCAACTCACCTGAAAACGATCGATGAATAACTTCCGTAAAGCTTTGAAAACCTCTCTCTTTAACAAAGCTTACCACGAAAACCCATAATTACTAGAACGCTACCCTTCACTCAGAATGTCTTACTGTACAGCTACATGACCAGATGCTCTTGCTGTCTTCTATCTCTCTGCAAAACCATTTGTATTTCCTCCCTGTTATGGCAATGTCATAACAAATCTTTGTAAGCCACATTGAGCCTCCAAATAGGTGGGAAAATGTGGGATACAAGTACAATAAATAATAATAATAATATATGTCTGTCCTACCCAGGCATAAAGAGAAAATGGTGAAATTTTACAATCCAAACAAATAGTAGGCTTTGGAGCTCATTTTCAAAAGAGAAAAACGTCCAAAAAGTGGCATAAATTTGCATTTAGACGTTTTTCTCACAAAAACATCCAAATCGGCATTTTCAAAACCAATTTTAGATGTTTTTCTATGAAGTCAGTCAGAAATGCGTTCAAAACACAAGGGGGGGGGCGTGTCAGGGGCATGTTAAGGGCGGGATCTGGGTGTTCCTAACACTTAGGACATTTTTCAGCCATAATGCAACAAAACAAAACCATCCAAGACTAAAACTAAGATGTTTTGAGTTAGACATGTTTTATAATGAATAAGGCACAAAAAGGTGCCCTAATTGACCAGATGACCACTGGGGGGGGGGGGGGGGGAGATCAGAAGTGACTTCCCCTTACTCCCCCAGTGGTTACTAACCCCCTCCCACCCCCAAAAAATGTGATTAAAAACATTACTTGCCAGCCTCAGATATTATACTCAGGTCCATTAGAAGAGCATATGCAGGTCCCTGGCGTAAGATAAGGGAGCAATGGTGAGATGTGAACCTGGGTGCATTTTGTGAAGTCCACTGCAGTGCATCCTAGGGTGCCCTACTGCCAGTCTACTAAAAATGCTGGCTCCTCCTATATCCCAATGGCCTGATTTTATGCGCTATGCACTTGGACGTTTTTTTGTTTGAAAATGCACCAAAAAACAAAATGTCCAAATCACAAAACCTTGTTCAAAACAGTATTTTTGAAAAAAAGAAGATAGACGTTTTTATTTTTTGAAAATGACCTTCTTTCCTATTCAGATTTTGGACGTTTTTTCCAAGACGTCAGACTTAGACGTCATATCGAAAATGCCCCTCTTTGTCATCACACTCCCAGGTCTAACACAGCCAAAAGAAATCCAAATCTCTGAACTTTCTATGTGCTCGAGTTCACTCCAAGTAAAAAGTGTCAAGACAGCTTTTGCAATACAGGGAATAGAAAGGGACGGAACCATTTTCAATATGGTGCCCGGGAAGCAGGAGTGAGTGGGCATTGCTCCTGCTTTCTACAGGTCTGAGTGGTGCGCTGGGCTTCCACTAGACCACCAGGCCAAAGTCACTGGGAGGGCTGGGCCAAACCTACCCAAACCGGGAGGGTGGGGAGGAGACCACCACTAGGCAGGCAGGTCAGGTGGGGCCACTGCACCACCAGAACTTATAGGATTTTTTTTTTTTTTGGGGGGGGGGGGGGGCACCATTGCCAGGGCATTTTTTTTTATATGGTGAAGGGGGACCAATGCACAAAACAAGTCATAGGTGGGGAGCCATTAGATCACCACGTATTCTGAGGGGAGCTGAAGAAGCAGGGTTAGTCAGGTTGGAGGAAGAGAAGGGGTGCCACTAGACATCTTTCCTCTCAACCAATCCTTCTAATGCTGCCCCAGATCTGGGGGAATGTTTCCAGTGCTAAATACACTTGAGAAACATTTTCCGTATGGCTGCAGGGTGCAGGGTGTATAACGACTTTATAACATGCATTTTACTACGTCCATGCTGAAACCATTAGAGCATTCAGTGCACAATAACGTACGTGCAAACCCAGCACTAACCCCCTGGTAGCATCAGCCCCCTCGGTTATTAAACCACTGTAACTGGTCTAAGAAACAGCAGCAGCATGGGTGATAAAAGATTTTTGGAAGAAATCATCTTTCATATCTACATTAGTCACTCATGAAATACAGCATTTTTTAATGTTTATTTTTCAAGTTATTACACACTATTTCTAGAAATGAGTTAGCTGCTTGTGTTAATAATATGAATATTCCTCCATACTCACTTATGTGTAGTTCACAGGTACTATAAGTTCACCTACAGTTTCTATTGTAGAGCACTTGGTCTCAGACTTTCTGTGAAAGCACCACTATTGTGAAACACTTTACCCATGCCATAATGTTCAGAACAAAATCTAATATATTTTTGTAAAAGTCACGAGACACATTGTTTTGAGTTTTATTTTATGACAGTTTTAGATTAACATTACATTACAAGCAAGCACACTATCATTCAATATATTTAATAGATCATGTGCCTTGTCTTTTTGTTTAATGTTCTATTATGTATGTATATTTATGCTTCACTCAGAAGTTTTGAAAGCAGAATATAAAAGAAATCAAATGAAACAAATAGGGAAAAAGAATTAGGGATTTTATTTTTAAATAGATAAGTCAGAAGTAAAAAAAACAAAACAAACAAAAAATACTACCATCACCTTTATGGGGAATGCAGAGAAAAAAAATGCAACGAACAGTTCTGGAAGACAAAAATGGAAATTAGGGGGATCTGTGGGGCCATAGTACTATGGGAACTACTGCAAATGAGCAGTAAAAGGTTGTGAGGTCTTTCTAAAAAAGCTTGAGAGGAATCTGTCCACCCAGACCAAGTTGTCATGTGATCTATGTATGTGACTATGGTGAACTTCAGAAAACTGATGAGACTTGAAACTCATGCTTTAACCTGGACTCCACTAATGGTTAATAATCTAGATCAATAACATAGTAACATAGTAAATGACGGCAGAAAAAGACCTGCACGGTCCATCCAGTCTGCCCAACAAGATAAACTCATATGTGCTACTTTTTGTGTATACCTTACCTTGATTTGTATCTTGTCATTTTCAGGGCACAGACCGTAGAAGTCTGCCCAGCACTAGCCCCGCCTCCCAATCTCGGCTAAGCTTCTGAGGATCCATTCCTTCTGAACAGGATTCCTTTATGTTTATCCCACGCATGTTTGAATTCCTTTACCGTTTTCATCTCCACCACCTCCCGCGGAAGAGCATTCCAAGCATCCACCACTCTCTCCATGAAAAAATACTTCCTGACATTTTTCTTGAGTCTGCCCCCCTTCAATCTCATTTCATGTCCTCTAATTCTACCGCCTTCCCATCTACGGAAAAGGTTCATTTGCGGAGTAATACCTTTCAAATATTTGAACGTCTGTATCATATCACCCCTGTTTCTCCTTTCCTCCAGGGTATACATGACTATATTATATAATAAGTCCTTGGGACACACTCAGCTCAGTCAGGGTTTCAGAATATTCACAAAGAATATGCATTAGAGATTTCCAAACCAAGAGGGCTGTGTATGGAAATCTGTCTTAGGCATACTCATTTTAGCTATCCTGACAAATCAACTAGCAGGGTGTGCTCCAGGGACTAAGCAAAGAACTTGTCATCTTTTAAAAAAAAAAAAAAAATCCTAAGAGCAAATAGGACAAGATTATAAATTTAACACCGATTACCTCTAAGCAAAATGAGTTATTTCACACTTTTGTAAGAGGTGTTCAGAAACAAAAAATTTTCTGATGGATGATAGAAAGCAGTTACAAATCATACCTTGCAGTTATTAGGGTTCCTTTAATATGTGCCCTCACCATGCAAACTCCATTAGGGAGTCTAAACATAAAGACAGACATATTATGGAGCACAGGTCCTTGTGTCCTGTTGCAGATTTTTTTTTTTTAAAGATTCTGTGTCAGAAGTTAGTCAACTGCCACAGATTTTTTTTTTATTATTATTGCCATCACTGCAGTTTCAGCCTACCATCTGTGTCAATTACATGGTGACCTGTCAATTCTGCAACAAGGGCCAAAATTGCAGCTCTTACCCAAAAAAATGGTAGTACTTTATCATTTACACTAACTTTCCCAGACATGAGCCTGTGAAAATGTCACCAACTGCAATAAGGATATCTCATAGAGCATCATATGCACTAATGTGTTTGATCCCACGTGCAACCACTGTACATTAGCATACTATCCCATGTAACAAACTACATATCTAATTTTTTTTAATGGGGGGGGGGGGGGGGGGAACCCACCACACACAGATTTCATTCTCAATCAGCAGAAGGGGATAGCATAGCATTTCAAAAGACTAAATTACAGGAGGCACTGCCAAGTAAATAAAAGATTTTGATTTAGCGCATGCCTTTTCAGTGGTAGTGCAAGGCGCATTACATCCAGATACAGAATTTGTTAAAGGTAAGTTTAAGTGTATGTGACTCACCGCATCATTTTCTTTTTCATAAAAATAGACATATCTATTCAGAATTTCTATGAAAAGCTGAACTTGCAGTGAAGGGTCCATGCACTGATTTGCTATCTTTAGAGCTTTCTTCAAGCATTCCATGACTCGCTTGCCACTGTGAATCTAAAAAAGTAAAATGCCAAAGAAACACTCATTTCATTCTCAAGAGCTTGATTTGCCCATGGAAACACTTCACTTGTATTTGATAGAGCACTACACTTACATCACTAATTTTATCCGCACATGCATAAAACTGTATCTTCTAAAGTTAAACTGTACAACAGGAGAAATAAAACAAAGTTACTTACCTGTAACAGATGTCATTCGATGGCATAGTGCAGTGATTCTCAACCTGTGTTTCGCAAGCACCCAGGAGCTGTGTTGTGGGGCTAGCACACAGAGAAGCACTCCACCTCTGTTTTCTCTCCTCTCCTGCTGCATATCTTGCACTTCTTCCTTTCCTCCATAAGTCCAGTACCTCTCCCCTCCCCCAAGTGTGGCACTTCCTTGTCCTCCCTCAGTGCCCCCTGGTCCACAAAAACCTGATCATCATTGCCGCCACCCACAATGAAATCAGGTTTTTGTGCACCGAGGGTCACTAAGGGAGGACAAGAAAGAACTGCTACACTCGGAGGGGGGGTGGGTAGGGGAGTACTGGACATGTGTGGTGGAGGAGGACAGGAGAGATATCAGACCTTGGTTGAGGGAACAGGGGCAAAAGGAGGAACATGTTAGACTGTGGAGAACGGGGGTTAGGAGAAGGAAGAAGAGGTGATGGACCCATGGGGAGGAGATGGGGTAAGGGGAAGTGCAGTACCCATGGGGAGGAGATAGAAGAGGACAACGGAAGATGTGCTAGATCTTGGCTAAGGAAACAGGGGAAAGAGGAGGTACATGTCCCCCGTCCCCCCCCCCCCCCACACACACACACACACACACCATGGTCTGACATGTCAGACCGTGAAGATTGAGAGCTGAGGAGAGGGAGACATGCCAGACTGGAGGGCAGAGTATGAGAGAGAGATGCTGGCTTGCAGGGGAAGAAGGGAGATGCAGCTACACAAAACCCGATGCCATGCTCTTTCCCAGGTTGTATAGATAGTAAACCACACTTAGCAGGCTTTCACTTCTGGTGTTTAGTTTACCATCTACACAACCTGGGAAGGCACAGGGGATTGGTATTTGTATAGCCACATCTTCTGCTGCCAGGCTGCCTTCCATTCCGAGCTGCTGCCCTGCTGAACATTGAAGCTGCACTTTTTGGTGGTGGTGGGGGGGGGGGGGGGGGGACAGGGGTAACTGGGCCATAAGAAGTGTGTGTCTAACTCATAGGGCCCTTCACTCGGGTAACCCTTTAACCTTAAGGTTGATTTGCTGGCTGAAGCCTTATCTGTCTACATTGGATTTGGCATTAGTGACAGGGGCACTGGTTTTGTCATGTTTGGACTACTGCAATGTGTTACTATTACGGTTAACACAGAATGATCTCCAGTCCTTGAAGTTAACCCAAAACACAGAGAGAAAACTTGTCCATGGTCTAAGAAATTCTGATCATGTTACCTCTGTTTTAATTAAAATCCATTGGCTCCCAGTCAAGTTTAGGGTGCAATATAGCGTTGCTTCTGGTATTTAGGGTGTTGAATGGACTGGGCCCTCCTTATTTGCATCTCTGTTGGGTATAATATTGTGTTCCCAAGGGCCAGGTCTGCAGTTACTCAAGTCAGAGTGGGACTAAGAAGCTGGGACAAAGATTAGGCTTGTTTAGTTCATGCACTGCAAATGTGGAATAGTTTCTGCTCACTTACAGATGGGACAATCTGAAGGTGGTTAGACATGATTTGAAAATGTATTTATTTAAGGAAGTATATTTGTTGGGGGGGGGGGGGGGGTGCTGATAGAATTATTTAGTTCTGTGAATGTGGAATGTTCTTAGGAATTAAATTTGTTCTACAATTCTGTTGATTTCACTTTTATTTTACATCAGATTGTTTTTCAAAGCTGTGGTTTATAAATGTCACTAAATAAAAAAATGACACTGCTTCCTAATTATTGGGGACATTCTGCTGCACTAACAGTTTCCCTGACAGTGAGTGGGCCCCAAACAAATAATGAAGAGTTCATGGGCATCACTGTTAACTATTCTAACTATTATGTTAGCCCAAAATGACAAGACCTGAAGCCACGACATTTTTTTTTTTCAGGAAATTAAAGACAAAAAAATTAATAAAAGAAAATTTTGAGATCAGCATCAAGTAGACAAAAAGTAACAGTTCTACAAAACTTTTTGGGAAAGGCTTTGTGTTCATGTTCATTTGGCTGAGCAGAAAAAAAAACAGCCAAGGGGGATGGATAACTGCTGCTGCAGGAAGGATTATGCAAGTTCAGAAATTTATAATATTTCTAAAATGAGATCTGAAAGAGCTTTTCTTTCTGGGTGCTTTTGGATGATGTCGCCTGTTCGTGCCCAAATCTGCTTGTCAATGAAGAATGGGTTATCGTGTGGCACAGTCTTTACACATATGTACAGTACATTCTAAAATCCTATAAACCTTTTCAGTTCTACATTCATGTTGATAATGTGTGCACATGATATATAAATTAAGGCAGAAGAAACATTTTAATATAAGAAGTTGAGCTACAGTTTAATTCAAAGACTAAGGAAATGCTGAAAAACACACGTTTTGAAAAGAGCATTGCTTCTTCATACTTCGCATGCATGACATAACTGGAAAAGAACAGGTGTCAGGAGTTTTTAAATACAGCTTTAACAGTAACTAAAAAGCTGACAGGGCTTCACTGGTATATATTTTAAAAAAAACCAAGATATTTAGTATAAAACAAAGGAAAGAAATAACAATTAACTGAGAAAGTAAAGGACAGAGAGAACTCTGAAAATATGATATCGGCTAAGTACACAGAAATCTGAACACAGGATAGACAGCACACGTGAAGGGTAATTTTATAAAGGGATGTGTCTAGGCAGGAAAAGCATATAAGCACAATAAGAGCATAATATACATCAAAGTGCCTTTATAGAAGACTCCCCGGGAAAGTAAGGTGTGTGTGTGTGTGTGTGTCTGTGGGTGTCAACTGCTGCAAGCCAAATCTAACCCACATATTCAATGCCAGGGCCATGTCTAGGCACCAACATACAATAGCCTCATTAGTTGCAAACCCAGATAGCAAAGTAGGCAAAGGGGACTGCACAAATAGCAATCTGTGTGCTTAGCTAGTTATTCAAGACTTATTTGTTTATTGAAATAACGATGTACTAAGTCAGCTTTGATAGATTATGAATGATGCTGTACTTCTTCCTAGTGTTGGCCTAGTTTTTATTTTATACTGTAATCTGATTGATCCTTTGGTGGTAAATAGTGAAACAGAAATTTCTATTGTATTGCTGGTGCCTTGATTCCCCCAACTCCGCCCACAGATCACCCCAGCATTAATTGCACAATGTTGTAACAGTCAAAAAGATGTTCAGAAGCACTGTACAGTTAATTGCCACTGAATATCTGAGGACAGCCCAATGATCAGGCCGTGGCAGCCAGTTTGAAAGCACAGCTGGCATAGGCAGAAGATTGCTCCTACCCCTTCACCACTAGGGGAGCCTACAGGTACGTGGAGAATAATGTAATCCTGTTCAGGAGGAAGGGAAGGGCGGAGTTTGGATTACCAATCGTCAGATAACCAAAGGTCAGATCGAGACTTTACTGCAAATACATTCCAACTTCACCCTTGCTCCGCCCAAACCATAACCCCAAGAACACCAATACTCCATTTTGTCTGTGCATATTTGGCAATAAAGTTTTGCAAAAGCTATTTTCCGCTTGTAAAACATGCTTGAAACATGGGAAATGCTTTATACAGTTACCACCTAATTATAGATTGGTAAAGTCTATATTAAATTACCTCTATTTTAATTAATATCCTGTTATTTTTAACAAAACGTGCTGACTTAAGGGTAGACTAAAGGAGATGAGTTACCAAAGTCCAGGAAGTACAGCTAGGAGATGTGGAAGAATGCAATCATCCTGAAAGAAGGCCATAAGAAAGTGAGGCAGAACGAAGGTAAATAATGGCCCAGTATAATTCAGATTCCCACTGGATGATGGCTCTGGATTGCAGTAACTAAATTCTAAATTACAAAACTATTTTAAAAAGAAATACAGTCAAGAAAGAAAACCAATGTAGAAAAAGATTTTCCACATTTTTTTTTCATACCTCCTCTCCATTCTTGTCAGTATTCCGCCCAGACCAAAACAGATGTGCACAGGTGCTCACAGCTCGGCACTGGTCAGGCTTTTTAAGAAGCTTTGATGCAGCCAGTGCACACTGAGTCCTCAAAGGCTCATGATTCTCCTCGCTGAAACACTTCATTCTCTCAAATGTCCCAATTATCAGTGTAATTGCTGCCAGCTGTGCTTTTGAATCACCGATTTCATCTTCATACAAAGAAAATGCCTGAAGTAAAAAAAAATTAGGAGGGAAAAGAATACAAAACTTTACGCATTTTCCTTGGCAGGATTGGTAAAATACAATTCTAGAGAAATTTTCTATTACATTTCCAATAGAGAGTTCACATATTATTGTACATCATACTACTTTTGAGAAATGGATGGATCTCAATGACAATGGTTCAAACGTTAGCTCAGGCAATCTACATTCAAAGAGAATGCAGATTCAGTCCAACTCCAAGGTTAATAGCAAAAGCATTCACAGTGCAACTTGTCAGAATGATATGAATGTGCTGCATACCTCAGACTATATAAATATGTGGGATTCTTTAAATAACCATGTGGAATTAAAACAACATTAAGAATTTTCAAAGTCATTTCCAAGGAAATGGGCTTTTACAAAACTGCTTGCCTGATACAGAAGTAAACTACACATGTCTAGCTGTGAGGAAGCATTTCCAAAGACCAAAGCTAGGGTGAGGTTTGTATGTGCATACTCTTGGAGGTACAAAAGTCAACATATGTGTACTTTATAGTGCAGAAAAAAAACATTGTGTACTAGACAGCATGGTAAAATTATGTATAATCATACCTGATAATTTTCTTTCCATTAATCATAGCTGATCAATCCATAGACTGGTGGGTTGTGTCCATCTACCAGCAGGTGGAGATAGAGAGCAAACTTTTGCCTCCCTATATGTGGTCATGTGCTGCCGGAAACTCCTCAGTATGTCGATATCAAAGCTCCATCCGCAGGACTCAGCACTTAGAGAATTACACCCACGAAGGGACACTCTGCCCAGCTCACCACCGCCGAAACGGGGGAGGGGAATTAACCCAGCTCATCCCCACACAAGTGGGGGAGGGGAATCCGTCCAGCTCATCCCCGCGGAGCGGGGGAGGGACACCACACCCGCCGATGCGGGGGGATCTGGCTTATCCTGCAACCGCAACCGCGGGAGGAGCTGACTGACCCTAACACCGCCGAAGCGGGAGGGGTACAAAACTGCCCTACAGCCGCACGAAGCGGGAGGGAGTGCCGGCAGAATTTTAAGTCTCAATCCAGCCCCGTAAAACGGAGGGGAGAGGAATGCAGCAGCTCACTGTAACACAAACTCGTCTTAACTCTTGAAGAATCCAAGTGAAAAACTTGAACACGAAGTCTTTCTGAAGTAACTGAAGACTGAACTTGAACCTGAAATGCAACCAGAATAAAAACAGTACAGATATCTGGGAGGGGCTATGGATTGATCAGCTATGATTAATGGAAAGAAAATTATCAGGTATGATTATACATAATTTTACCTTCCATATCATCAAGCTGATCAATCCATAGACTGGTGGGATGTACCGAAGCAGTACTCACCCAGGGCGGGACATAGAAATCCCTGACCGCAACACTGAAGCTCCAAACCGGGCCTCCGCCCGAGCAGCCACAGTCAAGCGGTAATGCTTGGAGAATGTATGGGCCGAAGCCCAAGTTGCCGCCTTGCATATCTCTTCCAAGGAGACGGAACCGGCCTCTGCCATCGAGGCCGCCTGAGCTCTTGTGGAGTGAGCCTTCAGCTGTATAGGCGGCACCTTCCCCGCAGCCACATAAGCCGCTGCAATGGCTTCCTTGACCCATCTTGCCACTGTAGGCTTAGCAGCCTGCAGACCCCTACGAGGACCTGCATACAGGACAAACAGATGATCCGATTTCCGGAAATCATTGGTCACTTCCAAGTATCTGATGATGACTCGTCTCACATCCAGATATTTAAGAGCAGAGTACTCCTCTGGGTAGTCCTCCCTACGAAAGGAAGGGAGACAGAGCTGCTGATTCACATGGAAGCGAGAAACAATCTTGGGCAGAAAGGAAGGCACTGTGCGAATAGTCACACCTGCCTCAGCGAACTGCAGAAAAGGCTCTCGACATGAGAGCGCCTGGAGCTCGGAAACTCTTCTGGCTGAAGTGATAGCCACCAAAAAGACTGCTTTCAACGTCAGGTCTTTCAGAGATGCCCTTGACAAGGGTTCAAACGGCGGCTTCTGCAATGCTCTTAGCACCAGGTTGAGATTCCACGCAGGCACCACTGAGTGCAGAGGAGGGCGCAGGTGATTAACTCCCTTGAGAAAGCGCACCACATCTGGCTGCGAAGCCAGGGAAGCACCCTTCAGGCGGCCCCTGAAGCAAGCCAGAGCCGCTACCTGGACTTTAAGGGAACTGAGCGACAGGCGTTTCTCCAGACCTTCTTGCAGGAACGCCAACACTGAAGAAATTGGAGCAGTGAAGGGAGAAAGTGAGCCTGCTTCACACCATGCTGCAAAGATACGCCAAACCCTGGCGTAGGCAGTAGAAGTAGAGCGTTCCTCGCTCTCAGCATAGTGGCGATGACCTTGTCTGAGAAGCCCTTCTTCCTCAGACGCTGCCGCTCAATAGCCAGGCCGTAAGACCAAAGGGAGAGGGATCCTCCATCACCACGGGACCCTGATGTAACCGGCCCTGCTCCACTGACAGCCGCAGAGGATCGTCGACTGAGAGCCTGATCAAGTCCGCATACCAGGGACGTCTGGGCCAATCCGGACCCACCAGGATTACCCTGCCGGGATGCTTTGCCACCCGGTCTAGCACCCTGCCCAACATGGGCCAGGGCGGGAACACATAGAGGAGCTCTTGTGTCGGCCACTGTTGGAGAAGAGCATCTACTCCCAGGGATCGAGGGTCCCGTCCTCTGCTGAAAAAGCGCGGCACTTGGCAATTGGCCGATGACGCCATCAGATCTAGGCTCGGCTGGCCCCAGCGCTTCGTGATGTCCAAGAACGCCTGAGCATATAGTTGCCACTCTCCGGGCTCCAAGGTATGGCGACTGAGAAAGTCCGCCTTGACATTCATGACTCCGGCAATGTGGGCCGCTGAAAGCTGCTCCAGGTTCGCTTCCGCCCACTGGCAAAGACTCATAACCTCCTTGGCTAGAGGGGCGCTCTTGGTACCTCCCTGGCGGTTGATATAGGCCACAGCCGTGGCATTGCCCGACAGGACCCGTACAGGCTACAACACCAGTACCGGGATGAACTCCAATAACACCAACCGAATGGCTCTGAGTTCCAGGAGTTTGATAGACCACTTGCCTCTGCAGGAGACTAGAGCCCCTGCGCTGTCCCTCCCAAGCAGTGGGCTCCCCAGCCCATCAAAGAGGCGTCTGTCGTGACGACAATCCACTCCGAGGTCACCAGAGGCAATCCTGCAGACAACTTGTCTGTCTGCGTCCACCAGCTCAGCGCCTTGCGCACTGCTGGGTCCACGGGAAGGCGCACAGCATAATCCTCCGACATCGGAGTCCAGCGCAGCAGCAGAGATAGCTGTAGTGGTCTCATATGAGCCCTGGCCCAGGGCACTACTTCCATCGTGGCCGTCATAGAGCCCAACAGCTGCACGTAGTCCCAAGCCCGAATAGGAGAGGCTACTAGGAACTAGTCCACCTGAGCCTGAAGCTTGACAATCCGATTGTCTGGCAGGAACACTCTGCCCACTTGGGTGTCGAATCGAACTCCCAGATACTCCAGGGACTGAGTCGGGCGCAGCTGGCTCTTCTTCCAGTTGATGATCCATCCCAGGGAGCTCACAAGAGCAACTACCCGGTCCATAGCTTTGCCGCACTCTGCATAAGAGGGGGCTCGGATCAACCAGTCGTCCAGAAAAGGATGGACTTGTACTCCTTCCTTTAGCAGGAAGGCCGCTAAGACCCCCATTACTTTGGAAAAGGTCCGCGGAGCAGTAGCCAACCCGAAAGGGAGGGCTCTGAACTGGAAGTGTCGTCTCAGGACTGAAAAACGCAGAAAGCGTTGGAGAGGAGGCCAGATGGGAATATGCAGGTACGCTTCCTTGATGTCCAAGGAAGCCAAGAACTCTCCTGCCTTCACTGCCGCTATAACAGAGCGGAGAGTCTCCATGCGAAAGTGCCTCACTTTCCAGGCCCGATTGACCCCTTTGAGGTCGAGGATAGGCCGGACAGAACCTCCTTTCTTTGGAACCACAAAGTAAATGGAGTAACGTCCCTTGCCAATCTGATTTTTTGGCACCGGAACGACCGCACCCAGGCGGATCAGGTTGTCCAAGGTCTGCTGCACTGCCACAGCTTGACCGGAGACTTGCAGGGAGAGAGTACAAACCCGTCTCTTAAGGGTTGGCAGAACTCTAGCTTGTAGCCGTCTCTGATGACTTCCAGCACCCACGCGTTTGAAGTTATAGTGGTCCACTCGCCCAGAAACGAGGACAGCCGTCCTCCAATCTGCACTGGGGCGTGGACCAAGGCCCCGGCATTGGGTACGAGACCCTGGGGGAGGACCGGAGGGAGCACCTCCGGGACGGCGGTCTCTGCGAAAGGAATGCTGCTTGGGGGAGAAATTCCTCTTGAAGGAAGAGGGGGCAGAGGAACCCGACTTGCCCGGGCGGTACCGACGGGCTTCCAGCAACCGTCCTCTGGAGGTACCGGGACGAGTACTAGCCCGAGCCCTGACCTCTGGTAATTTCTTGCCCTTAGACGTGCCGAGATCGGACACGATTTTGTCCAGCTCGACCCCAAAGAGCAGCTTGCCTTTAAAAGGCAATCTAGCCAGGCGGGATTTAGAGGCGTGGTCAGCAGACCAATGTTTCAGCCAAAGCCACCGCCGCGCAGAGACTGTCTGAGCCATGCCTTTAGCTGAGGCTCTCAAGACATCATACAGCAAGTCTGCCAAATAGGCTAAGCCCGATTCCAGGGCCGGCCAATCAGCCCTCAAGGAAGGATCCGAGGGGGAAGCCCGCTGCACCATAGTCAGGCACGCCCTGGCCACATAGGAGCCGCAAACTGAGGCCTGCAAACTTAAAGCAGCTGCCTCAAAGGACGACCTTAAGGCCGCCTCCAATCTTCTGTCTTGGGCGTCCTTTAGGGCCGTGCCACCTTCCACCGGCAACGCCGTTTTCTTAGTCACCGCAGTGATTAAAGAATCCACGGTAGGCCACAGATAGGCCTCACGTTCACTCACAGCCAAAGGATAGAGGCGGGACATAGCCCTAGCCACTTTAAGGCTCGTTTCCGGGACATCCCATTGAGCCGCAATTAAGGTGTGCATGGCATCATGCACGTGGAAGGATCTAGGCGGGCGCTTCGTCCCCAGCATAATGGCAGAGCCAACAGGGGCTGAGGGAGAGACGTCCTCCGGAGAGGAAATCTTCAAAGTGTCCATGGCCTGTAAAAACAGGTTGGGCAAATCCTCTGGGCTAAAAAGCCGCGCTGCAGAGGGGTCATCCGCTCCATCCGAGCGGGGATCTATCTCCTCCAAGGAATCCGCAAAGGACCGTTGGGAGACCTCAGACACGCTGCCCTCATCTACATCGGAGGAGACAAAGTCCTCCAAGGCCTGGAAATCAACCCGAGGGCGTTTACCTCTGGGAACCTCAACCTCTTTATCAGAAGAGGGAGCAGGGGCAGCGTTTTGCATGAGGAAAGCCTGATGCAGCAGCAAAACAAACTCGGGGGAGAAACCCCCCAGACTGTGCACTTCCGCAGCCTGGGCAACAGCCCTAGACGCACTCTCAACCAGCGCTCGCAATAGCGGGGGAGAGACATGCTGCGCATCCAAAATGGCGTCCGGCGCGAAACTCCGCGAAGGAGCCGCGCGGGAAGAACGGCGCTTAACTTTAGCCGCTTGTGCCGTCGCCCAAAGTAAGGGCGTTCATGGCATTAATGTCTCCAACCTCAAGGGCGGCCCACGAAGAAGCCGTCCGAGCCGCGTGGCCGGCCAAGATGGCGGAGGCGAGGAGCGGGGGATGGGCGTTTATGGCGGGAAAAAAACCGCCACGCCGGAGGAACGACCGGGACATTCATCGGTCACTAAACTGTCACCCATCAAGGGCGAATCAGGTTGTAAAACCCCCGCATCCCCTCTAGAAGCGCTCCAGCGATCCGGGGAGCGACCCTTTGCGCCCTCGCCCTCCGACGCCATATGCCACGAGGAGAAGAATCGGGGAACCCCCTGCCCGCTATAAAAAGGTAAAATTACCTGCTTGCCGCTCCGAGCTGTAACGAACTGGTGTCCCAGTGAGTAGCTGCAATGAACGTTTAAAGAAACGTCGAATTAAACGCCTTTAAAGACGTTTAAAATTTTTTTTTTTTTTTTTTTTTTTTTTTATTTAAAACGGAGCCAGCAGGAGGGGGGGAGAAAAGGAGGGACCTGGCACCACCAGGTTTGCACTTGCTCAAAAGAGCCCTCAACCCCAGGCCTCAACAAAACCTAAGGATTAGGCTTGGAGGCCTAGCCAGAGCTGCTGCTGTGTGTGACCACCACCTGCTGAGATAGAGAACATACTGGGGAGTTTCCGGCAGCACATGACCACATATAGGGAGGCAAAAGTTTGCTCTCTATCTCCACCTGCTGGTAGATGGACACAACCCACCAGTCTATGGATTGATCAGCTTGATGATATGGAAGTGTAATTATGCTTCCATTGTTTCCTGAAACAATTGTCTCAGCAGCAAAACCTGAACTGCTGCGGAAGATTAGGAGCAATCCTAGGGCATGAATGCTGCAGTGCTGCCTAATTTGTCATACCTGCTAGCAGAAGGGAAAGATGCAGGTGGTGAGTTGATGGAGTAGGAGAGAACAGAAAAGGAGGGAAGTTAGCAATAGGAAAATGGGTGTGATCGGGAACAAAAGGGGTGCAAGTGAAAGAGGTGATGGGGTATAAGCAGGTGAGGTGGGAATCAGAATAAAAAGACAAGTGGGGGAAGGCTGGAAGTAGGACTACCATCGTCCTAGAAATATTATTTCTGACACCATCTGTCATACCCTGCGCATCCCTCTTTATCCAGCACTTCAAATTACCTAAAGGACCAGATGCCAAAGAGGATACTGCCCACTCCTGCCACTTAGTGTGGACACCTCCCCCCACCCCACCCCCCTTGATGTCCTCCAATACCAATTGATTTGTTCTTCAGGCAGTCCATGATATACACCAGTGATTTTCAACCTTTTTCATCTCATGGCACATTTACAAGGTGCAAACATTGGCGAGGCACACCACTGTAATCTAAACCATGCCCACCGGTCCGTGCTAAGATCCATTTCATCCCCACCCTTACCTGTAACCTGGTATTGGAGGAAATCAAACCTAAGCTTTCCTTGGAAGCTCAAATGACAATTTCACATCATGCAAAGGGACATTGTGCTTTACAAGGTCAAAGGTCAATGCAGAAGAGGAAGACAACCAAGACAATGGAGTGATACAGTAACAGCTATGGATGCCATTCTATCAATGATTAGCAGCCTGCCGAAAGACTGAAACCGGTTCAGCGCAACAATCCAGAGGGATGTCATGAGTCAACAACTCAATGGCACTTAACATATGGCTCTTTGCTTGAGATGTTTTGGGACCCCTACTCTTCAGAATTCTGGTAAGCTAAAGGATACAAAGCGAGGCATTTTCGATATGACGTCTAAGTCTGACTGTGGGCGTTTTGCGCTAATCTTCTCAAATCCAAATAGCAAATGTAATCATTTTCAAAACATGAAAATGTCTATTTTTTCCCCCCAAAATACCATTTGTAACAAGGTTCTCTGCTCTGTGCGTTTTTTTTCTTTTCAGGCCATTTAAAAAAAAACAACCCCAAAAACGTATAAGTGAAGAACATAGAAAACTGAGCCATTGGGATGTAGGAGAGGCCTTCATTTTTAGCTGACTGTTCCCCCAGATCTCCCAGGACAGCAATAGGGTACTCTAGGGGGCACTGTTGTGGACTTCATATAAATGCTCCGAAGGTACACATCTCATCATTGCTCCCTTATCTTCTCTAATGAGCAATCCAAAACCCACTACCCCCAACTGTACATCACTACAATAGCCCTTATGAGTGAAGAGGACACCTACACGTGGGTACAGTGGGTTTCTGCTCAGTTTTGGAAGGCTCACAGTTATACCACAAGTGTAACAGGTAGAGGGACGTATGGACCTGGGTCCACCTGTCTACAGTGCACTGCACCCATTCACTACACTACTCCAGGGATCTGAATGCTGCTGTAATGGACCTGGCTATAACATCTGAGGCTGTCATAGAGGTTATTTTTATACACATTTTTTGGGAGTGGGAAGGGGTCAGTGACCACTGGAGGAGTAAGGGCATCATCCCTGAATCCCTCCAGTGGTCATTTAGGGCACCTTTTTGTGTCTTATTCATTAGAAAAACAGATCTAGACTAAAACATTGAAGGATTTGTTCCATTATGGCTGTAAACATCCTTAGGCATGCTTCTAAGCCCGCCCTAATTACACCTTCAAAAAGCCCCAACATGCCCCCTTGTGATTTGGACGCACTGCAGACTATATGCATAGACAGACATCTGCAAAACAGGTTTTGAAAATACAGATTTGGATATTTTGAGAAGAAATCTATCCAAATGGTGCTTTGACACTTGCTGGATGTTTTTCTCTTTTGAAAATTAGCCCAGAGTGATCCAGAAAATATCACTGCAGTAAGTTAAAGATTTAGGGTGTTCTTCTGAAAGAAAATTGCTGTAACCACAAACAGCCCACATTCTATCAAAATGTCAAAGCATAAATCAAGGCTAATACTCCCACTGGCCAAAATATAGAAAATATTACTACTGAACAGGAAGAGGACATAAGTATTGCCATACTGGGAAAGGCCGAAGGTCAATGAAGCCCAGCATCCTGTATCCAACAGTGGCAAATCCAGGTTACAAGTACCTGGCAAGATCCCAAAAGAGTACAATACATTTTATGCTGCTCTGTGTAAAAGAACACATCAGAAAGGTAGCAATTAAAAGAACAACTAAATAGCAATTTTAAAATAAGATGATAGAACAAGTTCACCTTTAAACAACTGTTTCAACATGTGTTTGTGCATTTGAATAAAAATCATACTTGTACTCTGCATATTATGACCCTGAAAAATTACCAAGATCAATGTGAAAGATATGAAGATGGATGGTCAGCGAGTATGTTGTTACCTGGGACATAAACTCGTATGCTACAGTCTCGTGATTCTCAAATCCAATTTCTCCAGCCGCAAGAGCTCCTTGGAGGAAGAGCCGTAATGGCAATTCTGCCAATTCTGCTTTGATCAAAGCGCTGATAGTATGATGTGCAAATGAAAATATCTTCTGGCACTTCTTTTCCCACTTATCATCCTAAATGAAGAAAACCATAGCTCAGAATAAGCAGCCATGTTTAAAGAAAGAAACTCACAGGGACAAATAACCAAAAGCATAATATGCACCAACTCCCAGAAAACCAACTGCAACCATGACTATGTAACAAATGCAGCTTCCTACTCGATGTTATTTTGTAGTTAGGTCATGGCGAGTTACATTCCCATACTTCACATTAGAGCATGACATGGGGACAAAATTTATCCCCATCCCCACCCCGTCTCTGCAGGCCCTGTCTCCGTCCCCGCCCCATCCCCGTGGGCTCCGCTCTCATCTGCAGAAACCTCAAACACTTATGATTTTATATTTAAATCTTTTTATTAAATTATTAAAAGGAATATGTTGTGCAACTGTTGTGTATAAATTACAAATAGAAAATAATAACAACCATCCCACCACCCTTTACCCTTCCAACCCCAACAATAGCTGATTTCTACTACTCCAAGGAATCCTAATCCATCCTGTTAATTGTCCAGGGGTACAAAATGCAACCCAAGAGTATGCCCAAGAATTGAGAAATATGCCCTATGAAGCGCTGTTATGATTTTTTAATCTGTGGATGAATAAGTCATCAACAATCTCAGGATTCAGTCTAGCTTTCCTGACTTCTACAGTCCCTCCTGCAACAGAAGATGTCTTCTTAGAAGATGTGCTGGTAGCAGGATGTACAGGATCCCCCATGCAAATTTTGCTAGCTGTGGCCAGCACGTTTGCTTGTTTTTCCAAAAAAAATAAAATATGGTCATCTGCATCAAACATAAATAACAGTCCAGTTCATTAACACGCTTCAAAGTAGAAAGTGACACAGAGACAAAGTTTGTCCCAGTCCTCACAGGCTCTGTTCTCATCCCCGCCCCGTGGGATCCGTCCCTGCCCTGTCCCCATCCCAGCGGTTACCGCGGGTTCCCATGTCATTCTCTAGTTTACATAACAGTTGGGTCTAAGCCGGCACAGGAGGAAGAAGTGACCCAATGTGAAGTGGTTCACTTCCCCCCTTCTCTTGCTACGGAAGTTCAGCAGGGGAGGGGGGATGAAAGTGAGCAGAGCCACTGCTTCCTGTGAAGAATTCTATGTATCCTGCGAGGGTGGAGAATTCTGTGCAAAATTCCCCCAGGAGTAGCTCATGCCTTTTCACTGGTAGCTTAAGTATGTTACACTCAAATATAGTAGGTATTTCAGCATCTCCAGAAACCTACAATCTAAGGGCTAGAGTGACTAAATTGTACTAATATGCCATTAATTTGACATCAAGTTATTAATAAATAGGCCCCACTGACAATAAACTGACTTTTATTAGACCACAATAACATGAAATAAATCACTAACACATTAATATATATAGCCCTATGTTTGTACCTGAGGCAACAGAGATCACAGGGACCATCCAAAGGATCAGAACTCTGGTTCTTAGTCTTCTGCTCTAATCACTAGGACCCTGATGCTCAAAACTCCGGCACTGTTGTGAACAGCATCATAAAAATACTGCTGGCACAGCGCAGAACACCACTACTCTAATACTCAACGTTAATGAGATGCAAATATAGGCGCACTCATAGCGTTGAGCATTAGAGAGTTTGGCGGGAGAATTGTGCTTTGGCATGGGAAGATTGTGCTTGGTGCATGCGAAGAAGAGTTCTGTGGTAAACTTGGCTCCTGTGTACATGCGTCTGGTACAAGCCTAAAGTGAAGCACACATTGGTGTCTGTTTTCTGCAGCCTAAATATAAGCATTATTAATTTTTTTTTTAACTTGGATGCTTATGTTTAGATGCAGAAAACAGCCACCAATGCATGCTTTCATTTTGGGCGTTTTTAATTTTTTTTTTTTTTTTTTTAGCTTGGACACTTTAAATTTAGACGCAGGAAGCAGATGCCAATGCGTGCTTACGCTTGGGTTGGGTCTGCTGTTTCTCACAACCAGCATTTAAGGGCTTGCACGGGCTTCCTTCTGCTTCCAAAAGCAATCAAATTCGGCAGATTTTGCAAAAAGAATCATGAGAGACGCATGAGAATCATGAGACATTCTCTTTTCCACTTGACTACATTAGCATGCTACTTGCTTTGTCTGCACACTCATTTGTTCCTGCGCTCCATGCCTCTGAACATTCTACGCTGGTAAATGCGGGTGCTAGTATGGCGCTAATGGATTAGCACCCGTGTTTACTTTTGAGCATCTGGGCTTAGACTACTCAAATCTTAAACAAAAACGTCACTCTGACAACAAAGCCTGAAAACTGGAAAAGAGGAAACCGTTAGAAAGGGCAATCATCAAGGAAATAAAGGTAACCAGAACTGTTTTGAATGAACCCCTGATGTTCCTAAACTATAGATAGAAACTTTTAAGTTACTTGAATGGAAAGTGTTTCTTGAATTTGTTGTCTTGGAAGCTGATGCAGTGCTCCTCAACCCAGCCAATCAGGTTTTCAGGATAACCACAATGAATATGCAGGAGTGATCTCTCTCATGCATATTCATTGTGAATATCCTGAAAATCTGACTGGCTGGGTGTACCCTGAGGACTAGATTGAGGAGCATCGATTTGTGACACCATTACCTTTTCAATATCTACTCCTGGGGGAATTCTGCACACAATTTTAAAATTCTGAAAAATTCTAGATAGTTTATTTGTTGTACTTTAGGGTCCAGCCTCCCCAGTACCCTACAGTTCTCTCTCCCTCTAACTCTCAGCAAGGCAATACCAGTACCTCTCCTCCTTTCCTAGCAGGCTCATATCCTCTTATTCATTCTCTTCCTCCTCAGCTTTCCTTATTTCTCACCCCTTCCCCACGCTAAACTTGATCCCCCTACACACAGCTTGTTGTGCCCCTTTCCCCATGGTATCCTCAAGCCTGCCCCAGTGCCCCTCAGCCCTTTTTTGCTACTTATCTGAGTTTTTTTTTTTTATGCCCCTGGTCTCTTCCTGTCTCCCCTGCAGAGACTGCATGGCAAGAGGTGGTGGTAGCACAAGGCTGTATACTGAGCCGGGTCCTTTTTCTTCTGCTGGCCTAGGCCCAGCTGTTCATTTGAACCGCTTGAGGTCTGGATAGCTGTGCAGCTCAAACAAACAGGTCAGGTCTAGGCCAGCACAGCATGAAGATGCAGTTGAAGTGCAGCTCTGCACTCCTCCTTTTCTTGCTGTGTGATGGGGGGGTGGAAGGGGGGTAAGGGATTAAGGAGAGGCACTGATGCCAGTACTTGTGCAGAATTCTCTATAGGAAGTATAGTATTATGAACATGTGGAGAATTCTGCAAAAAATTCCTCCAGAAGAAAATATCCCAACACTATTAAATATAAGACTGACTTAGAAATAGTAGCCTAGTGGTTAGTGCAGCGGACTTTGATCCTGGCGAACTGGGATTGATTCTCACTGCAGCTCCTTGTGACTCTGGGCAAGTCACTTAACCTTCCATTGCCTAAGGTACAAATAAATACCTGTATATACTATGTAAACCACCTTGAATGTAGTTGCAAAAAAACACAGAAAGCTGGTATGTCAAGTCCCATTTCCTTTCCCTTATCTTCTTTAACTGGGCCCTCTCCCTCTTTTAGAATGAATTTTCCTAAAATTTAAATATTCTTTTACAGTATAAATCCAGAAAGATTATTTCTCAAACATTTGCTAGCTAGAAAGTGAAATGCTGATATACAGCAATTCCCAGATTGGCCTGTCTACACCGTCACAGGTGGTCAATTCCTTGTCTCTCAAATGCTTATTACTTCTTATTTATTTGTTACATTTGTATCCCACATTTTCTATTTGTAGGCTCAATGTGGCTTACATCTTGAAATATTTTCTTCCAACCAGCTATAGAATTACAAGCGAATTTATATTTCATATTTGCATACAAGAAGACATAGTAAAAACTATGATACCTTTTATTGAACTTGATATAGTACATAAGATTTTGAGATCACACAGGTCATATACATTTTCTCCTTATACCCCCTACATACATACCTATACACAAACACCTGCATATTTCAAGGCTCGTAAATGAAGGATATTAGAAAAGGGATAGTGAATAAGACCGCAAATACTATAACGCCTCTATCGCTCCACTGTGCGACCACAACCTTGAGTATTGTGTTCAGTCCTGGTCGCCGTATCTCAAAAAAGATATAGCAGAATTAGAAAAGATTCATAAAAGAGCGACCAAAATGATAAAGAGAATGGAACTCCTCTTGTATGAGGAAAGGCTAAAGAGGTTAGGGCTCTTCAGCTTAGAAAAGAGACAGATGAGGAGAGATATGATTGAGGTCTACAAAATCCTGAGTAGTGTAGAACGAGTAGAAGTAAAGGGTGTTATGATTAGAGACATAAGCACTGCAAAAAGAGGGTAAAGCAAACACACAAAAGAAGGACAGAGTCGAAGGGTAACACTGGTAATTTCAGCAAACCGTTTCACCAAAAGCTAAGCGGAAAAGCCAGGTTTTCTGCTCAGTTTTAAAATCCTTAAAAGAGGAATTACTACAGAGAAAAAGAGGGAGATTGTTCCAGGTATGAGGAGCCAGGAAGAAGAATGCGCTGTGATGGGTTGATTCCATGTGGGCATGTTTTGGAGAAGGCAGAACTAAGCGGTTATCGTTTAATGAATGGAGGATTTGGGAGGGAGTAATAAGGAAAGTTAAACAAGAGAGAAAGTCAGGGATACCAAGTCTAGAGGCCTTGAAAGTGAGGGTGACAATTTTATAAGTGATTCTTTACTCAAAAGAGAGCCAATGATATTGTTTCAGCAGAGGCGAAGTATGATCATAGTGACAGGCATGGCAAAGTAATCTGATGGCTGTGTTCTGGAACGATTGAAGTTTCTTTAGTGCATTACGATGTATACCAGCATAAGCAACATCACAATAATCAAGACAGGTGGTAAAAAAAAAAAAAAAAAAAGAAGAGGATTAGTGCATGGAATTGTGAAGTATCAAAGTTGTGATGAACACCCAGCTGGTGAAAAACTAGTTTTGGTCAAGTGAGAGATCTATGGCAAAAAAAAAAAAAAAAAAGAAAGTGAGGAATTGAGAATAATACCTAAATAATACCTAAATAATGAAAGGTAGGTACTGGTGTAATAGATGTGCCAAATAGAGTGATGGGGGATGGAGAAGGGAAAGTTGAACCAGAGAACCAACAGGTAACAGTTGTTATCCGGATTTAGCACCAATTGATGATCGCTTAGCTAGCTAGCTAGGAACAAGGGAAGGCGAGGAAGAGGTGAAAGGAAAGAGCAGCAGAATGTCATCAGCATAAAGATAAGCAGAGATTCTGAAGGATTGTATGAGAGCAGTGAGGGAGAAGAGATTAAAAAAAAGAGGAGAGAGTATAGACCCCTGGCATACACCTCAATGTTTTCTCTCCACTGAGATGTTGTGTCAGAGAGAATGACCTGAAATGTGCAATGAGATAGAAAGGAAGTGAACCAAGAAAAAAACGGTACCAGTGATGCCTAAGAAAGATAAACATGCGAGTAAGAGGGAATGGTCAACCAGATCAAAAGTGGCAGAAAGGTCTATCGAGACTGCCAGTACCTTTCTATATTGGTCCAAGTGGAAATTGAGTTCACTGATAAGTGCTGCCATGATGGTTTCTGTACTGTGGTGAGACCTGATGCCAGATTGACAGGGATGTAAAGCAAAAATGTTTTTAGAAAAGGATGTGGATAAACACAATTTTTTCTAGCACTTTTGACATATAACTAAGATTTGAAACTGGGCAATGATAACTAGGAATAGTAGGATCAAGTGAGGGCTTTTTAACATGGGATAGACTACTGCTTGCTTCCAGAAATTTATTTATTTATTGCATTTGAATCCCACATTTTCCCACCTATTGGTAGGTTCAATTTGGCTTACATTATGATTAAATGCCAACCCTATTCTTGAAATCAGGGACTTGGTATGAGGAGAGGCTCAGATTAGTCAAGGACAGTAGAATGGGCAATAACTAACTCCAGTACCTTAAGCCAGGAAGAGGAAAATCACAAGGGCAGTAGTTGCCCTCTGTTGTATCCATAGTATGTTTTTAATGCATAATTTTATTGTACTTATGTCTTGTTTTTCTGTTTACCACTTCATTTCTTTTTAACTAGCAGTATATCAACTAAATAACTGGCCACCCCCTCCACAGCACTGGGAAAGGGAATCTCCAGCAAAAATCACCACTAGCCAGAGGGAGGAATGGCAGGAGATGGGGGAGATGGGGGAGTTAGAATATATTGCACTAAATGAAAAATTAGATATAATAGGCATCTCTGAGACCTGGTGGAAGGAGGATAACCAGTGGGACACTGTCATACCGGGGTACAAATTATATCGTAGTGATAGGGTGAATCGGATTGGTGGAGGGGTAGCATTGTATATTAACGAGAGCCTTGAATCAAATAGATTGAAAATTCTGCAGGAAGCAAAACACTCCTTGGAATCACTGTGGATTGAAATTCCATGTGCAAAGGGGAAAAGGATAGTGATAGGAGTGTACTACCGTCCGCCTGGCCAGGACGAACAGACGGATGCGGAAATGTTAAAGGAAATCAGGGACGCAAACAAACTGGGCAACACAATAATAATGGGGGATTTCAATTACCCGCATATAGACTGGGGTAATGTAACATCTGTACACGCAAGGGACATAAGATTTCTTGATGAAATCAAGGACAGCTTCATGGAACAGCTAGTTCAGGAGCCGACAAGAGAAGGAAAAATACTAGACTTAGTCCTTAGTGGTGCTCATGATCTAGTGCAGGGGGTAACGATACGAGGGCCGCTTGATAACAGTGATCATAATATGATCGGTTTTGATATTGGCATTGAAGGAAGTGAAACTAGGAAATCAAGTACGCTAGCGTTTAACTATAGAAAAGGTGATTACGACAAAATGAGAAAAATGGTGAAAAAAAGACTGAAAGGAGCAGCTCGCAGAGTAAAAAACTTGCATCAGGCGTGGATGCTGTTTAAAAACGCCATCCTGGAGGTTCAGGACAAATATATTCCACGTATTAGAAAAAAGGGAAAAAAGACTAAACGTCAGCCGGCGTGGCTAAACAGTAAGATAAAGGAAATCATTAGAGCCAAAAAACAATCCTTCAGAAAGTGGAGAAGAGAACCAACTGAAAGTAACAGGATAGATCATAAGGAATGCCAAGCCAAATGCAAAGCGGAGATAAGGAGGGCAAAAAAGGACTTTGAGAAGAAATTAGCGTTGGAAGCAAAAATACATAGTAAAAACTTTTTTAGATACATTAAAAGCAGGAAACCGGCCAAAGAGTCGGTTGGGCCGCTGGACGAAAATGGTGTTAAAGGGGCGATCAAGGAGGACAAAGCCGTAGCGGAGAAATTAAACGAATTCTTTGCTTCGGTCTTCACCGAGGAGGATTTGGGGGGGACACCGGTGCCGGAAAGAATATTTGAAGCGGGGGAATCGGAGAAACTAAACAAATTCTCTGTAACCTTGGAGGATGTAATGGGTCAGTTCAGCAAGCTGAAGAGTAGTAAATCACCGGGACCTGATGGTATTCATCCCAGAGTATTAATAGAACTAAAAAATGAACTTGCGGAGCTACTGTTAGAAATATGCAATCTGTCCCTAAAATCGAGTGTAATACCGGAAGACTGGAGGGTAGCCAATGTTACTCCGATTTTTAAGAAGGGTTCCAGAGGAGATCCGGGAAATTATAGACCGGTGAGTCTGACGTCGGTGCCGGGCAAGATGGTGGAGGCTATTATTAAGAATAAAATTGCAGAGCATATACAAAAACATGGACTGATGAGACAAAGTCAGCACGGATTTAGTGAAGGGAAGTCTTGCCTCACCAATCTAATGCATTTTTTTGAGGGGGTAAGCAAACATGTGGACAATGGGGAGCCGGTTGATATTGTATATCTGGATTTTCAGAAGGCGTTTGACAAAGTGCCGCACGAAAGACTCCTGAAGAAATTGCAGAGTCATGGAATCGGAGGTAGGGTATTATTATGGATTAAGAACTGGTTGAAAGATAGGAAGCAGAGAGTAGGATTGCGTGGCCAGTATTCTCAGTGGAGGAGGGTAGTTAGTGGGGTCCCGCAGGGGTCTGTGCTGGGTCCGTTGCTTTTTAATGTATTTATAAATGACCTAGAGATGGGAATAACTAGTGAGGTAATTAAATTCGCCGATGACACAAAATTATTCAGGGTCGTCAAGTCGCAGGAGGAATGTGAACGATTACAGGAGGACCTTGCGAGACTGGGAGAATGGGCGTGCAAGTGGCAGATGAAGTTCAATGTTGACAAGTGCAAAGTGATGCATGTGGGTAAGAGGAACCCGAATTATAGCTACGTCTTGCAAGGTTCCGCGTTAGGAGTTACGGATCAAGAAAGGGATCTGGGTGTCGTCGTCGATGATACGCTGAAACCTTCTGCTCAGTGTGCTGCTGCGGCTAGGAAAGCGAATAGAATGTTGGGTGTTATTAAGAAGGGTATGGAGTCCAGGTGTGCGGATGTTATAATGCCGTTGTATCGCTCCATGGTGCGACCGCACCTGGAGTATTGTGTTCAGTACTGGTCTCCGTATCTCAAAAAAGATATAGTAGAATTGGAAAAGGTACAGCGAAGGGCGACGAAAATGATAGTGGGGATGGGACGACTTTCCTATGAAGAGAGGCTGAGAAGGCTAGGGCTTTTCAGCTTGGAGAAGAGACGGCTGAGGGGAGATATGATAGAAGTGTATAAAATAATGAGTGGAATGGATCGGGTGGATGTGAAGCGACTGTTCACGCTATCCAAAAATACTAGGACTAGAGGGCATGAGTTGAAGCTACAGTGTGGTAAATTTAAAACGAATCGGAGAAAATTTTTCTTCACCCAACGTGTAATTAGACTCTGGAATTCATTGCCGGAGAACGTGGTACGGGCGGTTAGCTTGACGGAGTTTAAAAAGGGGTTAGATAGATTCCTAAAGGACAAGTCCATAGACCGCTATTAAATGGACTGGAAAAATTCCTCATTTTTAGGTACAACTTGTCTGGAATGTTTTTACGTTTGGGGAGCGTGCCAGGTGCCCTTGACCTGGATTGGCCACTGTCGGTGACAGGATGCTGGGCTAGATGGACCTTTGGTCTTTCCCAGTATGGCACTACTTATGTACTTATGTACTTATGACCCCCTATTATGACGTGTTGGCTGGCCAAAGTTCAATGGCCATTTCTGTGTGGTCATGTCATTGCCTGGCATGTTCTTCTGGTGGCAAAGCAGCCACGCCTCAACAGCTGCCTATTCAGAAGTCAGCCTGTCTACACCCTGTTTATTCACAAAAACAAATCAAGCCACACTTGACATACATACGGATCACTGACAAAGATGGCTGGATAAAGGAGCTAGGCAAAAGCTGACTTCAATGTTACTGCAGGTGATCAAAACTGATAGTGGATCAGGTCAATCTGGATTTCTGAATTTTCTGGATTCTCAGGCAACCCTTCTGCATCACTCTCCCGGCACCGCCCCCCCTCCCCCACATACACACACGATTATGCCTCCACCTTCCTTCCCTCCCTCCTCACATGATCCTGTGTCTTTCCCCCTACTCCCAGCCCTGCCAGCTTGCTCCCTTCTCTAACCTCAAATCCTGAAATCACAGTACCAGAGGCAGCCTCATTCACTGGCTGCCTCCAGCATGAACCAGGTCTTTCCCCTCTGACCCACACCGCTCCTTTTCATGCAACTTCTTGTCTTCGGAAGGGGCGATAAGGGTCAGAGAAGAAAGGCCCAGTGCATGCTGGAGGGAGCCAGTGAGTAAGGCTGCCACTGACCCTGCAAAGACTTCAGTACTTGAGGTTAGAGAGGGAGCCAGCGAGAAGGTCCAAAAGTGGGGGAAGGTACCAGATCGTGAGGGTATGGAAGGAGGTGGGGGGGGCCTTGGGGTCCACATTCTCAGCATCCGGATTTCTGAACTTCTACTGTACTTTTGATATCTCTCTCATATACAAATGTCATGTCATTGATTTAATGCAAATAATTGTCTTGTAAATGTAAATAAATGTTGCAAGCCTTCTCCAAAAAATAATCTACTTCAAGTTATGCATTCATTATCCTTGGGAAATGGTGCAGGGAAGAAAGGCACAATACAGAACTTCAGCTGAGGTTTCAAAGGAGAAGAGTAAAAGGTGTTAAAAAGGTCTGTTAACAAAAGTATGTAGATTTATTCTCAGTAAAATTAAGCAATTCCTCATCTTACACATAAGCTATGCTACAACCTACCACTTTAGAATTCTCCTTATACCGGAAGGCAAGCTGATATGCCGCAAATACTAAGGGAGGTAATGTGAAACGAATCCGCTGGTTTCCACCTGCTCCAAAATGTTTCCGAGCCGTGTTTAGAATCTAAAATTAAATGATGAAAGAAAATTAAGTTTAACTGGAAATTTGAAGCATAACTAGCACAAAAGGAAGAACAATTTTATTGTTATGCATAGGACAACATTAACAATGAAGTCTGCGTCCTCCATTTATGTTTTCTCTCTTTTCAGGGAATTCAAGTAAGACTGACTTAGGGCATTCTTCACACATCAGGAATGCACAAAGACCTCATGAGAAGAAGATCCATCAATTGGTCAGCGTAAGGAATACTCTTCACCATGTGAACTTGATTTCTCACGAGTCCTAGGGACAAGACTAGAGCTAGTGTTTGAGCATTCCTATGAGCTATAAGTCCCACTAGGTTATGGAGCTATCAACTCGTGTCCTCAAGGACCATATGCCGATCAGATTTTCAGAGTAACCACAATATGCAAAGTAACCTGGCCCTGGAGTCAAGTATATGCAAATATAGATACTGAATGCTCACTGTGGGTATCCTGAAAATCAGGTTATCAAAGCCCTTGAGGACCAGCACTGAGAAGACCTGCTCAAAATCACCGTAAATACTTACAGTGGGCATGAATGTCACTGACTGCACCTTAACACGCTCAAAAAGAATAGAACAACACAAACAAGTTCTTTGCATTTTGCTTGTTTCATTAACACTTAGTTTTCCAATCCAATTTTTAAACCCAATTTTTTAAATCAGAAGAGTAACAGTGCACCACAGAATATAAAATATACATTCTCTATTGCCTCAGTTTGACTTTTTACTGTACATCCCCTTGAATGAACTCCTTCAAAAAGGCAGTAAATAAATCAATAAAAGGCTATTTCACAGCATATTTCTGCCTGTCAAACAGCTCTTGGGTATGACTGTTTCCCCAGAAGGTGATATAGAAACATAACATATTGTCTTTTTCCCCTCATGAGAAGAAACTGCTTTTTAAGGTTCATATTTTAAAAATGCATTCATTTATTGCTGGTGTGATTACAAATAACAGGATTGAAGAAAGAACACGAGAGCATGTGCTCACACTCAAAACAAGAGTCTGCCAGAGGTCCCAGCTTCTGCTCTGCAAGCACAACAGTACTTTTCTTTTACCACTGAAATTAGTTAAGCCTAAGCAAAAAAAAAAAACTGCTTTTACAATACTGGAAAGGTTGTTGCTGCATTGTGCATACATATAATACTAAAAGCTATAAAAGGGAGTAAATCAATCAACTATAAGCTTAGGAGAGTCAGACCAAGCTCCGCCTGCCACTTCCATCTCCTTGGTTACTGATGCTGTGTGGGGTAAAAACCAGGGCTGTGGAGATAGTACACCAGTACACCAAACCTCCAACTCTGATATTATGCTATATATACAGTCCTAATACAAATACAAAAAACAGTATTAAAGAAAGTCAACAGAAAAAAAAAAATACACTTCCAAACATAACCCACTATTTACTGAATTGGAGAAAGACCTCAGTAGTTCAACACAGCTGTCATACAAATTATTTATTTATTGGGATTTAACCGCTTTCATGAAGAGATTCACCCAATATACACATTTAACAGCACTGAAATTCAAATAACAGAGATATAGTATGATGCAAGCATAATAGTGATGGAATATCTAATAAGCACACAATTAGAAAATTTAAATTATAGGCTTAACTGTGGAAATATAACAGCATTATTGCTCAGAAAATACTCAGTCAACCTCAGTTTTAATCAAATGTCAAAAATAAGAAACTTGTTGTACAAATCATGCATAATCAATTGCATAAGCAAGCTTAAACAATATATTCATACAAGTTCACACCTATCCATATCAGTGTAAACTATCCATTCACTTATCTTCCCTGAGATCTGTCATGAGCTCAGGGATTTTGGTGAAAATCTTACAAACAACAATTAAAAGTGAAACTGATCAATAATTTGCATATATTCTAGGATCTTTCCTTTCTTTAGCTATAACAGTAATAGTGGTCTTCTTAAATTATGGTGGTGGTGTTCCCAAAGTCTGTGATTTCATTAAATACCTCTGTGAGAAATAGAGCAATCTGTTCCTTTATGTACTTATTTAGCTCTACAGGGAGACCATCTGGTCCCAAAGCCTTATCACTCTACATAACTGATACTGCTGAGAACTCCATCTATTGCAGTGGTTCCCAAACCTGAGCCTGGAGGTACCCCGGTCAGTTAGGTTATACTCATGAGATAGATTTGAATGCAATGGAGGCAGTGCATGCAAACCTGAAAACCTGACTGGCTGGGGTGCCTCCAGGACCAGGTTTGGGAACCACTGATCTATCAGGAAGAGTCTGTCAATCAGTTCCTTGGCAACGTTATCTAGATGTGGGATATCTAAGCTTCTCAGCCACTCATCAATACACTGCTCTGTTGTGTTTAATTGGAAGAAGTGTATATCTCACCATAGAACTGAGCAAAGGAAGCCGCAATTTGCACTGAACAAGTCTGAAGATCTTCCTGCGAGTCTAATACTTTAATCACTTTCTTTAGTATTGACATGCCTTAGTTGCTATAGTGATAACCTGTTACCTTTATTAGAATGCTTGTAGAATCTCTTACAGTACATTTTGTTCTTTAGGAAAGGTAGAGCTGGGAAACGATCCAGCATTGTAGTACACTACCCATTTCAAACATTTTTTTTTTTAAGATTCTGATCTAAACCAAAGTTTGCAATATAATGAATACAAGAAATACTACCTTTAACTCTATTTAATAGCCCCTCTGAATGGACACAACCTTGTAAGTGGTGGAGGGGCTTCCGTGTTTCAATGACTTAGAGGGCTATGCTGAAGGGTTACCCATATCAGACAGGCCTCTGAGGAGAAACCAGACAAAGAGTGTCCCAAACTGGAGGATCCAAGATGGCGTCGAGGGAGGACGTACGTTAGTTGAGTTCCCGTTTTACACCAGAATACCTGAAGAAGTAGGCATGCTCCCCAGAGAATGGGGAAGAAAAAGGCAAAGCCTGGGGTTCCCACCACTTCTCAGTCTACTTTGGAGAGATTCGGGGTCATAACGTCGGGGATATCGGTTCCTGCTTTGGGGAACAGCAAGGCTTTATTGCCGAATCTCAGTGGCGAGGGAGTGACTTTGAGTCCCCCTGTTGGCATGACCTCTCCAAGACCCGGAAACAGTAACACTTCGCTATGGAGGTCGACAGTGGAAATGCCCGAAGTGGGTTAGGATTCTCACGCGATCCGAGGAGGTCCTGGCGCAGCACTGACTCCGGATAATAAACCAACTGGGGGATTAGAGAGTGAGCTCTTCCCCCCAAAGATATCTGGAGCGGTTTCTGTGGAGAAACTGGACCTGGTGAAGCCAAAAAAATGTCATAATGGACGCACTATGGGAAGTGCTGTAGAGTGTGAATAATTCTCTTCTTCAGATGTCAAAAATTTTTCAGGAATAAATATGTGATTATATCAATACTTATCTAACAAAGTGGAAGTCCAAGATATAAAAATAGAGACTTTGATTACGGAAATGGTTTCTCTATGAAAATCAGTTAATCTGGTAATGAAGGACAGTCATGTTTCTTGTAAAAAAGTGGAACTTCTGAAGAACCAATTAAGGGAAAATAACTTGAGAATGATAAATCTTCCTAAAATACCCTATATAGAGAGTTATATTACTAGTGACTTTTGCCTTTGATTTAGATAGGAACAATGTTTTGAAATTGTATTTCCGATACATGGCTGATAGTTTTTTGGGTTCAAAGATAAATATATTTCCTGATATATCAAAGGAATCGCAGACTAGGAGGTGTGAACTCTTGGCTTTTAAGCCAAGAATCATTGCCCTAGGTGGGACCTTCCTAGAGCGATTCCTTTGTGTTTTATTTCCTTATTACTTATTTGTTGAACCCAATAAATTACAAGAGTTTCTGGAGTTAAAAGAACAGATGAAGAACCCTCTGCAGCAACTTCCTTTAGTTACCACTGTACCGGCTGCAATTACCAATTAACCTTCCTCCCTCAGAAAATATGAATTTGTAAGATTAACCACTTGGTGTTTTTTCTTATTTTCTTTGAGATTGTTTTCCTGATCTTGGATCCCCCAATTGTGGACAATTATATATATTGTTGTGAGAAAATGTATTTTCTTTTTCCTTATATTAATTTCTGTTTTTCCTTACATTTACGTGATAAATGTGAATGTAATTATAAAATGATAAATAAAAAAAATTAACTCTATTTAATACATCTGATTGACTTCAAATATTCCCCACGGTGACAGATGGGGACAGGTTAGATTTCTGTCCCCGTGCAACTCTCTAGCACGGATGCCACTGGGGATCTTCTTGGATGTCGAGAAAAAGAATTATGGCCAAATTAAACTCCTCAATTGTGAACAGTAAAAAGGGGCAGTGTTCAAACTGAGGTCAGTGTTCCAGCTTAAACATGTCTAGCAACTCACGAAAATGGAAAATTTAAGAGCCAAAAACACTACAAAAAATAAAAAGGGAAACAGAATAAAATTAGGAGTAAGGAAAAAATACCCACACGGGAAGGCACTTCAGATCAGAGAAAATTTCACACAGAGGAAAATACAATGACATGTCCTCCATGATCCTCCTGCAAATCAAAGTTTAATTAGAAAGATAAATGTGAAGAAATTATACCAAATACTGTTGGTCAGGATCATCTGATCGCAAAAGGTGAATAAATCTTCCCACAAGGCTCTGCTCATCAGCAACGTCCTCAGGATCAGGATCTTCAGCAGGCTGGTCAGGCTGGTCTTGAATCAACGTCGACACCAAGTTCATAACGGCATCAACCTGTTCAAAATGCAACATGAAGCCATAAGGTCAGAATTACTACTGCAATTAGGCATTTGTACTGAGATGGTAACACAGCTGCTTCAACAACTGCAAAGGTGCACGTTGTACTGTGACATATTGAGGCATATTTTCAAAGCACTTTGGGAGGCTAAGTTCCATAGGTTTCTATGGAACTTTGGGAGGCTAAGTGCTTTGAAAATGAGCCCCATTGTCAGCTAAATTCAATGTTCAATTCCAACTGACTCAACACACCCCAGCAGAGCCCTGTCTCCATATTTGACAGCTGCCAGAAGCAGCAAAAAAAAAAAATCCTGCCAGCCTCCAAAAAGAAAAATGTGATTTCAATAAGCATGTGGGATCGCTTAGGAACAGGAAGAATTAGGGGTTACAAAGGATGGGAAAACTGGATGGGCCATGTGGCCTTTATATGCAGTCATGTTTCTATCTAATAACTTATCTTTAAATAGAACAAATGTACCACAATAGGCAATACTATATATGCCAGAGCCATCTTTTGTGATAGCTATAATAAAATGCTATTTTAAAAACTTGATTTGCTTCCTGTAATTTAGTTTTGCAAGTAATCATTCCTTATGATTAAACACAAAACATCTAATTTTCAGATTTCTAGTGGTGCCTCACGACTGAAGTGTATGTGCTGAACCATGCCTTGCAATCTTTCTTAGGATACATTGGGGTAATTCCATCTTTCAAAGAAAAGTAGAAACAATATCACAACTAGATCTAGGGCCTTTCTATGCTCCTAATATGTGGAGTGGAGGAGTGGCCTAGTGGTTAGGGTGGTGGACTTTGGTCCTGGGGAACTGAGGAACTGAGTTCGATTCCCACTTCAGGCATAGGCAGCTCCTTGTGACTCTGGGCAAGTCACTTGATCAAACACTAACAGTGGTCTGCTGTAGTTAATATATAATTTTGTCTATTTACGTGATTTTATTTCATCATGTTTCTGATTGGATTTCTGTGAATATGTGTATAACAAGAATATTTTAATGTAAAACCATCCAGATGTTTTGTGATACACACATTTTTTATTTGTACTCTAGGGGATTAAAGGTTCGTGGAGTTGTTTCCTTATATACAACATAATAAAAATGTAAAGTAAAAAGTGTAATATCAGGGATTCTAAACCTAGTTCCCCGGAAACACCTAGCCAGTCACGTTTTCAGGATACCGATAATGAATATGCATGTGACAGATTTGTATATGATGGAGGTAGGGTATGTCCTGAGGACTGGGTTAAGAACCCCTAATGTAGAGGCAGGGGTTAAGCTGAAACATGCTGGGTATTCTGTGATCACATACTTTATTTTTTAATCAAGCTGTTACATAATTTTTCTTCCCTTTCTCTTACACTTCATTTACGTTTTTACCTGTAAACCACTTAAATATCTTTTTAGATTGGTGGTACATCAAATAAAATTGAACCGTGAGGGATGTAAATGGATGCTTTAGAGTCTGTGCTCTTGATTTCTTTCTTCCTTACTTCTTTGGTTGTTTGGGGGGTTTTTTTTCTTTTCTTCATTCTCTTCCCATAATGCGAACTGTTGATATACCTGTTTTGTGTGACTTTTTTTATATGGTTGTTTCTTTGAAGATTTCCTTTTGTGTCACTCTGAGATGTAGAATTTTGAGAATACTTTAAGTTGGTTTCCAATATGTCATCATCTTATATGTTTGTTGAATTGTACTTCAGTAAGGATTGGTAGGATAAAGATTATTGAGCAACCTAATTAATGCCTCTTTTTTAGAAGGGGAAGATTCTGGACATGTTAAAATGTTCAATTCGACTGATTCTACATTGTACTGGCTACCAGCTGTATACAGATGCAATTTATGTGTCTTTTTTATCTGATTTTTAGAGAAACTCTGTCTTAATCTTTACCTGTTCCTGAGATACAATCTCAGTGTTGTGGTCCAGTGCACTGCTAAGCACATAACAACTCATGCTCTTCCTAGACTCGTAGTCAAAATACTCGAAGAGGGGATGGAAATGTTTAAGCTTCAAAACGGTCAAGATGTTGTTGTAAGTATCAACAGGGATCTTTAAGAGTCTTGTTAGTTCCTTTGAGACAGAGCTGCTTGTAGCAATACTGAAAGAAAAAAAAAACAGGACTGGAATGAACAGTGGTACTAAAGATCAACCATTCATTGTTTTCTTACTACTTTTTTACGTAGAAATTCTACTAAAACCTGCTGTGAATAGTGGAAATTGCTTTCTATTTTCCTACAAAATCTCTATGTGGCTTATTTCTTCCTACTGCTCAAACAATGCTGTTAGTGTTCAGCGCCAATCAATCAGGTTTTTAGTCATCCTCTTTATCTCAAGTCATGAGAGGATAAAAATCAGTAAGTATAACAAAACAAACAAAACAGTATAAATTTACTCTGTCAGTTCATCAGCATTTAAAACAAATTCTTCAAAAAAAAAAAAAAAAAAAAAAGAGAAATGAATGCATACCTCTTATTTGATGGTTAAGAAAAATCTAAGCATTAAGCCCCTAATTCTATACGCCTGAACACACGACTTTAGGCTTAGCATGCAGAGTCATGTTTGTAAGTTATAGAATAGTGTCTGTTCCATGCATAACTTAAGTAGCTGCTAATTGGAATTAACCACCAATTACTGGCTATAATTGGTGGTAGCTGGCACTAATTAACAGTTACGCACATAATTGTCTTTAGTTGGGATTCAAGAAATTGAGCATTCAAAATCCATAGTGTGCAACAGAGTGTGGTGTGGATTAGAGAGGGGAACAGGTGAGTCAGAGGCGTGCACAGCATTTATGTATTACAGTGCCTGACAGCAGTTGGTAGTAGGCATTTACACCAGGCATTGAGCTAGAGCAGAGTTGTCCAATCTCAGTCCTCGAGGGCCACAATCCAGTTGGGTTTTTAGTGTAGCATGATATGAGTTATTGATTTTGCTGGATCAGATACCAATATAAAAATACAGCTTTAAAGACTTATTGGGACAGAATCTGATAAACTGGTCTGGTTTTCATTTCACATCCCCCTTCCACCTGGACTACTGATAACAAAATCTAGCTGGGTGTATACCTAAACCCATCAACACATCTACTACACCTAACAAAAGACTACACCTCCACCTATTCTCAGACAAAGGCTAAGCCCATCTAAGCTCAATCACTCTCAGACAATGGACCACCAGATGTCCAGATGATGTCATTAAACGTGACCCGTTACTAAAAATAGATGACTACAAACAGATGAGACCAGTTACTAAAAATAGATGAGACCAGTTTACTACAAAAGGGGTTGGAATTATCTCTGCTGGGTGCTCGCTCTTCCTCCTCTGGACACTGGTCTCTCTCTTTGGACCTGCCTCCTGTCTCTCTGCTGGACTTCACACACACCCTGATAAGAATTCTCCAACAACAACTACACTGTGCAACAAAAGACTTCTGTTCCAGCAAGGATCTCCTTCATTACTCCAAACAGCTATCAGCAGACTCTATCAAAGTGAGTTACCATATCCAGCATAACTTATAATTCAGACTTGATATCTTGAAAAGCACATTTCCACTTGTGATAAGATTCTTAAAAACTGCCTCTCTCTCTCTCTTGTAACATTATTACATTACCTGTATTGTAAATAAACCTTTTAAAGTTAAAGACATGGTCTTTATGTTCTGAGCACATGTCCTTAAACCTTGCAGTGCAGGTCAATGTAATTTAACAAATATAATATTCAATTCCCCTTTTCTTATATATTCTTATGCTTATTATATTACCTTATAGGTAATTGGTGGAGAATAGATATATATTATTTCTTACATCAGGATTTCCCCAATGAATACGCATGAGATCGATCTGCATACACTGCCCCCATTGTGTGCAATTAGATCTCATGCATATTCATTAGGAAATCCTGAAAACCCGACCTATCAGGGGCCGAGGTTGGACACCCTTGAGCGATACAGTAAATGCTTGCACCTAAAATTAGGCGCTTAGACTTATTTTAGTATTCTATAACAGCAATTCTGCGCATAATTGCTGATACAGAATTCAAGCTATGCGTGAAGCGTACTGGCATCTAACTTTGGGAAACCTGTAGAGAATTACTCTCTAAATGTACAATATATGATTAAGTTATGCATTATATTACCATAAACTGTAAAGGTAACAGGAATTTAGCCAACATTAATTTCACAAAACTTCAGTATCTGAAGAAATATCTAAACATTCAGAGGTATTCCAGCAGCAGCAGGTTTTCTCAGATTGCAAAAGCATTTGGACTCTGGCCAATTAAGATTTACTTCTGTGCATAATTTTTGCACATGTCCAAATTCAACAAAATTCAGACTTGCGTACACTGAATTGTTATCTTCTTAAGGCAGCAGTACTAGCTAGTTTCTTCATAATAATATGTTTGCCTGGTTAGCTGGTCTATTGTTTGTTCTTTTGACCTCATTCCTATTCTTTGCTGTTTTAATATATGTCTTATACCTATATACTACTTTGGAATTTAAAAAATAAGGTACTGTGGCTTTTTAAGATTCTTCTATCCTAGGGGAGTGAGGGATATGGGGCTCTAAGAGAAGGGGATGAGGTTTAGGTTGTTTATTGTTTTATAGGTATGTTGATTCTACACACCCACATTTTTCTTGCTAATTGTGATTGAGAAGCTTATCAGTAGATGTGTTAGGATATGCATTTGCTGTATTCTCAGACTTATTTAATAAACTATTTTTTAATTCATTTTTCTTACATTCCACATACTACAGCAAGCCTTCAAAAAGCTCATCCTAAAATGAATCCTCAATACAGTATGTTTGAAATTAAAATATATTCATTGAAATAGATTTTGAATTTAAATTGATGGCATTTCAAACTCATTTAAAGGAAAGTTAATAACAACATACTTGGAAATTACACTGATGTGCAAAGCAACTATACAGTGTGAATCAAAATGGCAGCAGCAATTTAATGTAATTTATAATAGTTGGAGTGGTTAGGTTGGACTGGCTTTCAAACACTTGAAACACTTCTCGTCTGGAATTAAATCAGCATGAAAAGAACTAACTTTTTTTTAACCATTAACTGAAGAAACTTTTATATCAAATCCCATCCCTTTCTTCTTTCTGGAGTGGAGGAGTGGCCTAATGGTTACTGCAGCAGGCTGAGAACCAGGGGAACCAGGTCCAGTTCCCACAGCAGCTCCTTGTGACTCTGGGTAAGTCACTCAACCCTCCATTACTCTAGGTACAAATTAAGTACCTCTATATAATATTCAAACTGCTTTGATTGTAATCAAAGAAAGGTAGTATATGAAATCCCATCCCCTATCTCCCCCTCAGACTTTCCCTTTTATTTGTATTTTAGATTTGGTTGCTGCTTATTGTATATTTTGGTTTGGAAATGACAACAAACTGGCTGGTGATATATTAAAAAAATGTTAATAAATCCAATAAAATAATTACCAGTGCTGCTATTTTAAGACTATCTAATATACTTTAATAGGATATCAAGTGAATGCAACATCCATATCAGCTCTACTAGGTCCGTAGAACTAGAGGAATTATGTTTAATATAGTTCTACTGGACCACGTTCTCACTTGGTTTATTTTCACATCAGAAACAATGTGAAACAGAGAATATAGTAAGAAGCAACTCCTAGGAAGACAAGAGGGTATCGAGAAATCCAATAACAGATTACTACCCTAATATAATTTTGACTACTCAGGCTGTCTGGGGCTAAATTGCTGAGAAGTTCAGTCTTGTCTCAACAGCAATTACTTGGCCAGATTCAGGGCACAAATGCACTGCATTCTAGTGTAAATCACTGTCCATAGTTGTTGCTGAGGAGTGACATTCAAATGGCTGTGCTAGATGAGAAAAGGACTACAAGCACAGTATTTCAACATGAAGGATTCTAGAATCAAAGTTCGATAAGGAACCTGCTCTAAATGAGCTGGAAGGACAAAAGAGCAAATGAAAAATTTCAGACCCAAATGTATTTATTTTTGGAAGACAAATTTGCTTCAGCTTTGGGCATGGCCATGACATTTGCCTAGCCCTTTGGTTGTTGACAGTGACACCTCACTCAACTTCCTTCCCTCAATAATTTCAAGTCAAAATGCTAAGAAGGACCCACCCATTGCACTGGAAATGGACACCAGTGCAACCAGCCTCAACTCAGAGACCCATTTGGGCCTTACTGTCAAAGGCAGCTATTTCAGGGAGGACATGGGTCTCAAGTATCAGCTAAGATCACCCCTTCTCTTGACACTGATGTCAAAGCTGCAGCATCACATTGAACGAAGAAGCACTCCAACTGTTCCTCAAATTTCTGCATGAGCTGTTCCTTGAAGGCTGTCACTGATAAAGGTGAATCTAATAAACGGACAAGTTATTTTGTTGCATGAAATCAGGACAAATCAATAGGAAAGTAAAGCAATTTCAAAATCTCATAAACAACTTAAAATGTGATCAGTTTATAAATCCAAAATATATTTTCAATCTTGGGCTAAATAATTTAGGACCATCGGAGGTAGCTTATTTCAGGCAAGTCTTAAACAGCAAGACATGTGGCTCATTCAATATCTTCATCGGTCCCTTTTTAAAAAAATATTTTACTGCATCAAATCATTGTATAAAGGTGAGGTATCAAGCAGCAGTGGCCATGTCCTCCTGAGTCACTTTGAGGTATATCAAAACCGGGTTCTCGGGTGAGTGAAGGCTGTTGCATCCTCTCTGAAGGCATGTAGGATGAGCAGTCCTCACGTTGAGAACAATGGTGAAATCTGTGCTCTCGGAGCCATACTTTGATGGGAAATTATGCTGGGATGTCCTGCACTAAGCTCTCTCAGCACACTGAAGATAAGGCTGAATCCTTTCTCTTCTTCAGGTGGACAGTTGAGGTGTTTGTGATAATAAAAAAAAAAAAAAAAAAAAAGAAGTTTGACTGGCTGAGATCCTGTGTGATAGCAACAGATGGAGCCAGGCATGCATGCAAGGTGAGACTACACCAATGCTTCTGGAAAAGGTTGCTGGGGTACTGTTTCCCATGTTGGGCTCCACTGGTGACAGCACCCAGATGCAAGGACTTTTCAATCCTGTTTGTCCTCAACTATTTTAATTTTATAAATAGAAAAGATATACTCTTACTAGAGTCTAATAGAAATTATGCTGAAAATATTGAGTGAACCTGAAAAGTAAATATATTTAACATGTGGATTGCACCTTACTTGCTAGTTCTGAATCTGTCATTAGGCACTTTTGTTCCAATGTTTACTTGGGCTACATACTGATTAAAAATTTTAATCACACAATTAATCATGATTAAAATTATTAAATCACATGAAATAAATTGTCCCCTTTACATTTCCTCCTGTACAGTGTAAAATATAGACGAATTCTCAAAACGTACACATTTCAAATCACTAAGCTGTTGTATAGTGATTTTATTTTTCTAATCTTGTTCCCTCCTTCTGGTTCATAAGAACATAAGAATAGCTATACAGAGGCAGAACAATTGTCCATCTAGTCCAGTATCCTGCTTCCAGCAGTGGCCAATCCAGAATCTCAAATGTTGAAAGATTTCATGCTACCAATCCCAGGGACAGAAGTAGCTTTCCCCATTCTCTCTCAATAGCAGACTATGGACTTTTCACCCAAGAACTTTTCCAGACCTTCTTTAAACCCTGAAATATTAGCCGCTGTTATCACATCCTCTGGTAACAAGTTCAAGAGCTTAACTAGTCGTTGAGTGAAAAAAAAATATTTCCTCCTATTCATTTTAGAAGTTATATGATAATACTTTGAGTGTCCCCTAGTCTTTGTACTTTTTGGAAAAGTAAAAAAAAAAAAAAAAGTAGATTTATTTTTACCTATTCTACACCACTCAGGATTTTGTAGACTTCTATCATACCCCCCCCCCCCCCCCCCCCCCCCCCCCCCCCCCCCCCCCCCAAAAGCCATCTTTGCCAAGCAGAAAAAGCCTCAACTTCTTAAGTCTTTCCTCATATGAGAGAAGTTCTGACCCTTAATCATTTTGGTCAATCTTCTTTGAACCTTTTCTAATTCCACTATATGTTTTTTGAGATACGGTAACCAGAACTACACTTAACACTCAAGGTGAGGTCACACCATGGAGCGATAAAGAGGTATTTTAGTATTCTCTCTTATTTTCTATCCCTTTCCTAGTAATTCCTAGCATTCTGTTTTTTTGGCTGCCGCCACACACTACTTTCCTCTGTCGGTGCTCTGAACTCTATTTCCAGAGCATTCTGTCCATTCAACCTTCTTCCATCTCATCTCTTCCCTTCCCCTTCAAGGGTATCATTCTCTCTTGTTTGTTTATTCTATCCCCTATTTCAGGTCCTGGTATCTCTGCCTGGCTGCCCCTCCCTTCCCTCCTCCTCTCTGGCATCTCTTAGCCCCCCCCCCCCCAAGTCTGAACCCCTCTATTCTTTTTCTCACGGGTCCTGGCATCTTGGCCTGCCTCTCCACTCTCCCCCTGCACTCAGGCATCTGACTCTCCTCTCCCCAATCTGCCAAGCTTACCTTTACAGTCTGCAGTGATATACACAAGCATACTGCTTCTCTCTAGCCGAGAGCCTTACCTCTGTAGTTCCTACCTCCTCTGACTAAGCTTTCTGTTTCCTGCCAGCACTTACTACAGAGGGAGGGCTCCCAACTAGAGAGAAGCAGCCCATGTAGAGCACTGCAAACTGTAATAGCAAGCTCAGAGGGCTGCCAGTGAGAGGGAGATGCCGGAGTGTGCATGTGCGGGAGGCAGCAGAGAACGATACCAGAAGGAGGAAGCTGAAAGAAGAGGATGAAAGGGAGAGATAGGCAGATGCTCAAAACTCTGGTGCTGTTCTGAACAGCATCAGAAAAGTACTGCAGGATCAGCAGGGTGAAGGAACTCCCTAATGCTTCACGCTGAGAAGCAAATTTAGACACATTTACAGCGTTGAGAATTAGGGAGTTTGGCGGGAGGATGGTGCCTGTCATATGTACTCAAGAGTTGTGTGTTAAATACAGCTCGAGCACATGCCCAGAACGCCACTAGGGGAGAAGAGAAGGAGGAAGCATCGCAGATTCACTGCATTTGAGCACATCATTCCTCCAGCCTAAGGCATCCTGGCCCCTGTTACAGGGGAGCGGAGGGCTGGAAGGACGAGACTGCCACTTGCTTAACATAAATTGTGGTGTTTTTCATATTCTATTAGATGGGATTTAAAGTGCCGGTAACTAAGCCAGCTGCCATCTTGCAATTGTGCTTAGTGAGCAGCTGTGTCTGCATTGGGTTACTTATTGAAAGAAAGACTTCCTCAGCAAGAAAAAAACCTCTTCAGCAGTGTTGTCCGCCAGTAACACCAGTCTCCCCATTCCTCTCAGGCTCGGCACAACCCGAATGTCAGCCCCAAGATGGCATAGGGTTGACAGCAGAAAGAGTCCCTGTATTTGGAATGAGGAAAGACCTCATCTGCATGCATTTGTATGCTCATTGCGCTCAAAGCCAGTGAGCCCATAGGTTCATGTGCTAGCCAGCTCTGAGTATTTTGCTCTAGCAAATGTGGGCGCTAATGGCCTCTTAACAGTGGGTAGGGTTAAATGGCCATTTATCTCAATGGGGAAGGTGAATAGTGGAATGCCACAGGGATCTGTACTGGGACTGGTGCTATTTAACATATCTATATAAATGATCTGGATATCAGAACAATGAGTGAGGTGATTAAATTTGCAGGTGACACGAAACTGTTCAAAGTTATCAAAACGTATGCGGATTGTGAAGAACTGCAGGAAGACCTTAGGAAACTGGAAGACTGGGAGTCCAAATGGCAGATGAAATATAATGTAGACATATGAAAGTGATGTACATTGGGAAGAATAATCAGAATCATAGTTACCTAATGCTAGGGTCCACTTTAGGAGTCAGCACTCAAGAAAAAGACCTAGGTGTCATTGTAGACAATAAGCTGAAAGTCTTCTGTCCAGTGTGCAGTGGTGGCCAAAAAAGCTAACAGGATGCTAAGAATTATTAGGAGAGGGATACAAAATAAGATCACAAATATTATAATGCCTCTGTATTGCTCCATGGTGCGACCTCACCTCAAGTATTGTGTTCAATTCTGGTCGCCATATCTCAAAAAAGATATAGCGGAATTAGAAAAGGTTCAAAGACCAAAATGATAAAGGGGATGGAATTCCTCCCATATATGCTTTGATGTCCCCATGCATACCTCCTACCCACCCCCACCCTGCTATACTGTCAATGAAATGCTTGGATGTTTCACTTACATATACTATCAGCTACCACATTTGCTTATTTCCGATCTGATGAAGAAGGGCAACCTTCGAAAGCTAATCAAGAAATGTATTAAGTTATGTCCAATAAAAAAGGTATCTTATTTTCTTTTCCATCTTTTATTTTGTTTGATTTCTATTGATAACCTCCCATATAAGGAAAGGCTAAAGAGGTTACAGCTCTTCAGCTTGGAAAAAACACAGCTGGGGGGGGGGGGGGGGGATATATGACTGAGGTCTACAAAATCATGAGTGGAGAGGAAGAGGTGGAGGTGAATCAGTTTTTCTCTCATTCAAAAGGTACAAAGACCAGAGGACACTCAGTGAAATTGCATGGAAATACTATTAAAACAAACTCAAAGAATAGTTATGCTCTGGAACTCGTTGCCAAAGGATGTAGTAACGGTGGTTAGTGTATCTGGGTTTAAAAGCTCCAGGAGACTGACCTGAAGATTTTTTATCTGGGTGAACAAAAAACATCTTTAGAGCCCATCCACATGAGATCCCCAACCCAGGAGGGATACATCTGTTGTCAGCACCTTTTGCAGCTGAGATATTTGGAAAGGAATTCCCAGAGTCAAATAGATCGAACTGTCCACCAGTAAAGTGAGCAAACAAGCTCTGGGGACACTCGGATAGCATCTTCCAGATACCACTGAGAAGCCAGGGTCCACAGAGCTGATCTCATGTGAAGACGTCATGGGTGCTATGTACACTGTGGATGCCATGTGGCCCAAAAGCCTCAACATCTGCCGAGCCATGACCTGCTGAGAGGTTCAAACCTGGAAAGCCAGTGCGATTAAAGTGTTCGCTCTCGACCCTGAAGGTATGCTCAAACCTTCTGTGGTTGAGCAGGGCTCCTATGAATTCCAATTGTTGGGCAGGGCAAAAGTGGGACTTGGAGTAGTTTAAAACGAACCATAGTAGCTCTAGCACCCTGAGTACCCTCCTCCGAGGTGCTCTTTAACCAGCCAATCGTCGAGATAAGGGAACACATGGACTCCCCATCTGTGTAGTGACACGGCAACTACCGCTAGACATTTGAAAACCCTAGAAGCTGACACGAGGCCAAAAGGCAACATACAGTACTGGTAGTGATGTGTTCCCAGCTGAAACAGTGAATACTTCCAGTGAGCTGGAAGTGTCATGATGTAAGTATATGCATCCTTTAAATTCAGACAGCATAGCCAATCATTTTCCTGGATCATGGGGAGAAGGATGCCTAGGGAAAACATCCTGAACATTTCTTTGACCAGGAATTTGTTCATGGCCCTTAGGTCTAGGATATGACGCATCCCCCCCCCCCCCCCCCCCCCCCCCCCCCCCCCCCCCCCCCCTGTTTTCTTCTGCACAAGGAAGTACCTGGAATAGAATCCCCGCCCTTCTTCCCCTGGTGGAATGAGCTGGCCTTCAAAAGGGACGAGAGTTCCTCTACAAGTACCTGTTTGTGCTGAGAACTGAAGGAATGAGCTCTTGGGGGCGTAATTTGAAGGTTTCTGATACCAATTGAGTATGTATCCATGGACTGGTGACCATGCTATAAATCTAATAATCCTCTCATTACTTGTAGTGGTTTATCACAATTGACAACAATCTTTAAACACACAACCAGGGGTGGATTTTTGGAGGTTGAAGAAGCCTCAACAGTGCACCCCTTTATTTAAGCAGTCTGCTTGTGGCTTAGCCTACAACTTCTGGGGGCATTCATTCTCATCATTGGTACAGCCCCTTCTCCTCCTTCTGGTTATTTCAATTTTTTATTATACTTTTCAACTTTTCAAGATTTTTCCTTTTTGTACTTATCTGGGTAAGCTTATTCGGTGCAGTCAAAACAGTCACGGCCGACTATAGCCAGAGTTCTGAATTTTCAAACTACGCTCTATCTTCGCTAATCTCACGTTCCTGCTCCAAACCACAATTACTCAGATCACTGTATTGGCGACCCAAGTCTGTGCAATAAGCTATATATAGGACAGCGTATAAGATAGAGTGTAGTTTGAAAATTCGAAAGTGTTATCTTTTGTTTTGTAGATAGATACGTCACGGACCCTGAAGAAGGCCCGAAACTGGCCATAGTCGGCCGTGGCTCTTTTGACTGTACTGAATAAGCTTACCCAGCCAAATCTTCAATCTCTTTCTAAAATACACTATAAGAAGGACTTTAACAAATATTTAGGGTAACATATTTCATTGCTTAACCGCATAGTAAGAAAAAGATCCTTCATGAATTTTCTTATAATGTATGCCTTTAACAGTTGGAAAAGACAGCAGTAAATGTTCATTACCATGAGATCCTGCTAACACTTTAAATAAAGAAGGAAAATTATCTGGAACATCACCAATTAAAGTTTCAAAAATTAAACAATAAATTTTAAATTTAACTCGTGCATCAAATGTCAGCCAATGCAAATTTAAAAGCAGAGGGGACACATGGTCACATTTAGATTTATGATAAATTAATTTCACAGCCATATTTTGAATCAATCATAATCTTCTCAGCAATTTAGAAGATAGCCCTGTATATAATTCATTACCATAATCCAACAGTGATAAAATCACTGCCTGGACCACCACTCTGAAATGCTCCCGATAGAAATGCGACTTATACAGTCAAATTGTTTCAATTTGAAAAAAGCCTTTTTAACTACCAAATTCACCTGAGGTTCAAAAGTAAAAAATGAATCCAACAACACATTTAAGGGCTCATTTTCAAAGCAGTTCCATAGGTTACTATGGAAATTTTGGGGCCTTTTTACATAGGCACGCTGAAAAATGGCCTGCAGTAATGTAGATGCATGTTTCCAGTGCATGCAGAATCATTTTTCAGCACACCTGTAAAGAATGCTTTTTTTTTTTTTATTTGCCGCAAATGGACGTGCGGCAAAATGAAGTGAATGATACATACCTGTAGCAGGTGTTCTCCGAGGACAGCAGGCTGATTGTTCTCACGACTGGGTGACGTCCGCGGCAGCCCCCACCAACCGGAAAAGGCTTCGTGGGACGGTCGGCACGCAGGGCACGCCCACCGCGCATGCGCGGCCGTCTTCCCGCCCGTGCGCGACCGCTCCCGCCAGTTGAATGACAAGCAATAAAATATGAAACACAACTCCAAAGGGGAGGAGGGAGGGTAGGTGAGAACAATCAGCCTGCTGTCCTCGGAGAACACCTGCTACAGGTATGTATCATTCACTTTCTCCGAGGACAAGCAGGCTGCTTGTTCTCACGACTGGGGTACCCCTAGCTCTCAGGCTCACTCAAAACAAGAACCCAGGTCAATTGAACCTCGCAACGGCGAGGGTACAACAGAAAATTGACCTACGAAGAACAACCAACTGAGAGTGCAGCCTGACCAGAATAAATTCGGGTCCTGGAGGGTGGAGTTGGATTTACACCCCAAACAGATTCTGCAGCACCGACTGCCCGAACCGACTGTCGCGTCGGGTATCCTGCTGGAGGCAGTAATGTGATGTGAATGTGTGGACAGATGACCACGTCGCAGCCTTGCAAATCTCTTCAATAGTGGCTGACTTCAAGTGGGCCACCGACGCTGCCATGGCTCTGACACTATGAGCCGTGACATGACCCTCAAGAGTCAGCCCAGCCTGGGCGTAAGTGAAGGAAATGCAATCTGCTAGCCAATTGGAGATGGTGCGTTTCCCGACAGCGACCCCTAGCCTGTTAGGGTCGAAAGAAATAAACAATTGGGCGGACTGTCTGTGGGGCTGTGTCCGCTCCAAGTAGAAGGCCAATGCTCTCTTGCAGTCCAATGTGTGCAACTGACGTTCAGCAGGGCGGGTATGCGGCCTGGGGAAGAATGTTGGCAAGACAATTGACTGGTTAAGATGGAACTCCGACACCACCTTCGGCAGGAACGTTGGGTGGGTGCGGAGCACTACTCTGTTGTGATGAAATTTGGTATATGGAGTGTGAGCTACCAGGGCTTGAAGCTCACTGACCCTACGAGCTGAAGTGACTGCCACCAAGAAAATGACCTTCCAGGTCAAGTACTTCAGATGGCAGGTATTCAGTGGCTCAAAAGGAGGTCTCATCAGCTGGGTGAGGACGACGTTGAGATCCCATGACACTGTAGGAGGCTTGATAGGGGGCTTGGACAAAAGCAAGCCTCTCATGAATCGAACGACTAAAGGCTCTCCAGAGATGGCTTTACCTTCCACACGATAATGGTAAGCACTAATCGCACTAAGGTGATTCCTTACTGAGTTGGTCTTGAGGCCAGACTCTGATAAGTGCAGAAGGTATTCAAGCAGGTTCTGTGCAGGGCAAGAACGAGGTTCTAGGGACTTGCTCTCACACCACACGACAAACCTCCTCCACTTGAAAAAGTAACTCTTTTAGTGGAATCCTTCCTAGAGGCAAGCAAGACCCGGGAGACACCCTCAGACAGACCCAACGCAGCGAAGTCTACGCCCTCAACATCCAGGCCGTGAGAGCCAGGGATTGAAGGTTGGGGTGCAGCAACGCTCCGTCGTTCTGCGAGATGAGAGTCGGAAAACACTCCAATCTCCACGGTTCTTCGGAGGACAACTCCAAAAGAAGAGGGAACCAGATCTGACGGGGCCAAAAGGGCGCCACCAGAATCATGGTGCCGCGGTCTTGCTTGAGCTTCAGTAAGGTCTTCCCCACCAAGGTATGGGAGGATAAGCATACAGGAGGCCGGTCCCCCAATGGAGGAGAAAGGCATCCGACGCTAGCCTGCCGTGTGCCTGAAGTCTGGAACAGAACAGAGGCAGCTTGTGGTTGGTCTGAGAGGCGAAAAGGTCCACCGAGGGGGTGCCCCACTCTCGGAAGATCTTGCGTACCACTCTGGAATGGAGCGACCACTCGTGCGGTTGCATGACTCTGCTCAGTCTGTCGGCCAGACTGTTGTTTACGCCTGCCAGGTACGTGGCTTGGAGGAGCATGCCGAACCGGCATGCCCAACGCCACATCCCGACGGCTTCCTGACACAGGGGGCGAGATCCGGTGCCCCCCTGCTTGTTGACGTAATACATTGCAACCTGATTGTCTGTCCGAATTTGGATAATTTGGCAGGACAGCCGATCTCTGAAAGCTTTCAGTGCGTTCCAGATCGCTCGGAGCTCCAGGAGGTTGATCTGCAGATCCTTTTCCTGGAGGGACCACAGACCCTGGGTGTGAAGCCCATCGACATGAGCTCCCCACCCCAGGCGAGATGCATCCGTCGTCAGCACTTTCGTGGGCTGTGGAATTTGGAATGGGCGTCCCAGGGTCAAATTGGTCCGGATGGTCCACCAGAGCAGTGAAGTGCGGCAACTGGTGGAGAGGCGGATGACATCTTCTAGATTCCCGGTGGCTTGGAACCACTGGGAAGCTAGGGTCCATTGAGCAGATCTCATGTGAAGACGAGCCATGGGAGTCACATGAACTGTGGAGGCCATATGACCCAGAAGTCTCAACATCTGCCGAGCTGTGACCTGCTGAGACGCTCTGGTCTGCGAAGCCAGGGACAGGAGGTTGTTGGCCCTCGCTTCGGGAAGGAAGGCCTGAGCCGTCTGAGTATTCAGCAGAGCTCCTATGAATTCCAGAGACTGCGTTGGCTGGAGATGGGACTTTGGGTAATTTATCACAAACCCCAGCAGCTCCCGGAGTCAAGTAGTGCACTGCATAGACCGGAGGGCTCCCGCCTCCGAGGTGTTCTTGACCAGCCAATCGTCGAGATATGGGAACACGTGCACTCCCAGCTTGCGAAGGTAGGCCGCCACCACCACGAGGCACTTGGTAAACACTCGAGGGGCAGAGGCGAGCCCAAAGGGCAGCACACAATACTGAAAGTGCCGTGCGCCCAGGCGGAATCTGAGATACTGTCTGTGAGCTGGCAGTATCGGTATGTGAGTATATGCGTCCTTTAAATCCAGGGAACATAGCCAATCGTTTTTCTGAATCATTGGCAGAAGGGTGCCCAAGGAAAGCATCCTGAACTTTTCTTTGACCAGGAATTTGTTCAGGCCTCTCAGGTCTAGGATAGGACGCATCCCCCCTGTTTTCTTTTCCACAAGGAAGTACCTGGAATAGAATCCCTGCCCTTCCTGCCTGGGTGGTACGGGCTCGACCGCATTGGCGCTGAGAAGGGCGGAGAGTTCCTCTGCAAGTACCTGCTTGTGATGGGAGCTGAAGGATTGAGCTCCCGGAGGACAATTTGGTGGCAGGGAGGCCAAATTCAGGGCGTATCCGCACCGCACTATTTGGAGAACCCACTGGTCGGAGGTTATGAGAGGCCACCTTTGGTGAAAAAAACTTAACCTCCCCCCGACCGGCAGATCGTCCGGTACGGACACTTTGAGGGCGGCTATGTTCCCATGGATCCAGTCAAAAGCCCGTCCCCGGCTTTTGCTGTGGAGGCGCAGGGGGCTGCTTATGCGCACGCTGTTGACGGGAACGAGCGCGCTGGGGCTGTCCCTGTGCCTGACGAGGCCTTCGGGCCGGCTGGTTGTACCTACGCTTTGCAAAAAGAATAGGGTGCAGCCTGCCGGGCCCGGGAAAAACGTCCACCTGCTGAGGTGGATGCTGAAGGCGCCCGGTGGGAGAGCTTGTCGAGAGCGGTTTCCCGCTGATGCAGTTGGATCCACCAGCTGCTCGACCTTCTCACCAAAAATGTTATCCCCCCGGCAAGGGACGTCGGCCAGTCTCTGCTGGGTGCGGTTGTCCAGGTCAGAGGCACGCAGCCATGAGAGCCTGCGCATCACTATACCTTGGGCCGCAGCACGAGATGCCACGTCACAGGTGTCATAGATACCCCTGGACAGGAACTTTCTGCACGCCTTCAGCTGCCTGACCACCTCCTGATAAGGCCTGGACTGCTCCGGCGGGAGCTTATCGACCAGGTCCGCCAGTTGTTGCACATTAGTCCGCATGTGGATGCTCATATAGAGCAGGTATGACTGGATGCGGGTCACGAGCATGGAGGATTGGTAGGCCTTCCTCCCAAACGAGTCCAGAGTGCGAGACTCCCGCCCCGGGGGCGCCGAGGCGGTATCCCTCGAACTCCGTGCCCTCTTAAGAGCAGAATCCACGACCGCCGAGTCATGGGGCAATTGGGGCCGCATTAACTCTGGGTCAGAGTGGATCCTGTACTGGGACTCTGCTTTCTTGGGAATGGTGGGGTTAGTTAACGGTCGCACCCAGTTCCGAAGCAGTGTCTCCTTGAGGACATTGTGCAGCGGTACCGTGGAGGACTCTCTTGGTGGTGATGGATAGTCGAGGACCTCGAGCATCTCGGCCCTCGGCTCTTCCACAGAGACCACGGGAAAGGGAATGCTAATAGACATATCCCGCACAAAGGAGGCAAAGGAGAGACTCTCAGGAGGTGAGAGCTTCCTCTCCGGTGAAGGCGTGGGGTCCGAGAGAAGGCCCGTAGACTCCTCTGAGGAGAAATATCTAGGGTCCTCCTCTTCCCCCCACGAGGCCTCATCCTCAATATCGGACATAAGCTCGTGTAGCTGAGTCCTGAACCGGGCCCGGCTCGACGTCGAGGCACCGAGGTCTCGGTGTCGTCGAGCGGTGGACTCCCGCGCCGGCGGGGACGGAGCTCCCTCCATCGACGTCGACGGGGACTCCACCTGCGTGGCGGTTGAGACCGGCGCCGCAAGCGGCGGCGGTGTCGACGGCCCCGGCGCCGGGCTAGAGCTCGCCGGCGCCACAGACATCGGCGCCGACAGCCTGGCGCATCAGCCCTTCCAGGATCCCCGGAAGGATGGCTCTGAGGCACTCGTCTAGGCCTGCTGCCGGGAAAGGCGGTGGGGCCGGTAAGGGTGTCGGTGCCAGAAGCTGATGGGGGCCAGGAGACGGCACCGAGGTGCCGGAACCCTGACGCGTCGGTACCTCCACAACCGACAGGGACCTCTCCTCTCGACGATGACGCTTCGGCGTCGCCTCCTCTCCGATGTCTGGATGCACCGATGCGCGTCACCGGCGCCGGGAGGTATGGAGGAGGAGGAGGACGATCCCCCTCGGTCCCGAGGAGCCGGGTCAGACAGGGTTCGGTCCCGTGGGCCACCGGCTGAGGGAGTGATCGGGGCCGACTGCCCACGCGGCCGCTCACTTCTACCCTCGCCGGCGGACCGGCGGGCCGACGGGACCTGTTCTCCTGGGGTCGATGCCATCGGTGCCGATGTCTCGGGCATCGATACCGGTACCGAAGGACCGGGCGTCGATACCGATGCCGTCGAGGTCGACGTCGAGGGGCCGGCGCAAGTTCCAAAAAGACGGTCCCGCAGAACTTGCCTCGCAACCTGAGTCCGTTTCCGGAGACCGAGACACAGGGAACACGACTTGATATTGTGCTCCGGCCCGAGGCACTGGAGGCACCAAGCGTGGGTGTCGGTCTGCGAGATCGGCCGGCCGCAGCGACCACACTTTTTAAATCCACTCAGGACCTTCGAGGACATCGACGGAAAAATCGCGTCGGCGAAGTCAAAGTCGTCAATGGTGGCTGAAATCACACCTCGAAAAAAGAAAACGACCGTGCGGCCACTAGGCCGCAACGCGGCGTCCCCGCTGGAAACGAGGGAAAAAAGGGAGCGCGTGCTCCACACGCTCAGGTTTTTTTTTTTTTTTTTTTTTTTTTTGAAAAAAGAAACCGGCGGTAACAAAAAACTAAGAGAAAAAAGCAACGATCCACGTAAACGCGATCGAAAATCCGGCGGCTGAAAACAGAGAGAGCGGCAAAGCACAACTCTCTCCAGACGCGGAAAAAAAGGAACTGGCGGGAGCGGTCGCGCACGGGCAGGAAGACGGCCGCGCATGCGCGGTGGGCGTGCCCTGCGTGCCGACCGTCCCGCGAAGCCTTTTCCGGTTGGTGGGGGCTGCCACGGACGTCACCCAGTCGTGAGAACAAGCAGCCTGCTTGTCCTCGGAGAAAAATTGCTATGCATCCATTTTTGGATTTGAGAGCTTACTGGCAGCCATTGACATAGCGGTGAGGTCTCATGCAGTAACCAGGCAGTAATGGTCTACGTGCATAAAATGCCGATTACCGCCCGCCAGAAAATAAAAATATCTTCCGGGCTTCTAGTCTTAAGCGTTTAATTTTCCAGCTAATTAGGGTTTCTCTGACAGTATGAAAAAAAAAAAATCTGTGTTCACAGGCTTTTCTTTAAGCCACAGGTACAATTGCTGCATAACTTTTCTGGTGGAATCAAATATTCAAGTTTGTGTCACTTACACAGAAAAGACACAGGAACTTCTATAAGCATAAAAGACAAGAAAGGGGAGACACAATAACAGGGAAAATTGTTTTTTTTCTGGTATTTATCCAATAAAATTGTACTTTAATTTTTTTTGTGTGTTGGGTGTATTTTATCCATGTTTATCGGTTAAAACCTAAAATCAGAAGTCTGAGCTATAATTAGCAGACACGGCACCTAAAAATATCCCTAATTACAAATTTAAAAATTAAGATAGCAGCAGGTGAGAAAAAGACGAACCAGCCACAGACCCAGTAGATGCTATCACTGGGATGGAGAAGAGAGCTTCTGCTCCTTGGGGCCCAGGTCAAGTGGTGTCACCGCAGCCTGGGGCTGGTCAGTTTGGTAATGACAGGCTGAATGGCACAAGAGGAAAGAGACTGGAGAAGAAAATGAATATACTTCAAAAACTTCCTAGAATTTTAATTTGGATACAGTAATATGAATAACATTTTTATTATTCTCCAAAACCACCTAAAATTGAAATTTATAAGCATGTAGAATTAAAAGCCCTCCGCAGAACCCAGTTCTTCTGCTGGGAACCCAAGTAGACTAATATAGAGCAGAAATTCTCTATCTTCCAAAAAGATGAGCTTAAAACAAAATCAGAGCAATCCAAGCATGCACAAAGACAAATCTCCACACCATATGCAAACAAGAAGAAATGTGAACTACGAGCTGGATTCACCCAGGGAGTCTTTTACAAAACTGCGCTAGCATTTTTAGTGTGTGCTAAAAAGAAGCGTGTGCTGTGTAGATGCCCATAATATCCCTATGGGCGTCTACACAGTTAGTGCACGCTAATTTTTAGCATACTCAACGCTAGTGTACCTTTATAAAATTCTGAAAGAAACATGTGCTTAATCTATATATATGCATATATACATAAACATGCCTATATACACTTTTTTTTAACAGACACATTACGCATATGTCCATTTTTGTTTTCAGAGATACTGCATATTTTGGTGAAATACTAAAATGTCTCACTCTCAAATGAATGCTGGAAAGTTATTGTTGTCAGTGCCTACTTACAAACAAGTTGCTCTTGATTTTAGATCAAAAATGTTTTACACTGAGGGTGCACGCTTGTGGAATAGGCTACCAGAAGAACTACGCTTGATGAAAAATTATCTTGCTCTTTCTAGTCACTCAGGCTTTTAATTGACTGAAAAAAAAACTACTGGAATAGGTTATATCTATGCTGCTGGATTTATGTTAGTAAAGATTAATGTTAGTCTACATTTTTAAATGGTCTTTATATTGAATGTGTGTTATTTTTATGAATGTTTTTATATTGTAAACTGACTAGAACTTGGGATAGCGCGGTCTAGAAACTGTGTGACACACAAATATAGTTAATTGTATTTCTAAAGTTCAAAAAGCCTCATTTTCACTTACTGTTCAAGGTTAAGCTTATTGAAGATCTCCACAGTTGTCTCAAGCACTTTATCAACATAATCTACCCGATCAGGATAACACTTCATGGCCAGGTTTATAAGTGACACTTGTAAGGACACCACATCTTCTGAAGGCATATCTTGTCTAGACTAATCATAAAAATTGTGGTGAAAGAACCATAAATATCTCCCTCATCTAAATACAGCCTCAAAATACTTTAAATGTATCTAGTAAAAACTATACATTTTGATTTAGCTTGTTTTCTTGCGAATCACAAAGTGGAGTTCTTATAACACATTTCAGAATTTGTAGAGTGAAGTCAACCAGTTTTACTGCATTGTAAAATATGGCACTCAGTTCTGTAAAAAGTCTCACAACCACTAACTGAATACAAAATGAAAAATGCCCTGTCAGCAAAATGTGTTGCAATATTCCCATGTGAAATGTCAGCAGCATGTGAACAGTGAGTACCCATCTTATGCAGGATGGGGGAGGGGGTCTCACTTGTACCATATTATATAACAATCACTCATTTTCTCTACTTTTTATGTCTGAGCCATGACAAAGCAAGTCAGATTACTGGACCATGGTAGGGGAAACTGTGGACATACTAGGGAGTTTCAGTTACTTCACAGAAATTACATAGCACTCTTTCTGATCACTAAAAAGTGAGCACACTGCTCTGGAAAATAAGCTAAGAAATGTATTCTGATGGTATTTTAGCATCTTTACAGATATCCAAGGTATAAACAATTACATGTACAGTATATACTTCACAAAAACACAAATGCAAATTTTTTACATTTGCAATACATTGATTTCATATAAAGTGCATAAATTCATGGCTACCTCAATAGATCTATTCTTTCAAATGTATTGTACTCTTTGTTAAACAACAAAGCTAATCACCTCTAGCAGGTTTTCTCAGAGGTCAGCGGGACTAATATTCTCACATATGGGGTGACATTTCTCAATGGAGCCCCACTGTGGATATTTCCCAGTATTCCTCCACCTTTAAGAAGCCTTTGAAAACCTGCACTGCACATGTATGAATGCCTTCCCGCCAGCTCAAGACACATGGGACACTCAGTCCAATCAAAAAGCATAAAGAATGCAACTCCTAAAGGAAGTGGGAGGGTATGTGAAAATACTAGTCCTGCAGTCCTTGGAGAACACCTGCTACAGATGAGCACTTTCTCAGAGGACAAGCAGAACTGAGTTTCTCACATGTGGGAATCCCTAGCTACCAAGCTCACTGAAAACAACAAGCAACAGTCAATAGAGGCTTGCAACAGCAAGGCCGACAGAAACCAATAACACTAACAACCAAAGCAGACCTATTATGAAGGTGCAGTCTGGAATAGAAAATAATGCACCTAGGAGGGTGGAGTTAGATTCTAGACTCCAAACAAGTTCTACAGGACTGTCAGACCAAACAGGCAGTCACATCAATTATTCTGTTCAAGGCAGTAGTGAGATGCAAGTATGTGCACTGAAGCCGTCACAGTAAGTTTGAATGGGTGCTTTGTCAACAGCAAACCTCTCAAAACAAACAACTTGAGACAGTACAGAGATGGGCTTACCTTCTCCTTGTTGATACGCACTGACTGCACAGAGGTGAACCCTTGTAGAGTTGGTCTTCAAACCAAACTCAGGGCAAGTTAGAGGATCTAAGGCTCTGCCCTCACACCAGATGGCAAACCCATTAAAAAATATATCACTTCATGGTGGAATTTTTCCTGGAAGCTAGCAAGATCCTGGAGATACCCTCAGGAAGCTGTAGAGATACAAATTCTATGCTCTCAACATCCAGGCCGTGATGACCAAGGACTGGATGAAGGTCAGAAAACAGTACAGTCTCCATGATTCTTAGTAAGACAACCCCAAAAGGAGAGAACCATATCTGCCTCAACCAGTAGGGCATAATTAGAACAATGGTTCCCCGGCCCTGCTCGAGTTTCATCAAGGTCTTCCCTATTAGAAGGATGGGAGGACACACATACAGAAGAGTCCACCTCCCCCCCCCCCCCCCCCCCAAAAAAAAAAAAAAAGGAGGAGGGCATCCACACTAGTCTGTCTAGTGACCTTAGTCTGGACCAGTACTGAGAGACCTTGTTGTTGAGATGAATGGCAAAGATATCCACCAAGGAAGTGTTGCACACTCGGAAGATTTTGGATTTTGCAGACAATGCCCATGCTGAGAGAACACTCATGCAATTGCATCACTCTGCTAAGCCTGTCCGCTAGACTGTTGTCTTTTCCTGCCATGTATGTGGCTCAGAGCACTATGTCTTGACAAGTGGCTCCCTGATACATCCCTACTGCTTCTTGACAAAGGATAGGATCTGTACCCCCTGCTTGTTGACATAGTACATGGAAACGTGGCTGTCTGAATGTGCACAAAATTTAGTTCAACAGCTGATCTCTGAAAGCCTTTATAGCGTTCCAGAATACCCATAGCTCCAAGATCTGAAGCTCAGTCTCCTGATGGACCAGATCCTCTGGGTGTGAAACCCATCTACATGGGCCTATCACCCCAAACTTGATGCATCCATAGTCAAAACCTTCTGAGGTGGAAGAATTTGGAATGGGAATCCTAGAATCAAATTGGTCTAAACCATCCACCAGAGGAGCAGACTGGGAAAACTCCAGGGTAACCAAGATGACATCCGCAAGATTCCTCATGGTCTGACACCACTGAGAAGCAAGGGTCCACTGGGTGCTTCACAAATGGAGGTTAGCCATGGGAGTGACATGTACTGTGGAAGCCATGTGGCCCATCGACCTCAACATCTGCTGAGTTGTGACCTGCTGGCTGCTCTGAACCCAAGCAGCGATGGCCATGAAGGCATCCACCCAAACAAGGGGCAGGTAGGCCCAAGCTTGCACCATGACTTGCAGGGCTCCAATGTATTTCAGTTGCTGTACTAGGAGCACATGGGACTTGGGTAATTGATAAAGAACCATAGAGTGGTGTGGCAACTGCACCTTCTCAAATCCGGGAGCCTTCTTCTTAGGGATAATCTGCATAGAGAGAGGGATCTCCCAATTCTTCACCTGTGTATCCTTGATGTTGTGAATGGGACAGTCACGGCTTCTTTAGGAGGAAACTCATAATGGAGGCTGATGATCAACTCTGCCCTGGGCTCATCCTCTACCTCAAATGGAATAGCCTCTGCCATTTCCATTAAAAAAAAAAAAAAAAAACAACAATAAGAAGAGATCCTCTGATGACAGGGAGGAGTCCGAGGGAAGGCCAAAGGACCTCTCCCCTGAGAAGTCCTCAGGTTCCTCCTTAGACACCCAGGAACGGTCTGACTCAAACTCAAAGTATTCATTGTGAGAAGTCTGAGTTTGCACCTGCCTCAGTATGCTAGAGTAAGGATACTGAGGTGCAGAGTCCCTTCAGGCCTCCGGGCAACTTCCTCCCCTGATGGACTGGAAGTGACCACATCGGACAGTGTCAGCTCTGCCACCCAGTGAGGCACCAGCATTGATAACTTCCCAGCAGGCAGAACATGGATTGCCTAAGGATGCGCCCCAGCTCCTCCTGCAGCATGACCCAGAACAGTTCACAGAGGATAGGCATCGGTAAAGGCAGGATCAGTGCGAGTGGGACAGCCTGCAAAGTTGTCAGTGCTGAATCAGAAATGGGGTCCCATCTTTGAGAAGATTGATGCATAGCACTGCTACAATGGAGGGAGAGTAGCCCCCTCAGCAACAACTGTTCTCAGGTGCCTGCAATGCTGGTGTTCCGGAGCTCGCAACAGGACCGATGCTGATGATTTTTACACTTTGCTCGGTGTCCAGCACTGGAGTCCCTCTGTGCTGACAAGGATGGCGTGGAATCTACAAGCTTCCTTGGGAGTCAGACAAGAGGATGCTTGGCCCGAGGCACTACAGATGCTCAATGCCAAGGCAGACAGAGTCCTTTCTGATGTCAATGCATCACCAGTGTCCACTGGAACTCCTGAAGCCGTAGGAACTGATACTCTCAATGTAGATATCAATGAATCATAATTCTAGGTACCACCACCTCGCTAGAATTCTGAACTCTCTTCTGCATTTGAGCACAAAGGACATTTTATAAAGATGATCTTGCCCTAGACACTTCAGGCACATGCCATGTCGGTCAAAGTCCTATTGCACTCTGTGCACTGGCAGGCATCTGGGACATTGTGGGGAAGAGAGCCAAAGTGATGGCTCAATGATGAATAGAGGCAAATAAAAAAAAAATAAATAAATAAATCCTCCCACTAAAAAAACAGAACTCTTCAGCTGGGAGCCCAGGCCCAAAATAGCTGCAGGCCACAGAAAAAGAAAAAAAATAAAGTGCCGAAAACTAACAAAAAAGGGAAGGGGGAGAGAAGAGGAAAAAAGTTTACAAAACCTCCCATGCTAGTCACAAACCGTGAAGCAGGAAGGCACAAAAACTGAGGGGGGATATGAAGAATGAATAAATAAATAAATAAATAAAGCTTCTTCATGCCACAATTGAAGACAGGTCTTCATGGCTCCGCACAAAGAAGACAGAGGATCCTGCATAACTTAGGCTGGCAGGAAGAAACTCACGCATGTCCGGTGTGGGCCTCCAAAGCAGCAATGCTGGTTGTGTCCACACTGAGACTCTGTTAAGAGACGTCACCCCATGTGTGAAAAATTTAGCCCTGCTTGACCATGGAGAAAGGGCACTGATGTTACAACTTTTATTTTCATCTATGCTACAGATTTTCTAACAAAAAAAGTCAGAGAGAGATATCTACATTTACGTATTAATTTTACTCAGTGTGAAGCAGCTCTGCATCTCGTTCATACTGAGTAAAATAAAAGCATGTACTTGACACTTTTGAGCGAAGTGTTCAATATTCTATTTATATGAAAACTATAACTAGCTAGTTTAGTAAATTTAGTGATGTAATCTTGGTGGGCATACAGGTGTCCGCAGAGATTACATATAAAGCAGACAGCTTACCTGTATAACAGTAGCCACCTGCTGTGAAAAAATGTCAAAAAGCTTAATATCTGCTGGGATTCCAGGACCATCTTCACGATGTGCAAATAAAGCTAACCTGTAACAAAGATGAAAACCAAACATTTTATCTTTATACTTCTACTGCAGTACACAAAGCAGGGGATTCCTTATTATTTTGAAATTATGACCAACCTTTACAAATAATGCTGAAGACAGATTACAGAGTTATTCAAACTCAGTTACATAAGTTCCTGCTCTACTGTCTAAGTGGGTACTTCAGGAAATGAGAAAGTGACTTTCCCAATTTCACAAATGATGTTAATGGAGTAAGTGGAATTTGAATCTAGCCCTCAGACTATTGCTCTGAATTATTAGGCCACCCCCTCCCCTATGAAATCCATTGTTCCTCTTTAATACTGAGCACGCCATGTGGGAGATACAAGTTCAATTCCTGATCTTCATTACATTCTCAGTCACAGGGCAACAGCAACATGGGTCTCCACCCCACCCGGCACATTGGGCTCTCTTTCCCTGCAGCCCCTCTCCTCCTATAAATCCAGCACACGTCTGCCTTCCCCAAATCCAGCATCACTAGCTATCTTCCTTCCTGCTGGTCCAGGATCACTGCCGCTTTCTTCTCCTTCCCCCGCCGCCACTGCAGTGCTTGCAGTTTAAATTTTTGGGCCATCCGCAATTAACATAGGCAGGCACTCTAGGGCCTTCCCGGTCTGCCATGTCCGGCCCTCTTTGATGCAACTTCCTGTTGTGAGAACCGGACGCAGCAGAGGGTAGTCCCCTGTGTGAACTGCGGATGGTCTGAAAATGTAAGCTGTAAGCTCTGCGGCGGCGGCAGCAGAAAGCAGGAAGTGGCAGATTCCAGACCTGTGGAACGGGGAAGTAGGGAGCAATGCTGGATTGTGGGCAGCGGGAAGGAGGTCAAGATGTGCCACAGCACCCCTGAGAGTTCATTGCAGCACCCAGTTTGGGAAATGCTGAGCTAGCTAAAAGCAAATTTCAAAAGCGAACTACAATCTATGTCACCCAGACCAGGCTTCCAGCTATGATGATTGAACTAGGTGGGAAGATACTAAAATATGGGGGGAAACCCTAGTTAGCTGTGCATGAAAGCCACTGGCATCACAGTCACAGAGAACAGGTTTCAATTCAGCTGAAAGCCTAAAAGGTGGCAGCTACCATATTTTAAAAAAAATGATATTTCTCACTAACACATAGTAACATAGTAAATGACGGCAGAAAAAGACCTACATGGTCCATCCAGTCTGCCCAACAAGATAAACTCATATGTGCTACTTTTTGTGTATACCCTACTTTGATTTGTGCCTGTCCTCTTCAGGGCACAGACCGTATAAGTCTGCCCAGCACTATCCCCGCCTTCCAACCACCAGCCCCGCCTCCCACCACCGGATCTGGCACACACTGTATAAGTCTGCCCAGCACTATCCCCGCCTCCCGCCACCGGCTCTGCCACCCAATCTCGGCTAAGCTCCTTAGGATCCATTCCTTCTGAACAGGATCCCTTTATGTTTATCCCACGCTTGTTTGAATTCTGTTACCATTTTCATTTCCACCACCTCCCGCGGGAGGGCATTCCAAGCATCCACTACTCTCTCCGTGAAAAAATACTTCCTGACATTTTTCTTGAGTCTGCCCCCCTTCAATCTCATTTCATGTCCTCTCGTTCTACCGCCTTCGCACCTCCAGAAAAGGTTCGTTTGCGGATTAATACTTTTCAAATATTGAACGTCTGTATCATATCACCCCTGTTTCTCCTTTCTTCCAGAGTATACATGTTCAGGTCATCAAGTCTCTCCTCATACGTCTTGTAACGCAAATCCCTTACCATTCTCGTAGCTTTTCTTTGCACCGCTTCAATTCTTTTTACATCCTTCGCAAGGTACGGCCTCCAAAACTGAACACAATACTCTAGGTGGGGCCTCACCAACGACTTATACAGGGGCATCAACACCTCCTTTCTTCTGCTGGTCACACCTCTCTCTATACAGCCTAACAACCTTCTAGCTACGGCCACCGCCTTGTCACACTGTTTCGTCGCCTTCAGATCCTCAGATACTATCACCCCAAGATCCCTCTCCCCGTCCGTACCTATCAGATTCTCCCCGCCTAACACATACATCTCCCGAGGATTTCTATTCCCTAAGTGCATCACTTTGCATTGAATTTTAATTGCCAAACCTTAGACCATTCTTCTAGCTTCCTCAGATAGAAATTGGTTGTTTTAATCCAGCAAAGGCAAATATACTTGTCTAAATATATAAGAACACTTACTTGTACCATCTTCCTGAGAAAAATTTACAACTGTACTGTACATGCTAATAAATGTTTTCATGAATTGCTAGATAACCTTTGTAACTTCAAGTAAAATCTTTGCCTAGGTTTTTAACATATATGAAGTTATTTTCTTATAAGCAGGTATTCTCCAAGGACAGCAGGACTTGAATCCTCATGCATAGGTGATGTCATTGACAAGCACAGCATTGGAAACAGTACCTGAGCAACTTTTTCTATGCACACCCTTTCCCACCAGCTGCAGTGACCGCTTCAGTCTTTTATTACTATAGTCTAGTAAAACTATCTCTGGTTCAGGAAGCAGGTGAATACTTCTTCTCCCAAGCCTTTAACCGAAGAAGCAACTAACTAGGAAGTCACACACACACACTGCATGAGTGGGACTTAATTATCCATTCATACCCTAAGATCATTTTCAAGTACCTTTCTAAACTCATGTACAATTTTCGTTGTTAGTCTTTTTATTTCAATTCCAGTTACTCTGTTATCTGTCCATAACTTCCGCCTCTGCTTCTGTCTATTGAGATGCTCTATTACATATTGTGTTGATATTGTAAGGAAAATATTATATCAAAACTTCGGGTTGAAACTATTCCAATATAGCTGCAAATTACGTCACAATATACTTCACCAACACAACTATGTATAGATGCAAATTTGTTTATTCATCTACTTACCATACCATATACATCTGTATATCATTTGACTTAAAACCACTCATCAAATCACACTGCTCATACTCCCATAACACACGTTCTTACTCAACCAACTATTATATCTTCGGTATTATATCATACCGGGTTACACCACAAACCGTGAACAATATTGAATCAATACAGTCTCATAGTTCTAAACCCCACCAGAATGTGAGTTAGACATAAGACATAAACATCGCCACACTGGGACAGACCAAAGGTCCATCTAGCCCAGCACCCTGTCTCCGACAGTGGCCCATCCAGGTCACAATCACCCAACAAGAGCCACGGAGCAAAGCATTTTGTACAGTTTGTCCCAGGAATAGTGGATTTTTCCCTACATCCATTTAATAACATTCTTTGGCCTTTTCCTTCAGGAAGCCATTCAAACCTTTCTTAAACTCTGCTAAGCTAACCACCTTAACCAAATTCTCCGGCAACGAATTCCAGAGTCGAATTATGCGCTCAGTAAAGAAAATTTCTCTCTTGTTTTAAACTTACTGCACTCCAGCTTCATCACATGCCCCCTTGTCCTAGTATTTTTGGAAAGCATAAACAGACGCTCCACATCTATCCGTTCAACTCCACTCATTATTTTATAGAACTCTATCATATCACCCCTCAGCCGCCTTTTCTCCAAGCTGAAGAGCCCCAGCCACTTTAGCCTTTCCTCATAGTAATGTCGTCCCATCCCCTTAATCATTTTCATCGCCCTTCTCTGCGCCTTTTCTAATTCCACTATATCTTTTTTGAGGTGCGGCAACCAGAATTGAACACAATACTCTAGGTGCGGACGCACCATGGACCGATACAGTGGCATTATAATATCCTCATTTTTGTTTTCCATCCCTTTCCTAATAATACCTAACATTCTATTTGCTTTCTTAGCCACAGCAGCACACTGAGCAGAAGATTTCAACGTATCATCAATAATGACTCCCAGGGTCCCTTTCTCGTTTCGTGACTGATAATGCTGAACCTTGCATGATGTAGCTATAGTTTGGGTTCCTCTTTCCCACATGCATCACTTTGCAGTTGCTCACATTAAACGTCATCTGCCATTTAGATGCCCAGTCTCCTAGTCTCGCAAGATCTTCCTGCAACTTTTCACAATCTTCCCGCGATTTGACGACCTTGAACAACTTTGTGTCATCAGCAAATTTGATAACCTCGCTAGTTACCCCCACCTCCAGGTCATTTATGAAAATGTTAAAAAGCAACAGTCCCAGCACAGATCCCTGAGGGACCCCACTAAGTAACCCTTCTCCTTTGCGAATAGTGACCATTTAACCCTACTCTCTGTTTCCTTTCATCCAGTTTTTAATCCATAACAATACACTACCTCTGATCCCATGACTCTCTAATATCCTCTGGAGCCTTTCATGAGGGACTTTGTCAAAAGCTTTCTGAAAATCCAGATACACAATATCCACCGGCTCACCTTTGTCGACATGTTTGTTTACCCCTTCAAAGAAATGCAGTAGATTGGTGAGGCAAGACTTCCCTTCACTAAATCCATGCTGACTTTGTCTCATCAGTCCATGCTTTAGAATATGCTCTGTTATTTTGTTCTTAATGATAGTCGCTACCATTTTGCCCGGCACCGACGTCAGAGTTCATGCAGAGTCAATGCTGTTCACGTCCCTTCATCTAGTGTTACCGCTTCTTGTTATTCATCCATATCCATATGCACTGCAAAATGTTCCTGGAGCTGGTATGGGTCTAATGATTCAATCAAGCACATATACAGCAGTTCCTTCAAGTTTTTGTAGAATTTCGTGTATTCTCCAATATTCACCAATCACAGCGCTTGTGGTTGTAAACCCGCCAACTGGCTTGTATAGTTCTTGTATCTTACAAATATCCCATATCACTTGTATTGATCTTTTACGACCCTACATGGTGCCGTGTTTCGCTCCCAAAGAGCGTCATCATGGGTCTCTGTTCGCTACTAAAGAGCGTCATCAGGAATCGGTGTGATTTGAAATACAATTGTTGTAAAAACCTCCTTTATCATAAACACATACATCCCTTTCATGCTAGCTATTTGCCAGCATCAGCATTTTGCTCACAAGTTATACCCAAAATTTCTATTCACAAAACAAATTCACGGACCTTCACGGGTGACTAGGACGTCCAACCTGAATGCACTGCCAAGCAGGACAGTCACCAAAAACGCCCACACATGCGCATAGCTACGTGGCGGGAAAATCCCTTTAAATACCCTTGTCCATCACAAGCCTACCCATTCTATTTCTTTATTCAGCCCATAGGGGGGGCACAGTGTTCCTACTCTCGACATCTTTATCAACCCTTGCTCTTCAAACTTATGCATGAGCTCTTCCTCAAAGGCATGGGCATCATAATAAGAGTGGCCATATCCTCCTAAGTCACCTGAAGAATATCAGAACCAGAGTCTCATGTCTGTGGAGGCTGCCACACCCTCTCCAATGGCACACAGGATGAGTAGTCCTCATGTCAAGGACATTGGCACCTGTGCCCAATGTCCTGCATTGCGTTCCCCCTTGCACTAATGGAAGGGGGGGGAAAAAAAAAAAAAGCAATGACACTCCTGGTGGGCTCTACCAATACTCGCTACAAGATTAACCAAGACACACTCGATGTCAATGCAGCTCCTGGACTCATAGAATACCAGTGTTTCTGATATTGACATTGATGAACTATTCTCATCACTAAAAAGCTTTTCTCTACCTTGAATCTCTGACATCTGCAAGCAGAGAATACAATTAAAGGGATCATGGTTGGCTCTCAGGCATTTCAGGCACCATGACTGGATAATAGATACAATCCTATTGCTCCAGGAAGATCTGCTTCGGGGGGGGGGGGGGGGGGGGGGGGGTCTTCTTTTGGGACATTTCATCTGGAAAGATGGTTGCATCAAAATCAAATGATTCAATGGTGACAAAAGTAACCTGGATCTCATGTCCATAAAAAGTCATTCACTGACCTGGCATGAAAAAATACATGAAACTTAAAATTTGATGAAAACCTAATTAAGGAATTAGGAATTATCGGGTAGAGGTACAAGACCAGGCAACAGTGACACGACTTATAGATATTAGCAAAACTAAATCTGCAGGTGCTGAAGTGACTGTTACAACAAAACAGGTCTCATTAGTTCAACAGAAAAGCCATAACTGAAGAAGTCCCACATTAAAGCAGCATGCAGGAATTGGAATGTATGAGTGATGAGACAGCCCAATAGCATCTAGATAGCTGATGGGTTACTGTTTCCCACGCTGGGCTGCATGAGTGACGTCACCCATGCATGAGATGTTCATCCTCAGAGAACATAATTAACTGCTGCAAATATAAACTATACAAATACATATTTCAAAGCCATTCTTTTGTAACACTCAAAAATGAAATACAGGCTGAAGAGCCAACAGTGACCATTGTGAAAGGGCTACATATCCCTTAAAAAAAAAAAAAAAAGCCAGCAAAAAAAACTTACTCTGCATTCACAAAACTACTCTGTGGGAAGTAGGGGCATCTACATTTTAAAAAAGAAAGAGACTAAAGGGGTTTTACAAAACCAGCCATATGAGAAAACAATACAAGTTTATGATTGCCAGTCAAGGTTATTTTCTCTACAGTGCTGAAACTGTTATAGAAGCATTACATCCAATTATCCTGTAAGCACCTGCTGGGTCTATTAAGTAGACACTGTGGGAAAAAATCTGTGAGCATTAAAGATCATTGCTTCAGTGAAAAAGAAAAATTACACACAAATGTGAAAGGCCCATGGCTTCCAGATGTCTGAATGAAGTACTGTATCCTCCTTTGCCTATTCCACACTTTGTGGCCTATATACTCACTTATGCTAAGACCTTACACCTAGAACGCATGAACGACCAAAGTTAAGGCACATTAGGTACAAAACCCTGCATTAGTTATTGAAGATGTTCCCAACACCTTTGGGAAGGCAGTCATGTAGGTACCATAAAGCAATAATTGTTACCATGACTGAAAGTGGAATGCACTTAGCTGCCCATCTGGAGGTATTGCAGACTGGTTTATGTTATCTGCCATCTTAGCAGTTAATGCATAGTAATGACCTCCATGCTAACTGGAAAGCAAAGTCCCTGTCTATACCACACCCCTTAATAGGAACTTTCACATATGGTTTAGCATAGCCCTCAATAATTGGTGTGCCCCAACAGTTCATAAGATGCCACATTGTTAAAATGCATTCAAAAATACATTAAACACCTAACACAATTTAACAAATGTAAAACAGACTAGCTTCAACTTATACTCCGATTCCTTCTTCCTCATATACTACAAGTCTAAGAAAAGGCATATGAAATCTCTTACAACACTCACCTATCAATTAAAGCAATGATTATATTCTTCACATTCACATTTTGGTGCAGCTCTGCACAGGCCCGCAGGAAAGGGTTCAATGTCTGAAGGTGAAATTCATCTGGGAACACCTTAGAAAAGGCAAATGTGATCACGCTATACTCAAGGATACAGATTTAAACAGCCATCATGCATGTATCTCAATAAAGCTACTCTCTGTATTTAATGACAGTACCAGGTAATTAAGTCAAGGAATAGTATTTACTGACTTTGCCTTTAAAGCTATTACAGTGGTACAGGTCTAGCAGGGATGGTGAAAACTATAGTCTGAAGTCTATAATATCCATTAAAGGACCTAAATAAAAGATGAAGGCCATGAGCCTCTGACATTACACAAGTCCCATTTTCATATCTGTTACAAAGATTATTTTTTATATGGCATCTTGAAAGTGTAGGTACTCCACCATTCTTTATAGAAGTCATCAATCTAAAAGTATAGCATACTATAAGAAATGCTATAACCATCCTTATAATTTAATAGCAATTTTTGATTCTTTAGCAGCCCTTTCTACACAATGCTAAAAAGTGGCTTACAACATTGGTAACAGTTCAGATACAACAAGGGAGATGTTTACTTAACATGAGGTAACCATTAGCATAGGACTGTGCTAATGGCTACCAAGTGTTAAAAAAAAGCTCTTCATTAAAAGTCATGCATTTACAGCTTAATACATTGTGATGCAGGAACGGGACAGGATACAGAAATAGGCACAGACAAGCCTGACGGTGTACAGGACATTAATCAGTTAGTGTACAGTACATCATCACTAGGTAACTGTTAGGGCTGCTGATAGTATGGGTGCATTCTCCCCCCCCCCCCCCCCCCAAAAAAAAAGGTCATGATCATGAGCGAATACAACTCCCCAAATCACCATCTTCCTGAAGACCATCAACCTAGCACTTACTGGGGTATCCCTGGTGCTCTTGTGGCTGCGGCAAGAGCAATTTTCCCCTCCCCCCCATTACCATCCAGGTTCAAAAATGTCAGCTGTGACCCCTAGTAGCAGTCTCATGGTACTACAGCTAAGGGTCAATCTGCCAAATAAGTGGGATTACATAATGGTCTGGGCATTGGGGGGAGGGGCGGGCAGAAGATCCTTTAGGCCTGCGACTATGTTTTGTTTTATTTTCTTAGCACTGAGGCCTACATCAAATACAACCAGCTGATAGCATGGGTGCATTAAACTTGGGTACTGGTAGTGTCTTCTATGCACCCGAGAAATATCTGGAAAGATTTGAATTTTTCTGGCCACAAAATTAGTGATGCTTAACTTTAACATAACTCTTAATAAACAACAATTTGTCCTGCTCTCTCAAAAAGGTTAACAAGATCAGCCCTCTCAGATACATCCTCCTGGCCCATCAGGTTCCCCTTCAGATTAAGTATATAACATTTGGAGACCCTCAAACCCTCTGCATCAGAAAGGGTAAGAATCTCCTTGAAGTACTCTCTAAGTAAATATTCTGAAAAGAGTGATGAATACAGCAATCTCAACTGTTTCCAATTTATGATGTAAATTATCCTTGACTGCTAACACTCCTATTGATTGCAGGACTTACACCTGTGGTTCCATAACACTCAACATGACCAAAACGTTGTGTAGTCCTTTTCTTCAAGTTTGACAATAGATCCCAAGTAAACATACATGATTGTTTTACAGTTCCAGCCACAGATCTCTCAGTTCTTGAGACAATCCTCTACCAGTGTAATGAAAGAAACAGTTTCACATTCCACAACTACTTCAGTCAACTCTGGAGTTGCCCCAGCTTGAAGGATGAAAGGAAGTAAACATTTGGGATGTTTGAACAAATCATCTGTCATCACCCAGATTAATGGGGGAGGGGCACCCAATTCTAAATTCAGATCCAGTAAACATCCCAGAATGGGAGGAAGCTGATGGCTTACCCTTAATCTTCCAAATCCCCATGCCTCCCAATAAAAAGGAACACTAGACAACCCATCAATTCAGTGTTGCCAGGTCATCTTCCTGCTCTTAATGGGCATGCCCCTTGGGCCAAGCACCACATCCACAGTTCTTTTTATCACTGGAGGTGATCTCAAAGATGACTTCACCTGGGTCAACTGCCTTAGGCCAGAAGGCACAGAGCCCAGGACCTCTGTGTACACTAACACATCCAGTGCTAATTATTTCGCTCCTCTCCTTACAGCATCTATATCAGCCTGCTACAAAGTCAAAATGAAATGTTTTTTTTCACAATACAGAATTACATCTCTTTAATGTGCCCACTCAGCCTTACCTGTATAATACACTCCATGAGATATTCCTGAGCCAAAGCATCCCTGCAGTTTACAACTTGTTCCAAAATACCAGGCAACACAATCTGAAAACAGCGAGAAAAGAAGTTTCATTTGTTTGGACAAACCAGATAAATCACACAGGCATTTAGTGAAGCAGGTGCCTAATATCTACCAGGAAAACATCTGCTTTAATTTTCTTAATTAGATATTATGGTTACTCTGTGCTATATAAAACCTCTCAAAAACGGTAGATATTATGGTTACTTTGTGCTATATAAAACCTCTCAAAAACAGTGTTGTAGAAAAGTGAGCTCTCCAAAAGCTTTGTGTGTTGTACTCTGAGCAATTTCTGCTTTTCCTAGGAGCTCCACTACTACACCTAAGCAAGTTACAAAACATGGAAGATACAGAAATAGTCAACTGTACTGGATGCAGCTTCTAAATGCACCCTCATAAGTTGCCTATACATTTTACACTATGAACTCCAGAAGGAAGCTTTTTGGCCCAATGCAAGTTATTGAAACAGGCATTAGAAATAAATTTCAAGACAAGATCATATTCAAAATATGCTGTCATGGTATGTGCAAACTACCCATTTAGAGAAAGACTACTCCACTAAGAAGCCTTTAGCTTTATATCTACCTATCATAAGATACAAGATAAAGAGAGTCCAATTAAGCTTGCAGTAAAAGATGGAACAGCTCAAACTGCTACAAAATGGGAATCTTAAAATACATTTCTATGTAGAACTTGAGCATTTCTAGAGAGAATGGATAAAGCGAATGCTACATACCTGTAGAAGGTATTCTCCGAGGACAGCAGGCTGATTGTTCTCACTGATGGGGTGACGTCCACGGCAGCCCCCTCCAATCGGAAACTTCACTAGCAAAGTCCTTTGCTAGCCCTCGCGCGCCCGCGCGCACCGCGCATGCGCGGCCGTCTTCCCGCCCGAAACCGGCTCGAGCCGGCCAGTCCAGTATGTAGCAAGACAATACACTTCAAGGGAAGACACAACTCCAAAGGGGAGGCGGGCGGGTTTGTGAGAACAATCAGCCTGCTGTCCTCGGAGAATACCTTCTACAGGTATGTAGCATTCGCTTTCTCCGAGGACAAGCAGGCTGCTTGTTCTCACTGATGGGGTATCCCTAGCCCCCAGGCTCACTCAAAACAACAACATTGGTCAATTGGGCCTCGCAACGGCGAGGACATAACTGAGATTGACCTAAAAAATTTACCAACTAACTGAGAGTGTAGCCTGGAACAGAACAAACAGGGCCCTCGGGGGGTGGAGTTGGATCCTAAAGCCCAAACAGGTTCTGAAGAACTGACTGCCCGAACCGACTGTCGCGTCGGGTATCCTGCTGCAGGCAGTAATGAGATGTGAATGTGTGGACAGATGACCACGTCGCAGCTTTGCAAATTTCCTCCATGGTGGCTGACTTCAAGTGGGCTACCGACGCTGCCATGGCTCTAACATTATGAGCCGTGACATGACCCTCAAGAGCCAGCCCAGCCTGGGCGTAAGTGAAGGAAATGCAATCTGCTAGCCAATTGGATATGGTGCGTTTCCCTACAGCCACTCCCCTCTTGTTGGGATCAAAAGAAACAAACAATTGGGCGGACTGTCTGTGGGGCTGTGTCCGCTCCAGATAGAAGGCCAATGCTCTCTTGCAGTCCAATGTGTGCAGCTGACGTTCAGCAGGGCAGGAATGAGGACGGGGAAAGAATGTTGGCAAGACAATTGACTGGTTCAGATGGAACTCCGACACAACCTTTGGCAGAAACTTAGGGTGAGTGCGGAGGACTACTCTGTTGTGATGAAATTTGGTGTAAGGGGCCTGGGCTACCAGGGCCTGAAGCTCACTGACTCTACGAGCCGAGGTAACTGCCACCAAGAAAATGACCTTCCAGGTCAAGTACTTCGGATGGCAGGAATTCAGTGGCTCGAAAGGAGGTTTCATCAGCTGGGTGAGAACGACATTGAGATCCCATGACACTGTAGGAGGCTTGACAGGGGGCTTTGACAAAAGCAAACCTCTCATGAAGCGAACAACTAAAGGCTGTCCCGAGATCGGCTTACCTTCCACTTGGTAATGGTATGCACTGATTGCACTAAGGTGAACCCTTACGGAGTTGGTCTTCAGACCAGACTCAGACAAGTGGAGAAGGTATTCAAGCAGGGTCTGTGTAGGACAAGAGCGAGGATCTAGGGCCTTGCTGTCACACCAGACGGCAAACCTCCTCCAATGAAAGAAGTAACTTCTCTTAGTGGAGTCTTTCCTGGAAGCAAGCAAGATGCGGGAGACACCCTCTGGCAGACCCAAAGAGGCAAAGTCTACGCCCTCAACATCCAGGCCGTGAGAGCCAGGGACTGGAGGTTGGGATGCAGAAGAGCCCCTTCGTCCTGCGTGATGAGGGTCGGAAAACACTCCAATCTCCACGGTTCTTCGGAGGATAACTCCAGAAGAAGAGGGAACCAGATCTGACGCGGCCAAAAGGGAGCAATCAGAATCATGGTGCCTCGGTCTTGCTTGAGTTTCAACAAAGTCTTCCCCACCAGAGGAATGGGAGGATAAGCATACAGCAGACCTTCCCCCCAATCCAGGAGGAAGGCATCCGACGCCAGTCTGCCGTGGGCCTGAAGCCTGGAACAGAACTGAGGGACCTTGTGGTTCACTTGAGATGCGAAGAGATCCACCAGGGGGGTGCCCCACGCCTGGAAGATCCGTCGCACCACACGGGAATTGAGCGACCACTCGTGAGGTTGCATAATCCTGCTCAACCTGTCGGCCAGACTGTTGTTTACGCCTGCCAGATATGTGGCTTGGAGCACCATGCCTTGACGGCGAGCCCAGAGCCACATGCTGACGGCTTCCTGACACAGGGGGCGAGATCCGGTGCCCCCCTGCTTGTTGACATAGTACATGGCAACCTGATTGTCTGTCTGAATTTGGATAATTTGGTGGGACAGCCGATCTCTGAAAGCCTTCAGAGCGTTCCAGATCGCTCGCAACTCCAGAAGATTGATCTGTAGATCGCTTTCTTGGAGGGACCACCTTCCTTGGGTGTGAAGCCCATCGACATGAGCTCCCCATCCCAGGAGAGACGCATCCGTGGTCAGCACTTTTTGAGGCTGAGGAATTTGGAAGGGACGTCCCAGAGTCAAATTGGAGCAAATCGTCCACCAATACAGGGATTCGAGAAAACTCGTGGACAGGTGGATCACGTCTTCTAGACCCCCGGCGGCCTGATACCACTGGGAGGCTAGGGTCCATTGAGCAGATCTCATGTGAAGGCGGGCCATGGGAGTCACATGAACTGTGGAGGCCATGTGGCCCAGCAATCTCAACATCTGCCGAGCTGTGATCTGCTGGGACGCTCGTACCCGCGAGACGAGGGACAACAAGTTGTTGGCCCTCGCCTCTGGGAGATAGGCGCGAGCCGTCCGAGAATCCAGCAGGGCTCCGATGAATTCGAGTTTCTGCACTGGGAGAAGATGGGACTTTGGGTAATTTATCACAAACCCCAGTAGCTCCAGGAGGCGAATAGTCATCTGCATGGACTGCAGGGCTCCTGCCTCGGATGTGTTCTTCACCAGCCAATCGTCGAGATATGGGAACACGTGCACCCCCAGCCTGCGAAGCGCCGCTGCTACCACAGCTAGGCACTTTGTGAACACCCTGGGCGCAGAGGCGAGCCCAAAGGGTAGCACACAGTACTGGAAGTGGCGTGCGCCCAGCTGAAATCGCAGATACTGTCTGTGAGCTGGCAGTATCGGGATGTGTGTGTAGGCATCCTTCAAGTCCAGAGAGCATAGCCAATCGTTTTGCTGAATCATGGGGAGAAGGGTGCCCAGGGAAAGCATCCTGAACTTTTCTTTTACGAGATATTTGTTCAGGGCCCTTAGGTCTAGGATGGGACGCATCCCCCCTGTTTTCTTTTCCACAAGGAAGTACCTGGAATAGAACCCCAGCCCTTCTTGCCCGGATGGCACGGGCTCGACCGCATTGGCGCTGAGAAGGGCGGAGAGTTCCTCTGCAAGTACCTGCTTGTGCTGGAAGCTGTAGGACTGAGCTCCCGGTGGACAATTTGGAGGTTGAGAGGCCAAATTGAGGGAGTATCCTTGCCGGACTATTTGGAGAACCCACTGATCGGAGGTTATGAGAGGCCACCTTTGGTGAAAAGCTTTCAACCTCCCTCCGACAGGCAGGTCGCCCGGCACTGACACTTGGGTGTCGGCTATGCTCTGCTGGAGCCAGTCAAAAGCTCGCCCCTTGCTTTTGCTGGGGAGCCGCGGGGCCTTGCTGATTCGCACGCTGCTGACGAGAGCGAGCGCGCTGGGGCTTAGCCTGGGCCGCAGGCTGTCGGGAAGGAGGATTGTACCTACGCTTGCCAGAAGTATAGGGAACAGTCTTCCTTCCCCCGAAAAATCGTCTACCTGTAGAGGTAGAAGCTGAAGGCTGCCGGCGGGCGAACTTGTCGAATGCGGTGTCCCGCTGGTGGAGAGACTCTACCACCTGCTCGACTTTTTCGCCAAAAATGTTATCCGCACGGCAAGGCAAGTCCGTAATCCGCTGCTGGACTCTATTCTCCAGGTCGGCGGCACGCAGCCATGAGAGCCTGCGCATCACCACACCTTGAGCAGCGGCCCTGGACGCAACATCAAAAGTGTCATAAACTCCTCTGGCCAGGAATTTTCTGCACGCCTTCAGCTGCCTGACCACCTCCTGAAAAGGCTTGGCTTGCTCAGGGGGAAGAGCATCAACCAAGCCCGCCAACTGCCGCACATTATTCCGCATGTGTATGCTCGTGTAGAGCTGGTAAGACTGGATCTTGGACACGAGCATAGAGGAATGGTAGGCCTTCCTCCCAAAGGAGTCTAAGGTTCTAGCGTCCTTGCCCGGGGGCGCCGAAGCATGTTCCCTAGAACTCTTAGCCTTCTTTAGGGCCAAATCCACAACTCCAGAGTCATGAGGCAACTGAGTGCGCATCAGCTCTGGGTCCCCATGGATCCGGTACTGGGACTCGATCTTCTTGGGAATGTGGGGATTAGTTAATGGTTTGGTCCAGTTCGCAAGCAATGTCTTCTTCAGGACATGGTGCAAGGGAACAGTGGACGCTTCCTTAGGTGGAGAAGGATAGTCCAGGAGCTCAAACATTTCAGCCCTGGGCTCGTCCTCCACAACCACCGGGAAGGGGATGGCCGTAGACATCTCCCGGACAAAGGAGGCAAAAGACAGACTCTCGGGAGGAGAAAGCTGTCTCTCAGGAGAGGGAGTGGGATCAGACGGAAGACCCCCAGACTCCTCGTCAGAGAAATATCTGGGATCTTCCTCTTCCTCCCACGAGGCCTCACCCTCGGTGTCAGACACAAGTTCACGGACCTGTGTCTGCAACCTCGCCCTGCTCGACTCCGTGGAACCCTGTCCACGATGGGGGCGTCGAGAGGTAGACTCCCTCGCCCGCATCGGCGAAGCTCCCTCCGCCGACGTAGTCGGGGAGCCTTCCTGGGAGGTGGCCGCGGTCGGTACCGCACGCGGTACCGACGTCGGGGACCTCAACCTGGGCGATGGGCCAGCCGGCGCCACGCTCGACGGTACCGGTGGCGCAAGCACCGCCGGTACCGGAGGGGTAGGGCGCAACAGCTCTCCCAGAATCTCTGGGAGAACGGCCCGGAGGCTCTCGTTTAGAGCGGCTGCAGAGAAAGGCTGAGGGGTCGATGCAGGCGTCGACGTCAGTACCTGTTCCGGGCGTGGAGGCTGTTCCGGGCTGTCCAGAGCGGAGCGCATCGACACCTCCTGAACAGAGGGTGAGCGGTCCTCTCGGTGCCGATGCCTGCTGGGTGCCGAATCCCTCGGCGACCCAGAGCTCTCGGTGCCGACACGGGGAGGAGACCGGTGTCGATGCTTCTTCGATTTCTTCCGAAGCATGTCACCGGAGCTCCCCGGCACCGACGAGGAGGACGTCGAATCCACCCGTCGCTTCCTCGGGGCCGAGACTGAAGAAGGTCGATCTCGGGGGGGCTGTACCGCAGGAGCCCTCAGGGTAGGCGGAGACCCACCCGAGGGCTCACCGCCACCAGCAGGGGAATGGACAGCCCTCACCTGCACTCCACCCGATGCACCACCGTCCGACGACATCAGCAGACGAGGTCCTGGTACCACCGACGTCGATGCAGCTATCCGATGTCTCGGCGCCGATGCAGAGGCCCGATGCCTCGATGCACTCGATGCAGGGGCGGCCGAGGAAGATGGTCTGGACGCTGACGACGTCGATGCACTCGAAGATCCCGGTGCCGATGCCGACGAAGAGCCCGAGAACAACACGTTCCACTGGGCTAGTCTCGCTACCTGAGTCCGCCTTTGAAGCAGGGAACACAGACTGCAGTTCTGAGGGCGGTGCTCGGCCCCCAGACACTGAAGACACGACGAGTGTCGATCAGTGAGCGAGATAACCCGGGCGCACTGGGTGCACTTCTTGAAGCCGCTGGAAGGCTTCGATGTCATGGGCGGAAAAATCACGCCGGCGAAATCAAAAGCCGAAATGGCGAAATTCGAAGCACCAAATTTAGAGGGAGAAAAAATCTCGACCGAGGCCGAAAAAAGGCCTACCCCGACGACGAAAGAAAACTTACCGGGGCAAAAAAGCTGGAAGTACGGGGAGGATTTACACGAAACCCGGCGGGGGGTTTCCGGAGCACTTCCCGACTATGACAAAACTTTCCCGAAGGAAAAAAAACACGTTCAAACAATTGGACGCGCGAGGTCGACTTTCCGGGGCTCGACACGGCGAAAACACGACCGTACCGAGTGCGGACAAAAGAAGACTGGCCGGCTCGAGCCGGTTTCGGGCGGGAAGACGGCCGCGCATGCGCGGTGCGCGCGGGCGCGCGAGGGCTAGCAAAGGACTTTGCTAGTGAAGTTTCCGATTGGAGGGGGCTGCCGTGGACGTCACCCCATCAGTGAGAACAAGCAGCCTGCTTGTCCTCGGAGAATAAAATTAAATGAATCATTCAGTTTTCATAACTTACTATGGATAAATTAGTCTTTAAGGATTTCATATGTATTAAATGTGCATTAAAAGCAGAACAGTCAGGTCCAGCATCATGGAAATTTAGCAAATGTTAGGAAGTTACCTGCTCCAATCTTTATAGTCAGATCTTAAATTTTGCCTTTGAGGATTTTCTTTTTAATTGCCATACTGGAAAACGTTAACATTTCAGCGCCATACCATTTTATACACCACAAAGATTCACTTGTTTCTAGCCATGGTACAGCAAGAGAAGATAGGCAAACACAAGTAGGATGAGGCAAATCTGTTACCTGCAAGTTATTTGTCGCCTTACCAGAGTTGATGTAAAATATGAATTTGAAAATCAATGTTTAAGCCTTTACATTTACAAACTTTTCTTCTTTATAACTTTCTTCATACTAGATGTAAAGGGATTTATGTAGCTCAGATAAATATTCATGAGCAAACAGATTACCTGTTTATATCTTTCCACATTGACACCTTCTAGCTGACTGAGACGCACTAAATTGGTTCCGACTAAGATTCTCAGTTCTTGCCTCTCTCGCTCCCTTTTTTCTTTGTCTCTGCTGTGGCCTTGGTGTTGCATTCTCACCCAGAGTTTGTTCATTTCAGCAAAGTTTAGCAGCACAAAGTCCATGGAATCACTGATGTCACCTGTTACTTCTTCACTGCAATTAGATTTTTAAAAAAGATCAACAGAATACAAAATTTCTACATACACGAATGTTTGTCAGATTTGGTGGCATGACAAGTTAAGGCCACAGCTGACCATCCACGATAATGTGAAATGTCAATATAAATTTAGGTTATGAGTTTGATGATCACAACCTAATCTACAGAATAGAAATGGACAATTTTTCTTTTAAACACACCATTATATTTGTGGAATGCACTTGAACTAGGGGCTTTGGAGCTTCAGTTAAGGATCATGAAGGAATAAAGGAAGGAAGAGTAGTTCTATTTTTCTCTCCTCCCGCAGAGAAACTCTCCTCGTTCCTTCCTGATCTTTACAATGTTTTAAAAAATGTAATCCCAAGCAACAACAAAAAAAGCCCTTCATTTCATAAAATAGACCCCAGAGAGCAGTTTAGTAATTGGAATTAAGGAAGAGAAAGAATAAATGTGTGTGTGTGGGGGGGGGGGGGGGGGTTAAGTCTCAGCTGTAAATTAGGATATACATCAGAGCTCATTTTCAAAGCACTTAGACTTACAAAGTACAGTAAGTTACTATGAAACTTTAAGTCTAAGTGCTTTGAAAGTAAGCCTGATCATCTCCTCCTAAGCAGTCATTCTCTTCCACTTTCCCTCCCTTCCCCCACCTAGCAGAAGTCACTCTAAAAACCTCCTCCCTCACATCAATCCCTAGTTTCTCTCTTACCCTATTTTAATCCAAGGACTTCCCTCCAGTTTCCCAGTAGCAGGTATATTTGTGCTCTAACGTGTTTCAGTAGCATAATTAAATAACTACTTCTGAAGGTTACAGGTATGGGTGGGGCTAGAGGAGATAACTTGAAGGATGGAATGGATCTTAGAATGGACGGGTGGGTATGGGTTAGATTCGAATTGCGTGCCTTGACAATTTTTGCGCCTTGTAAGTGTGCCACAAGATGAAAAATGTTGAAAATCACTGCTCTAGGAAGCTGATCTAAAGCTTGGTTTCCTGAGCAGACAATGTCCCTTGGGTGTGAAGTTCATGTACATGGGCACCCCACCCCATAATGGATACATCCATAGTCAAAACCTTCTGGGATGGAGGAATCTGGAATGGGAGTCCTAGGGTAAAATTGGGTTGAACCATCTACAAGAGAAGCAACTGGGCCAACTCTGGGGTATCTGAGATGACAACCACAAGGTTCCCCATGTCACAACACTGAGATGCAAGGGTCCACTGGGCGCTCCTTAAATGGAGCTCCATAGATGGAGTCATGCCATGGGTGTGATATGCACTTTGGGAGCCATGCAGCCCATCAACCTCAACATCTGCTGCACTGTGACCTGGTGGTTTCTCTGGACCTGAATGGTGATGGCTAGGATTCCAGAGCCCACTACAGTCAAAGATGGGCACATGAAGGCTGGGACTGCTGCTAAGGACAGGAAGGGGGGATGGGTGAACCTGCGCCTTTCCCCCAGAAAACCTCGAGATGTGGAGACTGCAGAAGGGGTATGCCACCTCTCCCACCCTGTCCAGAAAAAGATTAATGCCTCAGAAGGGGACATCTGCCAGCTTTCCTGAATTGCTGGATCCAGGTCTGAGACACTCAGCCATGAGGGTCTGCACATTTCAACACCCAAGGCAGAAAGCCTAGATGCTATGAGGAAAGGCTGAAGTGTCTCAGGCTCTTCAGTTTGGAGAAGAGACGGCCGAGGGGAGATATGATCAGGCGACCCTCAGGGGGAGGAATGCTGGCTTCGGCCTAACCCCTGGTAAGCCTTTCCTCAGCTGAGAGGTGCCCAGCTCTACCACCGGCTGCCTTTCAGGTGCTGTGGAGGACTTGCAGCTCATCTGCATATCCTTACAGCCTTCTCCAGGGTGACACCAGGTCCACTCCAATCCACTCAGGGCCTCCGCTCTAGGTGCCCAGCGCTCCCACCAGGTGCTGTGGAGGACTTGCAGCCCTTCTGCATTTCCTCACAGCTGTATCCGGGGTGACTCCAGTTCCACCCCGATCTTCCCAGGGCCTTCTCTCCAAGTGCACAGAGTTTCCAGGTGCTTTTTGGCTAGGATCAGGCGACCCTCAGGGGGAGGAATGCTGGCTTCGGCCTAACCCCTGGTAAGCCTTTCCTCAGCTGAGAGGTGCCCAGCTCTACCACCGGCTGCCTTTCAGGTGCTGTGGAGGACTTGCAGCTCATCTGCATATCCTTACAGCCTTCTCTGGGGTGACACCCAGGTCCACTCCGATCCACTCAGGGCCTCCGCTCTAGGTGCCGCGCGCCGGGCATTTTTCTCTTTGTATCTAATCTTTTTCCAGTTGCTAAAGTACCTTAATCGTTCATGGCCCCTATTCACATTCTCTTCTTAGCTCTGTCCCTTCCTAATTTTTTCCCTCACCCCCTACCTCTCTCCGCTACAGGAACTCACTTCCCATCCATTGACTTCATCACCTCACCTTCTCTCCTACCCTCTTCCTCCCTCTTGGCTTTTAATCTCCGTCTCTTTCTTCCCTCCATTTTGCCTTCCCCATTCCACCTAAATACCTCTCGCCTTCGACGCCTTCATGGCCACACCTCTCCTACCCTCCTCCGCTCTCTCTTACTCCTTCTCTTACTCTCAGCTGGTGACATCAATCCCAATCCTGGCCCTCCTCACCAACTATTATCCAAACTCTACAGATCTCACTGTGACCTCTCTAACCTCATCTCTATTCCTCTACTCCCCTCCTCTTCTCTGCCCTTCTCTTGCGCCCTATGGAATGCCCGCTCTATCTGTAACAAACTCCCCTATATCCAGGACCTCTTTATCTCGCGTCACCTCCATCTGCTCGCCATAACAGAAACCTGGCTCTGCCCTGATGACTCTGCTTCAGTCGCAGCCCTGTGCCATGGCGGTTATCTATTTTCACATACTCCTCGCCCTGCTGGCCATGGGGGCGGTGTTGGACTACTTCTCTCTCCCTCCTCCAGATTTCAACCCCTTCTTCCACCTCAATCTCACTGTTTTTCCTCCTTTGAAGTCCACTCTATCCGCCTTTTCTCTCCTCTGCCTCTTCGAATAGCGGTCATTTATCGTCTCCCTGATAAGTCCCTTTCATCCTTTCTCAGTGACTTTGACGCCTGGCTTGCCTTCTTCCATGATCCTTCCTCCCCCTCTCTCATCCTTAGTGACTTTAATATTCCTGCTAATGATCCTTCCAACTCTTATATTTCCAAGTTACTCGCTTTAACGTCCTCCTTTAATCTCCAACTATGCTCCACCTCCCCCACTCATCAAAATGGTCACTGTCTTGATCTCATCTTCTCCTCCAACTGTTCACCTTCTAGTTTCCTTGCCTCTGATCTTCCCTCCTCTGATCACCATCTTATAACTTTCACACTTAAATCTCCCCCCTCCCAGTCCCGTCCTATCTTATCTAATTTATCTAGGAATCTTCATGATATTGACCCTTCATCTCTATCCTCCCATGTTTCAAACCTCCTCTCTACTGTGGCACCATCCACGTCTGTCAACGAGACTGTTTCTTCTTACAACAATACTCTATCCTCTGCCTTAGACATTCTTGCACCTTTGATGACCCGCCCTGTAAGGCGTACAAAACCCCAACCTTGGCTGACTTCTAATATCCGCTACCTACGTTCCTCTACCCGCTCCGCCGAACGCCTCTGGCGGAAATCTCGGGCCCTTGCTGATTTCTTACACTTTAAGTTCATGCTGACCTCCTTCCAATCTGCTCTTTTACGTGCCAAACAGGACTATTATATCCAACTGACCAACTCTCTTGGCTCTAATCCTCGACTTCTCTTCACCACATTGAACTCTCTCCTCAAGGTGCCCCCTCCCCCAACTCCCCCTTCATTATCTCCTCAGACCCTTGCTGAATTCTTTCACAACAAGGTTCAAAAGATAAACCTTGTTTTCTCTACCTCACCACCTCTCCCTCCACTAGTCCGTTCCCCTCTCTCTTCTTCTCCTCATTCCCTTTCCTCCTTTCCTGAAGTTACTATTGAGGAAACTACACTTCTTTCTTCCTCAAAATGTACCACCTGTTCCTCTGATCCCATTCCCACCCACCTTCTTAATGCCATCCCTCCTGCTCTTATTCCTTTTATCTGTCACATTCTCAACCTCTCACTTTCCACTGCGACTGTCCCTGCTGCCTTTAAACATGCTGTGGTCACACCTCTCCTTAAGAAGCCTTCACTCGACCCTACTTGTCCCTCTAATTACCGACCCATCTCCCTCCTTCCTTTTCTCTCCAAATTACTTGAGCGTGCTGTTCACCGCCGCTGCCTTGATTTTCTCTCCTCACATGCTATTCTTGACCCACTACAATCTGGTTTTCGCCCTCTCCACTCAACCGAAACTGCGCTTACTAAAGTCTCCAATGACCTATTACTGGCTAAATCCAGAGGTCAATATTCCATCCTCATTCTTCTTGATCTTTCCGCTGCTTTTGACACTGTCGATCACAGCATACTTCTCGATACCCTGTCCTCACTTGGATTCCAGGGCTCTGTCCTTTCCTGGTTCTCTTCCTACCTCTCCCTCCGCACCTTTAGTGTTCACTCTGGTGGATCCTCTTCTACTTCTATCCCTCTGCCTATCGGCGTACCTCAGGGTTCTGTTCTTGGTCCCCTCCTCTTTTCTACCTACACTTCTTCCCTTGGTTCATTAATCTCATCCCATGGCTTTTCCTACCATCTCTATGCTGATGACTCCCAAGTCTACCTTTCTACCCCTGATATCTCACCTTGCATCCAAACCAAAGTTTCAGCGTGCTTGTCTGACATTGCTGTCTGGATGTCTCAACGCCACCTGAAATTAAATATGACCAAAACTGAGCTTCTCATTTTCCCCCCCAAACCCACCTCCCCGCTTCCCCCGTTTTCTATTTCTGTTGATGGCTCTCTCATTCTCCCTGTCTCCTCAGCTCGAAACCTTGGGGTCATCTTTGACTCTTCTCTCTCCTTCTCTGCTCATATCCAGCAGATTGCCATTTCTTTCTTTACAACATCCGTAAAATCCGTCCCTTTCTTTCCGAGCACTCTACCAAAACCCTCATCCACACCCTTGTCACCTCTCGTTTAGACTACTGCAATCTACTTCTTGCTGGCCTCCCACTTAGTCACCTCTCCCCTCTCCAGTCGATTCAAAACTCTGCTGCCTGTCTCATCTTCCGCCAGGGTCGCTTTACTCATACTACCCCTCTCCTCAAGACCCTTCACTGGCTCCCTATCCGTTTTCGCATCCTGTTCAAACTTCTTCTACTAACTTATAAATGTATTCACTCTGCTGCTCCCCAGTATCTCTCCACACTCGTCCTTCCCTACACCCCTTCCCGTGCACTCCGCTCCATGGATAAATCCTTCTTATCTGTTCCCTTCTCCACTACTGCCAACTCCAGACTTCGCGCCTTCTGTCTCGCTGCACCCTACGCCTGGAATAAACTTCCTGAGCCCCTACGTCTTGCCCCATCCTTGGCCACCTTTAAATCTAGACTGAAAGCCCACCTCTTTAACATTGCTTTTGACTCGTAACCACTTGTAACCACTCGCCTCCACCTACCCTCCTCTCTTCCTTCCCGTTCACATTAATTGATTTGATTACTTTATTTATTTTTTGTCTATTAGATTGTAAGCTCTTTGAGCAGGGACTGTCTTTCTTCTATGTTTGTGCAGCGCTGCGTATGCCTTGTAGCGCTATAGAAATGCTAAATAGTAGTAGTAGTAGTAATATGATAGAGGTCTATAAAATAATGAGCGGAGTGGAATGGGTAGACGTGAATCATTTGTTTACTCTTTCCAAAAATACTAGGACTAGGGGGCATGCGATGAAGCTACAAAGTAGTAAATTTAATACTAATCGAATTAAATGTTTCTTCACTCAACGTGTAATTAAATTCTGGAATTCACTGCCAGAGAATGTGGTAAAGGCAGGGTTTTAAAAGGGTCTGGACGGCTTCCTAAAGGAAAAGTCCATAGACCATTATTAAATTGACTTGGGAAAATCCATTGCTTATTTCTGGGATAAGCATCATAAAATATATTGAGCTTTTTTGGGATCTTGCCAGGTATTTGTGACCTGGATTGGCCACTGTTGGAAACAGGATACTGGGCTTCATGGACCTTTGGTCTGTCCCAGTGTGGCAAAACTTATGTACTTATGTATATATCAAAATAATCAAAGGTGCCCCTAGCCATATGTTTTCTACATTCCGTTTACTAGCTACCTTTCGAAGGTGTGTAAACTACTCTGCTAGAAGAGTGCCTGTAAACTTGAGCAAGACACCAAGGACTTCAAGAAAGAAAGACAGAAAATGTATTTATTGACTGATTGCATTTATACCCCACATTATCCCAAACAAGTTCAGATTCAATGTGGCTTACATCAAAAACTTTAAAGCAAAGCGCAATAAGGATTAAACAAAAGTAAGAAACAATAAGAGGTATAACATCATAGCAGCAGAAAGACTCATTTGAAAATAAACAAGCTATGAGAATTACAATTACAACAGTGACAAGGAATTCCCTAAATAAAAATACTTTCAACAATTTACGAAATTTTACGTAATCAGAAACACACCTAATTGACTTTGGGAGGGAATTCCATAGCTTATTAGCATGGTATGAGAAATTGGCATCATGAATTGATTTGTAACAGAGATTCCTACAATTTGGAAAATGAAGAAGTAGACAATATCTCAACGCAGGATGGGCACTGCAGCAAACGTTGCATATAATCAGGTAGAAGACCGAATAAAATTTGATAAGCAAGGGCACACAGTTTAAAGGAAGCCAATGCAACTTGATTAAAAGAGGGGCTGATTTGGTAAACCGAGGGGCTTTGCATACAAGACAGGCTGCAGTGTTCTGGGCTGTTTGAAGATTTTTGATGAGAGATTTTCAAACCCGAGTAAACAGCATTACAGTAATCAAACTTGGACAACAGTAACGAAATACTGAATTTGAAAAGAAAGGTCTCAGTCTTTTTAATCTCCATAGGGAATTAGATACTAGAAACTACCACAGAAACCTATGGTTCAAATGATAAATACTGGTCAATAGTTATTCCCAGGATTTTCAAGGTGGCAGAAAAAGAGTAAAACACATTATCAATACAGAAGTATGTGTTAGCAATTGGTTGAGCAGAATTAGTTAGGACTAGGAACTTGGTTTTGTCACTATTTAGCTTTGAAAGCCAGAAGATTCCATCAAATCTAAGCCAGATTTAATTCTTGGCAGGACTTCATTTAAGTTCTCCATAAATGGTAAGTAAAGTATAACATCATCAGCATAAATAAAGATGTTGAAATTCTCATGAATCTAGAAATCTACCTAGAGGGGCCATCATTATGTTAAACAGACTAGGAGAAAGCGGGGAACCCTGGGGCACCCCACATACAGAAAGAGCCAGGGTGAAGATAAATTACCAGATAACTTAACTTGATATTGTCTATAAGAAACCAGTAAATCATTGCAGGACTCCTCCGCAAATGTCAAACTGATCCATCAGGCCCAATAAAATATTATGGTTCATTGTATTAAAAGCACTAGATACATCAAATTGTAGGATCAAGATTTTCTTGCCCCAACCTAGGTCCATTCTAAAGTTGGTAATCAGGATGGTAAGGACTGTCTCTGGACTGTGTGAGGGTCTAAACTCTGACTAGTGAGAACTATGTAAGATACAGTGAGCCTGCAGGTAGTCCATGAGCTGACTTGACACTAGGCCTTCCATAACTTTACTCATGCTAGCCTTAGGGTTCCTTAGGAATAGACGTGAGAATTATTTTTCCTTTGTCTGTAGGGAATAAGCCCTAAGACAGCATGAAAGAAAGGTTAGACAAAAGACAACTAATGAAAAGGTCAGGTGCCGACTTCATTAGATAAGTAGACTTGACACGCTTTGAGGACTTCTCCTTAGAGAAAACAGAATACCTTCAACCATAGACACTGTAGTCTTGCTTCAATAAGAAAATCCAAGCAAATTCTAACACGTGTTGGATAAAGCCAATAAAATCAGGAAAGCAGCATAACTACTAAATACTGGGATCAGCTTATAGTCAGCCAAACCATGCCATTCTCTCTCCATCACTTCTCTAATAACTATATTTCCCTATTTCCCTGGCCAAAAATATCCCTCACCAGCATCTGAAAATACAATTTCCTGAACTTCAGATCTCTGATTTCTCCATGGATGCTTTTTTAAACAATGCCTAGCTTAGTAATCTATTGTTGCTTGCCACTGTATGCAGCCTAATTTGTCTTAATGCCCCTTTTTATTTTAAAAGCACAAGGAAAACTTTCAGGTATAAGATATCAATAGAAATCAAACAAAATAAAACATGGAAAAGAAAATAAGATGATACCTTTTTTATTGGACATAACTTAATACATTTCTTGATTAGCTTTCGAAGGTTGCCCTTCTTCCTCAGATCGGAAATAAGCAAATGTGCTAGCTGACAGTGTATATAAGTGAAAACATTCAAGCATTACTATGACAGTCTGACAGGGTGGGAGGATGGGGGTGGGTCGGAGGTATGCATGGGGACATCAAAGCATATCATTGATATTCTAACAGGATGGGTGTGGATAGGTGAGGGGTGAGGATAGGTGAGGGGAAGGTGATACAAAGGGGCTCATTTTCAAAGCACTTAGCCTCCCAAAGTTCCATAGAAACCTATGGAACTTAGCCTCCCAAAGTGCTTTGAAAATATGCCTGAAAGCGCTTTTTGACAATATTCATCAAACAGAAAAAAACATCCTAGACCAATCAAGCTTTCAGTTTCTGTAATGTAAGGGTGCATAATGATTCATGAACTAGAAAATCAGTGATTTCATTTTATCCATGGATTTTACCTACTGTGAGAATACAGAAAAAATCTTTGACAAAGAAAGCCTTTAAATGTCATCAGAATATACAACATATAAAAAATATCACAAAGATGGTCATTTTTTAAATAGTGCATAATGACATGTTATCACAAGTTATCTGCGGCAGTGCCCACAGGAATAAAATGAGCCCCAGATAATGTGTGATAACAGCATCATCACACGTTCTTGAATCAATATTGGAAACAATATTTCTAAAATAGATATGATTCTTACTCTGTCTGCTCGCCTTCATCTGGCAAAATATTTCTTGTGCACTGAAGAAGGTAGTTTCGAAGAAAAAGACCCCTTAAGGGATGCTGGACACCACGGCACATTTCCACTAAATCCTTCAATATATCTTTCCTGGACTGGGAAAATGACTTTACATAAACTACACCGACTGTTATAAGCAAGTAGCTAAAAAAGAAAATATCCAAGCAGAGATTTAATCATCATATTAAGTTTCAAAATATAAATTTTAAACAAGAAATGACAAGAGGTTATGCCCACAATTCCATTGAAATCAGTTCGGTGGTGAAGAGGAGTGGAAAAACACAAACATAAATCACATACTACCTAAACCTTCATAGGAAAGAATGGTTCAAATTATTGTGGGAGCAAAAGAAAAAAAAATGCTACATGCCACATATCTTCATCATTTAACAAGTTCACAACTTTGCAAAATTACCATAGTTGTCATTAAAAAGTTATATTAATACAGGGGCCAATCCAGTAAACTGTGCTACCCTTTAATGCAGCAGTTTACTCTCAATTTTCCCGCACTATTACTCACGATGCAGGAAAAAATATTAGCACAGGAAAGGTAAAATTATGTATCATACCTGATAATTTTCTTTCCATTAATCATAGCTGATCAATCCATAGACTGGTGGGTTGTGTCCATCTACCAGCAGGTGGAGATAGAGAGCAATCCTTTTGCCTCCCTATATGTGGTCATGTGCTGCCGGAAACTCCTCAGTATGTCGATATCCAAGCTCCATCCGCAGGACTCGGCACTTAGAGAATTACACCCACAAAGGGACACACTGCCCAGCTCACCACCGCCCAAAAGGGGGAGGGGAATTAACCCAGCTCATCCCCACACAAGTGGGGGAGGGGAATCCGTCCAGCTCATCCCCGCGGAGCAGGGGAGGGACACCACCCCGCCGATGCGGGGGGATCTGGCTTATCCTGCAACCGCGGGAGGAGCTGACTGACCCTAACACCGCCGAAGCGGGAGGGGTACAAAGCTGCCCTACAGCCGCACGAAGCGGGAGGGAGCGCCGGCAGAATTTATGTCTCAATCCAGCCCCGTAAAACGGAGGGGAGAGGAATGCAGCAGCTCACTGTAACACAAACTCATCTCAACTCTTGAAGAATCCAATTGAAAAAACTTGAACACGAAGTCCTCCTGAACAGGAACTGAAGACTAACTTGAATCTGAAATGCAACCAGAATATAAACAGTACAGATATCTGGGAGGGGCTATGGATTGATCAGCTATGATTAATGGAAAGAAAATTATCAGGTATGATACATAATTTTACCTTCCATATCATCATGCTGATCAATCCATAGACTGGTGGGATGTACCGAAGCAGTACTCACCCAGGGCGGGACATTGAAATCCCTGACCGCAACACTGAAGCTCCAAACCGGGCCTCCGCCCGAGCAGCCACAGTCAAGCGGTAATGCCTGGAGAAGGTATGGGCCAATGCCCAAGTTGCCGCCTTGCATATCTCTTCCAAAGAGACGGACCCGGACTCTGCCATCGAGGCCGCCTGAGCTCTAGTGGAGTGAGCCTTCAGCTGGATAGGCGGCACCTTCCCCGCGGCCACATAAGCCGCTGCAATGGCTTCCTTGACCCATCTTGCCACTGTAGGCTTAGCAGCCTGCAGACCCTTACGAGGACCTGCAAACAGGACAAACAGATGATCCGATTTCCGGAAATCATTGGTCACTTCCAAGTATCTGATAATGACTCGTCTCACATCCAGATATTTAAGAGCAGAGTATTCCTCTGGGTAGTCCTCCCTACGAAAGGAAGGGAGACAGAGCTGCTGATTCACATGGAAGCGAGAAACAATCTTGGCCAGTAAGGAAGGCACTGTGCGAATAGTCACTCCTGCCTCAGTGAACTGCAGAAAAGGCTCTCGACATGAGAGTGCCTGGAGCTCGGAAACTCTTCTGGCTGAAGTGATAGCCACCAAAAGACTGCTTTCAACGTCAGGTCTTTCAGAGATGCCCTCGACAAGGGTTCAAAAGGCGGCTTCTGCAAGGCTCTTAGCACCAGGTTGAGATTCCACGCAGGCACCACTGAGTGCAGAGGAGGGCGCAGGTGATTAACTCCCTTGAGAAAACGTACCACATCTGGCTGCGAAGCCAGGGAAGCACCCTTCAGGCGGCCCCTGAAGCAAGCCAGAGCCGCTACCTGGACTTTAAGGGAACTGAGCGACAGGCCTTTCTCCAGACCCTGTTGCAGGAACGCCAGCACTGAAGAAATTGGAGCAGTGAAGGGAGAAAGTGAGCCTGCTTCACACCACGCTGCAAAAGTACGCCAAACCCTGGCGTAAGCAGTAGAAGTAGAGCGCTTCCTCGCTCTCAGCATAGTGGCGATGACCTTGTCTGAGAAGCCCTTCTTCCTCAGACGCTGCCGCTCAATAGCCAGGCCATAAGACCAAAGGGGAGGGATCCTCCATCACCACGGGACCCTGATGCAACAGGCCCTGCTCCACTGGCAGCCGCAGAGGGTCGTCCACTGAGAGCCTGATCAAGTCCGCATACCAGGGACGTCTGGGCCAGTCCGGACCCACCAGGATTATCCGGCCCGGATGCTTTGCCACCCGGTCTAGTACCCTGCCCAACATGGGCCATGGCGGGAACACATAGAGAAGCTCTTGTGTCAGCCACTGTTGGAGAAGAGCATCTACTCCCAGAGATCGAGGGTCCCGTCCTCTGCTGAAAAAGCGCGGCACTTGGCAATTGGCCGATGACGCCATCAGATCTAGGCTCGGCTGGCCCCAGCGCTTCGTGATGTCCAAGGACGCCTGAGCCGATAACTGCCACTCTCCGGGATCCAAGGTATGGCGACTGAGAAAGTCCGCCTTGACATTCATGACTCCGGCAATGTGGGCAGCTGACAGCTGTTCCAGGTTCACTTCCGCCCACTGGCATAGATTCATGGCTTCCTTGGCTAGAGGGGCGCTCTTGGTACCTCCCTGGCGGTTGACATAGGCTACAGCCGTGGCATTGTCCGACAGGACCCGTACTGGCTTCAACGCCAGTACCGGGAGGAACTCCAAAAGCAACCGAATGGCTCTGAGTTCCAGGAGGTTGATAGACCACTTTGCCTCTGCAGGAGACCAGAGCCCCTGCGCTGTCCTTCCCAAGCAGTGGGCTCCCCAGCCCGTCAAAGAGGCGTCCGTCGTGACGACAATCCACTCCGGGGTCACAAGAGGCATCCCTGCAGACAACTTGTCTGTCTTCAGCCAGCAGCTCAGCGCCTTGCGCACTGCTGGGTCCAAGGGAAGGCGCACAACATAATCCTCCGACACCGGAGTCCAGCGCTGCAGCAGAGAGTGTTGTAGTGGTCTCATATGAGCCCTGGCCCAGGGCACTACTTCCATCGTGGCCGTCATAGAGCCCAACAGCTGCACATAGTCCCAAGCCCGAAGTGGAGAGGCTACTAGGAACTGGTCCACCTGAGCCTGAAGTTTGACAATCCGATTGTCCGGCAGGAACACTCTGCCCACTTGGGTGTCGAATCGAACTCCCAGATACTCCAGGGACTGAGTCGGGCACAGCTGGCTTTTCTCCCAGTTGATGATCCACCCCAGGGAGCTCAAAAGAGCAATCACCCGGTCCACAGCTTTGCCGCACTCTGCATAAGAGGGGGCTCGGATCAACCAGTCGTCCAGATAAGGATGGACTTGTACTCCTTCCTTTCGCAGGAAGGCCGCGATGACCACTATTACTTTGGAGAAGGTCCGCGGAGCAGTAGCCAACCCGAACGGGAGGGCTCTGAACTGGAAGTGTCGGCCCAGGACTGCAAAATGCAGAAAGCGTTGATGAGGAGGCCAGATGGGAATATGCAAGTACGCTTCCTTGATGTCCAAGGATGCCAGGAACTCCCCTGCCTTCACTGCCGCTATAACAGAGCGGAGAGTCTCCATGCGAAAGTGCCGAACTTTCAAGGCCCGATTGACCCCTTTGAGGTCAAGGATAGGCCGTACAGAACCTCCTTTCTTTGGTACCACAAAGTAAATGAAGTAACGTCCCTTGCCAAGCTGATCTTCTGGCACCGGAACGACCGCACCCAGGCGGATCAGATTGTCCAAGGTCTGCTGCACTGCCACAGCTTTGACCGGAGACTTGCAGGGAGAGAGTACAAACCCGTCTCTTAAGGGTCGGCAGAACTCTAGCTTGTAGCCGTCTCTGATGACTTCCAGCACCCAAGCGTCTGAAGTTACCCTGGTCCACTCGCCCAGAAACGAGGACAGGCATCCTCCAATCTGCACTGGGCCATGGACCAGGACCCCGTCATTGGGTACGAGACCCTGGGGGAGGACCGGAGGGCGCACCTCCGGGACGGCGGTCTCTGCGAAAGGAATGCTGCTTGGGGGAGAAATTCCTCTTGAAGGAAGAGGGGGCAGAGGAGCCCGACTTGCCCGGGCGGTACCGACGGGCTTCCTGAAACCGTCCTCTGGAGATACCGGGGCGAGCACTGGCCCGAGCCCTGACCTCTGGTAACCTCTTGCCCTTAGACATGCCGAGATCGGTCACAATTTTGTCCAGCTCGACCCCAAAGAGCAGCTTGCCTTTAAAAGGCAACTTAGCCAGGCGGGACTTAGAGGCGTGGTCAGCAGTCCAATGTTTCAGCCAAAGCCACCGCCGCGCAGAGACTGTCTGAGCCATACCTTTAGCCGAGGCTCTCAAGACATCATACAGTAAGTCTGCCAAATAAGCCAAGCCAAGCCCGATTCCAGGGCCGGCCAATCAGCCCTCAAGGAAGGATCCGAGGGGGAAGCCCGCTGCACAATCGTGAGGCACGCCCTGGCCACATAGGAGCCGCAAACTGAGGCCTGCAAACTTAAGGCAGCCGCCTCGAAGGACGACCTTAAGGCCGCCTCCAATCTTCTGTCTTGGGTGTCCTTTAGGGCCGTACCACCTTCCACCGGCAACGCCGTTTTCTTAGTCACCGCAGTGATTAAAGAATCCACGGTAGGCCAAAGAAAGGCTTCCCGTTCACTTTCAGGCAAAGGATAGTGGCGGGACATAGCCCTAGCCACTTTGAGGCTCGCTTCCGGTACATCCCATTGAGCCGAAATTAAGGTGTGCATGGCATCATGCACGTGGAAGGTTCTAGGCGGGCGCTTCGTCCCCAGCATAATGGCAGAGCCAACAGGGGCTGAGGTTGGGCAAATCCTCTGAGCGAAAGATCCGCGCTGCAGAGGGGTCATCCGCTCCATCCGAGCGGGAATCCGTCTCCTCCAAGGAATCCCCAAAGGACCGTTGGGAGAACTCAGATACGCTGCCCTCATCTACATCAGAGGAAACAGAGTCCTCTAAGGCCTGGGAATCCACCCGAGGGCGTTTACTTCCGGGGGCCTCAACCCCTTTATCGGACAAGGGAGAAGGGGCAGCGTTTTGCATAAGGAAGGCCTGATGCAGCAGCAAAATAAACTTGGGGGAGAAACCCCCCAGACTGTGCACTTCAGCAGCCTGGGCCACAGCCCTAGACGCACCCTCAACCGGCGCTCGCAAGAGCGGGGGAGAAACATGCTGCGCATCCAAGATGGCATCCGGCGCGACACTCCGCGAAGGAGCCGCGCGGGAAGAACGGCGTTTAACTTTAGCCGCTTTTTTGCCGTCGCCCAAATCAAGGGCGGCCATGGCATTAACGTCTCCCAGCTCAAGGGCGGCCCAAGAAGAAGCCGTCCGAGCAGAGTGGCCGGCCAAGATGGCGGAGGCGAGCAGCGGGGGATGGGCGTTTATGGCGGGAAAAAACCGCCGCACCGGAGGAAGACGCGGGACACTGACCGGCCTCCGAACTGACACCCAAGGGCGAATCAGACTTTAAGACCCCCGCATCCCCGCTAGAAGCGCACAGGCGGTCCGGGGAGCGATTCTTCGCGCCCTCACCCTCCGACGCCATAGGCCACGTGGAGATCGATCGGGGAACCCCCTGCCCGCTATAAAAAGGTAAAAATTACCTGCTTCTCGCTCCGAGCTGTAACGACCTGGTGTCCCAGTGAGTAGCTGCAATAAACGTTTAAATAAACGTCGAAATAAACGCCTTTAAGGACGTCCAAAATTTTTTTTTTTTTTTTTTAACGGAGCCAGCGGGAGGGGGGGAGAAAAGGAGGGACCTGGCGCCACCAGGTTTGCACTTGCTCAAGAAGAGCCCTCAACCCCAGGTACTCAACAAAACCTAAAAATTAGGCTTGGAGACCTAGCCAGAGCTGCTGCTGTGTGTGACCACCACCTGCTGAGATAGAGAACATACTGAGGAGTTTCCGGCAGCACATGACCACATATAGGGAGGCAAAAGGATTGCTCTCTATCTCCACCTGCTGGTAGATGGACACAACCCACCAGTCTATGGATTGATCAGCATGATGATAGGGAAATTAGTATTAAAAAAAATCACCGTGCTAAGGGTAATGCAGTGGGAATGCAAATCACAAAAAAATTTTGTTCCCAACGTATAAACCTGTACTAAAAAATCTACCACAAGGACAAAAAGGGGGTAAAACAAAACTTCCACAGCTATCAATACAGGAAAAGAAAAGGGTGGAAGAAAACAACAAAATCTACAACTGTGTTTACTCCTCTTGTAGGCTAAATCTTTATACCAGTTCAGGATGGCATAAAGATGAAGTTCCATACTTCACCTTAGATCATTCTCTGTTCCTGTGCTGCATCTCAGATCACCCAAGATGGCCCCAGACCACCCAACCCGAACTCCACAAAAACATTTTCTGATGGCTCAAATTGACCCCCTCCCTCCCACCATGCACCTCCAAAAACTGTTATGTAGGTTGTTGCATGTAGAAGCTACCCTAATTTTCAATATAAACATGCACACTTTAAAAATTACTCTGAAAAAACACTATATGCAAATAATTACACCTGCTACCTGATGTGTGTAGTTTTTCTGTGAAAATGTATGTGAATAATATACACAAATAGAATGGTCCACAAAAATTCTAAATAAAAAGCACTGCCTAGACCCGACCTCTAGGCCATCTCTCCTAAGTGAGGGTAAAAAGAATTTATCTACAGGGCTTATGTACTCACTAATTCTCATATTGGGAGAGCAATTTTTAAAAGGGGCATGTATGCAGAGTACTTTTTAAACGTATTTCCATCTTAACTTTGTTCGATTCTGCTGTTTCAAATATAAAATATAAGCCAAATAATTTAGAACATACAGTATGTGTAGAAAAATTTCTAGATGTGAATTTCAACTATCTTACCCAATCACACCTTATGCAAAGTAAATAAGCAGGCACAGTAACTTAGCTGATTTAACAGGAGGGTCACCTCATGCTTCTCCAATCATTTTTCTAGCATGATAGGCAGGAAAAGGTAATAGCTAATCAAATTAGCGCCATGTGTTGGCCAATACCATCTTAACTTGTTCTTGATCTCAGTTTTATAGTAATAATAATAAATCTTCCTGATCCAACTACCCTCCTCCAATCATGCACCTACTACTACTATTTAGCATTTCTATAGCGCTACAAGGCGTACGCAGCGCTGCACAAACATAGAAGAAAGACAGTCCCTGCTCAAAGAGCTTAATAGTCTCCTTTGTATGGCTAACAATAAGAAAGCCACAGTGTGACAGCCATATTACCAACATATTAAGTAGATTCTGGCTATGACCCAAGGGGAGTACTGAATTATATACTTTAGATAATCTGGTATAGTTTCTCCAGCAGGAGAAAAGCTTCTGCTTTATCCATGTCTAGAAGGATTCCAATAAAGGATAGCTTTTTTGCTTAAGTGGCATGGGATTTTGCTAAATTTATCACGAATCCCAATGACTGCAGTTAGGGCTTCATTCCTTAGGGAGATCGAGATTGACAGATCTGGCGGGGGAGCTACAAATAGCCAATTCGTCAGGTAAGGGAATACTGCAAAACCTCTTCCTTGTAGGTAAGCTACCTTAACAGCCCAACATTTGGTGAACACCCTGGGAGCCACAGAGTTTAAGAGGCAGGACTCTAATCAGTAGTGAGTTGCATGTGTGGTAAAGTGCCACTGGATGAATTGGAATGCGAGTGTAGAACTATGAGATCTAGCAAGTACAGCCAGAATGGTGGATAAGGCATTAATTTTGAACTTCTCTTTGCAAAGGAGGTGGTTAAGAGCAAAGATTTAAGTATAGTCCACCTGACTTCTTTGGGCTAAGAAATATCTGAAACAGAGCCCTTGATTTACCTCCTTGAATGGGTCTGGTTCTATTGCACTGGATTGGAGAAGCATGTTGACCGCTTCTTGAAGCTGGAACTGAGACTTCGGTGGATGGGTTGACATTTAATGAGATAGGCGATTCTGAGGACCTAGAGGGAGCATTTCCTATCTATATTTACACAAATATAATCTCTTAGGAGTCCTCTGACTAAGCTGCACTAAGAAATAGGCTCAGCACACCCTTAAATGGGCCTTTCCGCCATGCTAAACCCATTTTTTGAGTAGCCAACATAAAAGGCTTTCATTTTTCCCAATTTGTTTCATTAATGGCCATGCGCTAATGTTAACAAAAAAAAAAAAAAAAAAAGTTACCATGGGAGCATTTACCACCTCCTGTTTAGGTGGCAATGTGCACACACTAGCTGATTAGCGCATTAAACTAATTCAAAACTAGGGCTTCCACTCAGAAGTAAATCGGATGTATTCCTTCAAAGTAATCTGAAATACTGTTTTGTTAATTTATGAGAAGTACTTTTCTATCATTAGCATACATTTAATTCATAAGTCATGGCCATGACATACTCAAATATCAGTCAATTAATCAGCAGCATGTGACATGTCCTCATTACTTACAGCCTTGGAATGATATTTCCAGCATACTGTACAAGCTCATAAAGATCAGCCACTTTCCTTCCCTTGGCAAATTCATCTGTCAGGTACACTTCCAGATAATGCAGCTCATCAGAAATAGCCATGTCTTTTATTGAGATTAAGGATCACAATATATATTCTTAGTTATTCCTTAGGGGGTCTTTTACTAAAGTTTAGCTTGAGTTATCTGCAGCAGGGCCTATCTTATTCCTATGGGCCCTGCTCAGATAACAAGCTAAGCTTTAGTAAAAGACCCCCCTTAGTCCTTATATTTCGCAACCTCCTTTTTCAGGTTCTGAGCAGATATTATATACGAAATTTGAACATTAGCAAGGGAATAATGCTACAAATCAACCTATAATTAACTAAAAAAAGAAAAAAAATTATATATACTTTACATTTCATAAATACATGAGTTATTATAGGCGGTGCTTAATTTAAAAGATAAAAAGGAAGTGGAACTGACGGTGGAGTGGAGTGAGGTGAGGGGTGGGGCCAGGGCCAGAAAGCCCCCCTTAGTTCTTATATTCCGCAACCTCCTTTTTCAGGTTCTGTGCAGATAATATATAAGAAGCTTGGACATTAGCATGGAAATAATGCTACAAATCAACCTATAATTAAAAAAAATATATATATATACACACATATATATATATATATACATAAACATACATACACTTTACATTTCATAAATACATGAGTTGTTATTGGCAGGGCTTAATTTGTAGACAGAAAGGAAGTGGAATTGGGGTGGGGTTGGGGCCAGAAGTGAACTAACTTCTACACACACAATACTTCAATTTGTGGATTAAAAGGAAGCTGGTATGTACATATACTTGGAAAATGTATATATTTAATTTTTAAAATGTTACCAAAGAATATCATCCACAGTAGTACAAATTTGCAACATTAGCAACAAAATGTATTGGACTAATCAGTGTTTTCTCAACGTCTACATATCTGATACCATATAGTGTTCTCAGAAAGTTTTGGCAGCAGGGTGGCATGAAGGAGTACTGCCCTACAATGGCAAAAGGAAGCAAGTGTATTTTTAATGAAGCACTTGCTTCCTTTTGCCATTGCAGGGCAGAGTAGCTGGGATGGGGCAGAGGAATGATTAAATTTCCAAAGTCCTTTGGTATCACATAGTATAGCGTTCTTATGAGTTAAACATAAATGCCCTCTGTATCCACAAAAATCCAACTTCCTCTATGTAGTTTTCTGCTAGGTACTTGTGACCTGGCTTGGCCACTGCTGGAAACAGAATACTGGGATAGATGGAACATTGGTCTGACCCAATATGGATGTTCTTACGTTCGCCGCAAAACACCATGCCACTGGAAGGGTAGCGCACAGAAATATCCCTGGAACAGAGAAACTGTCCAGCATCGCCTCATGCCTTGGAAGTGTATAGGAAATCACGTAGCATTCACCTTAAGATGAGCTGAGCTCCAAGGAGCAGGAACACAGGAGGAAAAAAATATGCACATGCAGGGCACTGAAAAACCAGGGAACCCCTCCTCATGAACAGCCCAACAGATGGAGAGCCATCGGTTTCCTCCAAAGCGCTTCTCAGCTCACCATCTCCTAAACTCCCTCTGCATCTGAATAAAACAGACAGCCTACAGGACCTGTTCAGAATGAGTAGAAGAAAGGGGCCAGAAACCCCAACACAGCCACAATGAACCCCTCACCTCTGCAATGCAGGGAGTGAGAGGATAAACTGGAAGACAACAAACCACACCTAAGCACGCGGAGAACAGGCACTATGAGAAACCCAACCTGATTTGCTCATGTGCTATGGTTTTTGTTTTGTTTGGGGTTTTTTTTTTTAAACAGCGTAGCATTGCGCCAAAGAAAAGAACAAAACTCGGAGAATGAAGCATTTGAACCAACGGACAGCACAATTTATCAACTGAAAAGTTAAAGCACCATTAAAAAGTTTCAGATATTTTGACATGTTTCCTGCAGCCATACTATAATTTAACAGTGTGCAAAAGCTGAAGTAAACATGTTTTACCTTTGTATTTCCAGAGTCAGAGTACATCAGGAGCTAAAACTGAAGGCCTGGCCCCCCCCCCCCCCCCCCCACACACACAAAAAGGAGCATTCTTAGCCTAGTGCTTCTCAAACCAGTCCTCAGGGCATACCCAGCCAGTCAGGTTTTCAGGGTACCCACAATGCACATGAATGAGGATAGACTTGCATATCAAAGAGGCAATGCATACTACTACTTAGCATTTCTATATCGCTGCCAGGGTTACGCAGCGCTATACAAGTTTAAACATGGGGAAGGACAGTCCCTGCTCAAGAGAGCTTACAATCTAAAGGTAACAAGCTATGTAGTCAGTATAGGTATCATGAATGGGGAAGGTGGTTAGGCGCCAAAAGCAAGGGAGAAGAGATGGGCTTTGAGTAAGGACTTGAAAATGGGCAGGGAGGGCGCATGGCGTATGGGCTCGGGAAGACTGTTCCAGGCATAAGGTGATGCGAGGCAGAAGGGGCGGAGTCTGGAGTTAGCGGTGGTGGAGAAGGGTACAGATAGGAGTGATTTGTTCTGAGAGCGGAGGTTACTCCAACTTTGTCTGGCTTGGAAATATGAGCAACAAAATGGCACATGACGTTATTTCTACTTGGGACAACAGTATAGGTGTACCTTGTTTCCTGCCCAGATAGGACTGTGGGGAAATGACTGATCCCTGAAGCACAGTTATGCACCTTCATAAGAGAGTGGTAATGGTGATAAGGAACAGAGGCATTTACACCAGCTTTCAGTGGACATTGCTATCAGTCTAGTGGGTGCAAGGTCCTGGGCCACAAAGTACTCTATCTCTTAACACAAAAGATGGAAAAGGACTATGCTGTTTGGGCCTGCAAGCCATAGTTTGTCCACCTCTGCCTTAAAGACAGCCAAGTATTCTGGGCAACAGACTTGATACAATAGGACCTGGTGGACTCAACACATATCCAATGGGGTTGCTTCTTTTGAGGAGTTCTCTAAGATATATCTTTTTTAAGATGTTCTCTCATGATGTTTTTTCTAAACTTGTTTTTCTTGTTTGAAGATATATATTTTTTTTTTCTATGGGTATTTTCACTTTAAGAGAATCCGTTTTTACGTATTGAGTGAAGCGTGATCCAACCAGCTGTCTCACGTCATTAGTAATAAAAGGACGCTGTCGCCATTTTAGCTTTGCAACACGAGCCAGCACACAGTTTTCTGAGGCAGTAACCGGGTAAGCCATTAGCTATATTTAATAAATGCAAATATCAATGTGAGGCAAAGGGGCTTTCCTAGATCCTATATGACTACACTCTCTCTTTTTCTTTCTTTTTTTGTTTTGCATTAACAGATTTGGTGGCACTCCCCCTTGACAAAGTGAAAACGAAACGGGGACCTGTCGGGGTTTAAGAGCGCACCAACCTGCCTAAGCTAAGTGCTGTGTGTATTATAGTAATGAGGGTGTTGTAAAAGTTAAAAAGCTATTAGCCACATACGATTTTGTTTGTAGATTTAGGATGGTGGAGGCTAAGTCAATGATTAAGAAACAAACACGAATAAGCGATTCACTTGATAAGTGAGACAAACATTATCGTGTATAATATATGAGACTCTACCTCGCCTTAGTTTATTGTGATAGCCCTTGTGGTTATTTCACTTGCATTTATACACACTGTGTATACGTTTTGTTATCCTAGACATAAGCAGTGGATTTTCCCCAAGTCATTTTAATAATGGCTTATGGACATTTCTTTTAGGAAGCTATCCAAACCTTTTTTTTAAACCCAGATAAGCTAATTGCTTTTACTACATTCTCTGGCAACGAATTCCAGAGTTTAATTACACATTGAGGGAAGAAATATTTTCTCAGATTCATTTTAAATTTACTACTTTCATTTGTAACTTCATGGTGTGCCCCTAGGCCTAGTATTTTTGGAAACAGTAAACAAGCAATTCACGTCTACCCGTTCCACTCCACTCATTTTATAGACCTCTATCATATCTCCCCTCAGCAGTCTTTTATCCAAGCTGAAGAGCCCTAGCCGCTTTAGCCTTTCCTCATAGGGAAGTCGTCCCATCCCCTTTATCATTTTTGACGCCCTTCTCTATACCTTTTCTAATTCAACTATATCTTTTTGGGGATACGGTGACCAGAACTGCAAACAATATTCGAGGTGCAGTCGCATAAGTGATACAAAGGCATTAGAAACATCCGCATTTTTAATTTTCCATTCCTTTCCTAATAATACCTAACATTCTATTTGCTTTCTTAGCTGCCGCCGCAGCACACTGAGTAGAGGGTTTCAACATATCATCAACAATGACACCTAGATCCCTTTTCCTGGTCGGTGACTCCTAATGTGGAACCTTGCATCAAGTAGCTATAGTTCAGGTTCCTCTTTCCCACATACATCACTTTGCACTTGCTCACATTAAACAACATCTGCCATTTGGATGCCCAGTCTCCCAGTCTCATAAGGTCCTCTTGTAATAAGAGGAAGTGAAAAAGGACAGTCAGAGGGAAAGACAGTAAAAAAAAAAAAAGGGTGGGGGGGGGGGGGGGAATTGAAGACTGTATAGCAGGAAAGAAAGAGGCAGAAAAATAAATTTAAGAAAGCTGAAAGGAAAATTAGAAGAAAGGAAAGATAATGACAGGAAATCTTGGCAAGAGAGTTAAAAAGATGAAAAAAGCAGAAACAAGAGACTGGGACCAACACAATTAGAAAAGGTAAATGGCCAAAGGTAGAAAAAATGAATTTTAATTTTAGTTTAAAATGAAGTAGTGTGGTAGCTGTGTTAATAAATATACAAAATGGAAATAAGGTGATATCTTTTTATTGGACTAATTTTAAATACATTTTTGACTAATGTTTGGAGACCAAACCCCCCTTCCTCATGTCAGCACAGGATACAACAGAAGTATACTGTCCTGAACTGAGGAAGGAGGTTTTGGTCTCTGAAAGCTAACTGAAAAATGTATTTAGTCCAATAAAATATATCATATTTCCCATTTTCATCTCATAGTATAGTGATTAGAATATGTCAGTTTTGAAATTTACATCCATCATCTTTATATTTTGCACAGTACAGAGGGACATGCATCACTTTTCCCTTTCTCTGGTGTTGCACTGTGGCTTCTTGGGGGTTCAAGTTTAATATTTGTCTACACATTTCTATTTTGATTTGTGGTTAGTTATTTTATACTGCGTGAGGGTCTGTGTGTTCTGTGTATATGAAAAAAAAAAAAAAGATATGGTTTTCTGTTAGCATTAACTGTGAAGGATGGATCTGTGCTAATCTTGCTTCTTAAGTTTTCCAATAGGGTTTATTGACATTCTAGCACTCACTGCAATGTTTGTGGTGCTGTTTTTTCCTAAGTAGGTCCTTGTTATGTGACTTGTGGAAGTTACTGCTATTATGGTATGATAGACTTTCTCTTTAGGTCCTGAGTGACATTTGTACCATTTTGTATTACTTCACAGCATGCCTGGTAGTGGACTTTGGATTTAGATCACACCTTTCTCAGAAGTAGCTCAAGGTATAGTAGGGCATTTTCATGTTCCTAGAGAGCTTACAATTTAAGGTTTATACTTGATTCAATGAAGAGTTAAAATATTTGTCCAAGATTTCAAGGAGCAAAGTGGCCTCCGATTTGCAGCTGATATCTGTATTAGCTCTACCTAATAGTGTTAACACATTATCTATAGTAGATGTCCCTATTCTTTGGTAACTCAACCACTTACTAAAGACTAGCTGAGCTGAAGCCTGGTTGCCATTTGGCAACCTACCAAAAACATTAATGGGCAAGTTATAGTTGCCAGTAACCGCAGGATTTTTCATACAGTGCTGCTGGACATCACTGTTTACATGGCCAACAGGAGGAAACTAGACTGCCGAGCTAGGGCTGACTGAAAGCCAAGTATTAAAGCACTTGTCTATATTTCCAGAATACTACAAATACTTTTCTGTTTGTGTTGCATTGTTTTGACATGCACTATTTTGATTTTTTTTTGGTCTATAATTCCCTGATGTGTACTATAGAGTGTATAATACCATCAGTAACAGAGGTACTGGGTGAGGTAGCTGGTAGATAATGAAGGCGTCCTTCCCTGCTGTGTTCAAAATTTCCCTGACTTAAGACAAAGTGGTGCTTGTACAAGGGGAGCAGTGTTCCCTCTAAGTTGCACTATACATCCAGCAGTTGAGTAAAATTCAGAGTAGCTATAAACTTAAACTACAAGTGAACAAGGGAAAGCATGAACAGCATGGCTCATGGAATTCTTTCCAGCCTCCCTGCGAGTGTTTATGTATGTATGTGTGTGTTACCTGTAAGACGTACTCACAATATAACAGAAAATTTTTGCTCATCAACTCAGTCCTTAGAGGAACATTGCTCCAAATTCTCTCTATGGAACTTTAAGTCTAATTGCTTTGAAAATACGCCACATAGTAAACTATGTAACTTTGTAAGTCTATGTGCTTAGAAAATGAGCCTCTAAATGTAGGGAAACGAAAAATGTTCAAAACCCAAATTATGTTCAACTTAATATCACTTACATACTGTACTGATGATCAGACTAAAATCTTTACCATATGCATCTCAAATATTAATTTAAGACAAAAACACTACAATTCAAGACAGAAGCATCGCAAATCACAAACTAAAAGTGACTAACTTGCATTAACACATGTTTATTAGTAACTATGTCCTAATGTATGAAATGGGACTTGTGGCAAAGTAACGTATTAGTAGCATACATTAATAATTTTAGGCAAAAACATGCTGAAATTTTGTGGGGGGGAAAAATACCTGCATGCATCAAATTAAAAAAAAAAAAAAAAAGCTCAAATCTCCATTACATTCAAGAAACTGGGCATCCAATTACACAAATCTTGTTTTCTCAACACAGCTTATAAAGGGTACAAAGAAAGTTTTTAAGAAAGCTAACAGTAGTACCTTGAACAAAATAAAAGGAAAAGATGAAAAGTGCACCAAAATCCTACATCCTAGTGGTCCAGGCAAAGAATGAACAAACACATGAAAACATATTTGCATGTCAACCAATATCACCTATGAATTATGAGTATGAATTACCAAGGATTTCCCTCACAAATACAAAATGGAAGAAACTAATTCATAAATTAGGTTTCCACACAGCAATTCAAGAATTCCGCTTCTCAAAGGATACAAAGTTCATAGTAGCTCTTTGGAGACAGCATAGATGTTCGGAGTTCACCAAGCATATTGGAAGCATGTTTCAAAGCATCCATCAGCTTGTTTTTGTCCTGTATGAGAACATATGAATATACTGTTGAACTGCCACATGCACACATTTTAGAATGTTAACGACAGACAGACAAGGCAAACTCCACTGTAAAGAATATGTTATTAAACCCAAAATACCAACTTAACTTGTCTTTTGTGCCACTTTACCTCTATTAGGATTATTCTTGGTTGTCTCAGGAATCTAAACATTTTACTTGTTGGTTTTTCATAATTTTTGATCCCTCAGTAGCACTGTATGCTACCTTATGAGTAGACAGCAGGAGAGAGGGTCCAAAAGTACACAAATCCAATAGGCAACACAAACAAAGCACAAAAGGGCCTACAAGGTTGGAATAACGTAGCAATTTTAATGGAAGATGACCTGACACGGGCTGTGTTTCGGCATTCGAAGCACCTGCCTCAGGGTTCTAGAGACACAAATATATATTATTTAAAAAATATATTATACAACATATAGATGAGGCCAACAATAATATGTGCATAAGTGTATTAATAAAAGAATGTAAAACAAACACATATGGTTGTACAAAACATGAAAAAAAAAAACATACATACCAAATGATACAAGTTTCACTCTGTGTTAAGCGAGAGTATGATTCTCTGACAACAATCTGTAACTAATCTAGCAAACAAAAAGGGCCATTATGTTCATAAATAGAATAAAGGTAAAATACAAATCAATGTATAAAACATTTAAAATGAAACATATACTTCCAGTAATACAACTTTTTCTATGTATTAACACTTAGAGTGAAACTTGTATCATTTGATGTGTATGTTTTATTTTCATATGTTTTATACAACCATGTGTTTGATTTACATTCTTTTATTAATACACTTATACACATATTATTGCTGTCCTCATCTACATGTTGTACAATATTTTTTTTATAATTTTTTATATATATATATTTATATTTGTATTTATGTTTGTTTCTCTAGACTCCTCAGGCAAGCGCTTTGAGCGCCGAAACACGGCCCATGTCGGGTCATCTTCCATTAAAGTTGCTACGTTATCAACCTTGAAGGCCCTTTTGTGCTTTGTTTGTGTTACCTTATGAGTAGTCCCAGATTTATTACCAGTACCCAACTCCTACACCCAGCAAGAACTAGAAGTACTGTGAAGCAGGCCTAAGGAGAGATTACTTGTCCCTGTACAATACTGGTGCACATGTACTAAATTCCAAAGCAGCCACAGTCTATGGCACCTAGCCATGGCATTGTCCCTGAAATGGCTGGGCAAGGAGAGCTCAGGGAAGTAAAACAAAAATGAGTAGAAACAATTCAAAAGAGTCTTCAAATACAAAACAAGTACAAAAAATGTGTTTGCCTGAGGTCAACGGCTTGTTAAAATTATGATCTATAACATTCAAGAGACTGAACACTAGCAACAAAAAAGCTGCCTGTGCTTGCTTTCAGTCAAATAATGAAAAATAATGCCTATATTTTCCTGCAAATAAAAACTTGTTTAAAAATATTATAAATTCCGAAATATTACAACATAATACAACAATTTGCTCCTTTGAGGAAGGCATCTGGGAGTAGGAAATACAATTGCAAGTAACTTACACTGGATTTATTTTATCACTATACTGTAGTGAAAATAATCACGAACACAACGTATAGAAAAGTACAGCTGTACACTTGTTTACAGACTAAAACTTAAGATGACTTCCTTTATTAATAAGCAATGTACTTCATTCCATCCTAGAAGGGGCACATATCAAGGTTGTCCCCTATCACTGCTATTTTTTAATTTGACGCTCGAGTCCCTATTGACAACTATATGGCATAACCAAAGTATCGAGGGCATTAGTAATGGGAGAACAGCAGCCATGGTGTCTGCCTATACAGATGATGTTCTTTAAACAATATAATAATCAAGAATAGACTACTACATAGTATGTATCAACACATGAAATTATATAATATTTATTACAACTTATACATTATTCCATTCACTGTGTCATGTCTCCCTATCTATATATAACTAATAAAGCCATCAATCACATTTATAAAATGTTCACCAATATAGTACTGGAAAAAGACAATAACCACCAATTCCTGATTCAGACGAACCATCCAGAGGGAAAATCCAAAATCTCCTGTGCTCATAAATCCAATGCTCAGACACGGAAAAACCGTGGTCCCTTAATCTATTAGGAAATATAAATCGACCAAAACAGTTGCAGTCCATATGAAAGTGACTCATGATGTGAACAAATGTCTTCAATATGAATAAAGTTCCAAGATGGTAATGAAAATTCTCAGAATATCATGCTGCTTTTTTTTTTTTTTTAATGTGCCAAGGAGAATGGTGGACCTTAGTCTTACAATCCAATGACATCCCCTTGTGGCTTCAATGGAAAGGAAATGTGTGTTTCCTGATCCACTACAATAACAGGCTCATTTTCAAAGCACTTAGCCTCCCAAAGTTCCATAGAAACCTATGGAACTTAGCCTCCCAAAGTGCTTTGAAAATATGCCCCTATGTGTCTCATATTCCACCAAGTAATAAACTATAACATAATCCTATTTTTGTGCAACTACAGAAGCTTTTAGTTTTGTGGAAGAATACACATTAGAGAAATGGGCCAACACTACTCATATTCCTGTGTGGGGTAACCCACAATTTCTGCTCCAGCATATTTATGCTTGTTAATTAAATATTGTCCTCAAAATTATTTACAATTATTTCCTTCATACAAAGGATTATGTTCTAAAAGAATTATTTCCAGTTCATTTTCTTACCAGGCAGGCAAAATCTGGAACTCTTTGCCAGCTTCTGTGAACTCAATATGTGTCTTTTCATTAACTGCTAACTATGTGCTTTTAAGTTAATTAATTGTAGTTATTAGCTGCTACTGTCATTTTCATTTTTGTTCTGAAAGCTCCCAGCTGGACTGGTTTTTACTTATAATGTAATCTGCTCCAAACTCATTTTTGGAGTGAGCGGAATAGAAAGCTCAGGAAATGTAAAATGTAAATATTTATTATTTTGTTACATTTGTACCCCACATTTTCCCACCTATTTACAGGCTCAAGGTGGCTTACATAGTATCGTAGAGGTGTTTGCCAGTTCAGTTGATAACAAATACAAGGTTATGTTGTGATCAGATGAGGTAGGACCTACTGAATGGAAAGAGTGGTGGCAGCAAGTTGGGATCTGATGCGTGGGTCACTTAATGACAGACAGTAAATGGAGACACTTTAGAGACTTGCAACGTATTTTCCATTTAAGTACCAGACATTATTTACAATGGCTCCAACTGAAACATTGTCTACAAAAAGCTCTACAAAATGCTGTCCTGAAAGACAGCGATTCAAGTTGTTGAGAATTATGTCAACATTTTCACGAGTCAAACGGCACAGCATCTAATTGGTATAAATTGTTCCAACAGGCTAAACATGTACATCCCACCTGGTCTGGAGAAAGTGTGGGAGCACGAATTACAGTGCAAGTTGATGGACGGCCAATGGGAAAGCGTTTGGTTAAGTGTGAATAAAACCACCAAGTCTGCTACATGGACACAATCTGTTTTTCTTTTGTACAGAACTGTCTGGACTGCTTCTAAACTGTCATGATTTGACCCTCAGACCTCCCAGCTCTGTTAGTCTTGTGGTACTAAAAACGGTACGCTGCATTACCTGTTATTTGATTTGTTACATTCCTACTGGGATGCTGTTGGAGTACTGTAAGTCAAATTTTGCCTATATCAGAACCACTGACATATCGTATTCTTGAGAGCTGATAGACTCAATACTTCTGACAACTGAGCAACAACACTTCTTCAATCTGTTAATATCCTTAGCTATTTGTATTATATTTATGGACTGGAAATCCTTTAGAAATGTTACGTATATAGCTTGCTAGAATACAGTATGTGACTGCCAAATATGAGCGAGAATTAGCTGAGTAGTTTCAAAATTTGCGCAAATATGATCTTATTTGGGCTCTCCTGGAGAACTATGCCAATGTATCTGGATTTTCTTATACTTCTGTTTTGTGACCGCATCACTTTGTAGTCTCCTGATTGTTGTTGGTATTACTATCCTGATGACACTGTTGCTTTGTCTATAATAAAAATCTTTGGCACTTAAAAGCCTTCCAAACATACGTAAGGTGGATTTTCTGGAGAGTTCCTGTACTTCTGTTTCAACACTATGTTCACTGTCAGTCATCCACAGCATGCGCTACAGAACTATACCCAAAAGTGACTCAAGAAAATCAAAACCATGCTGTAGTATTCCATCCCTAGAATTGCCAAACTACAAAAAACAAACACTACAGTTTCTAGCACTCGCTTTCATGTTATGAGGTGTACATGCACAGGTAGCTCTTCTGCTACCAAGGAAACTGCTGTACTCGTAGCACAGATACAAAACCTGAAGTGAGCTCAATCAAGCTATAGGAAAAAGAAGGGAGGCAGAGGTCACATCCCTAATGTTGGGACTGTAGTGACTCCTAATTCTCTACTGCTGGAGCATACTGTAGATAATTTAAAAATAAAATAAACGTTTAAAAAGCCCAACTGAATACTTCCTAGTATAGGTTTAGAATGGTCATATCCGTAAGGAAGGATTGAGTTCTACTTTGTTTCCTTCAAATTATTTTTCTTTTTGTAGATTAAGGGGCTCATTTTCAAAAGAGTAAAATGTCTGAAAAATGGTATAAAGTGGCATTTAAACATTTTTCACTGAAAAACATCCAAATCATGATTTTCGGAACTTGGATTTGAGATATTTTTCTCTGCAGTGTGTCCCAATTACAAGTAAGAAGCGTGTTGTGAGCAGGATTTGGATGTTCCCAAAACTTGGCTGTTTTTCTGCCATAATGGAATAAAGCAAAAACATCCAGGGCTAAAAGTTAAGCATGACTGAAACAGGTCTAGACCAAAACATCTAAGTCACAAAAAGGTGGCCTATAACAGCAAATGATGCATTTAAGAACTGCTGCTGGTCTACATGGGATAACTGCAGAAAAAGACCAGAAGAAAGCATAGCAACCCTGCTGGAGCTACCTTCAGTGTTTCCTATGCTCACCTCCTCCAGTTCTGAATAAAGGTTTTATGTGGCATGAGAAAGACCAAGGAAGTGGAGTAAAGAGGAAGAAGGAAAGAGAAAGTGCAAAGGAAAGGAGAAGAGTATTGCCCTGAACCTTCACTGCATCCCCAGTCTGATACCTGCGCATCTACCTCAAACACACCTCCCATGCCACTGCCCCAAAACACCTTAAGACCCCCCACACACACATCCCAGCTGTGTCCCTTGCACTTTTTCCCTGACATATGTGACCCGCTAAGTGAAAAACTACCAAAAGCAGGGCATGCAACTTATTTATAACACAAGATATCCTGCAAAATTGCTGCCTCTGGTATGGACTAATTACATCTTTAAAAAATAAAAAAACATTTATCAACTTTAAAAAATTTAAAAAAAGCAATTAGCCCCAGAAATCACAAAGCCCACTTTAGGTACCTGCAGTTTAAGCTGTAGAACATGAAAAACATTAAAGCTGATTTTAAAAATTGCATAGTCCCATTCTACGGACCCTATACTACAAAAAAAAAAAAATTTAAATGAAAACTGTCCCTCCAACTTTTATAGCTTTTATCTCTTATTTGTAACCCCACGTTTGGTATCTTTTTGCCCAGCAAGTCACATGTTATTTTTTGACAAATAAACATGCAGAAGTCATTTCTCTACCCTTTTTGTTTTATAGAAATCAAACTCATTAGAGGCTCCTTTTGTACCCAGGCCAGCCGAAGGGGCTGCAGCTTCCCTTGGGCCCAAACTGTAACAATAAGTCCTCCTGGACTTGTGCCAGCACCACAGTGGTTCTAGCTCCCTTTGATTTTAGCAGCAAATCCTGGACCCAGGGACACTACTACAGGAGCTCCACTTGGATCAGTGTTAGGTGCCCAGGAGACCTGGCACCTGCGAATTTTCCACCTGCTGTCCAATCACATACAACAATTTTTTGCAATTTCTAAAGTAAAGCAAAAATCAGCTGGGCAGAAATGGAAAGTCTGACAAGGCCTAGTTCAGGACATCAAACTTGTCAGTTTGACCTAATTTTCAACTGACAGCAAGACAAAAGTCACTTTTGCTAAGAGAGTCAATGCAGGTCTCTTGCGGCAGCTTTAAGAGGAAATTTGTGAGTGGAAAGCTACTGAGGCAGCTTGGGCAAAGAAGTCATATTTGTTAATTCTATTTTAACTTTTCAGTCCTGTAAAGTGGAGGAATGCCATCTGGGTTTAATTACTCAAATGTCTAGCTTTTGCTAGACTAAGAGGTTAGAAAGGTCAGAGAGAAGTAATTATTTACCACATCTGGATACCATTATGAGCAAGGCATATTGCAGTTTTAAAAGTAGGCTGAATGCTGTTTAAATAATTCTAGATATTCTTGATGATTTAGATTTTGTCTTATAAGGAATTCTGATTTCTGCTTATTTTAGAATATGTTTTATTCTGTGTAATTAATAAGTTCTATTTCTATATAGAATATCTTTTCAATCCAGTGTTACATCTTTGACTGACTTTTCAAGTGAGCTTTGTCTGCGGTTTAACATGTCATCATCTGGTTTGAATTATCCACAGTCCTAGCGAGTTCTGTGTAGGAAGCTAATAGGTGAAAGAGGTCAGGGAAAGTCTTGATTAATTATAGCTAAGTGAAGGACTGGTTTTCTGAAAGTAATAATAAATATATGTGTGCCATTAAGCAAGACTGGCCCCTTGGCCCTTGACCCCTTAATGAATGCCAGAACCCAGTTAGTATGAAGTTGATTGGGAAACTGATTATGTGAGAAATAATAAAATGCAAGAGATAGGTGCCACATTGTCTAGTGTGAGGGGCCCCAGGTCATAGGTCAGTTTAGGAAATATTAAACCTATGTAACTGATATTTTTAAGTAATGTGTAAGTAATAATTAGTTCAAGGCAGGGTAATCAATCTATTCTTTACCATCTGGTGAGAAAGGGGGGCTAGAGAGGTGTAGGACCCTATATAACTGGGAGCAGAAGCAGCTTACATTAGAAGAGAGACAACAGAAGAAGAGAAGGAGCTGAGACAGAAGCCATAAGATCCAGAGAGCTGAGAAAGAGAAGAAGAGACCTAGTGCTGATGTCCTACTTTGTTTGCTGGCAAATAAAGAAGATTTCTCTCTCATTCTGGTGTGTGGTGTTTGACTCCTGAAGTACCACAGATTCTGCTAACAATAGTGGTAATTCCTGCAACACTACTTTTTCAGTACAGGACAGATTCTAACATTGTGAAAGAGATTGAGAAAGGTGAAGGACAGCAAAGTGATGGGGAAGGAAAGAATATTAAAAAAAAAAAAAGACAGTAACACAGTATGTAGAGATATTCTGAACAGAGTCCAGCGGTAAAAAGCAAATGAAGTAACTAATATTAAGGAAATAGAGAGCAGAAGTTTAAAATGTTTTGAACCTTGCTACCTGAAGTTTCTTTCTCCCTTCCAATTTTCCATTCCATCAGCGGCCAACTTGTTTGTGACAAGCATTTAAGAATGAAGACACAAGTTATATGATGCAGTGTGACAAAAGCACTTGAGTCTCAAACATTGTAAATTAGCGTACACTACAATTATAAAACCGCTGATCAGTAAATCACAGCGCACGAATCAGCTTCCAAATACATTTCTTCAAAATTATGGCTCTTACCAAGCATCGCTTCATCTGGAATGACTGGACCTTCACTGCTTGAATGGCTTCATCCAAGAGCTTTTCTTGCTCATCCTGAGGAGATTGCTGTGTTGTAGGCTGAAACACAACATGCACACAGTTTGAAACAAGATATGTACAAATATTTTGCTCAAAATCAAAAAATAATGCCTTACCTGATAGTTTTATTTCCTTTAGTCGCAACAGATGAACCCAGAGACTAGTGGGTTGTATCCATCTACCAGCAGATGGAGATACAGAGCGCTGAACTATTACAGGATGGGATGCCCCTTGGTCAGTCAGTATTTCTCATAATGAAGCAGACGGAAACAAAATTAGAACAGTTCCCCTTCCCCCACTGTGAAAATTGGAAAAACAAGCAGTGTAAACACAAACACCAATGATAACAAACCCCCCAAAATGCCACAACACTGTCCAACAGAGAAAATTGATATGAACCACCAGAAAAACCAGGGTGGAGCTCTGGATTTATCTGCTGGGACTAAAGTAAAGAAAATTATGAGGTAAGACAATTTTTTCAGTCCTTAGCATTTGCAGCAGATGAATTCAGAGACTAGTGGGATGTAGCAAAGCAGTCCTGAAGAAGGGTGGGAACATGAGCTCCCGCAGTCATTACCAACAACACAAAAAAGATATCTGACCGAACGGAAACCTACAAACAGTAATAGCCGAAGAGGACCAGGGTGCTGCCCTACATATTTCCTCCAGGGAGTGCAGATGAGCTCACGACCAGGAGGTCACTGCCCAGAATCTGGCTATAAGTTGATTACCTGCTTAGGAAACAAGTGGACGTGAAAACCTCCTCAACACAGTGAGCTAGCGTGCCTCAGGAAGCAGTATTACCTTGAGGTCTCAACCAAAGCAGGAACAAAAGAGCTGACCAATGAAACACGATGGACACTTCCGAACTGTGCAGGAGCACATGACGACCGCCAAGCAAGCAAGAAAATAAAAGGTGATTGAGATGAACGGCAGAAACCACCTTAGGAAGAAAAGACGGAACTGAGTGCACCACCATCCCATCCATAAAAACCCAGAGGATCCTGATAGGACATAACCCCACTTGGCCCGGTACCCAGATTTAGGATTAAAATGAGGCTGTCTCAGACGAGAGCACCTGGTAACTCCCAAAACAAGGCTGAACCAACCAGAAAGAATGTTTAGACTTGACATCAGAAAGACACAGAGTCTTTGAGACATGCAAACCCTCCACCAACGTCAGTAAGTTCGGACCAAACAGCTTGCTCCTCCACCAACATCAGTAAGTTCAGACCAAACACTTACCCCAAAAGGGGAGCCAATCCAGCCACAGACAGAAGCAGCACTTGCCACCCTGTGGCACAACCAAAGCAAATGATAGGCTATCGCCTCTGATTAAGTGATGCCCGAATCAAAACATACAAGGGATCTGCCAAATATGCCAGACGCATTACTACATCTGGCAATCCGGAGGAGGATGACTGTCTGACCCTGGAAGGAATCAGAAACCTGTTGCACTCAGCAAAAGGTACACATTAGCCGTCTGCGAAGAGAAAGCATCTGAATTGACAGAGGAAGGCTGCGCTGAAACCACTAGGTGCCACTTAGAGTGGGTTAGAGGACAAGAAAGATAGAGACCAACAGCAGAAAATGGACCACCAAAGTGTTCTGAGGCAGGATCTAGCTCATGGAAGAATAACCAAGATAAAGGTTACTGCCCAAGAACATGAACATAGCTCCAGATCCCAGAACCTTGCAGGGAAAGGAGAATCTGACTGGGGCGTGAATGTTGTTGGCAAGCAACAGGAAGAACAGGCTTCCCTAAACCTATGTCGAAGGCACCCCCTGATCCTACAATAGTTATGACGACAACAACAGACTCTTGTAAAATCAAATACTAATCCTAAAGATTGAAGAAGAGGAATTATCTGGGATGAAATTAGAAGACTCTTGACAGGAAGAGACGTCAATCAGGCAAGCATGGGTGAACCTGCAATTCAGCCCTGCGAAGGAAGGCTGCCAGTACAACCATGCCCTTAAAAAGGTGCCCTTGGCGAAGTGGAAAGGTTGAATGATCCGATTAAAAATTGAGAAAGGTCACCAAGGAGTGTCAATCCCAGAAATTCTCCTTGGGTAGGTGAAATGGGAGCATGACAACATGTGTCCTTGAGATGCAGGGAGGCTAGACTCTCCCTACTGGACTGAAACTAATCCAGACTGCAAGTCCCCATTGCAAAAAGCAGAACATGCCACACTCTGCTGTCTCTTTTGAAGTCCAAACTGAGGAAGGAATCTCCCCCTCTTTGGAAGTACAAAGCAAAGGGAATAACTTCCCGTTCCCCAAATGCAACTGGGGACTGCTCTATTGGGCCTAAATGCCAAAGCATATGCAAGGTGACGCGAGCTGCCTGAAATTTAGACTGAAGCTTGAATGGAGATTCCAAGAAATAAAAAAACACAGTGGAAAGGCAGTGTCGAACCTGGCCCCCAAATATTCTAGAGATTGCGAGGGGGTCAGGTAACTTTTGGCCATATTGACGACCCAGCCCAGAGATTGAAGGACTGAAACCACTCTGGCTGTAGCTAGATGACTCTCTTTTTCTGAGTCTGCTCTGATGAGCCAGTCGTCTAGGTACGGGTGAACCCGGATACCCTCTCGCCTGAGAAAGGCAGTTACTACCACCATTACCTTGGAGAAGGTTCGGGGAGCTGTGGCGAGGCCAAAAGGCAAGGCCTGAAACTGGAAATGTTTTCCCAACACCGCAAACCGCAGAAACTTCTGGTGCGGGAGCAAATTGGTATGTGCAAGTAAGCTTCTTTCAGGTCCAGAGAGATGAGAAACTCTCCTGGCTGTACCGCCGCAATGACGGAGCGCAGGGTTTCCATGTGAAAATGACGCACTCTTAAGGACTTGTTTAGTTCTTTTAAGTCCAGGATCGGGCGAAAAGACCTGCCTTTTCGTGGCACCATAAAGTAAATGGAGTAGTGGCCTAGACCTTGTTTGGCGGGAGGCACCAGGGTCACAGCCCCTATCTAGCACAAACTGTGCAAAGTCCCGTCTACCGCCGCCCGTTAGGCGGCAGAACCGCATCGGGACTCCACAACACGTCTCTCACTGGGGCATCGAATTCTATTCGGTATCCGTCTCTGATCAGGTCCAAGACCCACTGATCTGCGGAGATTTTGGCCCACTCCTCAAAAAAAGAGGGAAGTCTTCCTCCGATGACAGGAAACAAGGAGGGGGCCGGCGCACCATCATTGAGAGGGTTGCCCCTGAACTCCAGGCCTTGAACCGGCAGCTGCGGAACGTTTGTCCGAGTGAAAGGAGTTTCTCTGCTGAAAGCGGGCGCGCGAAGTGAACCCAGCAGCACGCCCCGGGCAGTACCTTCCAGCTTCACGGAAGCGAGGTCTGTAAGAGGAGCGGACCACCTGACCCTTAGAGGAAGGCTTCGGCCTATCTTCGGGCAAGCGCTGAGGTTTGGAATCCCCCAGGCCTTTAACAATGTTTTCCAGCTCCTCACCAAACAGGAGAAGGCTTTGAAAGGGCAACTTCACCAACCTTTGCTTAGAGGCCATGTCTGCCGCCCAATGTCGTAGTCAAAGAGTGCAGCGAGCTGCCACTGCTACAGCCATTTGTTTAGCCGAAGCTCTGACCATATCATAAAGGGCGTCAGCCAAAAAGGACAAGGCCGACTCCATCCGCGGAGCCACTTCAGAAAAGGTCTCCGCTCCATCACCGGGCTGTTCCACTGCCTGCTGTAACCAAGCCAGGCAGGCTCTAGCAGCATAACAACTGCATGCAGACGCCTGAACAGTGAGACCTGCCAAATCAAAGGACCGCTTCAGAGCTGAATCAAGCCTGCGGTCTTGAATATCCTTCAGGGCAACACCTCCTTCAACAGGGAGGGTAGTTCTCTTTGTCACAGCAGTGACCAGGGCATCCACTTTAGGCATTGCAAAGCGAGCCAAATGTTCCTCACTCAGAGGGTATAATTGCCCCATAGCCCTGGCAACCTTCAAAGGTCCCTCGGGGTCAGCCCATTGAGCCGAAATAAGCTCTTGGACGGAGTCATGCAAAGGAAAGGCTCGAGCAGGCTTTCTGGTACTAGCCATCCTTGGATTAACAGAGGAGGTTGTGCCACTCCCAGGATCTTCAATCGAGAGGGCTTGTAAGGCATCTGAAATAAGCGCTGGCAGCTCCTCGCGGTGGAAAATCCTCACCGCAGATGGATCATCAAGCTCCTGAGGCAATTCTGCACCCGACTCTGGCTCCTCAGCCCAAGAAGTTCTGCCAGACCCCTCAGAATCCTCGTAGCAAAAACACTCCAGAGGCTCAGATAAGTGGGAAAGGCAGGGGAAAGGCGAACCAATGTGCCTGAATCCACTGAGTGGGAAAGGACAGGGAAAAGCAAGCTAATATGTCCACATCCACGGGGGCATGGGTAAGGCAGGGAAAGGGCTGACCTATGTGCCTTCAAAGTGAAGCTGCTATAGCCTCTAACACCCCGGCTAACAACTGGCAAGCCAGGAGCCACCCCCAGGCAGATTTTTGATGGAGCTCGAAGAAGCTGCAGTCACCCTACTTGGGGAGATAGAGAATACTGAAGAGGCAGTGGAGCTAGCTGGCCATAAGGCACTGTGAAAAGTTGAGTGCTCTCTATCTCCCCCTGCTGGTTGATGGACACAACCCATACGTAATGGCTTCATCTGCTTGATAACAAGGAAGTGTACCTCTAAAAGGTAGCTAGCTAAAAGTGATGTAGAAGCTACCTCAGCCGTCCAATGCCTGAGCCAGAGCTACCTTCTTTCTGAGAATGCCAAGAGTTGGCTGGAATATTGGTGCACTAGAACTGGCTGACATGCTACACATTGCATCTCGATAGTGGGGCTGAGGGCCAAAGATAGATGGGATAAGAGAATAGTTGTACTACTGCACACTAAAATGGTAAGCTGCAGTAGAACTTGAACCAGCAACTTCTGGATCTCTGTGCAATTCTCAGCTGACTGCCGTAACCATAAGCCACACCTCTGCAAAAAAATAGTTCCATAAGAATCACTAGCTGTCCAATATAAAGAAAGGCAGTTAGAGACAGCACGACAGACATCTAAGCTACGCAGCGGACCCAGTGATGGCTGGAGCCAGGATGGCCCAGTTTCAGCCAATGTGCAATACCCAGAAGCAGAGCTGCTGTAGAAAACCAATACAGCCAACAATTAGAACAATTAGAATAGTATATTGCTAGATGTCTCTGCCATGCAAAGACCAGCTTGCAAGTCAAGCCACATGGGAAAGCGAGGAAAACAATGCCCCAACTGAACTAGAGAGAAGTTCCCAATTCTCTAATATTCAGCACAAACCAACCTTGAACCGGCCCTTCAGGTAAAATCCAGCCACCTTCCAGAATAAACTATTGTGCTACTCAAAGTACTATAAGCGCTCCACCTGGGAAAAATTCTGAGCATGGCCACCGTGAGGTTCCATAGAACAGTGCACTAGCCTCAGAAAAAAACCCCAAGATAAAATATTCCCTCACAAACATGGAGCCAAGAGCACTAAATGAGACTCTAAGCCAAACTCTGTAAAGATTCTGAAAAAGAAATACCTGTACTGGCAGACATACCAGAGCGACCAAGAGAGACCTAGGAAGAGTGCACCAGCCCCAGAAAATAACACTCCCAAAAATGGAGGCCCGCGAAAGGAAGGGGCGCGATATACTGCCCTTCTGTGGTTACTTATGTTGTACGTGGGGTAATGGAGGGTAAGCAACTTGTTGAGCAGCACAAGGAGCTACAGTGGGAATAGAACCAAGCCTCCCCAGGTTCTCAGGTCATTGCAGAAATCATGAAGCTACTCCTCCACTCCTCTTCTTTTTTTGCAACCTCCCCCGACCAAAAAAGGGGGAGGGGCTCCCAGCACCCCCAAAGAAAGGGGCCCAAAAGACAAGGAGAGAGGACCTGGTAGCAGTCAGCGGAGGACTGCTGCCACCCACAAAATCCACTTGGGAAATGTAGTCATACCAGCAGATAGCAAGAAAAGGAGAAAGGATGCGACATAGGTGCTGCTGAAACACCCCCCCCCCCCCCCCCCACACACACACACACCCACACACAAAATGAGAAAAGTACCATCGTCCAAAGCCCAGGACAACCCAAGCCATCAGGAAAGCATCCCAGAGAGACCAAACAAAACCCAAGAAGGGCTAGAGGAAAAAGCCCTGGGTAATCGCTCGGCATAACTCCCTTGCCCTGCGGTGATAGCAGTGGGCGGTCTCATGAACAGGAAACCTACCAGGAGTCCTGCAACAGCGCAGATCCAAACCATCTCCCAGGACCCAGAAGTGGCAACGGACACCAGAACCCCCTCCACAGAGCCCGACCATTGTCTGCTAGCCAGGTGCCGGGTGAACAGGCAAAAGCAACCAAGAAAGATTTCCCCCCCCCCCCCCCCCCCAGGAGAAACCCAAGATCAGCTGCATATGGGAGAGACATGCCGAACAGACAGCTTGGGAAGAAAAAAAAAATAGTCCAGGAAGCCCTGGCTTGAGCTAATATGTCTCAGGACCCAGCTGCACACTGGCACCACCAGCTGGGGAAAGAAGTGCCAGCTAACGTCGTGCCCAACCATGGAAGCAGCGTGCACCTATCCCCAGAGCAATCCCTACAAAACTGGAAGAAAACTAGGGAAAGCAGCAGAGCATCCAAGAAAGAGAAGACTCACCATAGGGTGCTGAAGCAGCCCTGTCCATGTCCCACCAGAGCCCAAGAGACACAGCTATCATCTCCAACCCTGAAACTGGGGTCACCAGTATCTCTCCTGAAGCCAAACGAGGGCCCAAGGAAAAATGCCCCAAAGGCATGACTCCATTTATTTTAACTGAAGTTCCATAGCCTGAAAGAAGGAGAACAGAGGACAGCAGAGAGAAAAAGGGTGGGGGAGGGACCTGGGGTGACCAGGTGTACCCCTTAAAGGAGGCACTGCTCAGCCGTACACCGCAAAGCTCCACTAAACTGGGAGTCCCAGAATAGGAGATGTAACCAGATGAAAACAGGAGCTCATGAGAGACCGTCCATCCACCTGCTGGAAATAAAGAATACCAACTGACCAAGGAGCACCCCATCCTATAAGACAACGCAGTTTAGCGCTAACTCCAACTGCTGGTAGATAGACAATACACTAGTCTCTGGATTCATCTGCTGCAGACGCTAAGGAAAAGCTTATTACATTGGAAAACTAATATTTTCAGACCAACATCTTAGAATGTAAGAACAATGAGAACTTCTTTTCTGCTTCCACAAAGGCTTTCCTTGGCTCCAATGAAGGTCTATGCTAGTAGAATATCTGAAGGATGCACAGGGGGCACACAAGGTGTAGAACTTGATAATCTTGCAGGCTGACACACTAAATATTAAGAACAAAGACAACATAAGCCTTCTGACTGATCACCAAACACCCATCATTGACAAATACATAGGAAAGACAGATGGACAAATACCTCCGATGTCAAATCAAAGTGTGAAGTGAAAATGCACAAGCCTCTAGCATATGTGAAACTCCAGGCCAAAACATGAAGGATGCAAGGACAGAGATGTCCATTAAAAAAAAAAAAAGTTATTTATCCACATTTAAGTAACATGAGCAACTGGATTTGACCTGAGAAGATTAGTCCTATCCCTGACCTCTCACATTAAAACCTATGACAACCACATTCAGGAACAGTGCTGTTGATGGCAATATTAACACCCAAATTCAGACACAAGGGCTCTGTTAACACATATTTAAATCTGGCTTTTATATTATACTCTACCAAAAACAAAACAGTATCAACTGTAGTCCAAAGCTCATAAGCTGATAGGGAGATACTGAACAAATTTTGAGGTTAGCATATGTCTCAAGCAGATGGGATTTTGTTTTGCTTTTTCTTTTAAATTTTGATTAAACTCACCTACCCAGATGGCATACATGGCAGGTTCAGATACCCTTGTCATTTCTGAGGGCCAGAAAGACATCTCTACAAGACCATATTTTTACATACATAAACGTATCTACACGTGTAACAGGCCCACACATATAAAGAAGACTAGACCAGTTTATTTTTCTAAAGCACACTAATTGCAAAATTAACACATTTGTACTTAAGGGCTTTTCTTTTTAGGGTTTTGCAGGCATTATTAGCACACAAAACCTGCAAAAAAAAAAAAAAAAAGAGCCTTAAAAACAAACTGGCTAATTTTGCAATTATTGTATCTTAGTAAAAATACACTGGTCTAGTCTTCTTTATATGTGTGGGCCTGTTACACGTGTAGATACGTTTATGTATGTAAAAATATACATGTAAAAGTATAACACATGAATTATAAGCATAAATATATGGTATCTTTCAATGCTCTAAAACCAGCATGGGTCACCACAGTAGTCAGATTGAGAACAGGAGATGGTATGAGGCTATCTAGCCCATTATATGGGTTGGAAGACAGTAGGCGGAGCTTGCTGGCACTAGGTGGAGATTGCCACCACAATGGTTCACCCAAAACAATAGAAAAACGCTATTGAAAACAACAGTAAATGGTTATAAGGGATTGCCCATGAATGTTCCATCTGTAAAAAGTCAAAAGCTGTTCAAGTTCAATAGGCAGTGCCTTAAAAAGGTGGATAACAACAGGTGGTTGTTTTTTTTAACTTATTTGACAGCTTTTTAATTTGGAATCTTCCCATATGCAGATATAAATATCATGAAATTAAAACTGAATATTACTAAAACAGCTTCAAAACTAAGGCTGTACTTTATGCTCATTTTTCTACACTGTTCTATACAATACAGTAATACATGGTCAAATTTCACTGAAGGATATCCTGATTACTGATGGGTTCATCTTAACTGTTGTAATCTGCCTTGGGAAGCCTGGTGTTATAAAGATTGGAAGTAAAATTAAACTCTTTCATTGGGGAACATGGAATCACATTTTCACCTCATCACTTTTGTACAAATGGATTATTCTGTTTTTGAGGATGTTTCAGGGAAAAGTGGTTTTCTAAGTCAAAATAATAAAAATAAATATTTTCTCTCATACAGATCTCTCATTTGTTTAAACATAACTAAATGGGCTATAAGTCCCTAATGCAGTCCATTGGTTTTCTTATATTTTGTCCTTGTGATGACTTACTGTGCCAAAAGTGGAAATACAGTGAGAGAATAACAGAATACAGTCAAAACTTATTCATTAACATTGTGTTCGCATTTAGGTAATAGCTGAGAAACTGCTGTTGACTTGAAAAAGAAATATAAATCACAGAACTGGAAAATGTTGGCACATTCAGAGTGACTCGGGACTTCTACATGAAAGTAGCTCTGCCCTCATTACTGAATATCTACTACTACTACTTAACATTTCTAAGGCGCTACTAGGGTTACGCAGTGCTGTACAATTAAACAAAGAAGGACAGTCCCTGCTCAAAAGAGCTTTCAGTCTAAAGGACACAAAAATACAGAGACAAATTGGGGCAGTCTAGTTTCACTTTTAAATAGTAGTAATCAAGAATAGTGCATTTTTATAATATACCACTGCATTCCACAAAACAAAAGATGTTTCCACAAACCATCTTTCTCTTTTGATCTAAGCGCAAGAAAAATAAATGTTTAATGCTCCCAAGTTTCAACTTAATTCATGTTTAACGTGGGATATAAATGTCATAAGTAATAGATAGGAACTCTGAATGTTGAGAACCTGATTCTCATAACATGATGTCTGTTTTAGTAGCCCTTTACCAGGAGAAAAAAAAAATCTCTGCATGAACACATGCTAGGGTGTCCCTATAACCAGCCCCTGCAAATGACACTGATTACGATTTATAACAAATTACTACTCTACCTATGAAAAGTTATTCCGTTATACTTCCTCTGTGTACATCCATATGCTACACACACTGGAATGTTTGAAAATATGAGATTAAATAAAAATGCTACCAACAATAAAGAACAATAACATGAATACAGCAGCTCATAGGTTTGTTTGCTTTGAGTGTATGCAGAACAACGGCTGCACAGAGAAGGGGAAACACAGACTAACCTAAGTGGCTTCAACTTTTTGACATCTCCTGTTCTCTCAATCAAACCTGTTCTCAATCAACCCTGGGTTTGCTCTCCCTAATCAGCCAGAACAGACCTGAACACAAGTCTACTTGACTAAATTATACTGTGCATAAAACAAATCAGTGTAATAAGGCAAGGCTTATTAAATTGCCTGTCTGACACTGAAAGAAGAGCTGCACAGGAGGAAAACATTCAACCAACACTGCTACTAACACCTTAAGATTGTCAGTTGACGGTAGCACCTTATCTGCAGTGCTGAAACTCCAAATGAGGATTCAAAGTTAACACTCATTCTTACTTTCACAGTCAAAAGTGCTTAAAACAAAAGGATAATATTCCTAGATCTTATAAGAAAATAATAGTTTTCACACTCCTGTATGTATTTTTCACATTCTGCTATCTAAAAAGTATCATGAAATGGAGGAGCTTGTTTCATTGGTCTACACAACATACTTTAACAAAATGAAAAACACATCCTATTATGTTCCTATGTGATCTTGGGTGAAAGATATGAATGAAGGAGTATTTGACTCTCTCGAGGGAGGTAGTCTCGATTTGACAAATTTCTTAGAAAGTTCTTGAGAACTACTGAGAAAGATACGTTTTACTGGCGTTGTCTCATTTCAAAAAGAAAGTTCTGTTTTGTGGCCAGAAAATCCCAGATGTGGCTTATTCCACACACATCTGGAGGAAATCTGTTTCTAAGATTAAAATCTAGAGGATTGACAGCAGAAGGTTCTTTTTAAGGCTTCTCTGCAAATATTTGATATCCTGGCACAGAAACAGTATGTTTTTACCCATCACAATTAGAAAGATACTAGTAAAAAAAGGCCCGTTTCTGATCACAATGAAACGGGCGCTAGCAAGGTTTTCCTCGGAGTGTGTATGACAGTGACTATGTGAGAGAGAGTGAATGTGTGTGTGTGTGTGTGTGTGTGTGTGACAGAGAGTGAGAGTGGGTGCGAGTGTGTGAGAGAGAATGAGAGTATGTGCCAGGGTCCCCCCTCCCTCCCAGTGCCAGGGTATTCCCCCCCCCCCCCCCCCCCGGTCTGTGTCACCGTTGCAGATTCCCCCCCCTCCCTTTTTCGCTCCCTTCCTATTCCAGTGAATACATTTGTTGTCTGAGCATTTTGTTTTTTTCGATTGGAGTCAGAGAGTGTTAAGTGTAGGTGGAACAGACTCATGTATCCCGCAGCCCTCGGACTCCTGTCCTCCCCCCTCTCAACGTACCCCCCCCCCCCCCGGTCCCGGTCATCCTTCCGTCAGAGTCATACCTGAGCTCCCTCTGCACCGAACCCGGCGCCAGCGTTTGCCTGCTGTTGTGCCCCGCCCCCGGCTTCTCACAGGGTGCGGAACTCAGGAGGAGGAGGAGGAGTGTGGAAGAACAGCGTCACGGGGGAGGGATCCCGGAGGATGGAATGAAGGGTCACGGGGGGCGGTGCGCCTAAGGAGGGAAGCGACACGGTGTTGGAATGACGACAGGACGCGGTAAGAGGCCAATGCCATTGTTCCGCTCGCAACGTCATCACGTTGTGACGCGAGGGCGGGGCAGACACTCATGGGCAAACCGGATATCTAAACCACCTCAAGTTTCCGGCCTGAGGCTTCATTCGAACATTGGAGGTGCGTTTTATGTCCAGATGGGGTGTGGCTAAGGGGGAGTCTATCAGTGAGGGTCAATGGTGGCGAGACCCTATAGAGATGGTGCATGGTTGAGGGCGAGTGTATGAGTCAGGGTGAATGGTGCTGAGTGAGCTTCAGAACGTTGGAGGTGGGAATTATTTATATAGATCTTTTGCAGGTCCACCAAGAGGGAAGGGGGGCAGCGCAGGGGTCTCTCTCTCTCTCTTTCCTGCTCCTGACAGGACCCAGGTGATCGCGTCCAGACAGGAGCAAGAGAAAGAAAAAAAACTCCACTGCCGGGTCCCCCTTGGAGGCTGCGGAGGAGCAGACACAGCAGGACTTCGGGCCAGGGCCTCTGATTTGGCTGGCAGGGGTAACCCCCAGGCCCCGCCAGCAGAAGAGGTCTTCCTCCAGCATTGCTCTTCATCTCAGGCCGCATATGCTCAGTTTTGAAACAGAGCACGCATGACAGGAGAGAAAAAGCAGCTGCAGGCCAAGCGGCAGAGTGAAGAGCAGCGCTAGAGGAAGGCCTTTTCTGCTGGCAGGACCTAGCCAAGGTATTTGCAGTTGTGGCCAGGGGGGGGGGGATTCTGGGACGGCGGCAGCAGAGGTGGCGATCCTTGAGGGGGGGCGGCAATCCTGGGGGGTGGAGGGGCAGTCCTGCCCCAGGCCCAGTCAGTCTCTCAACAGCCCTGATCTTTTGAATAAAAGTATGTAATACTTTTGTTACTTCTGAGGGTAGTTAAGGATTCTATGAAGTTAAGATGTCATGTTTAGTGTGAGATTGTTTTTGGATCTTCATTGTTTTCTAAGTTATTATTTAGCTTTTTGTATTCTCTTTTCTTCTTCTTGTCATGGCAGCTGCATTACCTAATTTCTGTTATGTTATTTCTTTTTGACTATTTTGAAAAATGCTGGAATTTCTTTAGCTTATTATTGGAATTATGATTTCAAAATCTCAATAATAAAAGAAAAACACATCCTGAACTTTGCGCCTTTCTGTCATTCTGCTGTAACTGAATGTAAAGTTGTGGCATGATGAGCCAGGAAACACTATGTATATAAGTACCACCAAAACAGAGATCAGTACAACTAGATCATAAACCAATTTAGGCATTCTACATAACTCACCTTGAGCTAGGACTTGGAAAAATGAGTAATAAACCCAAATAATCATAACAAGAACAATTACAAAATCATTCAGAAACCATTGAAAAAGAAAACAGTCAATCGCAAAAGTGTACACACTTCTTGAATCAATACTTGGTGGAAACCCTTTTGCAGCAACAGAAGCTAAGACTTGTTTACGATCAGTTTTGCATAGCAGAAAGGTGCAGTTTTTGGTCTAGAAAAGCTAAAACATTCATGCTGAATGGCCACCATCTGTGGGCTGAAGTGTCCAAGCTTAGTCACAGGTTTTGTTTATTGTTTATGAATTGCTTGGAATACTGCCTAACAAGGGGACACACAAAGCAGTTAAACCACTGGATTCAGATCTGGACTAACAGGACCACTCATTTGTTGCTTTTGTTTGGAATCACTGTCCTGCTGAAATATGAATCTGCTCCCCAGTCCCATAGCATACTGGTACAGATTTTCCTCCAGGATCTATCTGCACTTTGCAAGACCATTCTTCCTTTTGCTCATCACAGCCTTCCTTATTTTCACTACTGCAAAGCATCTCCACAACACAATCCTGCCAAAACCATGCCTTTACCATATATACCCTGGAGGAAAGGAGAGACAGGGGTGATATTATACAGATATTCAAATATTTGAAGGGTATTAATCTACAAACAAGCCTTTTCCAGAGATGGGAAGGTGGTAGAACTACAGGACATGAACTGAGATTGCAGAGGGGCTGACTCAGGTATAACCATCAGGAAGTATTTTTTCACAGAGAGCATAGTACATACCTGGAATGCCCTCCCACAGGAGGTGGAGGAGATGAAAACAGAACAAAATTTAAATGTGGGTTAAACATAAAGCAATCCTGTATAGAAGGTACGGAAACAAGGAAGCTTAGCAGTGATTAGATGGCAACACCAGTAATTAGGAAGCAAAGCCAGTGCTGGCCAGACTTCTACGGTCTGTGACCTGATCGCGGCTGTACAGATTCAGCTTCAGTAGTATTTTTCAGCAGTTGAGATGAATGGAATATGGATGTGTGGGGGTTGAGTGGGGTGTTTGCAAGTGTGGTCATTGGGGCTGTAAGTGTTGGATTATTGGGGGGGGGGGGGAGATGGGAAAGGAAGTGAGAGGGGGAAGGGAACCAAAGGGACACCAAGATGGGTGGTTACTTACACTAATATACTGGTTGGGATGACCCTAGGGGAGGGGTGGGGGGAAGAGGACTCAATGCTGGACTACCATGGCTGGGAGCAGCTGTAAAGTAGTGACTTGGAATGTAGTTCCATTAAAAGGCAAAGGCTCTTGAGCCATCTTCGAGATCTTCATATGGATATTGCTCTTCTACAAAAGAGGTGAAGTTGGTACCAGAGGAAACGGTTAAGAGGCAAACCTTGATTCAAACTTTGACCAATCTGTAACAAGACTCTCGTTACTGCAGGAAGCAAGTGAAAGCTGCTTAATGGAAGCAGCAGCAGCTAACTTGCTATTCACACACACAAAGACTAACAGATACTGCAGAAGGACTTGCTAAACTTAGTCCCCTTGTTTTCTAACTCATTTTACTCTCTCTTATTTATATGTTCCATCTTTGCTTAGACCCTATGCTATTAAAATGTTTTACTGTGTATTGTGTTGACATTGCAAATGAGTAATACATCATACTATGTACTTATATGAATATTTTTACTGCTGTTCAACTTATTCTTGTCGTACACTTCCTTGGGTGAATTTCTTCAGAAAAGTGGCAAATTCTAATATATAAATAAGTTTATGCACTAAGTGGCAGCAAAGCAACTGCCCTCCTGTAATAGCATATGTAAATTCACATGGATGAAGCCAACACTTACTCAATACTATGAAATACACACGCCTTTGCTGCATTTATACCAGGTCTCTGGCTGGTGTAACTGAAGTCACGAATATCTGACTGACTACAACGGTATTCTATCACATTATAGAACAGGCTCTCACCACATGGCATTGGGACACCTAAAAAGAGGAACCCAATTAAAGAGTTGCCTCCTAAGGGCATACTCTGTGTCTTTGGGGAAAAGCTTTGTAGACCAATACACTGATAAAAACTATATATGTATCATCAATGAATCAGATATAGCTAAAACACACAATTCACTTTGTATAAGTATGCACTGTCACACACCCCTTCTGTAACATTTTAACTACATGTATAGATTTCAGTCACACAGTATTAATGCGTATCAAGATAAAATATACTACCTTGTAGGTCACGCCAGTTTGGAAGAACTGATATCTCCATAATACAGGAGTTCGCAACCCAGTCCTTGGGACCAGTGGGGTAACCACAAGTGGACCCTAATGGGTCTGAGCCTACCCACTTTGGGCCGAGTCCCACCAAGCAGCAACACACCCTTGTTGCAGCTTGTGGTGATCCCCAAGCCCTGCCAACCAAAGATGTCACAACAAGTTCCCTTCATGTGCCAAAACTGAGAATGTGCCAGGTGCCAGCATCAGGACCACTCACTAAAGCTGCCGCCAAATGAGGTGCGCTGAAGGGAGTTCAGCGTGCCTTCAGAGACATCTTCAGCTGGCGAAGCTTAGAGGATTACCGCCAGCTCAGGTATTTAATATTGAGTTGGGTGGACAATGTCCACCCCTACCTCATATTGGAAGTAGGCACCAAGCAGACTGAGGAGTACCGCAAGGATCACCGCTATCACCGATCCTATTCAACTTAATGATGACCCCACTTGCCAAGTCCTTATCCAACCATGGTCTTAACCCTTTCATATATGCAGACAATGTCACAATATGCATTCCTTACAAAACCAAACTGACAGAAATCACCAACGAAATCAAGCTCAGCATGAACATTCATGGGCAAATGCATTTCAACTAAAACTCAATAAAGAAAAAAACTCATTGTCTCATCCTCTCATCCCAACACAGCGTGGACATCCCCACAAATATCAACACCCCAGATCACACCATTCCTATCTCAAACAGTTTGAAAACCCTCAGCATTACAATGGACCATAACTTAACACTAGAGAGCCAAGTGGCATCCACAACAAAGAAAATGTTCCACTCAGTGTGGAAACTCAAATACGTGAAGCAATTCTTCCCGAGGGAAACATTTTGCAACCTGATACAATCAATGGTACTAAGCCACTTAGATTACTGCAATGGAATTTATGTGGGTTGTAAAGAACAAACCTTAAAGAAACACGGCAGCTAGGCGATTTGAAAGCGCAAAACTCCTCCACAAAAATCTACATTGGCTCCCAATCAAAGAACGCATCGCCTTCAAAATCTGCACCCTGGTTCACAAAATCACCTACGGAGAAGCCCCGAGTTACATGACAGACTTGATCGACTTACCAATTAGAAATACATCCGAATCAACACGATCTTATCTAAATCTGCACTACCCAAGCTGCAAAGGACTTAAATACAAAACTTACGCATCTACTTTTTCCTACATAAGCACACAACTATGGAACGCATTACCAAAAGCCTCTGTTAATATATGGCCTAGCTTTAAGGCTACCACTGGAATATTGCTGGCCAAAGCTATGCAGCCTAAAAACAACTGAAAAAGTACTGACTAGGCCAAACAACAAGTAAGTGATTTAATATTTGAGAATCTGCAAAAAGCAGGTCTGAACAATGAGTTCTGCCACAAATTGGTACAATTTTTAATTCAAATATAGCACCTGTAATGAAAGATCAGATGAATAAAATGGAGCTTATTAGTTTTGGTATACAATGATACAGAGGTAATACAGAGTTCATGAGAAAGGTATGAAAAGTATTGCAGCCGGAAGATGTGAAACTGTTATCTCAACGCTTCCCAAAACATGTTGATAATTAGCAGTAGCTGAGAACGGAAGGAGGTGGGCACATCAGATAGCAGATCACATGGGAAAGTATGATCTCAGGAAGTTGAGACATATTAGGAGCTAGGTTTCTCACCATTCACTTCTATGGAGAGGTTTGTGTATAAAAGAGGGGAGACGTTTGCCTTAGTAGAGGACTCCTCTCCAACGCTTCTGTCAGACGGCGAAGCCCTGTGCGGTTGAAACCAGAATCTGATGTCTGTATTTGTACCAATTTGAAGACTTGTCTTTGGGTAAGAAATAAAATGTATCTATTTATCTAAACCTATCTCTGTCTCTATTTTTATAGATTCTGTCTTCTCTTTACCTAACATTTAGCCTACAAGGTAGATCATATACAAGTGACACTCAGTCTTTGCAGAAACTTAGACAGATGTTTAATAAGATTTATGTGGGAACATAAATGGTCCAGAATATACCTAGATCTAGAAAAACAGAAAGCAGTAGTTATGGGAATTAGTTTTCAATTACGGCTCCTAATGCCACCCCAGAACAGACCCCCTTATGATTGGGTGACAATGGAGGTTAGAGAAACTATACAGAACCTGATATATGAAATAGGTACTATTAGTCCCCCGTGTGAAGGAGTCAGATAGAGGTCTAGCAGAGGGAAAGTGAAAACACCTCGAAAACGACGTAAGACCACCTAAAATTCAGGAAATCACTAAAAACCAACCTGTTTAAAAAGGCATACCCCACTGATCCAACTTAAATGCCTAATCTCTGCAACACAACCGAAGCACATAATGGGCATAACACAACTCTTCCGTTCTCTGACTCCCTAATGTGGCTGTGCCACATGAACTTGATCTTACCACATCACCCTGTATTTATTCACACCGGAGCCTGCAAAGGCCTCTCCGGTACTATGTAAGCCACATTGAGCCTACAAATAGGTGGGAAAATGTGGGATACAAATGTAACAAATAAATAAATCTGAATTCCTTGCCTTCTTTCTACCATTTGTCTATTCTTTTGCTCTTTTTCTTAGGTTCCACTCTTTTTATCCACATATATTTCTTTGGATTTTTAAAGTGAGGTTATAAATAACTTGATTAGTACAGTTTATTCTTAAAAACACACTACCTAGAAGCCATCTAAGTCTTCTATTCTCTGGGCTACCTGGACACTCACCACAGAAAGTACCAGAATTGCATTTTAAGTGTCTTAATATCACAAGCACCATTTACTTAAACAAAAATCCCAGAATACCTGAAATGTATCACAAAAGCTTTAACCTCAGGTGATGGAAGGGGAGTGAACGAATACAATCTTGTGCTACTTCCCCTTTAAAACTTTCATTAAGAAATATGAATTTTTCGTGAACTGAAGAAAGTTAAACATGAAAATATTTGGAACTCTAAGATTTCAAATAAGATCCTCTCTCAAAAACGCCCTTCTACGATTTGGGTGGATGACAAGAAAAAAAGAAAACAAATGAAACAAACTGATATGATGCCCTTTCTCCCATGCTCCCAACCAGGCTCAATTTATGGCAAGAACTTGTCAGGCAAATGAACAAGGTTAAGTTTTAACAGTCTGCCAAGAAGTCGTCACAACGTACCATACCACCAGCCTCTACCCGACTGACAATCAAGGACAGAGAGGGATTCCCTCATCTCCTTGAGATTGGGAAACTGACAGCTACCCTTTTCCCTTTGAGCGTGACTACGGTGGCCAGCAGCAGGCCAGGGCCTAGCACTGCCCTGCCCACCAAACACCGCCTAGAACCAACACACCGGGCCGTTCCCGCCCCCTAGGGCCAGTGCCACGCACCCGCCGAAGCACATCTCCAAGAAAACCGTGGTAGAACAATCACACAGGCCGCAGAGACGTTAACGGCACTTACCATGATCACCGTACCACTACAAGCACCAGCAGCCAAGTATGCCTCCCGCGATCATGTGATCACACCCACCCACATCTCCGCCCTCCTACCCAGCGGCTGTTCTCATTGGCTCGCAGAGAACCTCAGCTCTGGCGCTGATTGGTTAATCTCGGGACAGAGTGATGTGGAAATCCGCCAATTGTGTGCCGGATTTTATAGATTCTGTTTAAAAATATATACGTTTCTACACCCGGGAACAGCAGCGGGTATTTTGCATATAGCGGAATGCAGAAGAACAATACGCTGACCCAAAAGCCAATGGATGCGTCTCCCGTGCCACGTTGCCGGTTTCCCAGAAGCCAATCCGGGCAACGGAGGGGCGGGGGAACGACGATCCACAGCCTATCCCCTCACGGGAGAAGATTCCCGCGAAATTGAGACGGAGGAAAGGGACCGAGACGAGAGAAAAGAAGCCATCTCAATCTCCTGAGCTGTTGGACGGGGAAGTATGGAGCTGGATATTGTGCAGAGACTAGCGCCTAGGTTAGGTATCACATCTACGGCGGCGCTCAGGTGAGAAGACATGCTTGATTCTGTTCCTCTGACGTGCGATGGGGTTGCTCTTTGCGCTTTACTTTTAACCCAGAGTGGTTTGCAGTAAATGTAATTTTAATGCAGTAAGGAGTCCGTACCACTTTATTACGGCTGATAAGATCGGTGGATAGTTCTGTTTGGAAAGAATGCCTACCAACATCCTTCATACTACTGGTAGTGGGTCCTATTTTGAAGCATGTATTGGTCAGAAGATTAGTCTTATCACCCTGTGCCCTAGGTTACTGGCTAACACATGTTTTCTGTACAGGGTAGGGGTCTGCATTCTGAGCGGTAGTAATACCTGGTTATCTATACAAATATTTTCTTCCATTATAGAAAGGGGGTGGTAGATGGAAATGTATTCTTTAATGTAATACCACTTGCATCTCTCACTCCGGAAATGGCGATCGCCATGACGGAACAATGTAAGCCACATTAAGCCTGCAAATAGGTGGGAAAATGTGGGATACAAATGCAATAAACAAATAAAAGCCTCACAAAGACATGGTAAAAACAAAAAAAAATAGAATTGGTGGGTTTTATGTAGATCTCTGAATCGAAAATGAGGCATAGTAAAGTTTAACAGGAAGTGGAGCTAGACAGACTAGATGGGGGGACGGCCCGCAGATCTGGCTTTTACACCGTCCCCTAGATGGGCGTCTACTTTCAATCCGAGCCCTTAGAGCAGTGGTTCCCAAACTTTTTAAGTCCCTGTAAAAAAAAAAAAAAAAGCTTTTAGATCCCCAGTAAAAGTTAACGAGTTGAAATAGCAAGCAATGCTCAAAGGAAATCTCATGCAAATAAGCTGCTTGCAATTATAGAAAGTAGCTCAGCAGGGAAAACAACAACACGCATGTAGAACAGCCACCCACTAAGCAGTGTATGCAGTGGTGTTCTGGCAGGGTGAGCTGGTTTGCCCCCCCCCCCCCCCCCCCCCAAGCTACAGGGTCCCAGCACATACCAAAAGTCAGCTATTCTTCAGGGCAGGAAAGATCCCCAGTCTTTGTTGCCAGCGCTGACCCTCCCGCTGTCGCATTGCTTTTTAAAAATGGATGCCGAGATCCCGCGGTGTCCTCACGAGACTGCCCTTGTAAGTCTCGGCAGCCATTTTAAAGAGATCCGGCAGTGGGCAGGAAAGACGGGGGATCTTTCCTGCCCTGAAAAATGCACTAGACCAGCAGGGTGGCTGCCTTCAGGTATGTGTTCGGACCCTGGGGCTCGGGAGAACAGGGAGGAGGTCTGGAATAGGTGGGCTGGATACTGAAAAAAAAAAGTTGTATTTTCAAACATGATGGCTTGTGCATACGGATGTTTCTTTGAGAGTAAACCTCTATATGAAGGGACAGGTAAGCTAAAGTATGACACATGTAATAAATTAGGGTCCGTTTTACTAAGCCACGCAGGCACCTACGCTCGCCCAACGAGCATCAATTTGGAGTTACTACCTGGCTACCACATGGCCTGTGTGGTAACTTCATTTTTTACGTGTGTCCACTACATGTGCCAGAAAATCGGGTGGTAAGTCCAACACGCATAGGCGATTACCACACGGTTAACGTGAAAGACCCTACTGCTAAGTCGATGTCTGGCGGTAAGGTCTCAGATCCAAAATGGACGCGTGCCAATTTTTATTTAGCCGCACGTCCATTTTCAGCAAAAAATTTTAAGAAGGCATTTTTTACAGGCACGCTGAAAAATGGATTTGTGCACGCCCAAAACCCATGCCTATACTGCAGGACATTTTTCAGCGCACCTTAGTAAAAGGACCCCTTAAAAGGTCAGTATATTAGTCATTGAAAAAATATAGGGCCCTATTTATTAAGCCGCGTTATAAGCACGTTAATATTTTTAACGTGCGTTAACTGTGTACACGCCTACAATATCCCTGTTGGTGCCTACATGGTTAACAACACTAACACACCTTAGTAAACAACTGGCAGTAAGTGTCCTGGCTGTCGGTTACTACTTAATACTTACATTTTCTTTAGGTATTCTTATTGTAGTATTTAGATGCAATTAATTACATCTAACATAGCCATAGTTTTAGGCAAGTGATTTTTACAATGTGCAATGCATATAATAATCTCACAAATGTAAAGTTATTGTAAATCTGCTTGTTACATGCTCATTTTTCTGATTTGAAAGACAACAGTATTTGTGAGGAAGAGATTTTCATATTTTTTTTCTTTACAGGAAAGCGGAGGAGTACATGCGCCTTTCCCAGCTGAAGTGCATGGGTTTGTCTGCACATAGCACAGCAACTAGCACCGCAGTGATGTGCCTGGACATGGCTTGTACCTCACTGAAACATCCAGTAGATAAAGTAAGATTAGCAGAAATTGTACAACACAAGTTGTTTTAAATGTTAAAGAAAACAAATCACAGTTGTGTGTGTCTGTGATTGAAAGCTGCAAAAGAGAACAAATATACAGCAGATAATTTGTCAACAACATCTTTGAAATTTACCTCTTCTGTTGTGTTTTTTTTTTTTTTTTTGTTTAATTCTCAAGAATTTAGTGGGAGGGCTTTTTGCAGTTTTTATGTACCATTTATTTTTTAATATTGATCAATACACTCCAAGTAAACTTGTAAAAGAACGTAGCTTTGGAGTAGGTAATATGGAATAAGGAAACAAACTCTGTTTCCAAAATAAGGAACAAGAAATGGGGGGGAGGGGGGGAACACCTCCATTCAGTCCACCATTATAGAGGGGCATAACCAGCTGAATTCCAGGAAATTACAAAATAAGAAAAGTTAGTGATGGGTTATCTTGCCTAAACTTCCCAATAGGGAGTAATTAACCACTTGATTACCCTGGAGAAGACAGAGAAAGAGAAGTCTTAGAAACAGGCTTCTTACCAACCAAAACGTTGGTAAGCTGCTGTGGGTCAGATAAAATGTACTTCACTCGCTGCCATTTTACAACATATTTACAAGGATAATTTAACCAAAATTCATCCCCTAACTGCAAGATTCATGGTCTCATTAACAGAAACTGTTTCCGCTTTTGAATTGCTCTCTCCACAACAGGGAACACCATTAATAATTCTATCCCTAAATTTCTCAAGTCACTTCCTACGAATCACGGGGCAGACATTACACCCATGATAGGGAGGGGGGGGGGGGGGGAAGCATCAGGAATTTTTAGAACCTCAAAAAAAGGGGGTTGTTTTTGTTTTGGTTTTTTTTTCAACGTATCCAAAGGCCGTTAAATAGGAGACTTGGAGGAAAATTGATAAATCTCAATCTTCTCTGGACATTTTCCGGGTTATCAACTTTCTTCCTAAGATTTAGTCTTACATCAATGTTGCTTCCATTCTAAAGTTTGTAGTAATTTTTACTTCCATGTTACCAATGCGTTTGTCCACTTGCCCCGAATCATTTTCAGAAGCTCCAGATATCATTTGTATTTATTGAAGACAGCACACGTTTTGCCCTGGCAAGGAGTTCATATTTTAGCTAATGCCTCCCACTTAAGAAATAGGTTTTAAGCTTTTATGAAAATCATTTGAAATGCTTTAGAACTCTTATCAGAATCAGCTCTTGCAGAGTTAGAAATCTGCTGGGTAAGTCCATCTCCTTTGACCTTCCATCCAAGGCTTTCGATGTCGAGCCTTAGTCAACCATTAATACAGCGTCTTCACGCTGTTGTTGGTCTGAATCAGGGAAGAAGCTCTAGCCTTCACACCAGGTGTAGCACTGACGCCGTCCAACTGCTCCTCATCCAAGAAGGACCCCACCTCACCCGGCTGCCTGGGCTGATCCAGCCGCTCCAATCTTAACAATGTCTTTCTGACAGGGGAAGGAAGTGGGTAAGCCACCTTCCACTACTCCTAATGCCGGCTCTGGAGCCAGAGTTGCAGGCAGTCCACCTCAGACAACATGAGCGTCAATTAGACCTGTGGAGGGCGATGAAGCTGTGGCTACAGGGTAACCCAGCTTCTACCCTTCTGTGTGGAGAGAAAGTAAAGAAAATAAAACAGTAGGAGCTCTAAACTACCATGCTAGGCACAACCTTCCCCCCACCCCCTTACTTCAGCAAATTTTCAAAGTAAAAGTATGTGTATGTGTCCTTTTTCCACTGTGTACCATTTAACCTGTGTTGGCGATATTGCAGTAGTCAAGGCTTGTACACACTAGAGGCTGAATTAATGTGTCTACTTAAAACTTTCAAATAAGGCGCAGCTCTTCTTAATGCTGTACTGTAAAGTGGGTTCTTTGCTGGTGTGTTTAGTCTTGTTGTGTGAACGCTTTTCATAGAAAAGAGAAATTTGATCTTTTAAAACATGTTCTCTGAAGGATTACCTGATCAAGCTGTCTGGCTTGAACAAGAAGACTTACCAGAGCTGTCTGAAGTCTTTTGAATGTTTGCTGGATATAGACTCTCACCTCAGCATCCGGGAACTTGCCGTACAATACAGCTGCATGGAGGCCGTGAACACGGCTTCAAAAATACTCCAGAGGTAAGGAACGAAGTAGTACCTTGTTGGGTATGTATGAAAGGTTTTTAAGGCTGTAGCTCACAGTGCTTGAGCAGCATTTTTAACAAAACTGATATGAATCACTGTGATATCGAGGCAGAAAGACTGATCTGTTTTTCTAGTGTATAGAATATGTAGGATGTCCCGCCTTTTTTTTTCCTGTAAATAGCATTCACACTTTATTAGGTTGGGGCCTTTGGGCTGCTTCCCCTCCACCCCACCCCTTTCTCCACAGGTAAAAAAAAGTACATACAGTGTTGTAGCACATATCCTTCACCCTCGCCATCCAGTGTGGGCTAATGTTCAAAAGTATTTTATATATAGGTAAACAGCATACAGTTGTTGGAAAATTACCTGCCTTATTACATGCAGCTATTTTGAACCCTGTTACTGAGGGGACTTTCAGTCTGGGACCCTAAGGACTTGGTTTACTAAAGCTTTTTCTCATTAGGGAACTGAATGTTCTGGGTTTGGCCTTCTGGGCTTCAGGCCATGAATAACTTGCATGGAGTTAAGGAATAATCTGTTAGTGTGCCTAAAAGTCTCCTTTTGTTTTCTCGTAAAGGTACGAATCCAGCCTCCCTGAAGCACAGCTAGCTGGCCTCGATTTGGCCAAGCCCCTTTTCACCACAGCAGCATTATACACAGCATGCAGGTGAGGAGAGGGTCTCTGTGTGGTGTATGGTTCAAAACAGTACAGCTGCCAGGGAGTCGAGGAGGAATAGTTTCTTTTGTTGGACCTTTTAAATGAATGCTGCACTGGGGTAACAAGGGGAAGTACCATAGACTGTATATAATATTACAAATAACTACAGGTCCAATATTCAAAGGCACTTTTACTGCTAACCAGATAAGTGCCAGCCAGTGGAATATTCAGTGGCACTGACCAATGCCTCCAAATTCTAGAAAGGGTACAATTGGGCACTCAGTTATATAATAGGGCCCATTTATGTGCATAACATAATGGCATTAGCTTGGCAAATAAATGGTGTTGTTAAACACTAGTTGGCACTAATTTGCAGTTTTGTGTGTGAGAGACTTAGGTGCACTTTTTATAGACTAGTGGGGGTTGTTTACTAAAGCTTAGCTCATGTTATCTGCAGCAGGGCCCATAGGAGGAGGGGGGAGGAGCCTAATCTTTCTTGCAAAGAGGGCATTAATGTAGGAGGGGCATGGGCGTGTCACACATTCTAACTATTCTTGCGTGCATTCTATAGAATAGTTGCATTTAGGCCCCACCATTTATGCCAGCCATACACACGGCATAAGTGGTCACGCCTAATGTTTGGCGTGTAACTATGGAGTTACACTAGTATTCTAGAACAGATTTGGTGCGTAACTCTGCCATTAGTGCCCAGTTTTTGGCACCTAACTTTTAGCACCATTTATAACATTGTCCCCAAAGCTCTGCCCATGGGCCTACCCCAGAGTTACCAGTTGGTGGCCATTTTCATACCACTAACCAGATAAATCGAATAGTTAGTAAAACCTTTTTGATACCTTAAGTTTATCTGGTTAGTGGTCTTGCTGCTAACTGGCTGCCACTTGCAGGTTTGCACTGAAACTTGATCTTCAATGCCCCTGGTACCAGCTGTGAACATTCAGTTTCATGTAAATTGCAGTGGTTGGCAATTTTACTTAACTGCTGACTGCCACAGTTCAATATCAGGGCACATGTGTTTTCAACAGCTGACTTAACATATTTGTTTTCGTGGCTCTGGCTTTTTTTTATAATGCCATCCTTGTTTGAGCCAGAATCATTTGGCATTTGGTTCCAGACACTGCCGTACAGTTCAGGTCTGATAAGATGGCAAACGTTTTGCTCTTTTATCATAAAACGTTTAGGTCATTCTGATTAAATGAGTTATTTTTTATATTTGCATTAGATGCCTAAAGATTAAAGTGGAAAAGACTAAGCTGGTGGCTGCATCTGGTGGGAAGAAAGCCATCTTTGATCGGCTGTGTGCCCAGTTGGAAAAGATAGGCCAAAAGATCTGCGGTGAGTTAAGTATGTGCTAATGCTCTGGTATAATGAATGGAGATTGTGATCATGAATAGTTTATAGTTCGTACAATGGGCAAAATAATCTGCTGGTAAGACTGCTGCAAGTAACTGTACACAGTTTGGCATATATCACAGTACACAAATCCCAGATTTATAATGACCCTGCTACAAGTAGTTGCTAGCTCATTGTGAACACACGGCATTCACATGATTCATGCAAGGATGGGGAGCAGTAGCGATTTGTAGAGCCAAATTTAACCTGGAAGGGCCACCTGCAGGTTTAAGTTGGGGGATGGAGTATGTCTTTGCCATTGTGCTCCTCGGGCTGTCCAATAGAAGCCCAGTTCCCAAAACTGTGGACATGCCAGGAAAAGGAGTCTCAGAAGTCAAATGCAGGCTTCTGGCATGGTAACATAGTAAATGGCAGTTAAAAACCAGCATTATTCATCCAGTCTCGGATATCAATGTTTTGCTGATTGAATGCTAAGACTTACTTATGGTTTGAAGTTAGATTTTGCAAGACAACCAACATGAATATTTAAGAAATGGCTTCATTTTGCCTGGTCGGGTTTTCCCAAGAACCCCAGATCTATAAAACCTTCTTTGGATCCCAGGTGTTCTTCATGCTTCTCTCTCAGGCTTGTATGTGAATCAGGAATCTTGGAAGAGCATACTAGCTTTGTAGTAAGTGTATTGTTTGGAGCGACAGGGTGATTTAATATGCTGTTTTCTATATTGTGTTCAACTTGTAAACCACCCTGAGAAAATAAACTACATTCCATCTATTCTGAGTACAATTATAATAGGCGGTATAAATTCATTGGACTAAATATGAAGGAAAGTGTCTGTACGATAAAGGATTTGATCAGAAAAATGAACTTGGATGGGTACACAGATACCTTAATTGAGAAGGGAGGAAAGACAACTCCCTCTGTTTCTTTCATTGTCTTCATTGATTGAATTTTCCTTTCCTGCACCCCTCCCCCTTTACCAGTTGGTGACACCTGGATCTTTTCTCCCCCCTTAGGCTCTTAAAAAAGCAGCTACATTTATCATTAAATGCTCCTGATCTTTATCTGTGCTGCTGCTTGTCACATGGTATCACTGTGCAAACAGGCTATCTTGGAACATGGAATCATTGCTTGCCTCCTAATGGGAATTGAATTAGCATTCTTCTGATTATCCAGAATCCTTTCCAAATCAATGGGTGAATCCTAGCAGGGAAAGAGCCATAGGTCTTACATACTGAGAACAGTATTGTGCAGTATTTCTCACAGAACCGTGGCTTATGTCCGACTAGCTAAATCCTTTGAAAATGATTGAGGGCTTTGCTAATATCTTTCTTTGGCCTCATAGCCTGACAAAAGATTTTTTTTTCTTCTTTTTCCTCCAAAGCAGAAAGTACACCACAGCCAGTGAAAAGACCACGGACGTTGCTAAGCTGCATTGAAAAAGAAGAAGGTAATGAGACAGCTTGAAAATTTTAATTCTTTCCCTTTGTTATGTCTACTCATAATGCCAATATTTATTTGCATAGCTCTGCTGTACAGTGATATTAACTCATAGATTATAAGCTCTTTTGGGCAGGGACTTATAATGCAATGGGAGATACTACTCCTCCAGAGTGGCCTAGTGGTTAGAGCACTAGTCTTGACTTCCAGAGGTGTCCGGTTCAAATCCCACTGCTGCTCCTTGTGGTCTTGGGCAAGTCACTTAATCCTCCATTGCCTCAGGTACAAACTTAGATTGTGAGTCCTCCAGGGATAGGGAAAATACCCAGTGTACCTGAATGTAACTCACCTTGAGTTACTACTGAAAAAGGTGTGAGCAAAAATCCAAATAAATAGACACAACCAGGATGATGATAACATTGGGCAAAGAACTATTCCCCCAGATTCTATAAACTTGGCACGTGCAATTTATAGAATAAGGTCAGTTGTGCATATAAAATTAATGAGCTGGCAATTAATGTTAATGAGCAATAATAGTCCACAATTGACCTTAATTGGCACCAATTAGCAGTTACGTGCGCAACTGCCCTCACAAGTTGTGTTTGCATGTTATAGAATACCATCGAGTGCACAGGGGTGTGAACAGGTCAGGGGGCATGCTAAGTAGTTATGCTGGTATTTGCGCATCTGTCTACGGTTAGACGGTAGCGTTGGTTCTCACTCCTAAAGTTATGCGCACATATGCAGACTTATGCTAGTATTGGGAATTGCTGTTAATAGAATTTATGCTTAGTGCACTGTATCCCGGCACCTAATTTTATGTGCCCTTTCTTGAACCTACCCCTATGAGTGTGAGGAAGGATTGCAAGAAACACACGGATGGCACTTTATCATCCTCACTTTAATATTCCCTTATCTCTTGTATGTCCTGTTTGTCTGTCCTAATTAGATTGTAAGCTCTTTTGAGCAGGGACTGTCTCTTCATGTTCAAGTGTACAGCGCTGCATACGTCTAGTAGCGCTATAGTAATGATAAGTAGTAGTAGTATCTCAGCCCATGGTCCCTATCCACTAGCCTGCTCCTCTTTAATCTGTGGTTGAGGTGTTACGTAATGAACACAGAGGCCAATATTCAGCCCGCGGGAGGCAGGCCGGCTAAGTGCCGTGATCGGCACTAAGCCTGGATGTTCTGTGCCGGGCCATTTCTGGTGACCGATATTGAATGTCCATTGTTTGGTGGTTTTTTTTTTGGCCAGCTTAAACTTAACCGGCTAAGTTAATATTCAGCGCTGGCCGATTAAGTTTCTAGTGGTCAAAGATAGGACTGCTGTTTAGGCAGTCTGATTTAGTGGATAAACTTAGCTGGTGAAGCGCGGAATAGTCACAGCTAGCCAGTTACATTGCGCGATATAGCCGGTTAGTTGCTAAACGCAAATATTCAGCGGAGATAACCAGCTAGCTCATGCTGAACATCGGTGCTTTAATGGTGCTATTTTAACCAGTCAGGAGCCGGTCCTGGCCAGTTTAATAGCTCTGAATATCGGGGGGGGGGGGGGGGCAGTATTTTTCTCTGTCGATTTAATTTTTGCCCTTTTTTCTTATTATTATTATTTCCATTTTAGACTTTTCTTAAGCATTTGAAAGCTGCTCAGTATAAAAGGAAATTGGGCAGATAATAAAGCAGGGAAAAAAATTGATAACATATGCCAGCGTTTTGGGTTTTATTTTAGGGCCTGTGGTGGGCTTAATCTTTTGGTGTTCACCTACCACCACATATCCTTTTCCCTTACTTTCATTTGTAAACAATCAAACCTTCATTGTACTGGCAACCACAAGTCCCACCCGCTGCCTTATTAGCCTGTTTTTCAGAGGAAAAGATGGCTTGTAAGGTCATAGTGTGGGCTTACTCGATGATGATGTTTATTATTGACGTCCTGTCCAGACTGACTACTTTTAGGACCATCAGACATGAGGACTCTTAACAGAGAGAGTTTAATTGTCTTAGTTCTGCACATATCCATGTACATGTCTTGAAAAGTAAGCTTCGTTCAGTTCTGGGAAGAACTTTCTTTGTTTTCCTTTTCTTAATACTGTACTGCAGATTGAACAATGAAGGCCCCTAAGCTGCATCTGCCCTATGGAACACCTTCATTTGGCCTGCAGTGACATAAACGAACCACCCTTACCCCCACAACATGCAACCAGTCCTCCCTTATGCAAACAAATACATAACCAAGCACCCTGGATGCCGAACAAACCCCGAACACGTAGATCCCCTTCCACAATTTCCCTCTTGATTCTCTACTCCCCCATCTTTTTCTCTTTAAAATGTATTACTCTAACAACTCCACCACCTAACTTTGTAAGCCACATTGAACAAAATATGTTTGGAAAATGGGAGATATATAAATGCTGCCATAAATAAAGTAAATATAGTTCCTGGTCTCTTAAAGTAAGAGCCTGTCATGTGTACCCCACTACAGAAGCCTCATTTTGGAACTTCCTAACAGTGCTCAAGTTGAAACACTACCCACTCTGCTTATCAGCTAAAACTCCAGGAGGAGGGGGGTGTAGAGTCTCCTCCAGACATTCACTGATCTTCCAATTCAAGCATGGTCATTAATTTTGATTTAGTTCATGCTTTTTTCATTGGTAGCTTGGTGAATTACATTTGGCTATAATCTAGGCCCCCTCCCCCGCAGGCTTTTCCCCACTGAATATCAGCAGTTAACAGCTAAAAGATAGCTGGTTATATTGTCTGATATAACCGGCTATCTGTCAGGTTTTCCACCCCCCCCCCCCCCCCCCCCCCCCCCCCAGGGTGGAGCTGGCTAAGTTTGGCCATATTTGGCCACCACAATAGGTGGAATAACTTTGACCAGCTCCAAATTAACCAGCCAGTGCTGAATATCAGCTTGGCCGGTTAAGTTGAAACCGGCCAAATTTAAACTGGATATTCAGTGCTGGAAATGGCTTGGCATTGAATATCCGGGCTCCATGCTGACTGTGGGAAGCAGCCTGGCTCTCTCCTGCAATCTGAATATTAGCCCTTAAGACATTAATGTTAACAATACAACTTATATTCTGCCATATATCTTACTGTTCAATGAGGATTACAACTTAGAGTCTGGACATTCCCAGGAAAATAAAAACTGAGGTCCCATTCTATTCAATGTGCCCTGTTTACTAATAACTTGCTGTACCAGCATTACTGCTTACTAACGCTATAGTGCACTTGCTTGAATACAAACTTGTGCCTAGCATCACCAGTGTAAGGCGACGTGACTTGCTTAAAGTCCCAAGGAGGGCCAGTGGTATAGGCTCAGCTCTGGCTGCTGTTCTAGCTACTAGGCTTCTCCTTCACTCGGTGTGACTCTAACTGATAGGGGATTTTTCTGTATTCCTATATATATATATATATATATATATATATATATATATTGTCTCCCTAAGGGCCTCTTTTATCAAGCCGTTCGACAATGCTGACGGAGCCCATTCAAAGTCGGCATTACCACATCGGGCATTATCTAGCGTGGCTCAGTAAGAGGCCTTAAGTCAGCGAGGGGTGTGGCTGCCAGGTCTAAGCAAGTGTTCAGCTATTTCTTAGTTAACCGCTAAATTAACAAATCCTGGGCCATGATAAAGCGGTTTGAACCACAGTTGGGTTACTCAATACAGTAGATAAAGTTCTCCTTTTGGCTCAATTGTTTTCCTTTCAGGGCTTCTTTGTGTGTGCATGTTAAGTGCAAATCTATTGCTCATCAGAGTCTCAATTATGCTGTCAAACCAGGCCTAATTTGCACTACAGAATAGACAAGATGTTTGGGGTGCATACCTAGAGTTTTTGCTGTGTGAGAGTACACTTAGGCTCACCTGCGGAAGAGCCAGGCCTTGAGATTTTAAAGGCAACCGAAAATAGTGACTTACCCCAGAATTGTGAATATGGGTATATTTGTATGTGCATATTGATAAAGCAAACTGAGTTTTCTCATACTTCTCTTCTAGGTGACCTGTCTCTCTTCGCTACAGAAGATGAAGGCATGATGCACTGCAAGCAGGAGAAACTCCAGATTGAAATGCCAGACAGACAAGACTACCAGGAATGGAAAAGAAAGATCCTGGAGAAAGCCAGAAAGCCAAATACTGACTAGTCTGTGGCCTGCAATCAATTAGTACAGTGAGGCTCTTATGAACTTTTTTTTTTTTTTCAAAGCTTTTTACCTTTTTTACATGTTTTCTCATTTAAGATTGGTAACAAATGATCACCCCTTACGAGTGGAGTTTTTTTTTTTTGTTTTGCTTTTAATCTTTTATATTTTCATATAGTAAAATCCTGAGCCTTTTATTTAAAAAGCAGCAAGCCCAGCAGTACACTATTAAGCTCCTACCCAGGAGTATCCAGATTACCTTGCTGTCGTCCCTTTTTTTTTTTTTTTTTATAATGTTTTTATTGTTCTAAATATGTAATAGAAGGTGCTGTGTACAGCTGCAGGAGAAACAGTGACTGACTTTTTCTCAGGAACATGAAAGCCAAAAGGAGGAAAGACAATACCACTCTTATTTGCAGTAAAAATAATGTAGTTATTTATTGAACGTTTGATGCTTTGGGCTTGGTGTACCCTTTTTAATAGGGGTATGTACTACAGCAAATTAAAGTGTTTCAGTTTTGATATGTGGACAGTGTTCTTCTGGTTAAGATAAGCAAATGTAGTTGCCATATTAGTCCACTTTAGTAAAGAAAAAAAGAAAAAATACTTTTTTTCTGGATAACTTTTATACATTGGTGCTCATTTTCAAAGCAAATAAACTTACAAAGTTACATAGTAAAATTGATTTAAATTTCACTTATTTTAGCATTGGATATTGAAGAATACAGTTATCTCTAGAACACAGTAAGGGCCCTGTGCACTAAGACGTGCTAGTGTTTTTAGCTCACACTAAACGCTAGAGACATCCATATAGCGTTTAGCTTACGCTAAAAATGCTAGCACGCCCTTAGTGCTGCTTAGTAAAAAGGGCTCTAAATGTTTAGAAGAAAACACTGTAATTAAAATAACCATATAGTCATGTGCTAGTCTGTTTAAAATCATAACATACTGATCTTAAATATTGGGCCTCAGCAAGATGCCAATGCAAGCTTTGTAATAATTGTGTTGCTCTATCAAACCTATGCTTCCCACAAATCAGTTTTGCAGCAGTGTTTTGCAGCACTTGTAAACACTGTCTGGTGGTAAATAATATATCCCAAATACAGCGAATTGCAATAATTTGACTGGAATAGTACAATTTCCTATACTACTAACTGAAAATGATCTTGAAATAAAAAATTTTTACCATGTTGAAGCTGTCTCAGTTTATTAAATAACTTTCTAATTAGTTGTTTAATTTGCATTACCATTGAAAGATATGGGTCAAGTACGATCCCAAAACTCTCAAGGCAAATTCCAAAACTAAATCTTTTATTTGAGTTGGAAAGTGTCTGGCAGAACAGTTCTTTCAAGGGTGGTCTGAGCCATAAAATCTTGGGGCCAGATGCACAAAGCTTACTGTGCTATTAACGTTTGCTTAGACTGGTTCTAGCCAGTCTAAAGCAAGCGTTTACCTAACTAGTAATGCACAAAGGGGTTATCCATGGCTAACATGTGCCGTTAGCAGCCACCGAGAACCCAATAAAAATGTATTACAATGAGCTCATAACCTTTTTAAAAAAAATTCCCTTGTGGTCCAGTGGACCAAACCCCCACCACTCCCTGTACCTTTACAACAAGGAGGAAGGCAGGAGCAATGGCTCCTGCCTCGGGCCTGCCCAGAACAAAATGGTGGTGCCCAAGCCCTGCCCAGTGCATTCCAGGATGCACTGGGCAGGGCCTGGGCACTGCCATTTTGTTCCGGGCAGGCCCGAGGCAGGAGCCAATGCTCCTGCCCTCCTGCCTACACCTTATTGTAAAGGTACAGGGTGGGGGTCAGATACGGGGGGGGGGGGGGGTGCAAGCACAGGGGAAGGGGTTCTGTCCACTTGACCACCATGGAAATTTAAAAAAAAAAAAAGAAGTTGGGGGGGGGGGGAGGTTGTGGTCCACTGGAAAAAAAAAAGATTGGGGTGGTCAGGGTCCACTGGACCACCAGGGTAAATTTTAAATTAAAAGTGTGGGGTTGGGGAGGTCCAGTGCATCAGAGCTGTCACATCCATTTGACAGCTCGAATTCGCAAACAGTGAGGATGCACAAAGGGGGATCCATGCAGCTCATTTGCATGTGATCCCCTTTGTGCATCGTTAGCTGTTAGTGATTTGCTAAATTTTGCATCAGGGACTCAGTCTTTTCAGTATTCAATTTCACTCTAAATTAACTGGCCCAGCATTCCAGTTTGAAAACAATTTTACTCTGCCAGACTATACTCAAATGATATCAATGAAGGCATCATTACTGTAATGTTATCAGCATAGAAATATACATTCATCATAGATCAAAAAGCTGTCTAAGCATTGACATCAACACTTTAAAAGGTATTGGAGAAGGTGGTGGGGGGGGGGGGGGGGGGGGGGTGGCGGCTGTGGGACCCACAGTATCTGAAGTGTGTAAACCTATATTTACCCTATGTCTTTATACTACAGAAACCCTTCAAACCAGGATCTGACATTTCCAGTGATCGCCTATCTTTCCCAGGACATCTAATAGAATAGAATGATCCACCCAGTCAAAAGCAGATGATGGATCAAATTGTAACAGTATGGCTTGGTGACCCTGAGACACACAAACCCTATTTCTGGAAAGAGCTCAGAAGTGTCTTGGTACTAAAACCCAACTCTGAACCTCTTACCCCGAGGCCACTTAGAGGGTCTATCTACAGCACAGTTCAGGTCTGCCTGCTGCTCGTGCTCTACTCTAGCACCCTCCTCGCACCGACTAGGTCACAACCGCCTCTGGGTGAGTCTCCCACTCTCAAATTATCCCCAGCGATTTCTAAGTTACTGGGGCCACACTCCCAGTAGTCCCACAGTTCCCAGAAAGCACTTGCAGACGCAAACCACCAAGATTCTTTATCAGTCCAGACAGAATGAGCAAACAAATGTGTTTACTATCAGAACTTGGGACAAATAGCAAACAGTAACAGGTAACTGAAAAATGGATCAATTAGAAAACTAACTAAACATTTGCATACTTCCTAGAAAGTACCTGGGGAAATTAGGACATGTATAGCTGTTCACCAGTTATCAAATATAACCGTTTTTTTTTACAGGGCTTCAGCAAAGAGCTCTCGCTCTCTCTCTTCTCTCAGGCTGAAACTGAAGCAACAGCCAACCGCTGCTGGGTAATTTTAAAACTCCAGGCCAATCAGAGCCCAGAACAGTCAAGTTTTAAATAAAAACTGGTTACATCACTACAGTCACTTCCTATTATCTGTGTGCCAAATAAAAGAAAGAGAAGTCAGTCCTCTGTAACAACTTTAAGCATAAACATGCACCATCTGCTGGCCAAACAGTAGACATACACTTCAGACATATTTACGACAGGAAAATATCCAATACATTGTACAGACTTAAAACACACTGGGGTCCTTTTACAAAAGTGCGCTGAAAAATGGCTTTTGGTAATGTAGGTGTGAGTTTTGTGCATGCGCCGATCCATTTTTCAGCGTGCCTGTAAAAAACGGCCTTTTTAAAAATTTTTGCCGAAAATGGACGTGTGGCAAAATGAAAATTGTTGCACATCCATTTTGGGTCTGACAGCTTACCGCCAGCCATTGACCTAGCAGTAAAGACCAACGCGGTAATGACCGCACGTCCAAAAATAAAAATTATTTTTCAAACGCACGTATCGGACGGGCGCTAAAAATGAAATTACCGCAGGAGCCACGCTGTAGTCAGGCAGTAACTTCATTTTGGCACATGTTGGGCACGCATAGAGGGGTATAATCGAACGAAAACGTCTATCTCCATGGGCGTTTATCTCCGAGAACGGGTCCGTGAAGGGGCAGACCGAACCGTATTTTCGAAAAAAATAGACGTCCATGTTTTATTCGACAATTTGTGAGCTGGGCGTTTTTGTTTTTCAGCAATAATGGAAAATGAAAGCGCCTAGCTCAAAAACGAATAAATCCAAGGCATTTGTTCGTGGGAGGGGCCAGGATTCTTAGTGCACTGGTCCCCCTCACATGCCAGGACACCAACCGGCCACCCTAGGGGGCACTTTTACAAAAACAAAAAAAAAGGTAAAAGAGCTCACAGGTGCATAGCACCCTTCCCTTGTGTGTTCAGCCCCCCAAATCCCCCTCAAAACCCACTGCCCACAAGTCTACACCATTACTATAGCCCTAAGGGGTGAAGGGGGGCACCTACATGTGGGTATAGTGGGTTTGGGGGGATTGGACGACTAAGCATTAAGCAGCACAATTGTAACAGGTAGGGGGGGATGGGCCTGGGTCCACCTGCCTGAAGTCCACTGCACCCCCTAACAACTGCTCCAGGGACCTGCATACTGCTGCCAGGGAGGTGGGTATGACATTTGAGGGTGAAAATAAAAAGTTGTGAAACATCATTTTTTGTGGTGGGAGGGGGTTAGTGACCACTGGGGGAGTCAGGGGAGGTCATCCCCGATTCCCTCTGGGGGTAATCTGGTCATTTAGAGCACTTTTTGGGGCCTTATTCGTGAAAAAACAGGGTCCAGGAAAAGTGGCCTAAATTCTAGCTACAAACGCATACTTTTTTTCCATTATCGGCGAAAGGTGCCCATCTCCGTTCGGGTGATAACCATGCCCCAGTCCCGCCTTCACCACGCCTCCGACACCCACCCCACCCCACCCCCCCACCCCTGTCAACTTTGTACGCTTCCGCGATGGAGTGCAGTTGAAAACGTCCAAGTTCGGCTTTCGATTATACCGCGTTATTCGTTTTTGTGAGATAAACATCCATCTCCCGATTTAGGTCAGAACTTGGGCGTTTTTCTCGTTCGATTATAAGCAGGATAGACACTTATGCGGCTTGGTAAAAGGGCCTCACTGTTTCTTCACACCCAACTATAGCTACGTGATGCAAGGTTCCACATTAGGAGTCACTAACCAGGAAAGGGATCTAGGTTGAAACCCTCTGCTCAGTGTGCAGCAGCAGCAGCGAAGAAAGCAAATGGAATATTAGGTATTAGGAAAAGAATGGAAAACAAAAATGAGGGTGTTATAATGCCTTTGTATCTCTCCATGGGGTGACTGCACCTCAATACCATGTTCAATTCTGGTCACTGCATCTCAAAAAAAATATATAGTGGAATTAGTAAAGGTACAGAGAAGAGCAACGAAAATGATAAAGGGGATGGGTCGACTTCCCAATGAGGAAAGGCTAAAGCGACTAGAGCTCTTCAGCTTGGAGAAAAGATGGCTAAGGGGAGATATTGTGTATAAACTGTGGAGTGGAGTGGAACGGGTAGATGTGAATCACTTGTTTACTTTTTCCAAAAATACTAGGACTAGGGGGCATGCAATGAAGCTACAAAGTGCTACATTTAAAGCAAATTAGAGAAAATATTTCTTCACTCAACATGTAATTAAACTCTGGAATTCGTTGGCAGAGAATGTGGTAAAAGCAATTATCTTAGTGGGGTTTATAAAAGGTTTAGATAACTTCCTAAAAGAAAAGTCCATAAGTCATTATTAAAATGGCCTTGGGGAAAATCCAATACTTATTTCTAGGATAAGCAGCATAAAATATATTGCACTGTTTTGGGATCTTGCCAGGTACTTGTAACCTGGATTGGCCACTGTTGGAAACAGAATACTGGACTTGATGGACCTTCGGTCTGTCCCAGTATGGCAACACTTATGATTCCCCACCCCAGGCCGATTTAGCGCTTACAAACTAATCCACTAATTCTATGTGTGGCGCGCACAGTTATGGAATATCACCATTTGTGTGCATAACTTAATGAGGTAATTGGCACTTAATTGGGAATTAATATCAATACTTGGCACTAATTTGCACTTAGGCATGTAACTGCTTTATGCCCTTATTTTTTAAAGTTAGCTCGCATTGCAAAGGGGATGTACACATGGGCAAAGCATGCACATGACTAGCATTTGCACGTGTTGGTTATAGAATAGTGATAGACTCAAGCACCAAAAGTCATGCTCACACTTGCCATAGACCAGCTGTGAGTGATCAAGTCTAAACGTTGGTATGTAATGCAAAGAGTTCCAGAGCTTAACTATTTGTTGAGTGAAAAAAATATTTCCTCCTATTATCTCCTATTATCTACAATGCCATCTAGATCTTTTTCTTCCATGTGTCCACATTAAATTCCGTTTGTCATTTCGAAGCCCAAATTCAGGCTCTTATTGCAAGAAGAAGAAGCAAATGCCTAAGTCGGGTCCATAGGAATATCGCTGAACCACAGCACAGAAGGAGTTTGGTTGAGACCTCCACTTTGCGCAGTTCCTCCAAGACCCGGAAGCAGTTTAGTAGCTGCAGGAGCAGCAGTGTTTGGAGCATCCTATGTGGCTTTTGTCTCCAACTATGACTAGAGGAGAACCTGTTGCCTCATCTTCCCCACTAATGGTTACATCTGTGAGAGGACAAGAAGTAATGGAGTCATCTCTGGGCGAGGGAGCTGCTTCCGTAAGCCTCGGAGAAATGAAAACACCAGCTGTGGTAACCATGGAGTCGTGAGATGCTATTCAAGGTTTGAATTCTTTCAAGCACTTTTAGAGGTGAAGTTTTGTTGTTGAAGGAAAACTTTCAGATTCTGTCAGTGGATCTAGGCCATCAGTCCTCTAAGGTAGGCATTTTGGAAGAAGAGGTAAAGAAATTTCAGAACTATTCAACAGTGGGTATGAGAGATAGAGATACTTTTGCCCGTAAGCTAGAGTATCTGGATAATAAATCTAGGAGAACAACTTGAGATTGCTGAATTTTCCTAAATCTCCATTAATTTCGGCATTGGAGATTTTGGGACTTCCAGCTGAAGGCTGTCCACCCATAGTCAGAGCCCAATACTTAACAGGAATCTCAAAAAAAGCCACCGGGAGGCCTCAAGCTGAATTAAATCTCACTGAAGTTTTGGAAAGTTCTTTAGACTTTTGCTCTGGAACCGAACAGAAATAGTATTTTTCGATTATATTTTCGTCATATGAATGCAACTTTTGTGGGCTCAAAAGTTCAAATTTTTCCTGATTTGGTTAGAGATACTCAAAAAAAGAAATGAGAATTCTTGGCTTTACAACCTAGAGTTCTCTTTCTAGGAGGTACTTTTGTGTTAAAATTTTCCTGTAGGCGTTTGATATCTCTAAATCTTAATAAGTATGTATTTTTTGATCCCACAAAGTTGTTAAAGTTTATTTCTGTTAAAGAAGGTGAAAGAAATGTTTCCTTGAATAACCCCACTTGAGTAGAATGCTGTCAAGACTGGCTGCAATAGTTTATTCTCTTCTCGCTGCTTGTGATAATATTAATATTTTCTTTAGATTTTTATTTGCCTTATATCTTGGCCCATTGTTTGTGGTCTAAGTTTAATGATATTTTTGTAATGGAATTTCTTCTCATTATAATGATTGTAATAAAAACCATCTATGAACTAACCAACTTCCACAAACTACTGAAGACCCATCTCTTTAACAAGACATACCACAAAGATCAACACATGTGAACTCCCCCACATGTACCCAGAATTGTCTCAATGTTTTCTTGTTATATTACTATCATGTTCTAACATTATCATGTAACCCAAAAACCTTCTATAATACCAAATGTCTATTCTTTTCCTATTTCCACTATCCATGATGTATTGTAAGCCACATTGAGCCTGCAAAGAGGTGGGAAAATGTGGGATACAAATACAATAAATAAATATATTATTTTTGCTATATTTGCTGATTTCATCTAATACTTAACTCTTTGGATGTAATGATTTGTCAAAAAAAACCAAAAACCCACTGCATATAAATGCATTAAAAATTGAAGAAAAATGTTATGTTTAACTTTGTACCATGTAGAGGTTGTGTTAGTTTCCAGTCAATTTAGAGATTTATTGAAATACATAGTCTGTCCAGGGATGCTTAAAGTTTTGCACACAACTGTATAGAGTGCATCCCAGAATCAAATGTTATTGGCAGAGCTATAACTAGTCATATTCAAGCTCATTTTCAAACCACTTAGGCTCCCAAAGTTCCATAGAAACCTATGGAACTTAGCCTCCCAAAGTGCTTTGAAAATATGCATAATTATCTCCTAGGCAGGCAACTGTATTTGTGCTCCACATCTTGTGCACCCACTCTTAAGGCCAGCATTAGGGGGTGCAAACAGGGCAATTGCCCTGGGCCACCATTCCATAGGGGGCCCTAAACCTGTCCAAAGTAGAATAATTGCAGCCTGCTGGCTGGCTTTGGGGCCCCCCTCCCAAATCCCCACCCTGCGTACTCTGATCCTCTCTCTCTCTCCACATTGATCCTAGGTGGTGGTTGTTTGGTTTGGTGGGGGTTTTTTGCTGTTGTTTTTTTGCTTTCTCTTCCCTCCATACCTCAACCTGGATGTTAGGAGAAGAGCTCAGCTCGTCCTGACTGTCGTCTGCTGCCAGGCCAAATCTGTATTTGAGTCATTTTTCCATCCTCAAAGGGATTTGTTCCCTGCAGCTACTTTTCTTGATCTCCACTGTTTTCAATGCTGGTAAAAATTTTCAATAAAGTCTTAGGTGGAGATTTCCAAGGCACAAAAATCAGATTTAGGCAGTTCTTAGAGTTAGAAATTGCAGCAGAGAGATCTTAAAAAGATTTCCCTATTCAATTGTAGGCTATAGCTGAGGAAAACCACTACTAGAGGTGTATAGGGCACAGAAGAATCTTTAGAATATTGTCTCATTTGAATACTCATTTATCTATTTATTATTTAATTATATAAAATATGGTTTCTTTTATGTGATGTTGTTTTTATATGTTCTTGTTTGTTTCTATGTAGATTTACCTAGACCCCTGAGGCAGGCCTTTTGTGCCGAAACAAGGCTGTGTCGAGTTGTCTTTTAGCTGTTTTCCAATAAAGACCTTTTGATATCCTCCTTGGATCAACCTCACTGTTTTGTTTTGTTGCTCACGTTTGTGTGAGGTCTGCTCCTCTTTTTCACTTTTTTTGTTTATTTTCCTGTGCCATTGGCAGGATAATTCATTTATACATTTATTTCAGGGAGGGGGAGGAAAGGATGTTGTAAATGGAGTATATTATTGTGCTAATACTGCGCTGAAAAAAGCTTAACTAGCCCAAACTAATGAGGGTATGTGGTATTAGTTTGATAACTTACTTTTTTTCTTTTGTTTATAGTGGAGAAAAAGACCTCAGCAGTCACTGCGTGGCGATAGAACAATGAATGCATTCAATGCCCGCAATCCTTTGACTCCGTTATTATCACTGGTCATAAAAAACTCCACTTGTGTGTAAATGTGGGCTGAAAATGAAGTGAACTATATCCTATCAAAATAATCCAAATTCTGATGTTAACGAATGCTTGAACAAATAACGTTACTTAGCTTTTCAGTTTTGCCCAACGGGGCTCTCCGTTTCACTCTGCAATTTAGCTTCCTCAGGGGGCCAACTAACCTATGGCAAATCACGATGCCTTAAGCAATGGCGTCCTCTCATCATATGACACCAGCACCAGTGTGCCCTAATGAGTAATATGGCATACTACTGTACAATATTGAAGACACAGAAGAAAAATGACATTTGGGGGGGGGGGGGGGAAGGTCCTGCCATTTTAGGTTAAAAATGATTTGAAACAATGTGAGATGACACTATTTTCCATATCACTTTCAATGAATGCACATCCTAACTATTTCACATTGTGCTGATAGTTATGGGCAGTTTCATATCTTTAGCACAAATCTGAGTTTGTGTTTTGCTTTGAATTCGGAGTCTGAGTTCAGGGCTGAAAAACAGAAACATGAACAATGATGGCTGTTAAAAACTGTGCAAGGTCCATCTAGTCTGCTTTTGTCTGCTATCATTTTCTCTGTTTATTTCCTCTTTGAATACACTAGTTGATTTCCAGTTTTACTCTCACTTCCTTACCACAAAGGATCCTCTGTGACAAATCTAGCGGCCTTTTAGTTTTTTTTCTTAGGCTTTGTTGTCTTTTACATCAAAATGTGTAGTCAGTTACCCATCCTTACACATAATCCAAGCCTTTCATAATGAAATACATTTTGCAATCACAAATATATAACAATGAAAATGAAGAGTATGCCATACAGCAGTGCTTCTCAACCCAGTCCTTCGGGCACACCCAGTCAGGTTTTCAGGATTCCCACAATGAATGTACATGAGAGAAATTTGCATATTGAGCAGGCAGTGTGTGTCAGTGGCGTAGCTATGTGGGGGCCTGGGCCCTCCCAAAATTTCCTGTGGGCTCCTGCTTTGTCTTCCCCTCATGTCCGGCACACTCTTGTTAGTGAAACTAAGCATGCTGAACAAGGTATTTGCTGCCGCAGTGGGTGGGAAGCAGAAGGGGGTGCAGCAGCGGGTAGGCACACCAAAATGTGCCTCCCCACCTCAGGCTCTGGCCCTCTCCCACCGTGAGGTCTGGCTAAGCCTCTGGTGTATGTATATTCTTTGTAGATATCCTGAAAACCTGACTAGCTGGATGTGCCCTGAGGACTGAGATGAGAAGCACTGCCATAGAGAAACAATATTCCATTTGTCTTGTGTGGGATTCCCATTCATGTGGAGCAGGTGGTCCAGCACAGTTCTCTTACCAGAGTTATGGAACTTGGTGTTCTGGTGAACAGTATCGATCCACATCTTTATGAATTAATGGGGCAAAGGAACGACAGCATGGATTTAGCCAAGGGAAATCTTGCCTCACCAATGTTCTACATTTCTTTGAAGGAGTGAATAAACATGTTGTCAGAGGTGAGCTGGTTTTATTTATTCATTTGATTTTCAGAAGGCATTTGACAAAGTATCTCATGAATGACTCCTGAGGAAATTAGAAAGTCATGGGATTGGAGGCAGTGTGCTACTGTGGATTATGAACTGATAAAAGAGAGAAAACAGAAAGGGTTGAATGGTCAATATTGTAAATGGAGAAGGGTAAATAGTGGGATTCCTCAGGTATCTATGCTGGGATGCTGCTTTTTAACATATTTATAAATGATCTAGAGATGGGAATAATGAGGTAACTTAATTTGCTGATAACATAAAGTTATTCAAAGTTGTTAAATCATAAGAGGATTGTGAACAATTGCAAGAGGATGTTGCGAAACTGGGAGAGTGGGCATCCAAATGGCAGATGACATTTAATGTAAGCAAGTGGAAAATCATGCATATACATGAGTGATGCATAGCTGCATGAGGCAAGGTTCCACATTCGGAGTCACCACCCAGGAAAAGGATTAAGGACTCATTGCTGATGATATGTTGAAACCCTCTGCTCGGTGTGCAGAGGCAGCTAAGAAAGCAAATAAAATGTTAGAAATTATTAAGAAAGGGATGGAGAACAAAACTGAGAATATTATAATGCCTTTGTATCGCTCCATGGTGTGACCGCAGCTTGATAGTGGAATCAGAAAAGGTATAGAGAAGGGCAATGAAAATGATAAAAAAGATGGGATGATTTCCCTATGAGGAAAGGTGAGGGCGCTTCAGCTTGGAGAAGAGACAGCTGAGGGGGAGATATGATAAAGGTCTATAAAATACCGAGTGAATGAATAGTTTGTTTACTCTTTCCAAAAATACAAGGATTAGGTGTCATACAATGAAACAACTAAGTAGTAAATTTAAAACACTCAGGAGTCCTTTTACAGAACAACAGTAAGCCCAGCTCTGGATTACCGCTCGCTCTTCCGCGTCTACCACAGGCCCAACGTGGCCGCCGGCAGTAGTCCCCGCCCCAAGTGTGTGCCATTTCCAGGGGCAAAAAGAAAACCCCTGGAAATGGCTTGCACGGCGGTATCCCAGTGGTAATCAGTCATTGCCATGCGCTGCCTGGTTACTGCTGGGTTAGCACAGGAGCTCTTATCGCCACCTCTATGGGTGGTGGCAAGGGCTCCCCATCACATGGCCACTCGGTAAGAGTTCTCTTACCGCACGACCATTTGTGTCCGGGGGCTTTTTCTCGTAGCTTGGTAAAAGGACCCCTCAATGTGTAATTAAACTCTGGAATTTTTTGCCAGATAATGTGGTAAAAGTAGTTAGCTTAGCAGGGTGTAAAAAAGGTTTGGGTGAGTTCATACAAGAAAAGGCCATAAGCCATTATTAAGATGGTCTTTGGAAATTCACTGCTTATACCTGGGATAAGTAGCTTAAAATCTGTTTTTACTCTTTTGGGATCTTGCCAGGTACTTGTGACCTGGATCAGCCACTGTTCAATACAGGATACTGGGCTTGATGGACCTTCGGTCTGACCCAGTATGGCTATGTTTATATTCTTATTCTCTTCTTCCCCTTCACTTGTATTTTCTGGACTTTCCAGCTAATGTAAACACACTATCCATTTTCTTCATCTTCCCTGTGATCTCAGCTTACTTCAGGCTTTTCCTAATGTCTTGACCCTTTTCATTTTGTATCACCCTAGGCATTCAGAGTAGCATCACACACAGAGTTCTTTGAAGAGAAAGTAAACAGGTTGCTCGAAATACTGCTTCTGCAACGTCAGCTGACCTATGCTCAATTCATTTATTATGCTTTCTAATAAAAGGAATGTTGGAAATAATTATGTAAATGAGATTAAAATCCAGCTGTAGGCATAATAACTCTCCATTACATGGATGGAAATTTGGCAGGCCAGAAGAAAATTGGACCATCTTGGACAAGCTTGACAATGAGAATTTTTAGAGAACCAAGATGCCAGAAAAAAAAAATCATTATGGGAAACAAAGACTGTAAAATACTGACCACTGATGCATTCCAAAATCCCTTCTGCAACTGCCCACTTCCACCCCCTACCAATACAAGCATATAGAGACAAGGAAAAATAACTGAAGCAAATACATGGAGGGGCATAATTGAACGAAAACGTCTATCTCCATGGGCGTTTATCTCCGAGAACGGGTCCGTGAAGGGGCGGACCGAATCGTATTTTCGAAAAAAATAGACGTCCATGTTTTATTCGACAATTTGTGAGCTGGGCGTTTTTGTTTTTCAGTGATAATGGAAAATGAAAGCGCCCAGCTCAAAAACGAATAAATCCAAGGCATTTGTTCTTGGGAGGGGCCAGGATTCGTAGTGCACTGGTCCCCCTCACATGCCAGAACACCAACTGGGCACCCTAGGGGGCACTTTTACAAAAACAAAAAAAAAGGTAAAAGAGCTCCCAGGTGCATAGCACCCTTCCCTTGTGTGTTGAGCCCCCCAAATCCCCCTCAAAACCCACTGCCCACAAGTCTACACCATTACTATAGCCCTAAGGGGTGAAGGGGGGCACCTACATGTGGGTACAGTGGGTTTGGGGGGGTTGGACGACTAAGCATTAAGCAGCACAATTGTAACAGGTAGGGGGGGGGATGGACCTGGGTCCACCTGCCTGAAGTCCACTGCACCCCCTAACAACTGCTCCAGGGACCTGCATACTGCTGCCAGGGAGGTGGGTATGACATTTGAGGGTGAAAATAAAAAGTTGTGAAACATTTTTTGTGGTGGGAGGGGGTTAGTGACCACTGGGGGAGTCAGGGGAGGTCATCCCCGATTCCCTCTGGGGGTAATCTGGTCATTTAGGGCACTTTTGGGGCCTTATTCGTGGAAAAAATAGGGTCCAGGAAAAGTGCCCTAAATTCTAGCTATAAACGCATACTTTTTTTCCATTATCAGCGAAAGGCGTCCATCTCTCCTCTACCGATAACCACGCCCCAGTTCCACCTTCGCCACACCTCCGACACGCCCCCGTCAACTTTGTACGCTTCCGCGATGGAGTGCAGTTGAAAACGTCCAAAATCGGCTTTCCATTATACCGATTTATTCGTTTTTGTGAGATAAACGTCTATCTCCCGATTTGGGTCGAAATCTAGGCGTTTTTCTCTTTCAATTATAAGGTGGATAGTAACATAGTAAATGACAGCAGATAAAGACCTTACAGTCCATCCAGTCTGCCCAACAAGATAAACTCATTTTACATGGTATGTGTTACTTTTGTATACCCGAGTTTCTCGGGGCAAAGACTGTAGAAGTCTGCCCAGTACTGTTCTTGTACTAACTTCTGAAGCTAACGTCAAAGCCCCTTAAAATTTACACTCCAGCCAATCCCTATCCAGTCATGATCAGGTCGTAGACGGTAGAAGTCTTCCCAGCTCCTGTTTTGTTTCCCCAATTACTGGTGTCGCCACCCAATCTCCGCTAAGATTCCATGGAACCATTCCTTCTAAACCGGATTCCTTTGTGTTTATCCCACGCATGTTTGAATTCCATTACCGTTTTCATCTCCACCACCTCCCGCGGGAGGGCATTCCACATATCCACCACCCTCTCCATGAAAAAATACTTCCTGACATTAGTCCTGAGTCTGCCCCCCTTCAACCTTAATTCATGTCCTCTAGTTCTACCGCCTTCCCGTCTCCGAAAAAGGTTCATTTGTGGATTAATACCTTTCAAATAGTTGAACGTCTGTATCATGTCACCCCTGTTTCTCCTTTCCTCTAAGGATTTCCTAATGGCACAGTATGGTACCAAAGGGTACTTTAAAAGCTGCCTTGACACCCCCAACCCATTCACGTGCCTCATGCACCCCTCACACATATATCCCAGCCTACATACATGCATTCCCACACATGCTTCACACCCATGCCTCCTACTCTCTCACATGCCCACATACATAAATACACAACCCAAACCCCCACATATGAAACACTTCACATGTTTACCTACACACCACACAAATGTGGCCAAAAATTTGCAACCATGCAGTTTTCAACTGTTACATTGGGTTTTATTGTTGTTTATTTTGTTTTAGACTAGGGTTGGGCAGACTGTAATCTTTATTGGTATGGACTACTTCATTTTTTGTTTTCATGCCTGCAGCCATCTTTGATAGTTATTGTCACTTCAAAATAAATCATTTAGCATTTATGGCATATGTGGTGAATTTTATCTAAGAATACTTATTCTCTTTATTTTTTTTTCCTAACTGTAATCCATTCTTTGGTCTTGTGAATCAAGTCTCTTTCTGTGAAAATGCTGAAGTAGTCATATCTGTGAGTGGTATTAAGGGTTTGTTTATGCAAGTGATAATTAAGATATTAATTAAAAAGAGTTCCAGGTGTGAGCCAGGAAATTACAGACTGGTAATCCTGACGACAGTGCCAGGTAAAATAGTGGAAACTATTATGAAGAATAAAATTATGGAACACATAGATAAACATGGTTTAATGGGATAGAGTCAGTATGGGTTCAGCTAAGGGAAGTCTTGCCTCACCACACACACACACACACACATTTTACCATATTGGCTAATTTTTTCTTCCATTGCATCTTTGCTGTCCTGACTACCAGCTTTTCTTAGCTTTTTCAGATATTGTCCTCTTGCTGCGATCTTTTGTAGTTAATAAAGACTAACCTCTTTTTCCTTACCTTTTCAGCTACTACTTTTGAGAACCAAAGTGACCTCCTTTTCTTCTTACTTTTATTTACTTTCCCTACAAAAAGGTTTATTGCCTTTACAACAGCTCCTTTCAGTTTTGCCCACTGCTTTCCATCTTCTTCCAGATGTTCCCATCCAGACAATTTCTTGAGGTAATCCCCCATCTGAACAACGTTAGGGGTCCTTTTTTCCAAGCTGCGGTAAAAAAAAAAGGGCCCCGTGGTAGCAGAGGGGCCATGCACCAGGGCTCTTTTTACCACATTGGGTAAAAAAACCCTAAAAAAGACATGGCCATGTGGTAAGATTATTCTTACTATGTGGCCATGGGAGGGGGAGCACTTACTACCACCCACTGAGGTGGCGGTAACCCAGCAGTAACCATGTAGCACACTAGAAATTATGGAATTATTTTCTGTAGCGCCAGAAATGGCGCACACTCAAGGAGGAACTACCACCCGCGGCCTCGTTCTGGGTTGCTATGCGGCAGCCCTTTAGTAAAGGGGTTCCTTAGTTTTTTTTTTAAGTCTAGAACTTTAACTTTCCAATGAACCCTCTCCACACCATCTGGTGATCACTGGATGCCAGATGATCACCTACTATTACATCAGAAACACTCTCCCCATTAGTAAGCACTAAGTCCAGGTTCCATTACCAGCTGCTAGAACAGTTTCCACCTGTATATCACACCAATGTAAATACATTTGCCGTTCCCTCTTTCCAGATTGACCCACAGTGCCTCTTCCTTACCCTGTAGGTCCTGCAATTATGTGGCTTTAATATTATCCTTAACATATAATGCCACTCCCCCTCCCTTTATCCCTACCCTGTCTTTCCTGAACAAATTATAGCCTGGTGTAACTATATCCTAGTCATGGTTCTCTGTGATCACCACTAAATCCAAATCAGGTTCTTCTATCACACCCTCAAAACCTTATTCCCCATACTCTGTGCATTAGTATATATGCTTTCCAGACGTCCCCCCCCCCCCCCCCCCACACTTTTTCCCTTCTTCTCATTGTGAAGATGGAAAATAAGATAGATCTGTGATGGAGGCAAAAAATGGAAGAAAGCTGAACCTGAAATATCAGTGCCCAAGGTATATTAAACCCACAGTGAAGGAAGCACGAAAGGTCATAGTCTGAGGTACAGTCTCAGAGGCTGGACAAGCAAGGTTACATAGAAACATGACGGCAGATAAAGGCCATATGACCCATCCAGTCTGCCCATCCTCTGTAACTCCTAATTCTTCCTGTTACTAAGCGATCCTACATGCTTATCCCATGCCTTTTTAAATTATGGAACAGTCCTCGACTCCACCACCTCCACCGGGAGGCTATTCCACGCCTTTACCACCCTTTCTGTGAAATAATACTTCCTTAGGTTACTCCTAAGCCTATTCCCTCTTAACTTTGTCATATGCCCCCTCATTCCAGAGCTCTCCTTCATTTGAAAAAGGCTCTCTTCCTGTACATAAATGCCCTTGAGATATTTAAACGTTTCTATCATGTCTCCTCTCTCCTTCCTCTCTTCCAGCGTATACATGTTGAGGTTCATAAGCCTGTCCCTATAATTTTTGCATTCAAGACTGCTTACTAATTCGTAGCCGCCCTCTTGACCGACTCCATCCTGTTTATATCTTCCCGTAGGTGCGGTCTCCAGAACTGCACGCAGTACTCCAAATGAGGCCTCACCAGAGACCTATACAACGGCACTATATAACATACATTTATGGTCAGTAGAACTGTTTATTTTGAAGTACTGAAAGAAAACTCCCAAATTTCATGCACATTCATAAATAGTACCAATTTTCAACATGTACCATGCCATAGAACAAAAGATGTGAAGGCATTGCAGGCTTAGGAACAAATACAACCCTGACCAGGAAACAGCCTTGATATCAGCAGCACTGAAAATATATGGAAAGCGATGAAACAGAAGGTGGTGATACACAAACCAGTATCTGAAGCAGATACAATAGATCAAAGCTGTGGGGACCCAAGAGATAATGTCAGATTCCTGCAGAAAACTAGCAAGATCAATGATTGACCACATACAAATAGTCAACACAAACAAATGTTGTCATTCCAGACACTGACAGTGTGCTCAAAACTGTCTTCAGACAATGCTGAAAGCAGCATATATGGTATTTTTATTAGATACACAGAACACAGTGTTTTTATCTTTGAATATGTTATATAAATGAAAAAAGGTGGCAGTTGCAAATTTTTGGACGCAACTATACACATCTACACATCTCCAGTTCCTCAAGCCCTTTCAAGCACACACTCACATGCCCCACAACACAGACACACACCACACACCCCACACCACCAATCCAAGCACATGTCCACATGCATCTTTACACTGGGGACATAGCCAGCAGTCTATTGTTTTTTTGCGGGGGGCGCCAGGGGTAAACTGGGGGTCCATGCATTTCCTCTCTGCTTCCTTCTCCCCTGCATTAGTAATCAAACTTTTGCCTCAGCAGTGAGAAAGTTAGCAACAATGTGTTGTCCAGCTGCTGAAACTCACATTCCCGCACTTGCTCAAAACTGAGCCTGTGCGGGGAGTGCAAGCATCGGCAGCTGTGGACAGCACATCACTGAGGCCCTCATGATCAAAAGCAAACTCCGGCGCTAGAGGCTGTTAACGCCATACTAGCGCCGGAGTTTGCAAACCACCCATGATCAGAGCCCTCAAGCGCCTGCAACAACGCACTCGAGGGCTCTTAACGCAAGTAGCATGCAAATGCATGCTAAACAGGGCTTCCAGCATTCATCCCCAATGATCAGCGGCCAGCGCGCCAAAGATTGGGTCGCTGGCCGCGGCAAAATCAACGCCAGCTCTGAGCTGGCGTTAGACTTTGCGGATCATTGGGGAGGAATGGTGAGCCCTGTCCAGCATGCAGATTCCCTTACATGGTCTGTAGCCCCGCCCAGAGCATCCCAGGATGCAATAGGCGGGGCTGGGCGCCGCCATTTTGCAGCGGCGTCGACAGAAAGAGGAGGGAGGCAGGCAGGCTGCGTCCCTCCTCCAACAAAAGGTAGGGGGGCCAGCCGGGGGGGCCGGCAGGGAGGGTGGGTGACCACGGACCACCAGGGAATCAGAACGCTGGGGGGGACCATGGATTCAGAACGCTTAGGGGGGAGGAGGGGGTGGGCTGGAGGCTCACCGAACCTCCAGCCTCCCCCCCCCCCGTCGGTGAGTGGGAAGGAGGGTGGGATAGCGTTTGGCCGGAGGCGGCCTCCATGAGTTATGGGGGTTCAGCGGGGGGGGGGGGGGGTTCGGGCCTCGGCAGGCTGTTTGACAGGTTTGGGCTTTTGACAGCCCAGACCTGTCAAACAAGTGCGGGAGGATTGTGCTGAGCGCATGCTCGGCACAATTCTCCCGCACTTTAAACATGATGATCAAAGATAATAGCGCTGCTTAGATTTGCATGCATTATCTTTGATCATCGATGCAGAAAAGCCCTGCGCTGTCCCGGCGCTATTTTTAGGGCGCTGTTTGGAACAGCGCAGGGCTTTTGATCATCTGGGCCTGAGTTCCTTGATGCTGAGACAGCATGGGGGGTGGGGCAGTCTAGGCAGCAGATGGTGGGGCTTGAGTATCCCCGCTAGCCATTCAACAGGTGCTGCACTTGTGGAGGGGGCCTGAGCACCCAAGCCCCCCCCCCCCACACACACACACACACACTTACATGGCTACATCACTGCTCCACATATACAACTGTACTTCAGCTATATTCCAGCTAGACACACACATATCTTCCTCATATCTGTGTTAGAAAGCATTCCAAAGCCATGGTTCATTTTGCTTTCCCTACTTAATTTTATTTTTTTTCAGTGGAAAGTGATCCTGACATCATAATAGTGCACTTCAGTTTTTAGGATACCACCCTACAGAGGTATGTAAATTATTAGCTTACTAGTAAAAAAGGCCCGTTTCTGAGAGCAATGAAATGGGCGCTAGCATGGTTTTCATCGGTAGTGTGTATGTTTGAGAGAGTCTGTGTGTGAGAGTGACTGTGTGAGAGAGACTGAGTGAATGTGCGAGTGTGTTTGGCATAGAGTGAGGCTGTCTGTGTGAGAGTGTGTGTGTGAGAATGAGAGTGTGTGTGTGAGAAAGAATGTGAGTGTGCGTTTGATATATATAGACTTTGTGTGTGAGTGAGTGAGTGAGTGAGTGAGTGATTGATTGAGGGAGAGAGTGTGTGTGTTTGAAAGCGTGTGTGTGTGTTTCTGTGTATGTGTGAGTGTTTTAAGCAGGTGGTGCATTCCCCTACCCCTACCGTGCCCCTCTTCTTCCCTCTCCTCTCACCGCCCCAGTCACCCTCCAAGTTCCAGGCCACCCTCCCCCCCTCAGAGTGAGTGTATGTGTTTGAAAGAGTGTGTGTGTATATATGTGTGAGTGTTTTAAGCAGGTGGTGCATTCCCCTTCCCCTTCTGTGCTCCTCTTCCTCCCCCTCTGCTCACCGTCAACTTTCCAGTCTTCCCTCCCTCCCCCCTGCCCCCCTCTTCACCTCAAGCCCTCCTCCCTCCCTGTTCTTTGCTCCCAGGCACTGAATGCAGCATTCAGGCATTGATTGTGTGGTGTGCTGTGCTGCTGCTCCTCTCTCCTCTTTCTGTCCCCGTAGGAGCGCAGGTACCAGGAAGTTGTTTTGAACTTCCTGTTCCTGCGCTCCAGGGCCAGTGAGAGGAGAGATGAGTGGCTGCAGAGCAGACAGCCAATGGCTGAAGGCTGCCTGCGTTTCCGTTGTTTTTGGTTTTTTTCAAGATAAGCGGCGATGTTTGAGGGGTGAGGGTGGATATGGGAAGCGGCGACCTCAGGGGGTGGGGTTGAGAAGGGAAGCGGCGAACTCGGGGGGGGGGAGTTTGAAAGAGGCGACCTTGGGGGGGGTGCATAGCATAGGGGAAGCAGCGACCTCGCTCGCGGGCGGATGGAGAGGGGAAGCGTCGAACTGGGGGGGGGGGAGAATGGAAGAGGTGACCTTGGTAGGGGTGGAGAGGGGAAGCGGCGGCCTCGTGGGCAAGTGGAGAGGGCGGGGAAGCTGCGTACTTGGGGCGGGGGTGGAGAGAGGAGGTGACGAACCTCGTGGGGAGTGGAAACAGAGCTGGGCTTCCTTGATTCGTCGAGTGTCTTTGCTCCGCCCTCGACTGTGACGCGAGGGCGGGGCAGACACTGAAGGCCAAACCGGATATCTCGGGCGCCTCAAGTTCCGGCTTGAGGCTTCATCGAACGTTGGAGGTGCCTTTTATATATAGAGATAATTAAGTATACTGAGGTTTAATGCCCTTGATTTCATTCTAGGATAGTGATTCCCCAAAATCTGTCCAGGAGGATCTCCATCCAGATAGATTTTTAGGATATATCCAATGAGTATGCATGAGACAGATTTGCATGCAGTGCTTTCATATATACTGAAAATCAAACTAGATGGAGATTCCCCAGGAAAGGTTTGGAAACCACTTGTCTAAGAAAACTATATTGAATATGTATTTCTTATTTTCCTTACATATACAACTCTTATCTCTAATCAAATTCCTAAGATTCCCAGTACAAGAACATTGCCTTAAACAAACATACACGTCTTTTATTTGACCTGCCTAAAATCAATAAAATATGTAGCTCATATTCATTAAATAAATTATATTCTAGAAGTCACTCACAGAAAAGCATCTAATGTCCCAGGTGCCTGTTGACCTCAACAAGCATTTCCAGAATCATTAGACAACTGTGACTAGTACACTAAGATTAACCATGCTTTGCTCTGCAAAAATTTGTATCTGAAATGTAATTTAGTATAAAGAACTGAATAGGTGTTCACAAGGCAGATCTCCAGAAGGTTCAAAGTCCAGCTTTTCAGTATTATCTCTGGCGGCAAGAACAGTCTATGTTGAGTTCACAGACCCTGTGCGCTGGAGCTTCCTCAATCTGTAAGCGGCTGTCACTGCATAGAAGTGTTTCTGTGAAGCAAAAAGAAAGAGCTAATGTTAGGCTTCCATCACTAGGGGGACGAGAAGGAATCCATCACTAGGGGAATGAGAAGGAAGAACAGAGAAGTGAACACACACATAGATTAATCTCTTGGCCTATTTAATAATAGTATATCTACCTATTAGGATGTACATTCATTTAAAAATAAATGAAAAACGACTTCCGGTGACGTCACCATCCCGGATGGCGGTCTAGGATCGGAGCTCCTGAATAAACCTATAAATCCAGCTAACTTGAGCACCTAAATATTGCTATTTCACCCTACTTACTTGTCGGAGGTGATCTGGAGTGGGACCAGCGAAGTGATGTCTCAAAAATCGAAGGCTATAGCAACCAAAAGTGGAGCGCGAAGCAGCGTGCGAGTATCCAAGATGGACGGGCGCCATGCTTCCTCACAGAACGAGGAGCCGTCGGACTCCGAATCCATGCGATCAGACGAAGACGCAAGTAGTAGTCGGGGACTGCACTTTGCGAGGCTGTTTCGTGATCTCCGCAAGGATTTGGCGCTTATGAAAACTGATATTGTAGAGCGAATTGATAATTTGAGAGGCGAGATTAAGGAAGTTGGGTCCCGTATTGATGATCTTGAAGTACGGGTCGAGGAGCATGTGGAAAATGTGCTGCAGATGCGTCAAAGAGAGGACGAACTTGCTACTCAAATGGAAGATATGCAGTATAAAATGGATGATATCGAAAACAGAGGCCGGCGCAATAATTTGAGACTTCGAGGGGTACCGGAAGCGGGTAATCAGGAGGATGTAACACGCATAGTACAAGAGATATGCACGCAGATCCTGATGGCCGCCCCTGGTAGTACGGTGCCTGAAATTGAGAGAGCTCATCGCGCCCTGGGAAAACCCGTGAATAACAAACCAAGAGATATCGTAGTACGCTTCTGGAAGTACACGGATAAGGAACAGCTGCTTACCCTGGCCAGGCAGAAGCCTGAACTTAAGTTTAATGAGGCTCCAGTGGGAGTTTATCAAGATCTTTCTGCTTTTACACTACAGCAGAGGCGAAGCATGAAACCTATTTTGGATGTTTTGAACCAACACCATATCAAGTACCGATGGGCATTTCCCTTTGCGCTATGCTTTGAGGTGGAAGGCAAGCAGCATAGATTTCGCACAGCTGATGGGGCCAGGTTGATCTTGCAACAAGCGGGCCTTATCGGCCCAGAGCTTGCGACTCCCGTAGCGAAGGCGAACAACAGAGAGAAAATACGTCAATGGCAACAGGTCTTTAATAAGGCCAAAAAACAAAAAGTGACTGAGACCAACTTGCCACCATGAACTGGTAACATTTACTTCCTCCTTACGGAGAGATGACGTTTCCTTTTTGAATATGAGACAAGTAAGATGCAGATTGAATATAGGGTGCCTGCGGAGTCATAGCTTAGGTTTTGGGGGGCTTAATGGCTCTGGGCAATTTAGGGGAAGGGTTTGGTGACCTTGCTTGGGAAGTGTGAGAATATCAGGGGGTTTTTATCCTCTGTTTGGCTCACCTTGGGGATGTTTTGTTGTGTTCTAGGGCAAGGGGGAGGGAGTGGGTGGGATACAATGTTTCCTTACAGGGTTCATAATGTTGGATTGTTGACATGTGTTTGGCAAGATGGGACTTAACTTGAAGATAGTTACGCTAAATGTGAAGGGTCTTAATGCTCCAAGAAAGAGACAAGCGATTTGGCAGGAATTAATTCGTTTACAACCGCAGGTAATAATGCTGCAAGAGACTCACCTAAAGCGTACCCATGAACATTTATTTCATCATGCCTTATACCCTAAGATTTTTTTCGCATCTGACATTTCTAATAAAAAGCAGAGGGGGGTGGCAATGCTCTTTCGGAAGGATCTTCCGGTGCAGATTCAACATGTGAAACGAGACTCTCAGGGTAGATTTATCTTGGTCCGAGGGGTTCTTGAAAATAAAACTGTAACCTGGGGTTGTGTGTATGGCCCTAACACAGGGCAACCTTCCTTCTACAGTTTGCTTAAAAAGCAAATTCAATCATTTGTAGAGGGACAACTTATCCTAGGTGGAGACTTTAACGCAACCCTGCATCCGGCCATGGATAAGACGGGCCCTGTGTCGAAGAATGACAAGATTAATGCTAAACACCTGAACAGTTTTTTGCAGGACTTGGGAATATATGATTCTTGGCGAGACCTTCACCCCACGGACAGAGATTACTCTTTTTATTCTCCAGTGCATGCTTCTTACTCCAGAATTGACTATCTTTTTCTTGACAAATCCCTAGGGGGTCAGCACAGAACTACTCATATTGGAAGTATTACGATATCAGACCACGCAACATGTGTGGTATCATTAGAATGGTCAGGTGGTGTGACACGAGGTTCTCATTGGATGTTTAATAACACAATGTTAAGCCAAGAGGCTATATGTAAAGAATATATTAATGTATTTAAGGAATATCTCCATTTTAATATGAACTCAGGACCCTCCTTGTCAGTGGTATGGGATGCTCTTAAAGCAGTGTCCCGAGGTCACTTTATGAAAGTAGCAGGGAAACTTAAAAGACAGAAAGAAGCTGAGATGTTATACTGGAGGGGGCAGATCAGAGAACTGGAACTTAAACATAAACGTACGGGCTCCAATAGAGTTTATAAATCATTGCAACTAGCCCGCCTGCAATTGGAGGCTTTGCTGTCTAGGGATCTTGCATTTCTTAATGAGAAGTTAAGGTTGGGAGGATATGTGCAACGTAACAAGATCAGTAGACAACTAGCCATAAAATTGCGAAAATTGCAGGCTGAACGTAATGTATTTAGAATTAAAGGCCAAGGTGGAGACACCCTTAGAACATCTCAAGAGATTAGAGACAGATTCTGTAACTTTTATGCAGAATTATATACCCGTGACTCGTCAATAAGCGATGAGGCTATCCATGCATATCTTGAGGCGATGGAACTACCCTCTCTTACTCCAGAGCAAAAGGTAATGCTGGGGGCTCCGGCTGAGGTGCAGGAAGTTTTGGCAGCCATTAAAACATTGAAGAATGGTAAGTCACCTGGACTGGACGGATACACGGGTGAATTTTATAAGGCCTTTGCACCTCAGCTGGCGCCTCTTTTAACAGAGGTTTTCAATCATGTGCGCTCTGGAGGGGACCTTCCACCTACAATGAAAGATGCATGGATTGCAGTCATTCCTAAACCCCAAAAGGATGTTTTGGACTGTGCATCATACCGTCCTATATCGATATTGAATGTCGATGTCCGTATCCTAGCTAAAGTAATGGCCGTTAGAATGAACTCTGTCTTACCAACCCTGGTTCATCCAGATCAGGTGGGGTTTGTCCCTAATAGGCAGGCTTCTGATAATATCAGGCGCACTCTAGACATTATGTACATAGCGAAACAACGTGCAATACCCTATTGTCTACTTAGTATTGATGCAGAAAAGGCATTTGATAGGGTACACTGGGCCTTTCTACACAGTGTACTAGAGCGGTTTGGCTTTGGGCCTTATTTTAATAATTGGATTGGAGAATTATACTCAAAACCAAAAGCAAGTGTCAGGATTAACGGTCAGGCATCTTCTTCCTTTGAGTTACAAAGGGGCACCCGTCAGGGATGTCCCCTTTCACCTTTATTATTTGCTCTAGTGATGGAGCCATTAGCTCATAGTATTAGGACTGACCCTGAGATTCAGGGGGTGAGAGCAGGGGGGTGGGAATCTAAAATTGCTCTCTTTGCTGACGATGTCCTATTGACTTTGTCGTCCCCCTTGGAATCAATACCGAGGGTATTTCAGGTGATGGAGAGATATGGTCAAGTATCAGGTTTCAAAATTAATATGACTAAGACAGAGGCATTAGCCATAGGACTGGCAGAAAGAGATTACTGCACATGTCGGCAACTTTACCCTCTGAAGTGGAAGGCTAAGAGTATAAGATACCTGGGAGTTTCATTACTCGTACTTTTGAGGAAATAAACAATGCCAATTATACTCCCTTGTTGAAAATTATCCAAAATGACTTAGCTAGGTGGGACTCTTTAGACTTGTCATGGTTTGGCAGGATTGCCACTGTAAAGATGAACGTTTTGCCTCGGCTGCTCTACCTTTTTCAAGCTATACCGCTGCCCTTAGCAGAACAGGTACTCCGGTCAATGCAGACTAGGATACAAAAATTTGTTTGGCATGGGGGTCACCCTAGGATTCCCTGCTCTGTTTTGTATAAAGCCCGTAAAACTAGAGGCGGGTTAGGGGTTCCTAATTTAGTACTATATCACAGAGCAGCCCAAGCTAAGGCAGCAGTGGAATGGTTCCAGGAGCCTGTACATAAACTATGGGTGCGGCTAGAACAGTATATGATCCGCAGTCCGCTGAAATTGGGGCATCTGCTGTGGCTGCCGCCTAGACACAGACGCTTGGGATTAGACTTATGCCCTATCATTCAGTTTACACTAACATGCTGGGACAGGTTAGAGCGACTGAAGGACTTCTATAATTCTAGGCTGTCACCTATAGCATATAATATGGCATTTACGCAGGGGTGTATTCCCTCTACATTTACTAGATGGAAAAGACAAGGTTTAGATCTGTGGGGGCAAATGGTGGAAAAAGGAAGCTTTATAGCTTTCAGGGAACTAGCAGAAACATATCACTTGCCTTCCAAGGATAACTATGCTTACTGTCAACTCATTCATTTTCTTGGCAGCCCAGGGATCAGGGAAAAACTGTTTGGAGATGTGACATTTTTAGAGGAAATGTGTGTAAGAGATTTGGGCTCCAAGGGTCTGATCTCTTTGTTATATAGATACCTGAGGGATGCGCTACCGACATCCTGTAGACACCGCACCAGTTGGGAAAAAGAATTGGGTGTTTCATACGAAAAAGGGGAATGGGAGCGGATGGAGCGTGCCTCGGTACGTGTTTCCCCCGCTGTTAACATTCAGGAAAATAGTGTTAAAGTACTGTATCGCTGGTATCTAACACCGGTACGACTGAATCGCATGTTTCCAAAGGTCTCGCCTAAGTGTTGGAGAAATTGTGGGCAATCGGGTACACTAGGCCATATCTGGTGGACTTGCAGGAAGGTTAAAGCGTTCTGGAAAGCGATCCAATACAGACTCCAAGTGTGGGTCAGATCTCTTATCCCTTGGGACCCGGCAATATTCTTATTTAACAGGCCTATTTTAGGGATATCAGCGGAAGGGAGGGCGTTGGCACAGGCATGTTTTTGTGCTGGCCGTGTGACCATTGCTAGATCCTGGAAGCAGTGTAATAGCCCTTCAATAGTGAAATGGACACATCTGTTGGAATACATAGCTGAACAAGAACGATTAATGGCAAGGGAGAGAAACACAATGACTAAGTGGACGAAGATATGGATCCCCTTTGTGTCTGTGGGGTAGTCATGGGACATGTCAGGGCATGTGTATGATCAAAATTGTATGAACCTTGTGGGGGGCGGGGGGAGGGGGTTTAGGATGGTTTCTTTATCTTTGTACAAAAATATAACTGGGTCGCATTTGTTTGATTGTGGGGGTTTTTGCTTTGGTAGAACCTCCACAGCAGATGAATCTAATTGTTTGGTAATGTAATGTTGCACTGTTTTGTATAATGTCTGATTGCTGGATTCATCAATAAACACTTGGTTTAAAATTAAAAAAAAAAAAAAATAAATGAAAAACAATTAATTGTTTCAACTCGTGAACAGCGGCGTAGTCAACGGCCAATTTTGGGAGGGCCTGAGTCCAAAGTTGGTGGACATGAAATTCTCTCTCTCTCTTCCCACCAGTGATCCAGCATCTCCTCTGTCTCTCAAACCCCCTCCTCCCCCTCCCCCATGTACCTTTTAAAACTCCCCTTCTAGAGGTCATTGTCAGCAAGCAGCAATCATACACACTGTTCATGGCCGACCCTAGAGACTTCCCCAGAAATGCCAAGTCACACGCATTTAGGCCCCTTCACAGATCATACACTTAAGGGGCCTGATATTACGCAGAGGCCCCCTGCTCCCTAACTAGGGTTGCCAACCAGCCACTCTAGGCTCCCTGCCTCCATGGTCTAGGAACTCTCTCGCTCCCTTACCCCCCACAGGTGTGGAAGCTCTCCCTCCTCATCCCCTCCCCTCCAACTCCAGCAGTATCTCCTCCTTCCCCTCCTACCACAGTCCTCGAAATTCAGTGAGTTGTGGGCAGCGCTAAAGATCGGCTGCTGCTTCCAGCTGCCCCAGTCCTTCTCTCTGCTTGGTCCCACCTTTTTGATGCAACTTCCTGTACGTGTGACAGTGGAGATACCAGATGAGATGGTGTAATGGAAGGATTTTAGAGACTGCTTTTCAACTCTATTTAAGTGGCCAGCAGTGCACTCACTCATTAAAATGATTGTTTAACTTTGATTGTGTGAAAATATGTTGGAATGTAGAAGATAAGACATAGCTCTAATTAATTTGGTATGTGAAGGGAGAGGTGGAGCCTGTTTCGAGTTCAGACTGGCCACCTGGACTGAGAAACATGACCACATTCCCACAGTATGGCTTGTTTACCAAAACAGAGAAATTCTCAAGCATCCTGTAATTTTCCTTAGCTCTGAACATGAGTTCTAAGCCTAATAAAAAAGGGGGGGGGGGCCTCTTACAGTGAAACCAGAAGCTCATCTATGGATGGATGCATTGCAAAGAACCAGACTCCTGGTCATGAGACTCCGGCTTTGCTGAAAAAGGGGCTTCTCTCAGCTGATGTAAAAAGCCTGGATGATGTAAGGACCAGTGATGTATGTATAGGTATTGTTTATGTATAATATATCATTGCTTCTTTTCCTGGTCTAGAAACTCCTAGCATTGCTTGGATGTAGGGACCAGTGATGTAATGATTGTTTCTTTTTAACTATAGATAGGTATTATTGATGGGTGGTGGACATGGAGAGAAGTGCCAAATAGAAAAGGAAACTCTGGCAAGATAGTTAAGAAAAGACAGTGGAAAGCAGAACTCAGAGACTGGGACCAACACCATTAGAAAAAGAAAATGACCAGATGACAAAGGTAGAAAAAGAATTTTATTTTCTATTTATTGATTAGAATATGTCAGTTTTTTTGGAATGTGAATCTCCCAGAACTGGTTTTATACATGGCAGGAGCCCGCAAGAAAAACCTCACCACTCATTGGCCTTCAGTATAGGGTAGTAAATCTCAAGCTTTGAGATGGGCCACCCTTGGAGTCTCTGCTTCCCTCTAATGCAGCTTCTTGTTTCTGCATAGACAGGACTGTGTCAGAGGAAAAGCTCTGGGGTTGGCTAAAAGCAGCATGTATGAATCACTGCGAAATTGCCGGTGAAGTTTTAAAAAGTACACTGGGGTGGAGGGGGTTGAGAGACTGTGGAAGATGCTGGATCATTGGTGGGGCAAGACGAGGGGAGGGGAGAGTGAGATGCCGAACGTGGGCAGGGGAAAGTAAAAATGAGAAGGAGAGACACCAGAGAGTAGAGGAAGTTAGGTGGGCGGCATGCTCAATGAAAGGCCCTGGGAAGAACACTGAGGTCTTCATCTGGTGGGGCTTGGGCATCCCTGCTAGCCACAACAAGGATGCACCAGTGCTTGGTGGGTCTGAGCCCAAAGTGTATGGGCCCCTGTGTATCTGAATCCACCCATGGTTACATCACTGCTCCTGAACCTTATTGGAAGTGATCATAAAAAGAGGTTTGTTTCAAATATACAAAAAATATTTCACAGAGAATATGTCCTAATCTTAAATGATTGTTCAACTGTCCTGCAATAGGAAAAGTTGTAGAGCAGTATGGGAATGAATTCCTGTATGTATATGATACATTTTTAATATTAATATTTCAGCTATCTTTTAGTAAGAAACTTCATTTTAACCCTTTTTTTCTGTTTTAGCACATCTCTCCCTCTCCCTTCCATCCCTGCGGTCCTCCATCCTTGTCCAGCAGCTGCAGAGATTAAGATAAGCAGCCTTCTGCCACCATCAGGGCCTTCCCTCTGGTGCATTCTGTCTAAGCAAAAACAGGAAGTTGCACCAGATGAGGCATGAAGACCCCGAGGCTGGCAGAAAGCTACCTGTCTTAATTGCTACCGCTGCTGGCGACAAAAAGAATGACAGGGGCCCACAGAGATGCGAGAATAGGGGAGGAAAGAAAAAAGAGAGATGCAGAACTTGTGGAGGGATGAGGTATGGAGAAGAGGAGAGAGATATCAGACTTGGGATAAATTTTCAATGGGCAACTGCATGGCTGGGCCCCCTTTGTGTAGGGGCCCAGGACAGCTGCCCCCTTTGCCCACTGGTAAAAGTGGCCCTGGCCATAGAATTAACAAACCCATGATTAGCATGTTTATTTTAATAGAGGGAAACCAGCAATTAGAGATGCAGAGATGGCTGAAATGCAGGAAGGTCATATCTTCATTAGTGTACAGTTGTCAATTAGTGCTAAATATATTTTCCTATAATTTTCACTGTTTTTTTTTGGGGGGGGGGGGAATCATCAGAATATCCTGCAACAAACACTGCTAGAAAGCTTTCATATAAAGCAGTGAAGTGCAAATCCCCATTGATCCTTTTTTTTTCCTTTTAAACCCCAATTTCACTCAAGTGGTAATTAAATCTTTTTTTGAAAAATTCTGCAATGTGGTAATAAAATAACATCAATTTTATGTAACTTAACTGGCAGCAACTTTCAATGAAGAGAGAACCTCCGCCGACATGGCCAGGTTTCGAATTCTTCGTCAGGGAAGAGGTTCAAGCGCAGTTAAGCACAGAATTCTACAGAGAATTTTTTTTTTGGGGGGGGGGGGGGGGGACATCAGAATATCCTCTCTAGAATTCTGTGCTTAACTACGCTTGAACCTCTTCCCTGACGAAGAATTCGAAAACCGGCCATGTCAGCGGAGGTTCTCTCTTCATTGAAAGTTGCTGCCAGTTAAGTTAATTGATGTTATTTTATTACCACATTGCAAAATTTCTCAAAAAAAGATTTAAATTACCACTTGAGTGAAATAAGGATCAATGAGGATTTGCACTTCACTGCTTTATGAAAGCTTTCTAACAGTGTTTGTTTTACGATATTTTGATGATCCCCCCCCCAAAAAAAAAAACAGAGAAAAAAATAGAAAAATATGTTTAGCACTAATTGACAACTATACACTAATGAAGATATGTAGTGCCTGGGATTGTGCATATATTATGTAAACTACTGTGTTGTCCACGCACCTTTCAATTTAAACTTGTCCTATTAATTGAAATGCAGGAAGAGTATTCACTTACAGCCATCCCTACTGCTGTTAGGGTGCAGAACCAGGAGAAGGTACGCTCATTAGAGGGTGTCGGCAGCAAGGGAGCACCAAGGCCACAACTGAAGGTATCTCAGAACTCCCTCATTCATTCTGAGCAGTGCCTACAATAGATCTTTCAAGAACTTACTAATTTAGTGAAATCATCATTGGAACGTGTAGATTCATAGGAAGGAGCTATTGAAAAGCTTTATGGTTCCTTAGCACCCAAAGCTAGATAGCATAGCCACAAAGGTAATGAGCGATACTGCCAAGGCCAAGAGCACCTCCAGCAAAGGCAGATCATGAAGAGAGTGTAGGAAATGTCCCTTGGAAAATTAAATTAATGGAAATAACAGAAAAGGGCAAACAAAACACCTGCTCTGTGTTACGTGCGTCAGCTAACTACTCATGGACTTTGGCTCCAGGGGGGGGCGATTGTTACCTCTCTGGAGTTTAAAACCAGCTCAAAAACCTTGACATTCTCTGGATCTCAGCTACTTAATTAGCTCCCTTGGACACCCGGTTTTATAAAATGCTGCACTTACATGCTTAAGCAGCCAAATCAGTGTAAGTGCATTGAAAGCCCTAAGTGATGCTGTTCTCGTTTTGAATGTGGCAATAGCCAGTCTTAAATAAGCACTTCGGAAATCTTCATATGTAAGCGACAATTTAATATTAGTGATTTTGCACACAGTTAGTTCGATGTTCAAAGGGACTTAAATGTTTACCAGCCGCTGCTAAATGTAGAAGTCCCCTATCCATGGATTTTCAGCTGCACTAACCAGATAGTACCACTGAAAATCTAATTATCATGGCACTTATACAGGAAATGTCAGGGTGGACTGAAGGTGGAATGTCCAATTATACAGATAGTGGTGATATTCAGCTACTATCTGTACAGTTATGCAGTTCAATTTAGGCCAGAAAAAAGCTGTCCTAAATTACATCACATAGCTATATGTAAAGCAGCTGAATATTACTGCTATAGAATAAAACAGGGGTTCTCTACCTAGTCCTTGGACAAACCTAGCCAGACAGGTTTTCAGGATACACACAATGAATATGCATGAGATAGATTTGCACTCAATGGAGGTAGTGCATTGCAAATTTATCTCATGCATATTCATTATGGATATTCTGAAAACCTGATTGGCTAGGTATATCTCGAGGACTGGTCTGAAAACCCCTGGTATAGATCAAGAAAATTTGATGAACAGGAGACGACAGGTGTGTGCTTGGCCCATTATCTGGCCTGAAGCCAGTATGCGGAGCTTGTCATCATATCAATTACATTGTTTTGGGTGTTTCAAGATGGCAGTGACTGCATTGAGGAGAATGAAAACCTCCTTGGATGGAGTGACTTCAGCCTTATGACATCACGTCAACTCCTGTTAGTCAAACCTCCTTGGTATAGGTAATAGTGGCTGCCCCCTATCCGCAGCACTGAATATATGTTTTTAAAAAACAGGCTCACCACATAAAATTGCAGTTAGCATATTATAAGCAAGAATAGCTAAAAATATTTACAGTAGACATAGATTGTTCACATTCACTAACCTTCCATTTTCTCTGGGCCAGGTAACTCTGCAGTAACACCTGAGACTTGAGGCGCATCCTGAATGTCTTAGCTTTTGCAGGCAAGTCATTTAACCACTTGTGCTTCAGACATTGTGCTGCACTTATCCTGCAGCTGAGAGGGAAAAAAGAGGTTAGTGGAAAATGTTGGCGACCCTCTTCAGATTCCATTTGTAGCTTATAGCAGATGGTGTGTCATTGTGCCTGCAGTACCCTTTAGGGATTTTGGAAGCCGTTACCTTTATAAAGAAAGTTCAGAAATGGAAATGCTTAAGACCCTGTTTCCAAAAATAATATTAAAACTTGATTTTTGGAAGCAGGGATCCCTGATAGAGTAGTCTTCCATTATACAGCATCCACACCTCCTCCTCCCCACTATAAAAAAAATGTTGCAATTCTTGAACCTTATTGGGCATAGGATTCATAGGGCCTGAACTGCCAAAAAGGCTTGTCCCAAAAATGTTAAATGAGGGAAAACCTTTGCATGTCAAACCTATATTATTTTATTTCCCCAGTGAATATACGAAGGAACTTACAAAACCAAGGCATTTACCAAAAAAGAGTCATTCACATAAATATCTGCTTATTCATCTCTTTCTGGGTCAAATAGATGTATTTTAAGTACATCTACAGCTAATTAAAAACCCAATTCAGGTACTTACCACAACAGTCACTCACATAAATACCTGTCTATTCATTCTAGGTCAAATGAATCTATTTTAAGCAAATCTACAGCAAATCAAAAACTCAGTTCATAAATCTTTTTCCCCATACATACAGAATAAGGGCAAGGCATTAAGTGGAAAAAATTCCAAATCAAATAAACAAGGCATTGACCATTCACATGATCAAAATTAGCTTATACACCATCATGGTTAGTATTTTCCCCCCTGTAACCTGAATTTTTCTACCACACTTCAGGTTTGATCAAAACCCAACTTAGGCAACATAGTAAGAAGGAAGAAATATGATAAACTCAATAAAAAGCAACTTTAGAGAGCAAGACACATGGGGACACCTGTTTGGTCAAGCAGAAAAAAACAAAACTGAGGAGACCACTCTACGTGGAAAGGACCACATATGCTCAGAACTCTGGAAGAGCAGCTTCATCCCAGTGTTACTGGATGACATCACTCACTTGTGTTCCTGACTCAATCCTGCTTGTCAATAGAAAATAGAGTATTCACTGTTATCCGTTACCCCAATTAGATCAGAAAAACACAACCATCCAAAGCAGAGCTGGTGCAAGGAGACTGGCTAGCCTAGGCAAAAAGGCTTACACTCAACCTCAGTTTTCAGGTCCCTAGCACATTGGCTTCCCACATTAAGATTTTGATAATTTCAAGGGCATGGAGTGGCAGAGTGGCCTAATGGTTTGCACACTGGTCTTGCAATCCAGAGGTGGCTGGTTCAAATCCCACTGCTGCTACTTATGATCCAACATCCAAATAAATAAAAAGGGTGTTAGAGGCATAGCAAAGGCATGGATGTCCTTCTCACAGAAACACCCACATTTTGGACGTCCTCAACTGCCATCGCAGGGACGGAGGCATAGCAAAGGACATAATCTAAAAAAAAAAAATGACAAAAGTTTTTGAAGTTGTTTTTTCAGGGTGGGAGGTGGTTAGTGACCACTGGGGAAGTCAGGGGAGGTCATTCCCGATTCCCTCCAGTGGTCATCTGGTCAGTTCGGGCACCTTTTTGATGCTTGGTCATGAAACAAAATGGACCAAGTAAAGTTGGCCAAATGCTCGTCAGGGACCCTTCTTTTTTCCATTATCGGCCGAGGACGCCCATCTGTTAACCACACCCCGTCCCGCCTTCTGTACACTGCCGACATGCCCCCTTGAAGTTTGGTCGTCCCCACGACGGAAAGCAGTTGAGGACGCCCAAAATCGGCTTTCGATTTGTGTCAGAAGATGGGTGCCCTTTTCATTCGAAAATAAGCAGGACAGTGGATTATTGAATACTAGTAAAAAAGCCCCGTTTCTGATACAAATGAAACGGGGGCTAGCAAGGTTTTCTTCTGTGTGCATGTGGGAGTGTGTGTGTCCCTGCCCTCTGCCCTCTCTCCCTTCCCCTGTGCTGTCTGTCCTCTCTGTCCCCTCCCCCCTCGGAGTCGAGTCCTTCAGTGTTAAGTTTCCTGCTGTGCTGTGTTTGTGTTACAGAGATAGTGAGGGCTTCTGCCCTCTCTCCCCTCCCCCCTCTCAGTCCTTCACTGTTACAGAGAGAGCGATTTGATTTCGTGCTTTGCTGTGTTTTCCTTCACTGTTTGTGTTAAAGAGAGAGCGAGGGCGGGGCAGACACTCATGAGGAAGCGGATATCTCTCCCCCTTCACACTTCCGGCTGGAGGCTTCATTTAGAACGTTGGTGGTGCCTTTTATATAGAGAGATGTTGCATTGTTCATAGTTGGGAATGGACACCACCTTTCATGTCTGGTCAGTTTTTGAAGAATAGTGACTAGTTATTTGCAAACTGATTTTCATAAATAGCATATGGGGGGGAGGGAGGGGATGTTACTTGGTTATTTGTTGTTTATTTATCTGCTTTGTATTTTGTTTTCAGAAATTTAATAAACATGATTATAACTAAATTACTGTTCTTTACTTCACTTTAAATTATATCAGTTTACATTGTTCTATAAAGAACGCCGCCGGCAACACAATAAAGGAAACACTCTATACATTACCTTTTTTCTTTTACCAGCAGTTGTAGAATAAAGTCCTTGGCCTCTTCTGAGACTTGTTCAAATGCATCTGCATCAAAATCCCAACTGCAGTTAATTATAAAGTTCATCGTCTCCGTGTCATTTTCGCCTAAGAATGGAGATAAGCCGCTAAGCCTAAAAGAGAAGAAAGAAAACATTTAAAGCTCTGGCCAGGAAACCTTAGACTATTCATGCATGTTTTTGTTGTTCCTTATCGCTGTAAGATTCTGTTCTCTTAATGACACCATTTTGATGCATACCAGATGTCTTGACTATGGTCTTGATGCAATAAGCCATGCGATAGAAAGCAGGTCTAAGCTTACTGTACAGTGTTCTAACACTCGCTAAAAATATCATTTACTCCTGAACCTCCCTCCCCCCCCCCCAAAAAAAAAAGAGGAAAGTTTAATGAGAAATTGGGGAGAGAAGAAACCTTTGGTCACAGTGAGTTTCAAAAGCAGATTTTCACCATCTGTATTGCATTGAGAAAATAAGAGAGGTTCCTAACTACAGCAGCTATAGTAGAAATTCATCAATTTCATAAAATGTTACACGGCTGAGCTAAACAGAGATGGTGGTGGAAAACACCTTAAGTTAATTATTCACTGAAGGAAAGACATGGAGCCACATTTATACACTTTGGGGGATATTATCCACTAAAGGGGGTACAAAGTAAAATGGGTTTGTTAATGCAAGCACAAAGAGGAAGGATAGCTGAAGCTATGGGGGGGGGGGGGGGGGAGGTCAGGGAATTTACTCACCGTAATAAAAGAGGAACATACTGACAGTGACCTGGTGATTAGGAAGGGGGACCTGGAGGTTCAGGATTCTGTTGTTCAGAGATTCTGTGCTTGCCTTTTTGGCTGAGCCAGCAAGTTGTTCTCTATTGGAGAGACCCTGGAACTTTTAGTTACATAGCTGTGAGAAAAACTGGTATTATGGGCCATAGCAGAAAAAAGTACCCTATGAGTTCCTCCTGAAGATTGACAATGGGGAAGCTGTTCTCTTTTGGGGAAACCCTGTTACTACTGGTTGTAGAGTCCTGTTGGCATTCTGGGCCACAGCAGGAACCCTAGAGGCACCTCATGTAGATGGGAAAATTAGCAACCCTGGGAGACGCTCAGGGCACTTGGTCCTTGGGATTGGCTCTGGGTGAATCAGAAGGCCTGGGGATCCATTCAGCCCCGGGTCCAGTGGCAAAGGAGGCCCTTGGGAGTGAGATCAGGGCAAGGCCTTTGAAGACACAGGGGGTGCCCAAGGCCCAGCAGTGGAAAGCTTCCAGAGTGCAGTTGGCACCATGAACAGAGCAGTGGCTCATGGGGAGAAGATCGGCACCTGGAGCCCAGCAGAGGAGGTAGCTCCAGGAAGCGCACTCGTCGCCTGAAGCTTGGCAGCAGGGATTGGCCAAAACCAGTCCAGCTCAGCTTCCCTTGGATGTATAAAAGCCACCAGCCCTGAATGCTCCACCAGGAAAGTGAGACTTGGGGACTGGGTGGCAGAAGGACCAGGGAAGGACATAAGAAAGGAGTAAGGAGTGGGACACATCACAGGCCACACTACCACACCCATATACTCAGCCTAGCGTGACAGGAAGGAACCAGGAGTTGTTTTGTAGGCAAAAGGACTAATGGATTCAAAGAGTATTGAACTAATTGGTTAAAAGAGTACTAGCTATAAGAGAAGTAATTGGTTAAATGTGTTGGTATTAGACTGTGTGATATATGGTTCATGGTCTTCTATACATTTCAGAGGTTATCTCAAAACAAAGCTTTAATCACTGCTAAATCTTTCAACGCTTTTATATATCTGTTTAGTAAAACCTGTTCATAGTTCAATAAAACTGTTTAGCTTCTTGTCGACATCTTTGTTCACAGAGGTCATTTTGGGGTTTCCGGGGAGGGGGGAAGAAGAGGGTAACCCCACCTGCTAATGCTTTTCTTCCCCAGGTGGAGGCATCAGGCACCAAATGCTCATGGGACCGATGCCCACAGGGACTCCAGCCAGGAAGGGCCCCGGACCCAGAGATGCCCACAAAGGGGCGTTACACTCCCAATACCGTAAACTGTTAAACAAATTTATTTATTTATTTATTTATTGCATTTGTATCCCACATTATCCCACCTCTTTGCAGGCTCAATGTGGCTTACAATTCATCATGGATACTGGAAGTAGAAGAGAATATACATTTGGTTACGGAGGGTTAGGTGTTACATGGTGGTGAAATACATAATAGTGTTAAAGCAGCAGACATTATAAGACAATTCTGGAAGTTTTAAAGATTATACAGTTACACATGTTGATCTTTGTGATATATCTTGTCAAAGAGATAGGTTTTCAGTAGTTTTCGGAAATTGGTCAGTTCATAAGTCGTTTTCAGGTTCCGTGGCAACGCGTTCCATAGCTGCGTGCTCGAATAGGAAAAGGTAGATGCATGCATCAATTTGTATTTCAGACCTTTACACTTGGGAGGATGAAGATTAAGGAAAGTGCGAGAGGACTTTTTTGCATTCCTTGGTGGTAATTCTATTAGGTCTGACATGTAGGCAGGAGCGTTACCATGGATTATTTTATGGACTAGGGTGCAGAGTTTGAATGTGATGCGTTCTTTTAGTGGAAGCCAGTGTAGTTTTTCTCGTAGGGGTTTCGCACTTTCATATTTTGGTGAGCCGAATATTAGTCTGGCTGCCGTGTTCTGGGCCATTTGGAGCTTTTTAAGTATTTGCTCTTTGCAACCTGCGTAGAGTGAGTTACAGTAGTCCAGATGACTGAGTACCAATGATTGTACCAGATTGCGGAAGACAGTCCTTGGGAAGAATGCTCTAACTCTTTTTAGTTTCCACATTGAATGAAACATCTTTTTAGTTATGTTTTTCGCAAATTGCTACAGCATCAAAATGTATGTGCTGACAAAAAAAGATAGCACATACCGCAGCAGTAATCTGCAGTGGTTTGCTGCTTTGCAAACAAAATGTCTCCCTCCCTTTCTTGCATGAACAGGTATTGATATGCAGGTATGTACTGACAGGAAGACAGACATTTTTTAAAATGCCAGACTCATTCCCTGACCCCCTACCCCTACCTAAAAAAATTCCCTGATGACTTGGGGAGGAGATGGCCATGCCTCCTTGGCTCCTCCACAACTCCCATTGGGCTATCTGGTTCAGGGCAGCCCAGATCAGGACCACCCCTGGCTCTCATGGCCTGAGTCAGGACACAGCTGGATGGGGCACCTGGAACAGAGGCCTGTGACCAGAAAGTCTCCATGCTTCTGGACCTCTCAGAACAATAATATTTACCTGATCCACAGAAGCTTCCAGCTGCACCCTCTGTGTCCTATGTTATGACATATCGCTAGGGGGTCAATCTGCCAAATAAGGCATTGTCTCCCTTATTTGTGATGCATTGTTTTATTTGGCATACCGATTCCTAGCAGTGCATCCCAAAGCACCACAAGGGTCAGGGAATGCCATTTTGGAAGACAGCAGCGGCAGAAGCAGGAGTGAGTGGACATCATTCCTACCTCCTGACGTACATAAGTACATAAGTATTGCCATACTGGGAAAGACCAAAGGTCCATCGAGCCCAGCATCCTGTTTCCAACAGTGGTCAATCCAGGTCACAAATACCTGGCAAGACCCCAAAAATGTAAAAAACATTTTATACTGCTTATCCCAGAAATAGTGGATTTTCCCCATTTAATAATGGACTATGGATTTTTCCATTAGGAAGCCGTCCAAACCTTTTTAAAACTCCGCTAAGCTAACCACTACTACTACTACTATTTAGCATTTCTATAGCGCTACAAGGTATACGCAGCGCTGCACAAACATAGAAGAAAGACAGTCCCTGCTCAAAGAGCTTACAATCTAATAGACAAAAAATAAATAAAGTAAGCAAATCAAATCAATTAATGTGGACGGGAAGGAAGAGAGGAGGGTAGGTGGAGGCGAGTGGTTACAAGTGGTTACGAGTCAAAAGCAATGTTAAAGAGGTGGGCTTTCAGTCTAGATTTAAAGGTGGCCAAGGATGGGGCAAGACGTAGGGGCTCAAGAAGTTTATTCCAGGCGTAGGGTGCAGCGAGACAGAAGGCGCGAAGTCTGGAGTTGGCAGTAGTGGAGAAGGGACCAGATAAGAAGGATTTATCCATGGAGCGGAGTGCACGGGAAGGGGTGTAGGGAAGGACGAGTGTGGAGAGATACTGGGGAGCAGCAGAGTACTACTACCACCTTTACCACATTCTCTGGCAACGAATTCCACATAGAGGTGGATGGGAGTGTCAGGAACCCAAGGGTGCTTCGGCCACTGGGGACATTTGTTGTGGGGTGGGGGGGTCTAAGGATCCACTTGGGCAACCAAAGCCATGATTGTGGGGTCAAGTCATGGGAGGTCTGGTGGCCCACTTGGGCCTCCAGGAATCATTGTGGAACAGAGTCATCTGAGATAAAGTGTTGTACTTCACCTTAGATGACCCTTTTGTTCTTGTGCCTCATCTTTGCTCCAGCCCTGAGCTACAGTAAAGATTCAACGCTACAAGTCAGGTTTAAAAAAAAAAAAAACATGCTAAAATTTACGATGGATTCTTTACATTGGGAGTGATTTAAAATTCAGGCTTTTGCCCCTTAGTGCAGTAGTTTTATCACAGATTTTGCTGCACAAGAAAATCAGAAGAAACCACTGTGCATTGGGACCTGTGTTAGTATACTTGCCCCTTTCAGACATCTTCTTGGTCAGCTCCTAGAGAACTGCCAGTCACACTAGTTCAGTCTGTAAAAAAGTGGAAAGTAACCCTAGAGCTGGGGATAAAAGTTCTGCTTGAGAAACACTGAATGAATTATCATGATAGAAAATATTGATGTGGCATTCTGGACCATTGTCAGAGCACCCATACTAATAAACTGGCCTAGCACTGGAAATTTATGATTGGCACATGACAGGGATAACTGATGCCAAGATTCTCCCCTTCCCCCAGTGCAACTGTACAACTTAGAGAGATCACAGCACTTAAAACTGTACAGCCAAAAATGTTATGGTTTAAGTTTCCCACTGTAATCAGGGCCTAAATAACAAGAATACCTCTTACTCTTTTAATTATTGAGGGCTTTCTTCATTACTACTTGAATCTGGGATGCCATTAATTAAAAAGGCATAAGAAATCAATCACCTTTGTGTCAGTACACCGAATGCTATGCAAAGAAACAAATGTGGCTGAGACAAGTACTGTAGATCCAGAGAGGTGAAAAATGAAAGAACACTGAGGCTATACAGTACAGAAGAGTATCATAAAACTATGAACACCATTCTGAAGACGAATACAATATCTTAACCCGCATGACTTACTCACAGCATGTATGTGATGACGCCTACACTCCACATGTCTGTTGGGAATGAAACAAAATCATAGTTTACCACTTCAGGAGCCAGGAATTCTGGAGTGCCAAAATTCACTTTCAGTTTCTCACGAGGCTTGTACCTTCATCAGAAATAAAAAAGGCATTGGTGAGTGACAACCTCGTCACCTTACTTCAAGGAACTTGAACACTAATCATTGTCCTCACAGACTCAAAATGGGAGAAAACATTTAACAGTAGGGCCCCTATTAGTGATCAATGTTAACTGCGCATCAGCAAAAGAACATTCAAAAGACAATTCTATAACAGCGCACTTAAAATTACTTGACACGTGTGCATTGACACATACAAAACCAGCACTTATGGGCATAAACGGCAGCAAAATGACTGACCGCTATTCTGTAAGGGTGCGATAAGTGGCATAGAGTGTAAATGCAATGGGTTGTTCACATGGATGGTGCATGGGAGGGCACGGACATGGTTATTACTTATGCATACAACTTACAGAATACAATAAGTTAAACGTGTCCTTGCTGCATTAAGGTGTCCATAGTTATACCAGCTCTATGTAACTATGGGCATCTAAATGTGAAGAATGGGGAATGCTAGTATTTTATAATGCAATTTGGGTGCTCAAGTGTCATTATAGGATAGGCTCTCCTTGTGTGGCATTGGGACACCCTGAAAAGAGGTGCCTACTTGTCTGTTTTCTTTTAAGTATCTTCATTTGGAAAATTCCAAATATTGTATTAAATGTAATTACATTTTGCATCATCCTTAACAGCTTACAGCATGTCATTTGGTATTCGGCATTTTCATAAGAGAGGAGACAAACGAAGCATTTGATTCACAAGATTTGTGTGTTTATTTTCTTCGGTGTAGAATATTACACTGTAACACCAGAGATTGATCAAGACCCCTGAGGCAGGCCTTAGGGCTGAAACACGGCCATGTCAGGTAGGGTTTTAGTATTTCAAATAAAGACTTCTTTGTTATCCCCCTTGGATTGTCCTCACTTCTTTTTTTGCATCTCACGGTTCTGTGAGGTTCTTTTTTTTTTTACTTCCTTTTTTGTTGTTTCATGTAATTGCCTATTGCTCATGTTTGATCTATTCTTACTGTACACCACCTTGAGTGAACTCCTTCAAAAAGGCGGTAAATAAATCCTAATTAATTAATTAAACATTACAACTCTGACTTTTTGCCACTATTATCTGCATATAGATATGCTGAAAAGTTGTCCAACAATACGGATTTTTTTGAGAATGCAAATGAGATACAAAGGATTTGCTTCATAAAATAGTCAAAAACAATTCAGACAATAAGAAAGCGGTATTGTAGCAAGCAGAATGAGCGATGGCAATAGCATAGCCATCTAGATATTAAGCAGAAAGATAAAACTGCAGCATACACCAGTGGCAAAATCAGGAAGCAGTTTTCTTACAACATTGCATGACCAGGAAGGTGAGAGAGAGGAGCTCTGAAGAGAAATTAACAATCTTCCTAGTGTTATTTCTTTGGAAGTCCAAAGCAAAACTGAGCTAGTTGATACAAACAGAAAGATCTTCACTTGTGTGGGAGTAACTTTATGGAACTTTTTTCTGCAGGTAATCAGATATGTGTATTATTATACAAGAAAGTCATAAGTATTGCCATACTGGGACAGGCCAAAGGTCCATCAGGCTGAGATCGCTAAGAGAAGACGATTCAAAGATAAGTTTGATATTGTTTGATACTTTTGATATTTGTGTTGATATATGCTATTTGCAACATTTCAAGCAACAAATTGCAATATATATGTTATACTCAATGATTTTTAAGACAAGCAAAGAGGAAAATAAAATAAAATAGAGGGGTTTTTGCCAATTAAGAGAGGCTGTTCAGCGAGTCTGTAAATACAATAATATTCAGACCACCAACATACAGAGGCATTTTCCCTATTTGAAATCTCATTTCGTCAAGAGAATAGATAAAATTAAAAAAATTAAACATTAAAAATTTATTTTAAAAATCTCTGTTTTTGAAGAAAAATTTATTATACAGCCACACTGCAGAAAAACCACTGATTAGTTGTCACTAGTCCTCAGATTTAGGTGGTTTAGTTCTTGACATATTTGAAAAGATTATTAATCTGAGTACCATTCAGCTTTTGGGGGGGAGGTGCTACCATACAAAGTATTGCACCTCCAGGTTCAAAAATAAATAAACTGGAACTTGAATACATGAAAACAAACACTGCCTTACGCTAGGCAAATTATACCTCGCCAGGTGGTTACAAAGGAGTTGTGAGACAAGAACCCCCTGAATGTTTTGGTATATGGCAGCTAAAACTGCACCGTATAATATATTTATTTATTTATTTACTTACTTACTTACTTACTTACTTACTTACTTATATTTACCTGTTAAAAATTTATGAGACAGTTGCCCAAAATGCTCCAAACATGTATAATCTATTGTTCTCTAGTGAAAAGATTGTTAAGAACTTTAGACTCAACATTGACACAAAACTGGCTAAACAGTGGAGGAGTGGCTTAGTGGTTAGGGTGGTGGACTCGGGTCCTGAGGAACTGAGTTCAATCCCCACTTCAAGCACAGGCAGCTCCATGTGACTCTGGGCAAGTCACTTAACCCTCCATTGCCCCAGGTACAAATAAGTACCTGTATATAATATGTAAGCCGCATTGAGCCTGCCATAAGTGGGAAAGCATGGGGTATAAATGTAACAAAAATAAACATATTTGCCATTTTATCAAAAACATTTCAGATATAATGATGTCATTGGAGGAGTGGCCTAGTGGTTAGGGTGGTGGACATTGGTCCTGAGGAACTGAGTTCAATTCCCAGCACAGGCAGCTCCTTGTGACTCTGGGCAAGTCACTTAACCCTCCATTGCCTGCCGCATTGAGCCTGCCATGAGTGGGAAAGCACAGGGTACAAATGTAATAAAAAAAATTTGATGCTCAAAGAAAGCAGCTATAAAATCCAGCTTATTTATATTGTTAATACTTTCTTATTATTAGTTCAGTTTCTTGGCCCCACAAACAGCTGAAGTGGGGAATAGGAGGTGGCCTAAATTCTGGGTCACATATACAGCAAAAACATATATCCTTTCCTCTGTACTAGATATACATATATATTCTGCCTGAAAGACTATAGCTGACAAGTGGATCCTCCAGTTCACTAAAAAAAAAAAAACCTTATAAAAAGATGGAATGGCACGTGTTAGCCTAATCCCCTGTTGCTGGTCAAACTGTGCAGAAGGCAATAAGGAATCCCTTTACTAAGAGGCTGTAAGCCCATGGTGAGCTTATCGCACCCCAATCTGAAGCCACCACCGGCCCAACGCAAGCACCGTGGTAGTTCCACCGCCAGCGCGCAGCATTTCCGGTACTAGCAGAAATATTCAAAAACTATTTCTGCAGGGGGTTACCCAGCGTTGAGCAGCGCCACACACTACCTGGTTACTGCTGGGTTAGCATAACATAGTAACATAGTAAATAACGGCAGATAAAGACCTGAACGGTCCATCCAGTCTGCCCAACAAGATAAACTCATTTTACATGGTGTGTAATACTTTATATGTATATCCAAGTTTGATTTGTCCCTGCCTTTCTCAGGGCACAGACCGTAGAAGTCCACCCTGCACCGGTTTTATCCTCCAAATACCGGCTTTGCCACCCAAAGTCTGCTAAGATTCCATAGATCCATTCCTTCTAAACAGGATTCCTTTGTGTTTATCCCATGCATGTTTGAATTCCATTACCACTTTCATCTCCACCATCTCCCGCGGGAGGGCATTCCACGTATCCACCACCCCCTCCGTGAAAAAATACTTCCTGACATTACTCCTGCCCCCCTGCAACCTCAATTCATGTCCTCTAGTTCTACCACCTTCCCGTCTCCGGAAAAGGTTCGTATGCGGATTAATACCTTTCAAATATTTGAACGTCTGTATCACGACACCCCTGTTTCTCCTTTCCTCCAAAGTATACATGTTCAGATCGGCAAGTCTCTCCTCGTACGGTTTGCAACGCAAATCCCATACCATTTTCGTAGCTTTTCTTTGCACCGCTTCCAGACTTTTTACATATTTAGCCAGATATGGCCTCCAAAACTGAACACAGTACTCCAATTGGGGCCTCACCAACGACTTGTAGAGGGGCATCAACACCTCCTTTCTTCTGCTGGTTATACCCCTCTCTATGCAGCCTAGCATCCTTCTAGCCACGGCCGTCGTCTTGTCACATTGTTTCTTCGCCTTCATATCCTCCGGCACCAACACCCCAAGGTCTCTCTCCTGAGTCGAGCTTGCTAATCTCTCCCCTCCTATTCGGTATCTTACTGCCACCTCAAAGCAATCTTACCGCATGGCCATTTCTTTTTTCCAGCCTTTTTACCCCCTGCAGTAAAAAGGGCCTCAGTACATGGCAAAAATGTCCCCCGCCGCTAGCGCAGGGCCCTTTTTACCACAACTTTAGTAAAAGGGCCCCTAATAGTCTCTTTGAATGTGTGCTGGGCATATTTCAGTAGAGAGAGACAGTTTTTGTGAGTTCCTCAGCTGAGATTAGAAACAGCAGGGTGTATATCAGCAGTAGGGCTATACACTCCTTTGAAATGAGATAGGAAGTAACTATGTTGTTTCATATCATGATAGAAAAAGGCTGTGCTTTGTTGGGGCATGCCCAGCATGTTCTCTGCAGTTACCATACTGAAATGTTCTTTACTGCACATTAAGCTTGGTTGTTTGAAGTTTTGTGCTCATGAGGAGGCTGTAAGTGCACCCATGCAAATTGCACAAGTGACAGCACACAGTAAATACCATGCAGTGTGCAGTCCACGCCCATTCTCTTATGCTTATTAGCTGTTTCATTAGTATTATTCTTACATCATTTTATATCTTTGTTATTTGAATCTCAGTAATGTTAAATGTGTATATTCACATTTAACAGCACTGAATTTGTGAATTCAGCTTTTTCTGCAGAGTGTTTAAGCCCCGGGAAAGTTAATGACATCAACCTAGAACTGGATTTTTCATCATGAATGTCCCAATTGCACTAGCCTGATGTATAAGTACTGTGAGCCTTTCAGTGGACCAATAGATTATGGATATCTCAGCAGTAAGAGCTGAAGAATTAAGGGGCCCTTTCACAAAGCGACGGTAAGCCCAATGCGGGTTTACCGTTTCCTAAAAGGGACATACCACGGGGCTTCTGCAGCAGCCCAGCGGTAGTTCCCACCCCCCGCGCACGCCAATTCCACTGAACACCCCCCCCCCCCCCCCGCAGGCAGATACCTGGTCCCAGAGGCTGCCCAACCCCCCTCCCCATAGGCCCTCCCTGGGCCTATCTTAACAAGCCCTGGTGGTCTACTGGCCTTTTCGGGGACCTCCAAGACAGCTGCGGGAGGTCCTGGCAGCCATTTTGAAATTGGTAGTGACATAAGCAGAAGCAACTTAAGATTGCTCTTGCTTATGCTGATACCAACTCAAAATGGCTGCTGGAACCTCCTGCGGTAGTCTCACGAGGCTGCCGCAAGAAGCCTTGGTGGTCATTTCCATTGAGCAGCGGCACCGAGAAGAGGCCATTAGACCACCAGAGCTTGTTAAGGTAGGCCTAGGCAGGGCCTAAGGGAGGGGAGGTTGGGCAGCCCAGTGGGACTAAGTCTTTTCTGGAGGGGCACGATGGCCTGGAGGGACTCCTTTTCTGCAGGCAGGGGGAGTGTGTCTTCTGATATCAGGCTGCCCGATGGGAGAAGGAGAGTGATCATGGCTGGGGGAGAAGAGTTACTACTACTACTACTACTTATCATTTCTATAGCGCTACTAGACGTACGCAGCGGTTTCTACCAAAAATGCACTAGTATTTTCAGTAGTACCCCAAACCCAGATTTCAGGTCGGTTTTGGTGCCAACTCTGAAACCAAAACTGACATTCGGTCAGCCTCTTGATGAAATGACATGTGTTAGCATAATCCTCTACTTGGGGGTAAGAGTGTAGAAGTTAATTGAAGGCGCCACAAAGATGAAAGTTCACTTGCGGTGAATAATAACCATCAGCCCTATTTAAATGATTAATGTAAAATATTCTGGATTTATTCATATACGCACAGCAGACTGGGTTGCTTTAGCTATAAATTTTGAAGACTGGTAGAGAATCACAACTTTAGAGAAGATGTTTAAAATACCCAAAAAGCCGCAGGCAGAATTCTTTATCTATGCAAGCTATTAAATCTGTGTTGATTGATATTCCTATTAATATTGCAGAAGTTAAAAAAGTGAATTTAAACAGACCATTAAAGACAATGGTTGTAACTATGATTTGGCTTTTACTTGAAGACATTACTGGGGAGTTTCCTAGCATAAAAATTATGCTGTACTCTTCTCCAATATTGTGTGCAATTCTGGTTACCACATCTCAAAAAAGATATAGTGGAATTAGAAAACATACAGTAAAGGGTGACAAGAATGATAAAGGGGATGGGATGACTTCATTGTAAGGAAAAGTTGAAAAGGCTAGATCTCTTCAGCTTGGAGAAGAGATGGCTAAGGGGAGATATGATAGAGGTCTATAAAATACTGAGTGGAGTGGAACAGGTAGATATGAATCACTTGTTTACTCTTTCCTAAAGTACAAGGACCAGAGGGCATGCAATGTAGCTATTAAGCAGCACATTTTTTAAAAAATCAGAGAAGGGGGAGGAGCCAAGATGGCAGCGCAAAATCTGTTGGCGTCATTTGATTCCCTGCTGCCTTTTCTTACCTTAGATTTTTTTCCAGTAACAATGCCTGCAAAAAAAAAGAGGTCAATTCAGAAGCGTAGCTAGGTTGTGATGCCAGGGGGAGCAGAGAGGCATACATGTACACCACATAGGCACACGCACGCACTGCGTAGCTGAGACGGACTGCCTGAAAAATAGGCACCTTTGCTGTCTGAAGTCAGTTTGGGGGAGGGGTCGCTCCCCTGGCACCCCACCTAGCTACGCCTCTGGGTCTGTTAGGGTTGTACCCTTGTTGATCAAAATTTCTACTCCAGTGCAGCAGAGAATAGATAAAAAAATTGGTGACAGAGAAGAAGTGTGAAACTACAGGCTGGTAAGCCTTACTTCGATTATTGGAAAAGTAATGGAAGCATTGATAAAGGAAAGGATAGTGAATCTCCTGGAATACAATGGGTTACAAGATCCAAGGTAACATGGTTTTTCCAAAGGTAAATCATGCTCAACAAATTTGATTGAATTCTTTGACTGTGCAACCAGAGAACTGGATCGAGGACATGTGCTAGATGTAATCTACTTGGATTTCAGCAAAGCGTTTGGCATTTTTCCTCATAGGAGGCTCTTGAATAAACTTGACAGGCTGAAGTTAGGACCCAAAATGGTGAACTGGATTAAACCCTGGTTGACAGACATATGCCAGAGGGTGTGATCAATAGACTGCCCCAATTTGACCGTTCACTTGTCTACTAGATTGTAAGCTCTTTGAGCAGGGACTGTCCCTTTATGTAAATTGTACAGCGCTGCATAACCCTAGTAGCGCTTTAGAAATGTTAAGTAGTAGTAGTAGTAGTAATAGAATTCCATCAGAGGAAGGAAAGATGAGTAGTGGAGTGCCTCATGGATTGGAGCTGCAGCCAATTCTGTTCAACATAGTTGTGAGTGACATTGCCAAAGGGTTAAAAGGTAAAGTTTGCCTTTTTTGCAGATGATATCAAGATTTGTAATAGAGTGGACACCCCAGAGGAAGTGGAAAACATGAAAAAGGATCTGCGAAAGTTAGAAGAATGGCTTGCTGACCCCCAGATCCTGTGGCTTCCCTGCTCTGACCCCCACGTGCAAAAACTCTTGACACTGTCGGGCAAGCTGTAGACAATCTGCTGACCCCCAGATCCTGTGGCTGCCCTGCTCTGCAGAGGAAAAAATATATCCATATGTAAATCCCTGGAAAGCAGCAACAGTCAATAAAGCAGATCTTCCTCCTTCTTCCCTCAGCGTTCTAAGCATGAACTTAAGAGCTGTACTTAACACACAGCTCTTGAGCACATGCCAAAGCATAATCTTAGCACATTTGTCCCTAATGCTCACTGCTAACAACGTGCCTAAATTTGCATGTCCTTAGCGTTGAGCATTAGGGAATTCCTTCCCTATGCTGTTGTGGCAGTATTTTTCCAGCACTGTTTAGTACAGAGCAGGAGTTTTGAGCATCTCCACAAGAGAGGGTGGTTGAAGCATGGAAGTCCCTCCCAAGGGAGGTGGTACAGACAAAAAAATGGTGACAATTCAAAATGGTGTGGAATAAAGACAGAGGATCTCCAATTAGAAAAGGCATGGTATTTTAAAAATCCTATGAACAGAGTGGAAGGTATCAAAAAGTTCTAAGAAAACCAGAAGTCCAATATCTTCCAAATCATAAAAGGTTTTTATTTTCTAGCTTGAACAATTCTGACCCAACACAGGCCGTGTTTCAGCGGTAAGCCTTCCTCAGGGGTTTTAACTATAAAATGAATGAAATAATAAAAATAAATAAAGTGTAATTGATAAATTCTAATAATGAAAAAATGAAAAGAGTAAATGATGAATATAATAAAAATAATAAAAATGACACCGTGAATAAAGTCTGTATTAAAATATATTTTAAAATAGTGTATTGAAAAGTGCATAGTGTGCAATATCAGAAAGTGATAAATAAGTGCAAATGTGACTTTATAGGCAAGCAAAGAAATAAATGTTTAAACGTGCTATAATGAGTGCATAGTGCATCAAAACACAAACATTACCTACACTTAAATGGCTGCATGTGTGTGGATGTGTCGAGTGACGCTTCAATGGCAACTCCGGCTGTGATGAACTAGGGCCATTGCTGGGCAGACTTGTATGGTCTGTGTCCAGTATATGGCAATCCAGTTTAGGATGGACTGGAAAGGGTTTTGACAGCAACTTCAGTGGCTGGAACCTGAGGACAGTGCTGGACAGATTTTTACGGTCTGTGTCCCGCAAATGACAAGATGAATAGGCTGGAGTGGGCTTCAACATCAACTCCAGTATTTGGAACGTAAGGACAGGGCTGGGTGGACTTCTATGGTCTATGTCCCAGAAATGCCAAAGAAAGGCCATGATCAAGTATTTTGCATCACATTCATTGTTGATTTAATCATGAATTGATAATGAGTATGACAGTTGGGCAGACTGGATGGACCATTCAGGTCTTTATCTGCTATCAATTACGCCTATGTTTACTGTTTACTAAAGTGCGCTATAGGTGCGTTAACGTTTTTAACACATGTAAATGGTTTACACACACTAAATGCTAATGCACCCATAGAAATGTATAGGCGCGTTAGCGTTTAATGTGCCTTAACTTTAAAGATGCGTTAGAAACACTAACACACCTTAGTAAACATACCCCTTACTATGTAACTGCGTTATACCAGCAGAGCCCCTGAATTAAAGACCAGAGAAGTTTGCCCTGCTATGGTCCCTGTTGAAGGGGCCCAAAAAAAGAAGAAAAGACAAACAATCCCACAAAAGGCAGCAAGGTCAAGGGCTGGGAAAGACCAAGGCAATGAAACGAAGAATTGATGAGTCTTTATTATAAGTATCTCATATGACAAACAATCACTGGAGTGTGGACTCAACAATTGCTGGAGCATGGACTGTACACGGTCCGTGTTTGGGCCTGTGCCTTCATCAGGAAAAACCAGGAAAAGATACTAGCAGCAACAGTGAGTCTCGGCATAATACAAGTTACAACAAGGTTCAGTTCAAGATCTGGAGTATATCGGGGACCTTCGGTTTCTGTCAAATTTTCCTGGGCAAACTTGTATATGGAGACAATCAGATACTCACTGCTTCAAGCACCCCTCCAATGGGCTCATTTTCCTGTAGAATGCCAATGCTGACCTAACTCTCTGTCCAGAACATCTGACCCTCACTATGCTCATTGAATCTTGTATTTTAAACACAGTCACTCAAGCAAATGACTACAATGCCTTTTTAGAAGGTTGATGTGGCCATACCACTGTTAGGGTCATAACTTTCCCTGCCCTTTCTGCCGCCCAAGGAATGTTGTGTTTGTGTGCAAGTCAGTAAATTAAGGTAGTTGGACCTCATCGAGCATACAGCAATGCTAGTTCTTCAGCCACACTGCACCACTACAAGATACAGAGCTAGACTGAAGACATTCTTAAAGAAAAGAAGAGGACACCAAACCTACTTCTCCATCTGTAAAATCCTGTTGATATTAAGAAACACAAAGCCTTGCTGGTCTGTTAACCCAAGGCTGCTTGCTCAAAAAAAAAAACGGACTGTGTCAATGCAAATCCCACCCATCTGGATGTGACAGGAACAGGACACAGGGAAAAGCTGATTATTTTCAAAGGCAACTGATTTTTGCCCGCTAGCAATCATCATAAATCCAGCTGGTGATTACTTCCTCCCCCTCCTCCCTCTTTAGCGATCACCCTGGCCAGCACCTGCAGGCCTGCATGGAAATACATCAGCTCAGCACTGCCAGCCAAGTTTGGGGCTAAATAGCACAGCTGAGTTACATTAGAAAACAAGTGAGAAGGCTGGTTCAGCTGAAATGTCATGGTATGTAAATTCACAAGCTGTTAAATCAGTTGTATCTAATGCACAGAAAATTAATGCTCTTGACAATGTTATTTTTTGCAGTGTGAGTTGTCTTTCCAGCCAAGTCAAACCTTATGGTCTCTGTTTTCTGCTTACTTCTTTTCAAAACACATAAAGTAGACATGAACTTTCTGCGTATAAATGGAAGCATATGAAAGTGATACAGATGTTGTTTACAAAAGGAGTTTATCTGCTAATTTGTTCAAATGTTAAAGACTTAACTAGAGCCCACCAGACGAGTATCCTCTCCCTAGATGCCTCTGCCTGACAAGAATTTTTCTGTGCATTATGGGAGGGCAAAGGTACGTCAAGGTCTTGTCCATTCACAAAGTAAATTCAGAGGAAAATTTAAAGCAGAGAACGAGTCCCTGCAGATATTACACAGCACTCTGGAAAGATTTTATTGGAAATAATGCGCTCAAAAACTGAATTTCAAAGAATACAATTTTGGTCCAATATTCAGCAACAGTGGCAGATGTGTGTCAGCATCAGCATTTAAATTAATATGTATATTTGGTGCCACTATACCTGTAGGCAGTTGCACTAAATACCATATTTATACCCATATAATGTGCCCATGCATATAACTTGCATGCATATACTGCAAACAAATGACATGCCTTTGTAAACATAAAAATTCATATAACGCACCCACGCATATAAAGCACGTGTGCTATATGTATAAAATATAGCTTCCGCCAGCATCGAGCAGTCCCCACAGTCCTCTGTGCATATTGCATCTCTCCCTTTCTCTTCTTCTCCTTCCCTACCCCATCCCCACAGTCATTCACGGGTCCTGCATCTCTCCCTTTCCCTCCCTCTCCACTGCTGCCTCAGAGGGAAATGAACCATTCTGCTATGGGTTGCTGAACCAAAGAGCACATAGCAGAATGGTTCATTTCCCCCTGAGGCAGCAGTGAGATACTATGAAACGCTGGCCACCAGGAGACATCCAATCTGCTCAAACGTTAAGCACAAGTGAAGATATTGCTTTTTATGTATAAAAGAAAATTCAAATACAGAGAAAAATTGAGGGGGTCCTTTTACTAAGGTGCGCTGAAAAATGGCCTGCGCTAGTGTAGGCGCATGTTTTGGATGAGCACAGATCCATTTTTCAGCGCACCTGTAAAAAATGCCTTTTTTAATATTTTGGCCGAAAATGGACGTGCAGCAAGATGAAAATTGACACGCGTCCATTTTGAGTCTGAGACCTTACCACCACCCACTGACTTAGCAGTAAGGTCTCACACGTTAACCGGGCGGTAATGGTCTACACGCATACAATGCCTTTTATCGCCCAGTTAGCGCCACGCACCGAAAAATAAAAATTATTTTCAAGCGCACGTAGTGGACGCGTCTAAAAAATGAAATTACCACCCAGGCCACGTGGTAGCCAGGCGGTAATTCCAAATTGATGCGCGTTGGGCATGCATAGGCACCTACGCGGCTTAGTAAAAGGGCCCCTGAGTGAAACAATTTATGTATAAAATGGAGGGTAGAAGGTTTTATAGCAACTCTCTATGAGGTAGAAGCAGCAAAAGCAGTAGTAAGGTTTTATATAAAGCACATAATTAAGTTGTAGAACCCGTTGCTGATGGATGTGATCAAGGTGACCAACATAGTGAGATTCTAAAGCTGATTAGACAAGTTCCTGGAGGAAAAGTCCATAAACACTTATTAGTTTAGTAGACTTGGGAAAAGAATTGCTCATCTCTGGAAAGTGCTATGGAAAATAGATCTACGTTTTGGGATCTGCCAGGTACTTGCAACCCAGACTGGTCATTATTGGATACACGATGCTGGGTTTGATGGACCTTGATCTGACTCAGTATAGCTGTTTTTATGTGGCATCTGAGGAAGGGATCATCTGGTCTAATAAGTTTATGTTCAATATCTCTTTAAATTATTGAGTTAATAGAATTACAATCTATGTACATTATTGAAGTGTTTGCAGTTAAATATATATTTGTTTCAGTATCTGTGATCATTCTCCTAAAATTACAACAGCTCTCTGAAGAAAACTCTTCTGAACGGTTCATTATTAATCTGTCTTACCTTCTGGCCAGCCCAAAGTCAATAATTTTAATTTGATTTCCAGTACGGTTTACACATAATATATTTTCTGGCTGCAACGGATGAAAAGGTATATTTGTCAACAGCATAGAAGTAGGACATAGGCACTAATAATTGTTATTGTATAATAAATATGACACTGATAGGAACAAACTGAAAGAAAAGTTTAATCCCTTTTTCAAACAAAGAAAATCTCTAAAGAATTGATATTCAGTCCACAGTGGTAAGTGGCTTACAAGCCACTTCCAGCCGCAAGCTGACCTAACCCCAGATACTCAATGCCAGGGAATGCACATCTCCCAGCATTGAATATCTAGGTATGTAAGCTGACCCAGAAGTTAATGGGGCACCAGCTGATATTCAGACCAGTGCCAGTTGTTCTGTCCTCCAACAGCCTTACACTAGTTTATATTGTGACCCTAAAATGTTTTTAATTCCTTTACTGTTATTCTCACTTCTAAGGATTTTTACTGCTACAGTCCTCACTGCAAAGATATATGAGCAATGCATTGTGTGTAATGTGTGTAGTCTGACATGTAATGCAGTCACCCCTGACTGTCTGTATAAGGATTGTTACTATTGGTCTATTCTGCTGTGACGACCTCTTCTCTTTCTCAGCCAAGCTTGGCTCCTTTGTCTACCTGCAATCATTTCCTGGTCGTAGGACAGAGATAGTAAGAATTACCAGGAAGAATCTCTGTCCTGAGAGGTCAGCCAGGTATGACCTTTCCCTCCAATTGAGGGCTACCCTCTGGGACCACCCCTGCTACCTGATGGCAGGCTCTGTCCCTATTGTTCCCTTTACCTCCTCCTCTCTGGGCCTGTGTGAGCCCCTTCTTTGCCTCTCCTTCTCCATGAGGCATTCTCCATCTTGTTTCAGACAGAACTTGTCCTGCTAAACCCCTTGTAATGAACTCGTTCTTTACCTCATTAATATCTCTCTAATAAGATATTGCACATTCCAGCCACCCAGCTCTGAACTACTGGCGTCTAACTATTTTCTCACCTCTGCAATAAGGCTGCCTTTCTTCAGATTTCTACCTCTAACCACTGATACAGCTCTCAGAATTACGGAGTCTCTGTTGCCTTGGGGCAACACTTCTGAACACCTGACTGTGAGGAAACTATCTATATTTATTCAATAAAGGAAATTTCAGAAAATAAACAGATTTCAAGTGTGTGCTGGTGTGCCGAGGTTATACTCCAGAATTTTAAGGCTTTACAGATATTAGGTCTTAAGAGGCCTGACACCAGTTAACTTGCTGCATAACATTAGGACAGCTCTGCCCTAATTCTGCATTCAACCTAGCTAATTAGAGGACAACCAATTGGTGGAGATATTCAGCAGCATTAAGTGGTTAAATGCCATTAAATATTGGCAGCTGACTCTCTCAGTGAGGTTTAACCCCCCCCCCCCCCCCCCCCCCCCCCCCTCAGTTAAACCCTTTAGAACATCTCTAAAATTATATCCTGGACAATTTTCAAAATAAAATCATGGTTTGTTGGTTTTGAAATTGAAGTGCTCCACAATTAAATAGCTTCTTCCTAATGCTTTTCAAAGATCTTCCTGCCTGAAATAACTCTTTCCATCATCCATTTTTTGAGAGCATTAGTGATGAGATGGACAACATGAACATCATCAGAACACATAAAACAATATGGCTAAAGAGCAGGGAGGCATCATAACTGACCTTAAGGTCTAAATGAAGAATATACTGTTGATGCAAGTAATAAACTCCTTCACATATTTGCTTTGTAAACAGAATGGCATCCAATTCAGTTAGGTTGTAGTTTTCATCTGTGATTCGATCAAACAATTCCCCGCCGTCAACACTGTAATGTGAGAAAGAGAAGAAAATGCAGATGCACACATTTTTATTCTGTAGATACCAGTGTATGAGAACTGCTAGGGAAATGGCTATATAGCTACTCCATCCCAATACAGCACCAAGAAAGTTCAGTTCCATAAGGCAGAGGAAAACTGACTTTTCTGAGCTCTGCAAATACTTAGGGCTTGAGTTTAGATTAGTGGATCTCAATCCAGTCCTTGGGATACACCCAGCTAGGTAAATCTCTCTTATCTGCACCCTTCTCCTCCACCGCTAACTCCAGACTGTTCCTTTTATCTTGCTGCACCATATGCCTGGAATAGACTTCCTGAGCCGGTACGTCAAGCTCCATCTCTGGCCGTCTTCAAATCTAGGCTAAAAGTCTACCTTTCTGATGCTGCTTTTAACTCCTAACCCTTACTCACTTGTTCAGTACCCATGTTTTATCATTCCCATCTTAGTAATTCCCTTAGCTCTTACTTGTCCTGTTTGTCCTAATTAGATTGTAAGCTCTGTCGAGAAGGGACTGTCTCTTTATGTCCAGTGTACAGCGCTCCGTATGTCTAGTAGCGCTATAGAAATGATAAGTAATAGTAGTACGTTTTCAGGTTACCTACAATGAATATGCATGAGATAGATTTGCATACAATGGAGGCAGTGCATGCAAATTCATCTCATGCATAGTCATTGCAGATATCCTGAAAACCTGGCTGGCTGTGTCCTAAAGAATGGGTTGAGGACTCCTCTTTGTTTCCTCTACTTTTAGGACCCATTTCCAACAGAATCAACCACTACTATATGCCAGACTATGAACCTTCATTCACAAGCAGGCACTTGGATTTTATTCTCCATTTTTATAGCCTCCTCTCTTATCCCACCCTTTCACTGTTTTAGCAGTTCTTAACCTTCAGCTACAGAGCAAGTATATATGACCCCAAGTCTAGCCATTAGATCCTGGATTCTTTAAATAGTGCCCAAAGTTGCATGTGCAAATTTGGGCATACACCCAATTTGCGTGCACAATTTGAGTAACGAGCCAATTAGTGCCAGTAATTGGGTGCTAACAATTATTGGTGTTAATTGGCAACAACTTGGATTTGCACTCACATCTTGCTAAACACTATTCTAGTAAAATGTATGCACAAATCTTTTAGCATGTAACTGGAAAGAGGGCAAGGCCATGGGGGGCATGGGTAGGCCAGATACATTCACCAAAATGTACAAAGTCTTATAGAATTCGAGGGATCTATGCCTAATTTACATGTCAGGACTTATACCAGGTTTCAGTAGGTGTAAATCCTCATGCCTACAGTTGGTTATGGATCCCGGCACTACACACTATTCAATGAATGGTGCCCAAGCCCAACTCAGAGCACCTTTTATAGATAGCGTTCAGCGTGCATCTTCTTCAGCACCTAAATTTGGATACCATGTACTGAACCTAGTCCTAAGTAGGGAATGACTTGAGACTCCATCCCTCAAGGGTCCGGGAGCATTGCTTCCACAGTTCCAGCCAGTCCAAGTAGCATCAGCCAGGCACAGAAATCTAATCCAGGTCTTCCACATGGCAATGCACAGCACTGCCACTGAACCACCAGATTGGCCCAAATTGCAAACTCTTGTCAGGTATATGCCTGACATAAGGAACATTTAACTTAAAATTTGGACCTCCTTATCGTTCCCCCTAAACTCACTTCCCCTTTTCCATTTTTTTCTGTTTTTGTGATTACACTCTCATCCTTCCAGTTCTCTTGGCTTGTAATCTGGGGGTCATTTTTGATGCCTCTCTCTCTTTATATATGCACATCTAAAGCACTTAGACTACTGCAACCTACTCCTCGCGGCTCTCCTGTGGAACCATCTTTCTCCAATATAATCTAAAACTGAAGAAGTAAGGGCATATTGTTCACTCAAGGGTCAACAAGAAGCAGAGAAATAGGTAACAGGCCTGAACAGAAGTAGATGAACTGCAACAACTTTATTAAGACAAAAACACATAATTTAAAAATAATCCTGGCTTTAATGGGCAGCCAGTGCAGCTTGCATAATAATGAAGTTGCTCTATCAAGTTTGCTAATGTTTTATTAGTAGGAGATATTAATTTGCATCTTGATAACCCTAGGGATGTTAACACAAAGAACTTGCTTGATTTTCTCGCCTCCTGGTGATTCCTTCTGCCACATTCCCAATCCTCCCACATTAGGAGTCATCTGCTGGATCTGCTGGCTTATAGAACTGTACATATTGAGAATTTCTATCTAGATGACCCATCCTGGTGCCATGTCCCTTTGTCAGACCATAAGACTCTGGAGTTTGCTCTTTACTGGAAGGAAACTACTAGATCTTTTTAGTCCACTGTCACCTCTCCTCCTTTTAAATCGAGAGGCAGAATTGATCCTGTAAAATTCTGGTTTGGAATCTTTGATAGTTCACAGCTTCCAGACGCAGGCAGCGAGGATTTCTTGTGTAAGTGGGATGAGTTATTTAGTTCTACCCTGGATAGTATGACTTCTATCAAAGGTTTGCCCAAACTCACCCATAGGGTGTCACCCTGGTAGAATCAAGATATTCTCCTCCTGAAAAGGCAGTGTAAAAAATTAGAGAGAAAGTGGTCCAGACAAAAATCTGATGAGAACAAAATGCTTTAGAGGAAGACTATCAGGGATTATAAGAAAAAGATTGTAGAAGCTAAAATCCTTTACTATAAAGAGCAAATAGGTTATAACCATTTAAATACCCGTTTGCTCCTTAGCCTTCTTAATAGGCTTCTGTTGACTATTTATTACCTTGAACTTACCTTGGGCTATGAAACCTAAGAACTGAGATAAGGGCAAGGAGTCCCCTAGGTTTTAACAGCAATTGGGATCAGTATCTGCCAAGACCCACCACATGCATAAAGTGGCACACAGGTTACAAAGTATTTAAACCAACAGGTAATGCACCAGACTATTAAGGTTCTTCTTCCCTTATTTCCTATATTCTGAAGTACCTACTTCTTAATATTTTTGCCATTGGTTTAAATACATTGTAGCCTGTGTGCTGCTTTGTCATTATATTGGCTCTTACAGATACCAGTCTTGAGGAGTCCAGTGGCAGCCACCTGTACACCTAAGTGTCATGTTTTAAGTTGTGATATATGTCCTTATGATAAAAGATTGAGCATGACCCTGATGCAGGCAGTTTGTTGGCAAAACATGTTGGGCTTTTACTAATGAATGATAAGACCATATAAGCACTTTGTTTTACTGAAGGTTGCTTTCAATAAACTTCAATTGGCTTTTCAGCCACTGGCTGGTTCCTTTGGCTGCTTTTTTTTTTCTCGTTCCCTGCATTGTTGTGCTTCTCTTTTCTTTTGGATCAAAAATCTTAAGACAACAGGGTACCAAGCCCCCAAAATGTCCAAGTTGCCCTGTTCCCAAGTTCAAAATTTCTAGGCCCCTTCTTTGAAAACTTATGAATAGTACATGGAAGAGTGTAGTTTTAACTGTAGAAGACTAATTCAAGCTATTTAAGAGGGCAGTGTACAGCTGCACATCTCAGTTTTCTTCATGGGACAAGACCAGATCGGCTAATCCCTGTGGCCAAAAAAAATACAGCCAAGATATAAGATTACCCATTTGCCACACAAGAAAGACCATATTTCACATTAGGGGTGGCATAGGTTAAAAATGGGTAGATAAGCTTATTTTTAAAATTATAAACAAATTCACATGGAGTATTAAATGGGAATTTCTGATAAATTTGTGGAACCTTGAACTCAGGCATCAAGTTAGCGCGATCATCCTTCTCCCACCCTCTCAACAAACCAATCATCTCCCTTCCCTTCCTTCTCTCCAGCAGGAAGAAAGCAGAGCTTCTTCCTGGCATTTGCCTCTTTCTCTGCTTGCTTCAGTCTGATGTTTGACCCTCATGAGGCTCCACATTCTCACAGGCGCACCACCACTGTGTATTCAGACTTCAGATTGAAACTGGTATAGGAGGAGGCATAGCAAGTCAAAAAGCTCTTCTCACTTCTCATTAGTGGAACGGAGAGTGAAGAAAGGATTGCATCAAAAGAACAGCAGATTGTATTGGGGAGTAGTGCAGATAGGCATGTGAATTGTAAGTCTGACCCTGCACATTACTAGTTTGATTCTTTGACTGAATATAAGTCTTATTTGAAATATTTACAGAATGTTCCAGATGGAGTAATTTTGTCAACAATTAAGTCAGGGGTCCTTTTACTAAGGTGTGCTGAAAATGGGCTGCAGTAGTGTAGGCTCATGCTTTGGACATGCGCAGATCCATTTTTCAGCGCGCCTGTAAAAAAGGACTTTTTTGCCGAAAATGGATGTGCGGCAAAATAAAAATTGGTGTGCATCAATTTTGAGTCTGAGACTTCACAACCACCCATTCACTTAGCGGTAAGGTCTCACGCATTATCCAGGCGATAATCGTCAACGCCCGTACAATGCCGATTACTGCTCAGTTTTCACCACACGCAGGAAAATAAAATATATTTTCTGGCATGCATAAAAAATGAAATTACAGCCTGGTCCACGTGTGAGCCAGGCAGTAAGTCTGAACTGATGCACATTGGGCGCGGTAGGCGCTCACGTAGCTTAGTAAAAGGACCCCTCAATATTTTGGAGAATGCCACTCAATCTTCAACGAGGGAAAGAATATAGACAGCAAAGAAGAATAGGTAGGTATCCACCAGAATTTGAGGAAGCTTGCCAAAGTCCAATTTGTCCATATTAATTAACTTAAAAAAAAGTCATTACAAGATAATCCAGTGTTTCTTGGAAATAGAGACTTGTTTTCTACTGCAGCATCAATAATTGTTAGAACGCAGAACTTTGATGGTCTGGCAAGTTTCCAGAACAGCCTGGAAGAAAGCCTTGCATTGCTTCTTTTAGAAAGAAACAGAGACAGCTCACATGCCAACATGATTTGGTTGCAAGCAATTTAAATTGCAGTTCTTGGGACATGTCCCGGCTAAATGCTGTCCTGCTTTCAAGTTGGCTTCTCTGCTTATTTTTTCTTCTTCCCTTTTTTTTTTTTGTGATAGGGTTGCAGAGTAATTTTGAACATGCATTTGCTGAGGTTATGGCACTGGGGGATAGAGAAAGGAACATAGGCTGTAGTACAAAGTGATCTGGTTTAGCAGACTATAAATGTTTGTAAATAAATAAAATAAAATATGTGAAGCACCATTTTACACAGATCGTAGAGATTGCAATTGAGGCATGTAGGTTAGAACATGCTCGGTTCTGGTGGTATTTTAGAAAAGGATCTGCACATGTGTATTTCCCAGCACTGCTCGAATCGACATGATAGAGGTATACAAAATAATGAGTGGAGTGAAACAGGTGGATGTGAAGCGTCTGTTCATGCTCTCCAAAAATACTAGGAGTAGGGGGCATGCGATGAAACTACAGTGTAGTAAATTTAAAACAAATCAGAGAAAAATTTTCTTCAGCCAACGCGTAATTAAACTCTGGAATTTGTTGCCGGAGAACGTGGTGAAGGCGGTTAGCTTGGCAGAGTTTAAAAAGGGATTAGACGGTTTCCTAAAGACAAGTCTATAAACCGCTACTAAATGGACTTGGGAAAAATCCACAATTCCAGGAATAACATGTATAGAATGTTTGTACGTTTGGGAAGCTTGCCAGGTGCCCTTGGCCTGGATTGGCCGCTGTCTTGGACAGGATGCTGGGCTCAATGGACCCTTGGTCTTTTCCCAGTGTGGCATTACTTATGTACTTATGTACCACCCATCTTGTTCACATCTACATATCTGCACTTGGCTCCTCGGCTGTGTTGTAGAAAAGCATTAACGTCATATCTATGTGATTTAAATGTTCTAATGCATGCTGATTAGATGTTTCATTAGTAGTATGCTGACATCACATTATATCTCTGTTATTTGAATTTCAGTGTTGTTAAATGTGTATATTTTTAAATCCTGCTTCATGGTAGTCCTATTGTCAAGTGTTAGTTTGCTGCTCTCAAGTTTTCCTCATTTAGGGGCCCTTTTACAAAGACTTGTCAAAAAGTGGCCTGCAGTAGTGTGGGTGTTTGTATTGGACACTGGCTGGACCATTTCTCCACCATGTCTGGAAAAAAGGGGATAGTTTGGGGTCGGGAAATGAACGTGCAGCAAAATTTAAACCAGTGCGTCTATTGATGGCCTGAGCCCTTAAGGGCTCACGCATTACCTACACGGTAACCATCCAGCACACGCCAACTGCTGATTTCAGCTGGGAACACCCCCGTAGTAGAAAATTATTTTCTTCCATGGGTTTTCGGCGTGCACCACACTCGGAATTTACCGCCAGGCACACACGCTAGCCAGGTGGTAATGCCAATTTGATGTGCGCTACACATGCGTTGGCCCTTACGCACCTTTGTAAAAGGGCCCCATATTGTATTCATGTTTATATTTGGCCATTTTTACTATTGTTATGCTGTTAACGAAATTGTAAGCTTTATGTTAAACTGTACCTGCTGTATACCATCTAAGGTGAATCTCCTCATAAAGGCGGTTAATAAATCCCAATAAATAAAATATAAGTACTGCCAATTAAGTAGTGAGGCCACAATTTTAACATGAATTCATTTGGGAAGTGAGGAAAAATTACATGGGATGCAGGAGAATGACTCCCTTAATCACTCATGTGAAACCCTAGCCACCATTCAGCAGGTGTAAAACCTGATGTGGAACTTTTTCCCTATACAGGGCCGTGCCAACACGGTAAGTGAGGTACGCACGGCAGGAGGGCGCCGTCCTCTGGGGGGCGCCCCGCCGCGCCATGCTTACCTCGCCCTCTCCCATGTCCCAACTGCCCGCCCTCTTCTCCCCCCCCCCCAACAAGATCCCTTTTAAATTTACCTCCGTCCGGCAGCGAAGGCGCAGCGTCAGTGAATGAGGCGGCGCTCCCGACAAGGAAATGATGTCAGAAAAAGGCGGGACATTGAGCGAAGGGAAGACTAGTAGAGACGTCGGGAGCGCCGCCTCCTTCACTGACGCTGCGCCTTCGCTGCCGGCCGGAGGTAAATTTAAAAGGGATCTTGGGGGGGGGGAGAAGAGGGCGGGCAGTTGGGACATGGGAGCAGGAGGGCAGGGGAGAGAGGAGAGTGGATGGGAGGGCAGCGATCACCTTCACGGGGGGGAGGGGGCGTGTGCACGCCAACTGTTCGTCTGCGGGGGGGCGCCAACTGATCCTCTGCAGGGGGTCATCACCCTTGGCACGGCCCTGTCCCTATACAGTCGTTCCTTTTGTGAAATGGGATATTCATATGTAGATTTTAGTCCCATCCAGGCCCCATCCAAACCATATCCCCTTGAAATCTCTATGTAGTATGGATTTCCGCATGCATATAGTGGCTTTCTAAAATGAGATTTTAAATGTGTAAATGACATACACATGTACAGGAAGTGAGCCTTTTTCATCTGAAGGAGAGCTCTGGAACGAGGGGGCATACGATGAAGTTAAGAGGGAATAGGCTTAGGAGTAATGTAAGAAAGTATTATTTCACGGAAAGGGTGGTGGAGGTGTGGAATGGCCTCCCGGTGGATGTTATGGAGTCGAGGACTGTGTCAGAATTTAAAAAGGCCTGGGATAAGCATGTGGGATCGCTTAGGAAAAGGAAGAGTTAGGGGTTAAAGAGGATGGGCAGAATGGATGGGCCATATGGCCTTTATCTGCCATCATGTTTCTCTGTTTCTATATAAATGTCAGCATTTCAACGTGGAAATCATAGAGCTTCTAAAGTACCCCACAGGTACAACAGCATTTATAAAGTTTTAAGTCCTTGTGACAAATACCTCCAACTAGGCCACATGAAGACACAACATTAGGACCCTTATAAGTGAAGTGAAGAGTCTGTGGTCCAATGAGGTTTTCTAAATCCAGGGCATCTTTTGATACTTCTTATTATGCACTAACGGGTGTTAGTCTGTCTGGTCTGCTGCCATACCCATAGGAATATAATTGGCTGTGGCAACAGATAGCGTAAACTAACTTGATTAAAACACACAAAGCATTTGTAAAAGAGGCCCGTAGTGCACAATAGATAGCAAAGGGTGGCAGTAACTGAAAATCTCAGAAGACTGGACCATTTTTCATATTAGCTTTATTGAAAAAAATATCTGTACTGTACAGATGCTCACATATTTCTACAGTAAGTAGGCATATCACCACCAAAGGAGTGAACCAAGACTCTTTGGTTCGCTCATTTGGAACCAACTGAGAAGACAGGTGATGGAATTTTGTGTTATTCTGTTTTCTGTAAGTATGAAGCTAGGGTTAACTTTATGTATTTAATTTACATGGTCTAGTATTTTGATTTGTTTTTGTTAGCATTTTTAATTGAATTGTACATTTGATATTGTATTACTATTTTGTTTTGAGTTTACTTCATTATGGGAGGGTGAAGTAGGGTTAGTTTCTTGGCCAGTTTGAAGCACTTGCCCCAGAGCTCATTGAGTTTTCTATTAATGTGGCAAAAACTCATACTTATTTTCTTTGGATGAGTTTGGGAGTGGAGTCTATGGATAGAAGCTGCACAGTAGGACAGTATGGAGCCCTTTTACTAAGCTGTGGTAGGGCCCAACGAACGTGTAGTGTGTGCCAAAATGACACTACTGCCATGCTAGTGTACCCCCCCCCCCCCCCCCCCCGGATGATAATTTTGGATTTGGCACACACACATTCTGGTGGTAGAAATGATTTTTTAATTTTCTACAATGCACAGTGTTTCCAGCGGTAGTCAGCAGTGGGCATGCACTGAATGTAGTGTGTGAGCCCTTACCGCTAGATCAATGGGTGGTGGTAAGGGCTCAGGCCATAAATAGGCGCTCACTAGTTTTAATTTTAGCACATACCCATTTTTTAAAAAATGCCCTTTTTCCCAGACACGGTAAAAAATAGCCCGGCACATGCCAAAAACATACACCCACACTACCGCAGGCCACTTTTTACCGCAGCTTAGTAAAAGGCCCCTTATATCATCCAAACATTTAAAAAATATTTCTGACTGCCAACTTTCTCCAACCTTACAGTTTCCCATACATTATCATCACCACTACTCAAGAAAATAAGCCCTGGTGCCCAAGATACTCCTGTCTCCATTAATAAAGTGCATTCTTAATAAGCTAGTAGTTGAACCTACTACTCCACAATCAAGGTGATGTTGTTCTTGCACTCAAATGCATCAAAAAGCTGGATCAGATTCACATGGTTTAACTGGTTCATGATATTTATTTCATTTTTCACTTCTTCCTGTTAAATAAAAAGAAATTAACCAAACTATTATAAATATATCAATTTGATCATGTGACAAATAACCACATACAGTGATACCTCGGTTTTCGTTGATAATCCGTCCGAAAACAATCAATGAAAACCGAAAGAGACGAAAACCGAGGCAATTATTTCAATATGAACCAATGTAAATCCAATGAGCAAGAGAATGCGTGGGTTGCCCTTTGTTTTTGCAAAATTAGCAGAGAAAACTGAGGCAACCAACAAATTTTTCACTGAAAAAATCAATGAAAACCAAAACCGACGATAACTGAAGTCAACGAAAACCGAGGTGTACATCAAAAGCAAGTGAAAAAAAGAGACTATGAAATACCAAAAGAGAAATCAGTCACACAAGTTAGATGCCAAACTTTGCTAATACTGCAAAAAAAAAAATTCAACACATGAAAAAGATTAGGGGTCCTTTTACAGAGCGGCGGTAAGCCCAATGCAGGCTTACCGCTCGCTCTTTCGGGACTAGCACCAGCCCAATGAGGCCACCAATGACAGTCCTGCCCCATGCACACGCCATTTCTGGGAGAAAAAGAAACTCTCCTGAGAATGGCTAGTGCGGCGGTAATCGGGATTGCCACACACTGCTCGGTTACAGCCAGGTTAGCACCAGAACCCTTATCAACACCTCACTGGATGGCGGTAAGGGCTCCCCGCCATATGGCCACATGGTGAGAGTTATCTCACTGCATGGCCATTTTTTTTCAGATTTTACTGGCTGCGGGAAAAAGGGCCCTGGAATGTGGGAAAAATGGCCCCCACTGTCAGCACAGGACCCTTTTTCCCGCAGCTTAATAAAAGGACCCCTTAGTCTGTCACAATGCAAAGCAGTTTATTCATACTAAACAGTACGTAATGTGAATGGCAATAAACCTTGTGATCTGTTTTTAATTCTTGTTAAATTAATTGCAAAGTATGTTTACATTTATTGTGGTTAATAAACATTTAATATACCACCGCTTCTAGAAAATGATCGCAGCAGTTCATAATAAAAATATTATTAAAACCAAAAGGAACTCCATAATTTGATAGGACAGATTCATTCATACAAGAGCAAACAAACAAATAAATAAATTTGACAGTCCAACTGAGCAGGTAACTGATGACCGATACCCAGGTCTAACATGCTGGAATTGAAAAACCAATCACAAGAGTGGCAAATTGAGTTTTCAAAAGGACTTTAAAAAGTGAAAAAGACAATTCAGAGCGAAGGATAGGAGGGAGATCATTCCATAATTTTGGTGCCAGAAAGTAAAATGCAAAGTAATGAGCAGATTCATAGTGAGTCTGTTTTGGTGAAGGTAAAACCAGACAATGGGAGTCAAGTGAACAGAGAGCACGTGAAGGTGTATAAGGAATAATAAGAGAGGAAAGATAGTCTGGAGAAACACAATGAAGAGTTTTATGGGCAAGGCAGAGAATTTTAAACCAAGGCCAAAATTTGATTGGAAGTCATTGGAGGGATGACAAAAGAGGGGTGACAGAGTCAGACCTATGAACATTACAGAAGACGGACGGCATCATTCTGCAGAGTCTGTAAATGGCAAAGTTGTAAGAAGGTAGACCAGCATAGATTACGTTAGCATAGTCAGGGTGGGAAATCACAAAAGCATGGATCAAAGTATGTAAAAAGAAGGCTCAAGAAATTTGGAAATAGACCAGAGACACCTAAGAGAGAAAAAAACATCCTGAAGAACAGAGGAGATTTGTGGGAAGAAAAGAAAGAGCTGAATCAATGAGAACACCAAGGTATTTAAATGAATTAACAGTAGGTACAGGAGAGTTAAACAGCACTGGGACTAGTGAAGGAGGAGTAAAAGGACCCGAAACCCAACAAGTGTTCAAAACCAGATGATTGTCAGAAAGCTAACCAGAAACAGCACGAAGATATGACTGAAGACCACTAAGGTCTGGGTGAGAGGGAGATGTAGGAAAGATATAATATATAATTATAAATTTAACTTTAATTAACTTTTCCCCAAAAGCATCAGCAGACTAACACGCTGTCAGTGCTCTCAGGCCCACACTCCTCCCCCAGTCTCCAAAGAGGCAGCAAGCCCCATATATTTGGCATGTGCAGGGAAAAATGGAGCCCCAGGTCTGGCAACATTTTGAATTATGTCACTGAGGAGGCAAGAGCCCTTGGGAATCACTCTTACCACATTATAAGTTGGGGGCTTCTGCTGATAACAGGAAAATCAGGAGGAACTTGGGGATAGTGTAGGGAGCATTTCTTTCTTTGTATTTTAAGGGGAGGTTAGGGGCAGGTCTTCCTGGGTTGGGGTAGAGGCTGATGTGCCAGAGCAAGAGGGCTGAGATGATCTCTATTCTGTGAGGAGAGTTAGACTGTGGAATTTTTATCTGCAGGTGGAAGGGAAGTCACTTGGGGGCTTGCTGCCAAATTGTAGCCCAGTGGAGCTGGTAGCACACATGTAAAATTGACTAAACTGCAGTACTAGTTACCATAGTTTAGTAAATGCCACAAGAAAATAATTTGCATTAAAGTGTATCATTTTAGTTTGTATTAAAATGTTTAATTTTAGCACAGGTTAGTAAATAGACCCTGTGAAGGAGTGAATGGAATAGTCACAGGTGTCCCTAGGAACCGTCCCTCACTGAGGTTGCAGTTTAGCCACTTTACAGAAGCTATTGCTAACCAGCAATGTCAGAGGCTTAGTCAGAGGGGTGGGGCTCAGGCTGGGAAGTGGTTAAATGCCCTGGAGCAAAGTGGAGCAGAGAGGCCTGAGGCAAGAGGCCACCAGGACAGAGGTCACAAATGCAGAGATCTCCAGGAGGGAGGCTCCAAGTGAAGGAATACTCCCTAAAGTGTCGGCTGGGCTACATTACCTTTTGGGGAGTCCCAGGGAAGTAAGTACTGACCCATAACTCAGAGATTTGCACCCTTTGAATGCCCAGGGACTGCATGAGAAGGAACAGAAGATTGCAAAGGTAAAAGAGTGCCTTTATTTATTTGTGAAAACCCAGGTCCTAAATTTCCTAGTTGGAACCAGGCCTGGACTTATGTATGAGTAACTGGAATTGTGCTGAAGAAAGCAGAACTACTAGAAAGAAAGAACAAAGTAAATCGTGTTGTGATTGTTGCCCAGGGTTGAACTGTGTCTGTGACAGGGGAACAGACTGTGTGGCTTTGATTACTTGTTCACCAATAAAGCTTTTCCTTTGACTTTACACTACAATCTGCCTGTGTCTGTACAGGATCCCAGTCTGTCCACAAGTCACGTTACCACAGGCCCCTACTCTTAATATATCAGTATATCTCCATTATGACCAAGTTTTAGCTTGGAAATGTCTTTCTCAAGGATAGTTACTTATGTAAGATGAAATTAAAGTAATGGAAAAAAAAGGATAACAATAAACTAAAGAGAGAACAAAAGGTAAAGAAGAGAAAAGGGAGGCAGGAAAAAGGTGTATATGTCATGCCCATTTTATAAAGTTCAAATGCTAAGGGGGTCTTTTACAAAGGCGCACTTGCAGTTTTAGTGCATGCTAAACGCTAGCGATGCCTATAGAAATATATAGAAACCGCTTTTTAAAGCAGAGGAGACTAACTTGAAACAGCACTATGCGAAATACGGATCTATGTCGGTAATGGTGATATTGGGTCTCCACTGCACACTATCCACTGTTGCTAAAAAGCTAAGTACTAATTCTGAATATAAAGATAGAACTGGAGAGACTGAGATAAATGATATAAATAAATGCCACAATGAAAAAATAAGTACAAAAAACTCAAAAAATTGGGATTGATGAGGATTTCGATACCGCCTCTTTTCAAAATGCTTGGCTCACAATAGCCATTTTAGAGGTTGGTACGTTAATCTGATGATCCTATAGCAAATGCCTCCAAGTGTTTAGTTATACTGAGGATATAATTGAAGCTGAGTATATTATAAGTAATTAACTACACACTCCCTTCACATCTTTAATTGGCTGTGGCCTAGTGGTTAGGGTGGCCTAGTGGTTAGGGTGGTGGACTTTGGTCCTGAGGAACTGAGTTCAATTCTCACTTCAGGCACAGGCAGCTCCTTGTGACTCTGGGCAAGTCACTTAACCCTCCATTGCCTACCGCATTGAGCCCGCCATGAGTGGGAAAGCACAGGGTACAAATGTAACAAAAATAAATAAAATATATTACTGTATAGAAATATATAGGCATCTCTAACATTTAGCATGTGCTTATTTTTAGAGTGCACTAAAAACACTAGTGCACCTTTGTAAAAGGACCCCTAATTGAAAAACCCAGATATAGGAAAAAAATCCATATATTTTTCCTCTATTCAAAAGTTGGAGTGAGAGAAAATCTTATAGTAATTCTCTCTTAAGCATGTACACCAAGACACATAATAATAATAATAAATATGTACAATCTATTGGTGTTGTTATAACAGGAACTCTCATGGGTCCTTTTACTAAGGGCCAAAAAATGGCCTGCACTGTTGTACACATTAATTGATTTGATTTGCTTACTTTATTTTTTGTCTATTAGATTGTAAGCTCTTTGAGCAGGGACTGTCTTTCTTCTATGTTTGTGCAGCGCTGCGTAGGCCTTGTAGTGCTATTGAAATGCTAAATAGTAGTAGTAGTAGTAGTAGTAGACGTATGTATTGGATGCGTGCAGGTTCATTTTTCAGCGCGCCTGCAAAAAAAAGGCCTTTTGGGGGGGTGAAAATGGACATGTGGCAAAATTGGTGCGTATCCATTTTAGGCCTGAGACCTTACTGCCACCCATTGACTTAGCAGTAAGGTCTCACGTGTTAACTAGGCAGTAATCATCAGCGTGCGTACAATGCCGATTACTGCCCGGTTAGCGTCATTCACCGAAAAATAAAATATTTTTTCCGGCACGCATACTGGACACATGTAAAAAATGAAATTACCACCCAGGTCACACAGTAGCTGGGTGGTAATTCCAAATTGGCGCACATTGGGCGCACATAGGCACCTACACAGCGTAGTGAAAAGGCCCCTCAATGTGTAAAACTCTGCTAATAACAGTTGAGCGGTGTTTATCCAAATAACGGCATTACTACAGCCCACACAGGCTTAAAATTAGCATGGCCTCAAATGTAAGGTTTTCATACCTATATTATACTTGTAACCACTCGCCTCCACCTACCCTCCTCTCCTCCTTCCTGTACACATTAATTGATTTGATTTGCTTACTTTATTTCTTGTCTATTAGATTGTGAGCTCTTTGAGCAGGGACTGTCTTTCTTCTATGTTTGTGCAGCGCTGCGTACGCCTTGTAGCGCTATAGAAATGCTAAATAGTAGTAGTAATTATACACCATCATAGGACTTCCTAATTTGTGTATAGGTGAAAAGTGCTTAAATGTGTAATATTTAAAATGTCTCTACCACTCTCAATGACAATCGAATAGATATTGCTCCACTAGTGTAGATAGTCCACAATTACTTGGTCCACAAATTCCAATTTATCCCCAAATAATGGTGACATACATAGTAAAATATGGATATGATAAGTGTCACTTATCTGAATTGATTGAATGTTCTTAAATCACATTGCCAATACATTCTTCTGTGTGTGTGTGTGTGGGGGGGGGGGGGTCTTTCTTCTTGTGGACTATCTACACTGGTGGAGCAATATCTATTTGATTGTCATTGAGAGTGATAGAGACATTTTAAATATTGCACATTTAAGCACTTCTCACAAAAGTAATATCTCTCAGAAACAAGCTATGAGCCAATCACTGCAAACTCACATTTACATGGACATGTATATTCTGAAAATATGGGTGGGGATCTCCATATATAACGCAAAGCACTGTAAAATGAGCTGTACTAAATTTGCTTATGATATAATCTTTGGTCCAAAAATCATAATAAACAACATGTTATATCCAGTGATTATAATTTTCAATCTTCAATTTCAAACATAGAAAACCAATGTGAACAATTTGTGAAAAATTTGTGTAAAATGTTTGTCCATGTGTACCATAGCAAAATATGCAAGAAAGTCAGCACTTATCTCTTATCCAAAATCATTGCCATTCATTCACAAAAAGTCTTCAACTTCTTCATTATTTCCATAAACTTGGACCTCCAGATTTTAGAAATACCGAAATGATATCATGTTTTGAGTATGACAGTGCTCTGCTTCTGGGCAGCTGAAGGTAATGGTTCAGCCAACTTCACATTTTATCTCATCTAAAAAAAGAAAGATGGTGTCTCAATGTTCTTATACCAACCCAACGGCAGGTTTTCACCAACCAATGCAGAGTATACAAACCCACCAAGCCAAGATATAATATGTAAATATATATCAAAGATAGCCCATCGATCTCCAAATTGTCCATGAGGTTACATAGATTGTAGGGTAAATATCCAGTACTATTCCCCATATTTTAAATGTTTCTCCCAGTTTCCTCCATATTTAAATTCAGCAACATAATCAATCACCTTCCATTTGCATCTGCAAATTCATAAGCACAATCCACAAAGTATTGTACTGTGATGGTCTTTAAACAGATCTTATCAAGCGAATGGTACAGCCTACTTAAATTCACAAGAACAAATTATGTATCTTACAAAGGAGGAATCACATGTAGTGTCATAATAAGCTGAAAATCTTCTACCATCATTAAGATAAATCCAACTAGAACCAACAATAGTTTGGGAGCACCAAGACCATTGGGTGCAAAGGGAATGAGTATAAATCTTCCTATCTTCTTTTAAAGATTTAAATAATACTTCACTTATATTATTTGCATGGGAAAATGTCATAATAGGTGGTTCTTTAAATATGGCAAAAAAAACTGTAAAACTAACTTATATCAATTTGACCATCTTGGAAACACCTGAAAACCCCCCATTGTTTTTTATTATTAATTTTGAATCTGATACATCAAAGAAAACTTTTTGAAACACATCTAAAGCCCAATTTACAATTTAAATCAAGGAAAGAAAAAAAATCTTATACATGGAAAAAATAGATATTAGGCTTCTTATTAGACCACAATATGGGGGAATCAATTTAGAAAACTGAAGATGACGGCTAGAAAAGAACATCCAAAAAAGGAAAAAGCAGAGAAAGTCTCCTCCTACAACCAATAGGCCAATTCAAAATAAGGAGACCACACTAAGGGGTCTGTTTACTAAGCCGCATAAACGCCTACTTGCACCCAACACACGGCAATTCCGAGCTACCACATGGCCTGTGCGGTAATTTCATTTTTTATGCATGCCAGAAAATATTTTTATTTTCTGGCACGCGGGCGGTAATTGCCATTTTACGTGCATAGACCAATACCATCCAGTTACTCTTGTCACCTTTTGGCTAGGTCGATGGCTGGCAGTAAGGTCTCAGACCCAAAATGGATGCATGTCAATTTTCATTTTGCCACATGTCCATTTTCAGCAAAAATTTTAAAAAGGCATTTTTTACAGGTGTGCTGAAAAGTGATTCTGCGCGCACCCAAAACACACATCTACACTACCGCAGGCCATTTTTCAGCATGCCTTAGTAAAAGGGCCCCTGAGCAATTAAAGAACAGATAATAATATCCCTCTCCCTTCCAAGAAAAATTGTAACTGTGGGGGTTCATAAAATGCATATGAATGTTGATCCAAATAAACTATACATTTACAAGGAAAGACCATACTACAAAACCAAAATAGGACCACACTACAAAGACGAACATAAACTCTACCAACTCGTGAATAAATTAATAGACATCACACCGGTTACCACAGCCAGCACAGACACCCCATCAGCAGATCAACTTGCCAAATACTTCAACGAGAAAATTATAAAACTTCAATCCACATTACCACTCAACACCACTGATCACGAAAAATTTATGGATTGCCTGGACCCTACTCCTGGTGAATACCCAGCAGATCGAACCTGGAATGACTTCGACCTGCTAACTGAAGAAACCATAACTCAAGCACTCAACAAATTCTCCAAAACCCACTCCAAACTGGATATTTGCCCCAGTAGCCTAATAAGGTTCACCCCCAAACGCTTCATAACAGACCTTACGTCACACCTGAACTACATGCTACAACATGGACTTTTCCCCGAGGACAAAGGAAATATATTACTTACACCCATACCCAAAGACTTAAAGAAAAAACTAAATGACACAACCAATTATCGACCAGTAGCATCCATCCCCCTGAAAGTAAAACTAATGGAAAGTATGGTAACCAAACAACTTACCAATTACCTAAACAAATTCACAATACTACATGATTCACAGTCAGGATTTCGATCCAACCATAGCACTGAAACAGTGCTAACCACTCTCATAACCAAATTTAAACAACTAATCGCAACTGGAAACAATGTGCTACTCCTACAATTCGATATGTCCAGTGCGTTTGACATGGTCAGCCACCAAATACTATCGAACATCCTAGACTACTTCTGGATCGGAGGAAATGTATTAAGATGGTTTAAAAGCTCCTTAACAGCAAGAACTTATCAAGTGATTTCCAACTCAAAAACGTCAACACCATGGAAACCTGAATGCAGAGTACCACAAGGATCACCACTCTCACCAACCCTTTTTAACTTAATGATGACACCTTTAGCCAAATCGCTATCCAACCAAGGACTCAACTCATAAATTTATGCAGACGATGTCACGATATATATCCCGTTCAAACAAGACATAGCTGAAATCACAAATGAAATCACACACAGCCTCCAAATAATGAACTCATGGGTGGACGCATTCCAACTAAAGCTAAACACAGAAAAAACACAATGTCTCATCCTGTCCTCACAATACAACACAAACAAACCCAATACCATAAACATCCCAGACTACACCCTTCCGGTCTCAAACAGCCTAAAAATTCTGGGAGTCACAATTGACCGAAATCTCACATTCGAAGATCATGCGAAAAATACAGCAAAGAAAATGTTCTACTCAATGTGGAAACTTAAAAGAATCAAACTTTTCTTCCCAAGGGAAGTATTCCGCAGCCTAGTACAATCAATGGTGCTCAGTCATCTAGACTACTGCAATGCCATTTATGCCGGATACAAAGAACAAACCATTAAGAAGCTTCAAACCACTAAAAACACAGCAGCCAGACTCATATTTGGGGGAAGCTAAATACGAAAGCACCAAACCCCCTAAGAGAAAAACTACACTGGCTCCCACTAAAAGAACGTATTGCATTCAAAGTTTGCACCCTGGTCTCTAATGACCTATTACTGGCTAAATCCAGAGGTCAATACTCCATCCTCATTCTTCTTGATCTTTCCGCTGCTTTTGACACTGTCGATCACAGCGTACTTCTCGATACCCTGTCCTCACTTGGATTCCAGGGCTCTGTCCTTTCCTGGTTCTCTTCCTACCTCTCCCTCCACACCTTTAGCGTTCACTCTGGTGGATCCTCTTCTACTTCTATCCCTCTGCCTGTCGGCGTACCTCAGGGTTCTGTTCTTGGTCCCCTCCTCTTTTCTATCTACACTTCTTCCCTTGGTTCATTAATCTCATCCCATGGCTTTTCCTACCATCTCTATGCTGATGACTCCCAAATCTACCTTTCTACCCCTGATATCTCACCTTGCATCCAAACCAAAGTTTCAGCGTGCTTGTCTGACATTGCTGTCTGGATGTCTCCATGCCACCTGAAATTAAATATGACCAAAACCGAGCTTCTCATTTTCCCCCCCCCAAACCCACCTCCCCGCCCCCCCCGTTTTCTATTTCTGTCGATGGCTCTCTCATTCTCCCTGTCTCCTCAGCTCGAAACCTTGGGGTCATCTTTGACTCTTCTCTCTCCTTCTCTGCTCATATCCAGCAGATTGCCAAGACCTGTCATTTCTTTCTTTACAACATCCGTAAAATCCGCCCCTTTCTTTCCGAGCACTCTACCAAAACCCTCATCCACACCCTTGTCACCTCTCGTTTAGACTACTGCAATCTGCTTCTTGTTGGCCTCCCACTTAGTCACCTCTCCCCTCTCCAGTCAGTTCAAAACTCTGCTGCCCGTCTCATCTTCCGCCAGGGTCGCTTTACTCATACTACCCCTCTCCTCAAGACCCTTCACTGGCTCCCTATCCATTTTCGCATCCTGTTCAAACTTCTTCTACTAACCTATAAATGTACTCACTCTGCTGCTCCCCAGTATCTCTCCACACTCGTCCTTCCCTACACCCCTTCCCGTGCACTCCGCTCCATGGATAAATCCTTCTTATCTGTTCCCTTCTCCACTACTGCCAACTCCAGACTTCGTGCCTTCTGTCTCGCTGCACCCTACGCCTGGAATAAACTTCCTGAGCCCCTACGTCTTGCCCCATCCTTGGCCACCTTTAAATCTAGACTGAAAGCCCACCTCTTTAACATTGCTTTTGACTCGTAACCACTTGTAACCACTCGCCTCCACCTACCCTCCTCTCTTCCTTCCCGTTCACATTAATTGATTTGATTTGCTTACTTTATTTATTTTTTTTGTCTATTAGATTGTAAGCTCTTTGAGCAGGGACTGTCTTTCTTCTATGTTTGTGCAGCGCTGCGTACGCCTTGTAGCGCTATAGAAATGCTAAATAGTAGTAGTAGTGGTCCACAAAATCGTTCACGGAGAAGCTCCGACCTACATGTCAGACCTTATAGACTTGCCTATTAGGAATGCAAAAAGATCATCACGCACATTCCTCAATCTCCACTATCCTAACTGCAAAGGGCTAAAATATAAATCCACATACGCGACCAGTTTCTCATACATCTGCACGCAGCTATGGAACACACTATCGAAGGCCATAAAAATAGACCTAACTATCTTCCGAAGGCTACTGAAAACAGATCTTTTCAAGAAGGCATACCATAAGCATCCATCTTAAATACTAAATAACAACACTATACATGATCTATACAAAACCGAATTCTTATCACATGACTGACTAAACTCTTTGAAATTAATGATCAAGCAATACCACTTTAAACCTTATGCTGAATAGGGTCTCTCTATAGTCGATGACCTAATGTATGTTACAATCCAATTTATTACTCAGGAACCTTCATGCAATACCATAATTTATTCTTCTTTACACCATGATCTGTTCCATTTATGCTATGTTCCATGTTTGTTACCATGTATGTATGTATGTACCTTAACGCAATACCATTTGTAATGCTGTTACCCGGAAATGGCAACCGCCATTATGGCAAATGTAAGCCACATTGAGCCTGCAAATTGGTGGGAAAATGTGGGATACAAATACTACAAATAAATAAATAAATATTTGAACTTTCAAGAATTTCGTAAAAAGATCCTGTGGAATTGCGGTCAATAATTTGAGAAAATTCAAAAGCCTCAGATTCAGATGTCTCATAAAATTGTCCATGTTTTCTAATTTAAGATATCAGCTTATCCTGAGCCATGTTTGCTTGTATGGCCTGAGATTGCTTAACTTGAAATTTGAAACTCCAAACCATTAAGCTTCTCAGAATGAACTTTCAAATTCTTTTCACACTTAGAAATTCTGTGTGGATGTACATTCAAAGAGGAAGGCATTCCAGCATATACTGTGGATTGAGCACTGTTGGAAGCAGGATAGTGGGCTAGATGTACCATTGGTCTGACCCAGTATGACTATACCTATGTTCTTATGGATCATTTTGTACCACTGCTGTACTGCATACCGGTTGAAGGGAAAAGTAATGAGTTTGACACCTTCACATACAGTAAAACCTATTATGTCCCTGTGAACAAGAACTATATCGACACTATTTCTTTTGAAATAAAGACAGACCAGAACAGACATGTCTCATTTTGCTCTGGAAAGGTAATCCTTAAGCTTCACTTGCGACCTCGGAAAGCAATTGTATTTTAACATGGTAGAGATTAAAACTTACAGTGACCGAGAGGTGTACAGAGATTATTTATTTATTTATTAGGATTTATTTACTGCCTTTTTGAAGGAATTCACTCAAGGCGGTGTACAGTAAGAATAGATCAAACATGAGCAATAGGCAATTACAGCAGTAAAAATATACAATACAAAGTATGGCATGGTATACTACTTGCAATGACTACACAATTGCATATTTTCAAAGCACTTTGGGAGGCTAAGTTCCATAGGTTTCTATGGAACTTTGGGAGGCTAAGTGCTTTGAAAATAAGCCTGAATACGTAATAGAACATTATGTGGCCCAGGCCGGTCATGGGCTCCCGGGCTTTTACCGATCACCTGCTATGTATGGAGCTGGGATTGGCAGGTATTTTGTAGCCTCTTTAGAAATGCGCTACCATTGCTAAGAAGGGGCATTGAGATTGGCACACTTGAAAAATGCAGCCAAAAACATAGCCAAAGATGTGATGGGTCACATCACCACAGCCATTCTGAATATTATGAATAACAATGCAGAGCAGACTGGATCGGTAAGTACATAAGTAATGCCACACTGGGAAAAGACCAAGGGTCCATCGAGCCCAGCATCCTGTCCATGACAGCGGCCAATCCACGCCAAGAGCACCTGGCAAGCTTCCCAAACATACATTCTATACATGTTATTCCTGGAATTGTGGATTTTTCCCAAGTCCATTTAGTAGCAGTTTATGGACTTGTCCTTTAGGAAACTGTCTAATCCCTTTTTAAACTCTGCCAAGCTAACCGCCTTCACCACGTTCTGCGGCAACGAATTCCAGAGTTTAATTACGCGTTGGGTGAAGAAAACTTTTCTCTGATTTGTTTTAAATTTACTACACTGTAGTTTCATCGCATGCCCCCTAGTCCTAGTATTTTTGGAAAGTGTGAACAGACGCTTCACATCCACCTGTTCCACTCCACTCATTATTTTATATACCTCTATCATGTCTCCCCTCAGCCGTCTCTTCTCCAAGCTGAAAAGCCCTAGCCTCCTTAGTCTTTCTTCATAGGGAAGTCGTCCCATCCCCACTATCATTTTAGTCGCCCTTCGCTGTACCTTTTCCAATTCCACTATATCTTTCTTGAGATGCGGTGACCAGAATTGAACACAATACTCAAGGTGCGGTCGCACCATGGAGCATTATAACATCCTCACACCTGTTTTCCATACCTTTCCTAATAATACCCAACATTCTATTCGCTTTCCGAGCTGCAGCAGCACACTGAGCAGAAGGTTTCAGTGTATTATCGACGACGACACCCAGATCCCTTTCTTGGTCCATAACTCCTAACGTGGAACCTTGCATGACATAGTTATAATTCGGGTTCTTTTTTTCTCACATGTATCACGTTGCACTTGCTCACATTAAACGTCATCTGCCATCTAGCCGCCCAGTCTCCCAGTCTCCCAATCTTGTAAGGTCCTTCTGTAATTTTTCACAATCCTGTCGTGAGTTAACGACTTTGAATAACTTTGTGTCATCACCAAATTTAATTACCTCGCTAGTTACTCCCATCTCTAAATCATTTATAAATATATTAAAAAGCAGCGGTCCTAGCACAGACCCCTGAGGAACCCCACTAACTACCCTTCTCCATTGTGAATAATGCCCATTTAACCCCACTCTCTGTTTCCTATCCTTCAACCAGTTTTTAATCCACAATAGGACTTTTCCTCCTATCCCATGACCCTCCAATTTTCTCTGTAGCCTTTCATGAGGTACCTTGTCAAACACCTTGTCAAATGCCTTGTCAAAATCCAGTGGTGGTCATGCAAAAAGCCCTTAAAAGAAAGAGAGGCAGGCAGATGCTTTTAGAAGAACCGTGTGAACACCTTAAAAGAAAGAAACCCAACTGTGTAGCACCTCAGAATCCTAAGTGCTGAAAGATATATTTTGAGAAAAAAAATTGTGGCTTTTGTGCACGATGACTTGGAAGAATGCATTAAATCAGAACTGAACTTCTTTCAATTGTCACCCACACAGACCAGTATCGAAAAAGCATTTATGTGGAAATTCCACCTTTATTAGCCTTATTGGAAACTGCACCACTTGACTTTTACATAGCCAGTCATGGGGAAGATTATTTGGATTTGAACAATATGCTGTTGTACCTGACCTGTAAGATCGTGAAAGAAGATGGAAACAGACGTTGCAGGGGTGGCCAAAGTGGCATTAGTAAGTTATCCAATAGCCTCCCTCTTCAGCCAGCTGGATGTCACAATCGGAGACAGACTCATCGGTCAGAGCAACAACTGCTACCCTTATAGAGCCCTCATAGAACTACTTCTTAATTGAGATGAAGGATCCTTACCAGCAGTCTGTTTTATAAAGACTCAGCCAGGAGTCACAAGTTGACAATCCATCAGTCCGTCAGCTGGGTGTTTGTTCCGAGAGGAGGGAGGGATGTCTGGGTTAGCAGCATTTTTTTCCTGAGAAAGAAAAGGCATCTGTCTGACACCAAGGCTCAGGAGGAGGAGGAGGGATGTCTGGTGTCAAGCCTTTTTGCAGTAATGTTCAGAAAAAAGAATTTAAAGTAGTCTGAAGGCTAAAAAAAAATGCCTATTTTATTTTATTACACTGTTCAGAAAAACAGGAGTTTAAAGTAGTGTGAAGACTTTAAAAATGCCTATTTTCTTTCCTGACAGAGAGAGAAAAAAGTTTAAGCTGTGCATGGTCCTCCTAGGCTATAGAGGGCAGTGTCAGGTACTTTTGGCATCACTTCTCATCATGTGACCTTAGATGGCAGTGAGTAGTGTGAAACAGGGAAAGAGGTGATGTGTGCAATAGTTGCTGCCATCTTGGAAAGGGGGTGTGGCTATGATGGCACTTTCTGTGGTATCACCAAAAGGGTGGGGTTTGGGGGTGGGATTATGCAAAAGGACATGGGTGGGGCTATGTAATATCCAGGATGTCATCAAAGGCAGTGGGATGGGGCGGGGCATGCTTGAGCAGAGCGTGGGCATGGCACATGCAGAACCTCGATTCTGATTGGCTGATGTGACTAGAAGTAGGTGTGGCCACCTGTCAAAATCAAAGATAATTAATGGTTGATGAATGCTAGTGAGATATACTACTACAGTTCTATCCCATTTAAAAAATCATATAAAAAATGTTTCCAAAAGTATATCTGTTGAAATCCTTGGGAAGGATATGTAGGGACAAAGCAGGTAGCACTACAATGAATTATTATTCTACATTATGAACCCCACATATATACTACTCTTTCTTCAAAATCTGCAACATATAGGGCAGCTATAGATGGTGATAATATGGCTCCCATGCCGATCCCATCAACTTGTTGGTAAAATTGATCCTCATAGCAAAAATAATTACAAGTCAAAAATTAGCCGTGTATATAAAAAATCAGATGAAATCCAATGGTTTCTTTGTTGAATAATTAGCAATGACTCAATGCCTGATCCTGTAGAATTTGTGAATATAATGAAATAATATCCATAGTAACTAAGCAGGCAAAATCAGGTACAGTTCCCAAATTTTGTAACAGGAAAACACTATGGGGGACAAGGGATAATAATCAAGCTGCATTAGGGCACTAACCTGCATTATTTTCCTCTATAGCACATGTTAAAAGGCACTAATGCAGGTTGCAATGCCCTAATGCAGCGATAATCAGATCACCCTACATTACTTAATGAGATGCAAAACATGTAAATGCATGCAATGCCACTCATTACTGTGTAATTACTATACAGTGCTACCTCAACCAGACCCTCCCAATCCAAAGGGCTCCCCTAGTGGCTGACCCCCATCACCTACAAGTTTTACCTCCCCTAACCAAATCTCCCACCTCAGGCATTTACCCCTCCCCGAGGACACCCCCCCCCCACCCTCCTGAAGGCCCCTTTGAGCCTACCTTAATTTAAATCCCTGATGTCTAGTGGTGCAGACAGTAACAATCCCCAGACATTCCTGCTCTCACCAATGCTTTTTTTTTCCCAAAATGATGCCAGAGAACCCTAGTAATGGTCTTGTAGAACTACTGCTAGGAATCATGTTTCCATATAAAATCACTACTGCTAGGGGTTGCTGGTGCCATTTTGGAAGAAGGTGATGACAAGAGCAGAAGTAACTGGGACTTGCTCCTTCCTGCACCACTAGACATAAGGGATTCTGCATAAGGTATTCCTAGGAAGGCCTTCAGGAGGGTGGGAGGCCTTGGGGAAGGCTTACTGCCTGGAGTGGGGGACTTTGCTTGGGTGGTGCTACTTGTGGGTGGTGGGGACTCTTTGGAGTTCTGGTTGAGCAGCACAAAGGTGGGTCCTTGTTTGGGTTGGAGCCCAAGAAGAGTTTTCAGCCTGGGGGGGGCTCTCTGGCCACCACTATTGGGGATGGGTACCAGCCCCTTCAAGAAACAGCCCAAGACATCAGGCTGCAGCTTAGTTGCCCAATGCTCACAGGTGGCACAATAATGCTGCTTACAAGATGGATCACAAGTAGTGCTGTTCCCTTGCCATGACAGTCAACAACCTGTGGTACTGAGATACTGCAGGTTGGTGACTTCCACGGTACATCAAGGTGTGGTAAAAGCCCACCTTTTATGACATCTTAATAACTCTAAATTATAAGGGCAATTATATAACAGGGCACCCGCATTTACATGCCACTTGCACAGAATGCCAGCAGTTTTGGGGATAAGTGTACACATACACATATAAGTGGCAACAAAGCAACTGAGCGCTATTCTGAAAGGGTGCATGTAAGTGGCATACTGTGTAAATACAAGGTGGGTGTTTACACTGATGGAGCATGGGAGGGACATGAGTGGTGTTGCCATTTATGCATGCAGCTTATAGAATACTGTAAATTACCCTTGTCCTTCCCACATTTAGGTTCCTGCAGTTACGCCAGGCCTATGACTGATGTAACTGTGGGAGGAAAAATATATGGAACACTGATGCTGGGTTATGCTAGTATTCTATAATGGAATCTGGGTGCCCAGATGCCATTATAGAATAGGCTCTCACCACGCAACAACAAGATGCCTAAAACGAGCTATCCACTTATGAAATTGCCCCCATAGGTCTTTCTCTTGCTCCCAATGCTCTTAATAATCTCAAACTATTTTTGGTTTTAGCTGGATTTATCCTAAGGATAGTAGAAGATTATCAGCTTATCATAACACTATCAGGCTTATTTTCGAAAGAGAAGGAAGCCCATCTTTCGACACAAATTGGAAGATGGGCGTCCTTCTCCCAGGGTCGCCCAAATCGGCATAATCGAAAGCCAATTTTGGGCGTCCCCAACTGCTTTCCATCGCAGGGACAACCAAAGTTCCCGGGGGCGTGTCAGAAGCGTAGCGAAGGCGGGACTGGGGTGTGTTTAACACATGGGCGTCCTCGGCCAATAATGGAAAAAAGAAGGGCGTCCCTGACAAACACTTGGCCGACTTTACTTGGTCCATTTTTTCTTGTGACCAAGCCTCAAAAAGGTGCCCAAACTGACCAGATGACCACTGGAGGGAATCGGGGATGACCTCCCCTTACTCCTCCAGTGGTCACTAACCACCTCCCACCCTAAAAAAAAAAAAACTTTAAAAATATTTTTTGCCAGCCTCTATGCCAGCCTCAAATGTCATACCCAGCTCCATCACAGCAGTATGCAGGTCCCTGGAGCAGTTTTAGTGGGTACTGCAGTGCACTTCAGGCAGGCGGACCCAGGCCCATCCCCCCTACCTGTTACACTTGTGGTGGTAAATGTGAGCCCTTCAAAACCCACCACAAATCCACTGTATCCACATCTAGGTGTCCCCCTTCACCCCTTAGGGCTATGGTAGTTGTTGTACAGTTGTGGGTAATGGGTTTTGGGAGGGGTTTGGGGGGCTCAGCGCACAAGGTAAGGGTGCAATTTCTGAAGTCCACTGCAGTGCCCCCTAGGGTGCCCGGCTGGTGTCTTGGCATGTCAGGGGGACCAGTGTACTACGAATGCTGGCTCCTCCCACGACCAAATGGCTTGGATTTGGTCGTTTCTGAGATGGGCGTTCTCGGTTTCCATTAACGTTGAAAACCGAGGACGACCATCTCTAAGGTCGACCTAAATGTTAAGATTTGGGCATCCCCGACCGTATTATCAAAACAAAAGATGGACGCCCATCTTGTTTCGATAATACGGGTTTCCCCACCCCCTTCCCGAGGACGCCCTCAGGAAAACTTGGGCGCCCCGTTCGTTTATGCCCCTCCACGTGTGATTCCTCCTTTGTAATTTATATCATTATTTGTCCCTGTGGAACATCATAGTAGATTAGTGCAACGTTTTGTGGATTGTTTGCACAAATTCACTGATTTCCAATGAATATGATTGATCATGTTGTCAAATTTAGATATGGATGAAGTCGGAAGAAATAGGGAACACTGGATATTTACCCTACAATCTGTGCAAACTCAAGGGCCCTTTTACTAAAGAGTTTGCGTGCGGCAACTGGCTTGCTGCAGGCCTACCACAGGAGCCTGACTATAGTTCCCACACCCAGCGCATGCCATTTCCGGTGCTACAAAAATATGTTCTATTTTTATAGCACCTGTGCTTACCCGCTGGCATCATGCAGCACTATGCACTGCCCGGTTACTGCCGGATTAGCACAGGAGCCCTTACTGCCACCTCAATGGGTGGTGGTAAGTGCTCCCTCTGAAATGGCCATATGGTAAGTGGTTCACGTACTGTATGGCCATTTCTTTTTGGGGAAAAAAGACAGCCTTTTTATCCGCTACGGTAAAGGGGGGGGGGCCTCAGCACGTTTCAAAAACACAAGCTGATGCTAGTGCAGGCTCCCTTTTACTGCAAGTTAGTAAAATGACCCCTCATTGACAAAATTCGGAGATCAATTTGCTATCTTTGATATTACATATGGAGGACAGGGTACTTCTATAATTTGGCACCACATTGGGACTTAACACCAATTCTATAATGGCACTTAGGAGCATTTTAGCTATTATCAAATACTAACGCAAAGCCACATTTGAGTGCCTAAATTTAGGCACGCCCAGTTTTGCCAAGTCAATGGTTAGTGTAAGTTGGCATACCTAAATGCACCATGCAATGTGCCTAACTGCTAGTCTTCTACAATTTGCATGTGTCACTTGTCAGCACACTCATGGTACATCCGTGCTTTGCTCATGTGTATACTCCCTTGCAGTTATGCTCTAAATGATTTTGGTGTTTACTTTATAGCATTGCACTGCATAAATGCCAATTATTGGCACCTCTGAAGCTCATAAGTGCTAGCATTCTATAAACTACCTGCCCACAAGGTGCAAATAGTAGGCACCAAGTTGTAGAATGAGGGGGATGATATTTTGGACTTGGTTTGTATACTCTGCAATGATTGGTGAAAACTTGCCATTGTGTTGATATAAGAAGAACATTGAGATGCCATCTTTCTTTATCACATGAGACAAAATGTGAAATTGGTTGAACCACTATCTTCAACTGTCCTGAAGCAGAGCACTGTCATACTCAAAACTAGAGACTGATCAAATTTCAGTTTTGGTTTTGGCTTCAGCACTGAAACCAGTCCAAAATTGGTATTCGGCCTTGTTTCAGTTTCAGCCAAAAATGCTGGTGCGTTTTCATCTGAAACCGAATCTGTGCTATGCAGCCCTTCCTCCCTTCTCCCACCCCTGAACAGAAGGAGTTTCCTCTCTCCCCAGGCCTATTGTTTTGTTAGTGGTGTAGTAGCTAGTCAGGGAAGCCAGGAGTGATCCCAGCAGCTGTCTTCTGAGACTACTGCTGGAGGTCATGGCAGCCATTTTGAGACTGAAGCTGGCATGTCTAAGAATGATCAGTCACTCCTACCCATGCCAGCTCCAATCTGAAAATGGCTACCGTGATCGCCAGCAGTAGTCTTGCAAGACTGCCATTGGACTCAAGGACTCAGCATGGGCAAGAGTGACTAGGGATTACTGCTGCCCCGGCTAGCCACTACACCACCAAAGATATGGTAGGCCTAGAGGGGTATATGGGTGGGTCTGGAAGAGGGCGGTTCAAGGGGTGGACAGGCTCCTTCTCTTCTGAAGAAATGGAGGGAGGACTTTTCTATTCGGGGGAGGGGCTCCTTCTCTTCAAGGGGGAGGGAGTGGACCTGTTCCCATTTGGGGCCAGGCTGGGGCAGGGCCAGGTTTGGTTTTGGCTGAAACTAAACAACCTGATTTTGATTGGCCTCTTCTCGAAACATGTTGGTATATGTAAAATCTAGAAGTCGAAATGTATGGGAATAATGAAAAGATTGAAGACCTTTTGTGAATGAATTGTAATAATTTTGGAAGAAAAACAAGTGGTGATTTTTTTGTATATTTTGCTGTACTACACATGGACAAATGTTTTGTATGTTTGAAATTAAAGATTGAAGATTTTAATTACTGGAAACAATATGTCGTTTATAATGATTTTTGAACCAATCATTATACCATAATCATATTTTGTATAATTCATTTTACTACGTTTTACGCTGTATATGAAGGTCCAAACATTTTTTTCAGTATATATAGCATCACATAAATGAGTTTCAGTGATTTGCTCAGTGTTAGTTTTTGAGAGATATTTTATAAAGGTAACATATGCATCCTTATGTTTTTATAGAATAGCTTACCCGATAAATATGTGAGTGTGTTAAAACCAATGTTGATGTGAGCAGCCTTCATTCTGCTTCTCTACTGAATGGGTTTCCCTCAGTTCTGGCTGCAGGTCTCATCCTATTACTTCCATTTTCAGGCCTCAGACTGTGCTCTGTAAATTACTACTTTTCTGGGGTCATTGACTCAACAGCTGATGCACCTGTGAGTAAATCCTCCTTACTGGTTTCCCCATGATTACCTAAGCCTGTTTCTATGCCAACATCTACTGAGGGTTTGCAGCAGGATACTGTTTTGGTTCAAGATATTTCCTTGGCAAATATTTGGTGGGCCGTGACCAGAACAGAAGGAAAAATCTTGGTTTTGAAATCTTATTTCAAGAAGACGCAGCATTTTGTGGTCAGAGGGGGCAGGTGTTCTGCTCAACCGCAGAGAAAATCTTCTCTAAAAATGAAGACACAGATGTTGATTTTAGAGGACACTTTTTTTTTGGTTTTTTTTTTTCTTCTTGAAGGTTCTCCCTGTAAGTGGTTGCTGAAATGTGTACACGTTTCTGGACCCTGCTTACCTGGAAAGATTTCTTATGGATAGGAAAAAGTGATTTTAGCATTACTTTTTGGGAGGTAGAGGTTAATGGGACTGCTAATATGTATAGGGATGTATTAGATTTTTGAGAGGTGTAAACCCTTGTATTTCTTTTATAGTTTGTTGATTATGTGGATATTTAACTTTCTTCTCATGATGTGGACTTCTGGAAGCTTTCATTGTACTTTCAATAATTATTTCAAATATGTTATCCCAATTCCTGTTTCCTGACTTGGAATGTAATACATTGAAACTTAATTAAAAAAAAAATAGCAGAACTAGAAAAGACCCAGTAAAACAGGGCTGCCAAGAGCGTCTGTCTCTCTCCTGCTGCTCCTACGTGCCGGGACCTGGATTACCTGGGTTATCATATTAATACAGTCATCCAGGACCGGCAAACAGGAGCAGGAGACAACAGACCATGGAGGTTTTCATCCAACCTCCTTGCGACAGACTGAGAAAGGTAAGGTGGTGGAGGCGGTGGCCCAAAGTTGGAGGAGGCACGAGTGGGACCTGGGCATTGCTTTGTCTCTCGCCAGCCCTGCCAGTGAAGGGGACCAAAATGATAAAGGGGATGAAATAGCTCCTGTATGATGAAAGGATAAAGGGCTCCTTTTACTAAGCCGCATAGACGCCCATGTGCTCCCAATGCATGCCAAAACGGACTTACCGCCCGACAACTACATGGCTTGTGCGGTAATTTCATTTTTGGCATGCATCCTATATGCGCATCCGAAAAATATTTTTTGTTTTTGGACACGCATAGCAGGCACGCGCCAAGTGGCATCTGAAGTGCGTAGATCATTATCGCCCAAATTCTTTACCGCTAGATCTATGAAAATATTGATTTTGCTGCATGTTCATTTTCAGGGAAAAAAAATAAGAGGCCTCTTTTACAGGCTCGCTGAAAAATGATTCTGTACGTGCCCAAAACCCGCGCCTACACTACCGCAAGCCACTTTTCAGTGTGCCTTTGTAAAAGGACCCCAAACAGATTAGGGCTTACCAGCTTAAGGAAGAGAAGGCTAAGGGGAGACATGATAGAGGTCTATAAAAATGATTACTTGGCATCATTGACTATTGCTTACAATCTGGCACGTTGTCTATGCTCACTCAATGATCACAGACTTATCTTACCTAAACCTAGACAAACATATCATGAAGTTACAAGAAAAAGTTACTTTTATTTCCTGGCTCAGTTCCTGTGGAATAGCCTTCCTCTGTATATAAGAGCTGAGCCTTTGATAACAAACTTTAAAAGATTTTTTTTTTTCAATTATTTAGTGTGTTTCTGGGTTAACGGATCAGTGGTACCTGAAGAGAATGTGGTAGGTATGCAGCTATATTTTATCTTGTTAACAAAGGCAATTCATCGAGTACAAATAGATGTAAACAATGAGTTAAAAGTGAATGGCCAATTACCCTTTCAAAATATTTTTCACTCACCATACAGTTAAACTATGGAATTTGTTGCAGGAGTATAAGGTGAAAGAAGTTACAGTAGCATAGCTGGATTTTAAAAGGGTTTAGACCAGTTCTCGGAGGAAAAGTCCGTAAACCATTATTAGCCATGTAGACCCGAGAAAGCCACTGGATCTATTCTGTGGGATCATGCCAAAAGTTTAATGCATAGAAAGAGGCAAACTACCACATGGTATCCTGTTTCTGCACATTTAACTGAGCTTTAAGGACTAGATTCTGTAAATAGCACCCAAATTTGGGCACCAAAAAAAATTAGCACCAAGCCCAATTCTATAAACGGTGCTCCGAGTTGGGCGCTGTTTATAGAATAGAACAAAGAGCCAGGATCGGCACCCAATTTTGGGCATGAGGATTTATATCAATTGAAACCTGGTTTAAATCCTCACACCTCAATTAGGCATGGATCGTCCATATTCTGTAACATTGCACACAAATTCTAGGAATGTCCCTAGGCTGCCCATATCTCTCTCATGGTCAAGCCCACTTTTGGGATCCACACTTAAAAATTTATGCATACATCTTTATAGAATACCAATACAAATATGTGTGCATAAATTCTAATTGATGCCAGTTAGCACCAATAATTGATTGTTAGTGTCCAATTATTGGCACTAATTCACTCGCTGTCCAATTAAATTGTGCATGCAAATTGGGCACGTGCCCTGATTTGCATGCACAATTTGGAGCAGCATATATAGAACTTAGGGGTAAGTGCTTAACACACTTTAGTAAAAGGGCCTTCTAATACTTCAGATCTGTACTTAATGTATACAGGGCATAAGAATTAGTCAGACAAATCTGAATTTTAGGCTGAATCTACAGCCTTGCCATGGCTTTAGTGAACATCAGTTATTCAGAGGAAGTTATTTACAGCTGGGGAGATAACTGAATCTTTCTATAAAACTGATCAGCTATCTTTAACTTCTTCATAGAGACTTTCCATACTTACCTGAATTCTGACAGTATGAATTCCACACTGCTACAAATGATGAATTCGTAGTAGAACTTAACATTAGTATTGATAACTTATTCACAAATTGTAAGGATTAAGGTAGTTCCTTGATGAGTTTACACAGTGATGAGCATGAGAATAATGTTTTTAAATGCTTTATATGAGTTTTTGAAAAAATAATATATATTTAATAATAAATATGTAAAGAGTGATGATGAATTTGAAGTACAGTATATATTTTTTTCTTTTAATTATTTCACATTGAAAGTATAGAGTATGCTGTGTAGATCAGTGAAACAAGCTCCTCCTTTAACATTTTTGAACTGTATTTTTTAGACAACAAACTTGTGAAAAATGTACAAGTGTGTGAAGACTTCTTAGACCCTGTGGATGTAATTTTATAAAATGTTTTCATGTGTAAAATGCTGGATTTATGCATATAAAAGATGCCTCTCATAAAATGAATTCATGCAGAAAAGTATATGAGGTGAAATTATTTATTATTTAGTTTACGTAGATTTATTTAGATATGTATGTGGACGCAGCATTAGAGCAGGTATGTTCAAGGGAGATGTTTGGACAGAGTGTGGCTACAGTAGAAATTTACAGGCATATTTTCTAAGCTATGCACATTCATGCATATTTTACACTAACATTTAGGCCTGCTCTTGAGCAGACATAAATATCAGTGACCTCAATCTAAGCACTATTTCAACAAGACTTATGATAGTATTTTATGAAAGCATGTAGGCTGCAGATAAGTGCTTTTTTGTCCTTCACACATAGGCAACTTTCCATAAAATCTCCCTCTGTATGTGATAGAGTCTTAAAGCATTCCCAGATTATGCCAGAATTTAAGATTTATAGTGCTGATGTAGAAAAGAAATCTGCCAACATAAGTCATCTTGTTGACAGAAATATGTATTGCTCCTATTGTACGTAGGTTTCAATGTGCGGGTATGGTGCAAAAGTAAAAAGCATATTTATTGTGTTAAGCACTGGCTGAGTGTCTGCAAGGACCAGATTTCAAGTATGGAATGCTTACCCTGTCCTTTGCGCCCTTCACCTTTATTATTTTGGCTGCCAGACTCAGGCCAGAGGATACCTCGGTACACTTGTGAACTTGACCGAAACGCCCCCTGTTGGTACACATAAGACATAAATTACATATCTGAGCAAGAGACTTTCAGGACAATTTGTTAGTGAATGAGATACTTGTTTCATATTGCTGATTAAAAATAGCCAGGTACAATGGGAATAGAATTAGCAGGCCAGTGGCATGAATCGCTTCTTATCCTCAGCTTATGAAGGATTAATGTCATATTTCCAATCAGCTGTTCTGTGCTTACATTAAAATATTAAGCCCCATTTGTATTACTTCTTTTTTATTTTATTTTTGTAAATATTCACAACTTTTCAAGAAAAACTCTTGATTTGTAAAAATAGAGGGGTTAGGAAACATAAATTCAAATCACACAAATTATACAATATTCAAATTATAGGATATATGTTATTGCCCCCTCTAATCTCAAGTCCACAACATTGGAGAAAGAAAAGCCAAGGTACAATCCAAGAAATATGCTCTCCACTAATACAGCAAGGAAATAATAAGAAGAACTTAAGTGCCTAATAAATATTATGGAGTAGATGTTAACATTACAGGTTAGACGCAACCCTTGAATCTATAAGAGAACTTAAATGAGTAGGATCATAGAAAATATATTTAGCTGAATTAACTTTCAGTACACATTTACAGGGGAAATTAAGCCAAAATAAACCAACCAACTGAATAACCCGAGGGCAAAGTTTTAGGAACACCTGACGCCTCTTTTGAGTTGCTCTTGCAATATCAGGAAATATTCTAATCTTATAGTTCATAAAAAGTTCATCCCTATGATGAAAAAATTGTCTCAAAATCCAATCGCGATCTGGTTCCAATACAAAAGTCACTATTAGAGTTGCTGGTATAATACCCTTGTCATCATCTTGAATTATTTGTGTAAGATTCAACATATCAAATGAGACTTCTGCTCCTTGTTCAGCTTGATTAATATTTTCTTTTTTATCCTTTTTATATGGTGGAATATAGTATATCTTAGAGACTGGCGGATAGGCCTGCTCCGGGATCTTCAATACCTCTGATAGACATTTCTTAAAAGTTATTAAAGGAGCAATAGATATGACTTTAGGAAAATTAATCAACCTTAGAGTTTTAGCCCTTAGTTGATTTTCTAAGTTTTCATTTTTATAATGTAACAACATATTTTCCTTGATCAAGTTGGACTGAGTTTGTTGAAGAGATTTTATACTCTCATTATTCGTTTCAATTATTTTCTCAATAGTTAATATTCTTGTTTCCAAGACTGGAATCTTTTCCAAAGGCAATTTTGTATTTTGAGTCACCAGTTGCAATTTTTGTGAGAAGGAAGGTTCTAAGCTCACAAGAGCTTCCCAAATTGAGTCTAAAGTTATAGTGGTTGGTTTTACAGGCAAAAAGGACTTTCTGGGTGCAGTGGATTCAGCCAGAGTTTCACCCGAAGGCCGCTGCTCCTCTACTGCTCTGGAGTCTGCCAAAACATTGGCTCTCTCCAGTATTCCTCCTCCGGTACTGACATCCAACGGCTCCATGCTGTAATCCGGCCCCGCTGGAGGGAGTGCTTCTTGGTCGATAGCAGGGGGAGCAGGACACCTCCCACTGCTCCCTCCAGCAGTGAGGCTCCTGGTTCCGAAAAACTTCCATGCACGGCAAAGCGGTCCATTGGCCCCGATGGTGTCACAGGTGTTGCGGGTACAACATGATGTTTACCCCTCCTTTTTGGCATAGTCACAGGAAAAGAGTTTCAACAATGAAGGTAATCAGGTAGCGAGCCACCTTGCAGCGTTCTCCTCAGAACGCCATCTTGTTTTTCCTCCCCATTTGTATTATTGCATTCATAGTGACATGCTGAGCAGCTGTAACTGTATGCTCTGATTGCCCTTTTGTAGCAGGTTCATGGAAAGTATCAGTAAAGATGTTTCAGGCCCACACAAATTATTCCCAAATGCAATATGCACATGTGGAGGAGACACAATACTAGTTAATTACTCTGTGAGCATGTCCACTTCATGTGGACTCTCCTGAATTTTCCACTGCATGTTATGAAATAGTGATTGAGAATATGGGGAAAGGATTCTTGCACGCCATGTCCTGCTCTGCTCTGCTGTTATATCAGTGAAGCTGCACCTGTTCTCCAACACTTGTGTTTATTTCTTTCTCCAAGGCTTGCTCTACTGGTTGACAAACAAGAAATGTAAAGGGCGAGGGATGGGTAGAAAGAAACAGGTGCCAGTCTAAAATGAGTTCAGTCCAACAGAGGCACAAGGAAGGCCCTTACCAAGAAATCATTTTAAATATAATACATATACATGTTATGCAAGGTGGAAAACACCCATGCACATAAATTTGGCTCCTGGCACCTGTGCAAAAGCCTGAGAAAGGAGTTCCACCAGCAGCCAGAAAGGTAAACAGCTGGGTCCAGATGGAAGATTACTTCAGCTGCCACTACCAGCTTGCGTTGAGTTTGGACTGAAGAAACTGCCTCTGGATAGTAAAGAGTGAGCTGGATGGGATGGGAGGAGGGGAAACAGAAACTTATAATTTATAACAAGTTGAATGCATATTTCAGATACAACATCCTGCCCTGTCCTTTAACCTCACCTTTTTATTCCCTTCCCCTTAATTGTTCTGTCGGTTTACCTGTCTTAACTAGATTGTAAGCTCTTTGAGCAGGGACTGTCTTTTTTGTGTGTATGGTGTACAGCGCTGCGTATGCCTTGTAGCGCTATAGAAATGATAAATAGTAGTAGTAGTAGTAGTAACATCCAAATCTGAACTGAGATGTCCAGTTCAGTGCATGTCAAGTTCTGCTAGTGTTTAAGAATAGGATCTGCCACCATTAAGCCTGTTCTAAAACACATGCAGGCATGGACATGTTGTACGTACCTGTCCAGTTACATGTGGCGGGAGCATCCATTTTACAAGCATCAACTTCTGAACTATCAATAGGCTCAACCTGCCAGCACATACACATGTATGTTGATATTTCAGAATATACACAAGTATGTCAACCATTTTAATAACATACACATCTGGGGGTAACTTTATTTTTATTAAAGTTTTTAAAATATTACAAAGGGAAAAAAATATATATATATATTTAGTAAAAATGACTTATACATTATAAATAATGTAAAGAAAATAGAGCAACTTTACCAATTACCTCGAATATTGTGTTCAATTCTGGTCACCGCAGATCAAAAAAGATCTAGTGGAATTAGAAAAGGTGCAGAGAAGGGCAACAAAAATAATAAAGGGGATGGGATGACTTCCCTATGAGGAAAGGCTAATGCGGCTAGGAATCTTCAGCTTGGAGAAAAGACGGCTGAGGGAAGATATGATAGTCTATAAAATAATGAGGGGAGTGGAGTAGAAAATGTAGACGTGAAGCGTCTGTTTATTCTTTCCAAAAATACTAGAACTAGGGGGCATTCAATGAAGCTACAAAATAGTAAATTTAAAACGAATCAGAGAAAATTTTTCTTCACTCAACATGTAATTAAACTCTGAAATTTGTTGCCAGAGACTGAGGTAAAGGCAGTTAGCTTAGCGGGGTTTAAAAAAGGTTTGACCAGCTTCCTAAAGGAAAAGTCCATAGACCATTATTAAAATGGACTAAGGGAAATCCACTGCTTATTTCTGGGATAAACCGTATTTGTGACCTGGATTGGCCACTGTTAGAAACAGAATGCTGGGCTTGATGGAACTTCCGTCTGTCCCAGTATGGCAATACTTATGTACTTATATACCACATTACAAAGGATGACCTAAGACAGCAGAGTGTGATCAATTACAATAATAGGGTATTAATTCCACTTGCCACCCCCCCCCCCCCATCCAATTTCCACCTATAAAAGATATTCATAAATGTAATAACTATTTGTTCATCAAAAAAGCTACCAGCTGAGAAGTATCATTATAAATAAACTCCAGAATGAGACGGCATAAGATGATGTTAAGAAGTTACAGGCTAGGAGTACTACACTACAATTACAATTTATCATTTCTATAGCGCTACTAAACATATGCAGCGCTGTATACTAAACATGTAAGAGACAGTTCCTGCTCGACAGAACTTACAATCTAATCAAGAGGACAAATGCGGGAATTACTCATGGTGGGAATGATAAAACAGACATGGGTACTGAACAAGTGAAGAGGAGTTAAGAGTTAAAAGTAGCCTCAAAAAGGTGGGCTTTTGGCACAGATTTGAATACGGCAGCAGAATTTTGAACAGATTGAAAGGGAGAGAGATGGCTTAGTGGGAGACAATACACTATTACAAGTTTTTACTTCATTCACAATAACACATCACAATTATACTTACCCTCCTAAAACTTCATGCTGACATATTGCATAGCACGTGGACACCGGTGCTGGTTTGACACTCACTATGCGATGGGCAAAAGGAGCAGGTGGAGGGGGGCTGTCATCTAAGCAGAGAGAATAGTTTAACACATTTGTGATCTATTAGTCAAGACACTGCTTTGCAAGGCAATACACTTCATGCTGTTCTTTGTTCCCTGTTTTCTGTCAGTTCTGGGTTAAAATGCCTTAAGATGATTCATCCTTCTTCACAAGGAGGTGCTGTTATGGTTCTCAAATCAGGGGCTCATTTACAGAATCTTCACAAGAAGTAGACACAAGATGCATTAGCTTAAATTATGGCTAAGAATTATCTTTTCCTATTTTGGTTATCCTGAAAACCAGATCTACGATATTTGTAGCCATGAGAAATACATAAGAACAACTAATATTTATGTTTATTACACAACTTAATATTCTTCCGTTCACAAAGCATCAAAGCAGCTTATAAATGAACACAACAGATGTGGGAAGAGAAAAGGAGGAAAAATATGAAAAACAAGGACCTATGATGCAGGAATTTGCAAAAACATAGCCATGTTGGATCATCATCAGGCTTACTTTCGAAAGAGAAGGGCGCCCATCTTTCGACACAAATCGGGAGATGGGCGTCCTTCTCTCAGGGTCGCCCAAATCGGCATAATCAAAAGCCGATTTTGGGCGTCCTCAACTGCTTTCTATCGCAGGGACGACCAAAGTTCACGGGGGCGTGTCGGAAGCATAGTGAAGGCAGGACTGGGGCATGCTTAACACATGGGCATCCTTGACTGATAATGGAAAAAAGAAGGGCATCCCTGACGAATATTTGGCCGACTTTACTTGGTCCTTTTTTTTTACGATCAAGCCACAAAAATGTGCCCTAAATGACCAGATGAACACCGGAAGGAATCGGGGATGACCTCCCCCTACTCCCTCAGTGGTCACTTACCCCTTCCCACCCTAAAAAATTTTTTTTTAATTTTTTACAGCCTCTATGCCAGCTTCAAATATCATACCCAGCTCCATGACAGCAGTATGCAGGGCCCTGGAAACGTTTTAGTGGGTACTGCAGTGCACTTCAGGCAGGCGGACCAAGGCCCACCCCCCCCCCCCACCTGTTAAACTTGTGGTGGTAAATGTGAGCCCTCCAAAACCCACCACAAACCCACTGTACCCACATCTAGGTGCCCCCCTTCATCCCTAAGGACTATGGTAGTGGTGTACAGTTGTGGGGAGTGGGTTTTGGGGAGTTTTGGGAGGCTCAGCACACAAGGTAAGGGAGCTATGCACTACTACTACTACTATTTAGCATTTCTATAGCGCTACAAGGCGTACGCAGCACTGCACAAACATAGAAGAAAGACAGTCCCTGCTCAAAGAGCTTACAATCTAATAGACAAAAAATAAATAAAGTAAGCAAATCAAATCAATTAATGTGAATGGGAAGGAAGAGAGGAGGGTAGGTGGAGGCGAGTGGTTACAAGTGGTTACGAGTCAAAAGCAATGTTAAAGAGGTGGGCTTTCAGTCTAGATTTAAAGGTGGCCAAGGATGGGGCAAGACGTAGGGGCTCAGGAAGTTTATTCCAGGCGTAGGGTGCAGCGAGACAGAAGGCGCGAAGTCTGGAGTTGGCAGTAGTGGAGAAGGGAACAGATAAGAAGGATTTATCCATGGAGCGGAGTGCACGGGAAGGGGTGTAGGGAAGGACGAGTGTGGAGAGATACTGGGGAGCAGCAGAGTAAGTACATTTATAGGTTAGTAGAAGAAGTTTGAACAGGATGCGAAAACAGATAGGGAGCCAGTGAAGGGTCTTGAGGAGAGGGGTAGTATGAGTAAAGCGACCCTGGCGGAAGATGAGACGGGCAGCAGAGTTTTGAACCGACTGGAGAGGGGAGAGGTGACTAAGTGGGAGGCCAGCAAGAAGCAGATTGCAGTAGTCTAAACGAGAGGTGACAAGGGTGTGGATGAGGGTTTTGGTAGAGTGCTTGGAAAGAAAGGGGCGGATTTTACGGATGTTGTAAAGAAAGAAACGACAGGTCTTGGCAATCTGCTGGATATGAGCAGAGAAGGAGAGAGAAGAGTCAAAGATGACCCCAAGGTTTCAAGCTGAGGAGACAGGGAGAATGAGAGAGCCATCAACAGAAATAGAAAATGGGGGGAGTGGGGAGGTGGGTTTGGGGGGGAAAATGAGAAGCTCGGTTTTGGTCATATTTAATTTCAGGTGGCGTTGAGACATCCAGACAGCAATGTCAGACAAGCACGCTGAAACTTTGGTTTGGATGCAAGGTGAGATATCAGGGGTAGAAAGGTAGATTTGGGAGTCATCAGCATAGAGATGGTAGGAAAAGCCATGGGATGAGATTAATGAACCAAGGGAAGAAGTGTAGATAGAAAAGAGGAGGGGACCAAGAACAGAACCCTGAGGTACGCCGACAGGCAGAGGGATAGAAGTAGAAGAGGATCCACCAGAGTGAACACTAAAGGTGCGGAGGGAGAGGTAGGAAGAGAACCAGGAAAGGACAGAGCCCTGGAATCCAAGTGAGGACAGGGTATCGAGAAGTATGCTGTGATCGACAGTGTCAAAAGCAGCGGAAAGATCAAGAAGAATGAGGATGGAATATTGACCTCTGGATTTAGCCAGTAATAGGTCATTGGAGACTTTAGTAAGCGCAGTTTCGGTTGAGTGGAGAGGGCGAAATCCAGATTGTAGTGGGTCAAGAATAGCATGTGAGGAGAGAAAATCAAGGCAGCGGTGGTGAACAGCACGCTCATGTAATTTGGAGAGAAAAGGAAGGAGGGAGATGGGTCGGTAATTAGAGGGACAAGTAGGGTCGAGTGAAGGCTTCTTAAGGAGAGGTGTGACCACAGCATGTTTAAAGGCAGCAGGGACAGTCGCAGTGGAAAGTGAGAGGTTGAGAATGTGACAGATAAAAGGAATAAGAGCAGGAGAGATGGCATTAAGAAGGTGGGTGGGAATGGGATCAGAGGAACAGGTGGTACATTTTGAGGAAGAAAGGAGAAGTGTAGTTTCCTCAATAGTAACTTCAGGAAAGGAGGAAAGGGAATGAGGGGAAGGAGAGAGAGGGGAACGGACTAGTGGAGGGAGACGTGGTGAGGTAGCGAAAGCAAGGTTTATCTATGCACCTGGGAGCTTTTTCTGAAATCCACTGCAGTGCCCCCTAGGGTGCCCGGTTGGTGTCCTGGCATGTCAGGGGGACCAGTGCACTACGAATGCTGGCTCCTCCCATGACCAAATGGCTTGGATTTGGTCATTTCTGACATGGGCATCCTCGGTTTCCATTATCGCTGAAAATCGGGGACAACCATCTCTAGGGATGACCATCTCTAAGGTTGACCTAAATGTTGAGATTTGGGCGTCCCCGACCGTATTATCGAAACAAAAGATGGCCGCCCATCTTGTTTCGCTAATACGGGTTTCCCCGCCTCCTTCGCGGGGACATCCTGCGAGGACGCCCTCAGGAAAACTTGGGTGCCCTGTTCGATTATGCCCCTCCATATCTCAAAAAAGATATAGTGGAATTAAAAAAGGTTCAAAGAAGAGCAACAAAATGATAAAGGGGATGGAACTCCTCTCAATTGAGAAAAGGCTAAAGAGGTTAGGGCTCTTCAAAAGAGATGGCTGAGGGGGAATATGATTGAGGTCTACAAAATCCTGAGTGGTGTAGAATAGGTAAAAATGAATTTTTTACTCTGAAGACTAAAGGACACTCAATAAAGTTACATATAAATAGGAGGAAATATTTTTTTCACTCATTGAATAGTTAAGCTCTGGAACTTGTTTCCAGAGGATGTGGTAACAGCAGTTAACGTATCTGGGTTTAAAAAAGGTTTAGATAAGTTCCTGGAGGAAAAATCCATGGTTTGCTATTGAGATAGACAGTCCCAGCTTACCCTGGAATTGGTAGCATGAAATGTTGCTACTATTTGGGTTTCTTCCAGGTACTTGTGACCTGGATTGGCCACTGTTGGAAGCAGGATACTGGGCTAGATGGACCATTGGTCTGACCCAGTATGGCTATTCTGATGTTCTTAAAGTCGCCAGCTATCTCAATCACCCATCAACTCAGTCACCAATTCCAGAAGAGAAGTAAAACGTTTTAAGGCCTGATTCAAACCTAACCTAAGAGCATTCAATACACAAACACTTAAGAATTTCATAGCAATGGAGCCAGAATGTAGAAAGTTGAGTGGCAGGTAATCTCCAATCATGTTTTAGAGAGTGGGGAAATAAACAATGATCTATCATCCTGAGAGTGAAGTACTGCTAATGGTTCATGAAAAAGCAGGTTATTAAAAAGAGAAGCCAGCTGTCTGGCCAAAAAACCTGAAACACCAACACTAGTATTTTTAAGTTTAACCCTATAGGCTACTGGCTGACAATGACTATGAGTAAAGGAGGAACATGGTCAGTCATTTTAGCATAATGGAGTAATCATACTGCAGTATTTTGGATGGTCTGAAATCTGTTAAGAGTACACTGAGGAATCCCATTATTATCATGCATTACAATAGCCAATTCAGTTGATGATTAGGGTATGGATAAGAACAAACAACATGGATTGATCAAGGAATGATCTAATTTGATGCAGTGCAAAAAAGAAGACTTTATAGCCTTAGCAATTTAGGATTCAAATGCCAATGCAGAGTCGAGAAAAACTCCTAAAACTTATACTGAAGAAACAAGAGGAATTCCATAACCACTCAGAGAGGAAGTCATAGAAGGAAAAGAATTTCTGTTATCCATATTACCTGATATTTTAAGAGAACTAAGCTTGAACTATTTTGAATCAAGCCACTAGGCTATCTTCACAAGGCAATGTTTCAATGGTTGCAAATTAAGAGGGGCATTTTGATATGACGTTTAAATCCGATTTTCAACATTTTGTAAAAAATGTCCAAAAATCTAGTACTAAACATGGCCATTTTCAAACAGAAAAATGTCCTACTTTTTGTTTCAAAAATGGCCTTTTTCTAGATGTTTTTGTGCTCAGTGAATCTATCTTTTAGGACCATTAAAAAAAAAACTCCAAGGGAGAAATCCACAAAAACAAGCCATTTGGATGTATGGGGGTCCAGTATTCTTAGTAGACTGGCCACATAGAAATCCCAGCAGAGCAGTGGGGCACCCTAGGGGACACTGCCGTGGACTTCACATAAAAGGTCCCAGGTACACATCTTACCGTTACCCCCTTATATTATGGTGAGCCCTCCATAGCCCACAAAAAACCTACTCTACCCAACTGTACACCACTACAATAGCATTTATGCCTGCAGGTGCCACATATATGTAGGTACAGTAGGTTTTTGGTGGGCCATAACTTTCCACCACAAGGCCTGAGTCCCCTTCTCTACAGTCTATTGCACTAACCACTAGGTTACTCTAGGGACCTGCTTGCTGCTCTAATACGACTGGCCATAACACCTAAAGCTGCCATAGAGGCTGCTATGTACTGTCTCTTTCATAGCTTTGGAGGGTGGGAGGGAGTCAGTGACCACTGGGGGAATAAGGGGGTTTATGCCTTAATCCCTCCAGTGGTCATTTGTTCATTTAGGGCACCTTTTGGTAACTTAGTCGATTGAAACAGGCCTAGCCCTAACACTGGCACTGAATGTCCAGGGCTAATTCCTGCTATGGAAGATGTTGAAGCTTATACTGGGCTGAATATCAGCAAAAACCCACATAAGCGTTTCTGGACAGGTCTTGATCCCCCTTCCGATCCTTCCTCCCACTCCCAAACATCATACCCTCCCCTTCTGATCTTCTGTCCCACCCTTCAGAATTACAGGAACCCCCATCTTGATCCTCCATTCCACCCTGCCCCCCAAAGAAAATTCAGGGCAGACCCAAGCCCCCATCCCACCCCTGTAGGCCCCCCTCGGGTCTACCTCGATGGTCCCTAGTGGTCTAGCAGGGCATATAGGCAGGAGCAATGCCCACTCACTCCTGACTGCTGTGGCTGCCTATTCAAAATGGCTGTCTTGACCTTTAGCAGCAGCCTCACAGTCCTACCTGAGTACTATGAGGGTGCCACTAGAAGTGAATATCTGGATCATGTGCGGCCACTGGCAGTAATCTGGGTGCCAGCCTATATTCAGACCAGTGCTTGGATAACTAAGCAGATAAAGTTAGAACAGCCATTTTGCTGTTCTAACTTTATCTAGGCACTTACCCAGTTAGCGAACTGAAAAGCGCCACTAACTATGTATGTCCTTCTTCTACGCCAAGTCTGCTCCCAGATTGCCGCAGCACTAACTGGTCAGTTAAGTGCTGCTAAATACAGCAGCAGAGCTAGCCAAAGCCATTTAACTGGACAGGAGCCTCTCCTGCCTGGTTACATCATATTGAATAAGCTACCCCACTCAGTTTGCAAAAACTTTGAAAGTACTTTATTTGAACTGTACATTATTTTTTGGGATACATCTAATAAAGGTGCTTTAAAGAAAATATCTTCCTGACTGTACTTGAGTTTCTCTAAAGCTGGAGCAAGTGAGGGGTTTCTCCCAGGGTGATCAGGCAGTCAGGGACTTAGAGCATCTCCCTCCCCCATCCACCAGAACCCTTTTCTGAGCTTTTACTAATTCTTTGTGTACTCTCTGGGGTTGGTAGGTCAAAACCTATTCCCAGTAGCAGTGGTGTAGGAAGGGGGGGCGGTCCGCCCCGGGTGCACGCCGCTGGGAGGGGTCGGCGCCGCTGGTTACCTGCTCTCTCTGCCCCGGAACAGGTTACTTCCTGTTCCGGGGCAGAGAGAGCAGGGAACCAACGGAGCCGACGCAGCTCCCAGCGATGACGTGCACTCGGCGGGGCGGAGCACCAGTGGTAATAATGCACTCCGGGGGGTGCGCGCACCAAGGGGGGGTGCGCCATGCTGCACCCAGGGAGGTGCACAGCGGCGACCCGCCCCGGGTGTCAGCCGCCCTCGCTACGCCACTGCCCAGTAGAATCCAAGTTATACACCAAACAGGGGACTGGTGGAGGAGCCTGGTTGTTAGTAGCAGCAGGCTGTAAGATAGAGAGACTAGGGTTCAAATCCCCCTAGCACTCCCAAGTTACTTAACCCACCAGTGCCTCAGGTACAAGCTTAGATTGTGAGGTCGCTGGGGACAGAGAAATACCTAGACTACCTGAATGTAACTCACCTTAAATGACCATTGGAAAAGCATAAGATGAATACTAAATAAATGATTTTGTTTCAGTCTGCTTGTTTCAACAGCAGACTGAAAACAAATCATTTAGGTAATGTAAAACCCTGTTTTAGATCAAATTACAATTATATTTGTATTCCACAGTAAGAACAACCAGTCATCTTAGACTGGGAAATTACAATATACAAACAGCCTACAAATTTCTCGGAATACAGAATATTCTAAGTCTAATTGCCCAAATAGTGAGTGAATAAACAAGCTTTCAATTTCTTCCTAAATCTTATATAATTTGTTTCTAATCTAACCCCATTAGGTAAAAAAAAAAATCCAAATTCTAACTACCTGGTAGGCAATTAACAAAACATATTTGCTTTTGTATTTCACCTGAAACATCAAAGGAAAATTCAGTTTTAACTGACTTTCCGCTCAAAGACCTTTCCTTAACAAAAACAAAGATAGTGCTGTGTTGACATTAATGGTGCAGGAGACATCCCATACATGATGTTAAACACCAGCACACATAGTTTAAACACAGGCAGACAATGCAGCTGCCTAAGGAGGGGAGTTACACTATCCCATTTTGAAGCCTGAGAAATCAATCTCGCTGTCGTATTTTGGAGCATCTGTAGTCTACAGAGCAATAATCTAGAATACCTAACGTACAGCAAATTACAATAATCGAGCTGGCTTAATGCCAGCGCTTGAACTACTAACCCAAATTGATGCAGAGAAAGATATTTTCATATTCTTCTCGATTGTCTCAAGTTCCAAACAATTATTTTCATCAAAGAATTAAACTGACTCTCAAAAGTCAATGTAGGGTCCAGCAAAATACCAAGGTCCTACCTTTTTGAATTTCTGAAAGAGATTATGAAGAAGTGAACTTTAAATTCAAGGATTAAAAAAAGAGTGATTAGTTAACCCCAACCAATACAGTAATTGGTTCACATTGAAAGAGGACCAGAGGTTCATCAAGGCCAACCTTTTTCTGATTGCCAAACGAATAATCTCATGTTGCTAACACATAGAGAGCCTCATGAAATCCCTCAGGCTCCAGCTGGACTCTCATCAAAGAGACTTACTATGGTATGTGAATTACTTGGCCTGCTCTGTTAATTAGGGGACAATGATTACAGCACAGAATTATCTGAATGTTTATCTGCTGTTTGCAGACAAGAATCCTTTCTAGAATTTTCTGTAGAGACCCCTTATGGAATAACAGAAGGTAAAATATAATCAGAAAAGCCTTGCAATGCCAATTGCCCTATTGTCATTCTGAGCTCAGGCCCTGATTTGAGAACCAGGCTTTCCAAAGAATGAAAGTAAAAAGGCTTTTTTTTATTGGACTAACTTAATACATTTTTTTACTAACTTTCAAAGGCAATACCGTCTTCCTCGGGTCAGAAATGAATAAAAGCTGACAAACAAAATATACAAGTGAAACATAAAAGCATTCCAATGACAATCTTACCTTTAAAAGTGGACCAACATGGCTACCACACTGTTTTACCCAAGAAGGTGAATGTAGAAATCAGAACTGATATGTCCAGATCGAGACGTGCACAGTTCCAGTAGTATTTTAGAAAAGACTCTACCAATGTAGAGAATGTTCTGAAATACATGCAAGAGTGCACATGCATGTGGTGGCATTTTACAATTATAAATGTGGAAAAAAAATCAATGGAAGAAACTCAGCAACTTACATTTGTAAGTTATCAAATACCGAACCGACTTACACATATAACTGCCAACGCTTATATGGCCTAATGGTTAGTACAGTGGGTTTTGATCCTGCTATTCTGGGTTCAATTCCTACTGCAGAACCTTATGCAAGTTACTTAATTCTCCATTGCCGCAGGTACAAAAACTTAGATTGTGAACCCTCTAGGGACATAGAATGCACCTGCTCATAATATGTGATCATTCTCTGCCTTGAACTTGATACTTAAGTGGATTATATAAATGCCAGAATAAAATTTTGCAAAGCTACATTTGTGTCTGCTGCTAATTTCCTATAGAGTCTGCAATCTTTTAATTTTTTGTACTATATGGAAGAGGAAATTGGCAATGGGGGAATAAGAAAGCTAGCCCCCTTAATCCCACTTGTAAAGTGTTGGCTGAGAGGAGCTATTTTTAAACCTATATCTGCATTTGGGTAGGTGTAAATCCGAATGTGTGATTTTCCCACATACATATATATTCCCATTCTGAAATAGGGATTACTCATGTAAATTTTAGTCCCATCCAAGCCCCACCCATCTCATACCCAAACCACACCCTCTTCAAATAAGCTTCCATACTATGGATTTGCACATATAAATATCAGCTTTCTAAAAGGGGATTTTATCCATGTATGTAAAATATGTATGCAAATCATGAATAGAAGGGATTTGCTACACTGCTTTTCTATAGTTACAATCAAAGCAGTTTATTTATTATACAAATATTTATTTTCTACCTGCTGCAATGAATAGTTAAGTGACTTCCCCATAGTCAGAAGGCGCTGCAGTGGGAATTGAACCCACTTCTGCTGGTTCTCAGCTTACTGCACTAACCAAGCCCTCTAAAGTCTTCTTGAACAACCACCATAGTCTTATTCTGGTAGGAACACTAATTTACTGGTTCCTTGTAAATGGTTAATATGACATAGGTGCAAATATATCTATGCATGTCTGGAATTTTCATAACATTGCACCTTGCTAGCAGTCCCTGTGTAATGCCTAGATGATCAAAAGTCCCGGGCTGTTCCAAACAACACTCTAAAAATAGCGCTGGAACAGGGAGACTCCCTTATATGGTGTGAAGTCCTGCCCAGCGCATCCCAGGATGCACTGGGCAGGGCAGGGTGCCACCATTTTCAAGGCGGTGCTGGGAGTGTATTACTCCTTCTTCCAACAAAGGTACAGGGGAAGGGAAGAGGGCTGCTGGACCACCAGGTTGGGGGGGGGGCTTGGTTTGCAGCCCACTGGGCCACCAGGGCTTTTCTGGGGGATGTGAGGGGGGGTTAGGAGGGCTGGAGAAGTTGTGTCGGGGGGCTCCAGCCTCCATGTCGCTGGCTTGGGGTGGGGAGGGTTGGGGTTCCTGCTCCTGTGAGGGGGTTTATATTAGGGGGAATGGGGGGCTTGCTAACATGCAAATGCATGCTAGACAGGGCTCACCATTCCTCCTCAATGGTCTGCAATCCCTAACGCCAGCTCTGGGCTGGCATAGGGTTTGCCGTGGACAGTGCATCAATGTTGTTTCATGCGCTCAGGAGCTCTGATCATGGGGTGGTAGCAAACGCAGGTGCTAGTATGACGCTAATAGCCTCTAGCGCCAACATTTGTTTCTGATCATCAGCCCATAAGTATGGATGTGTATAAGCCCAGCATCCTGTGCCGCTGTATTTCAGTAAACAGAACACTTACCAATAACAACTGTGTCTGTCTCAGATACTGTGCTGGGGCCTGTAGTCTGCTTTGTCTCACTCTCCATCCCATCTATGAGTGGGGCTTCTGATTGTGGGTTCAGACCATTTCTATCATTATCCAGTATTTTTGTAGCCTCTGGTGGCTCTTGGAAGCTTTGTCCCATGTCTGCGGCCTCACTTCTACCATCCTTTTCCGTACTGCTTGAAGGAGTCAGATCCTTGCACTCAAGCTCAGCTTTTTCCACAACCTTCCTCTCCACTGACGGTTTACAAAAAAGTATCTGAGGTTTCCCTGCTTTGATCACTTGAGGATCTAGCTTGCCTTCAGACTTCACATCTTTTCTTTCTCTAAATGGGTCTGTCCGGATGTCCTTATGGCACTGCTTATATTTTGGTTTCTCCTGCAAATGTCCATCATCTTCTGCCTCAGCAGGTGGATGGAGTGGAGCTTTTTCCTTTGTGCTGTCACCTATCATGTTGTCTTGACTTTTTTCATGGGTGATTAATGTTGCCTCTTGTGCGTCAGCCTTCTGTCCAGGACTAGAAAACCTGCAAATCAGATATTTTCTTATAACTCATCAGAATTACGCTGAACAGTACACAATAATTGTTCAATTTTAATATTCTGATAGTCTTGTGGCTTAAGCACAGATCTGTAAAATCTGGGGGGGGGGGAGGGGTCCAGGTTCAAGTGCCATCTCCATTACATATGTGACATAGCACATCTATATGCTTATGCTCAGACTGTAATCTCTACCCAAGGAAGGTACTATATAGCACAATGATCACTGGGATTTACGCCATGTTTTTATTGGTGTAAATGGATGTATGTATCTGAAGTCAGCATGTGATATGTAAATTTGGAATCTGTAAGAAATTTTCATCAGTAATATTATGAAATAATACTGAATAGAACTATGACAAATATAATTTTCACCTCATAACTCTGGATGTTGTGTCCTTCCAAAAGAGGAAAAATACACACACACACACTCCTATACCTTTCTGACCTCATGTGCAACTTTCTTTACATTAATCCCTTTTCCCTCCTGTTGCCTTTTCAGATATTACCCAATACGCCTTCTTCGGAAAACATGTCCATGTAATGTGAAAACGTTGCAGGTTTTCTTTTAATTCGCTTTGAGCCCTATAGTATGAAAATTGTGCAGTACATAAACAATGAAGATAATGTTACAAAAATAACAGGATGGAGTCGGTCCAGAGGGAGGCTACGAAATTAGTAAACGGTCTTGAATGCAAAAATTATAGGGACAGGCTTAGGTACCTCAACATGTATACGCTGGAAGAGAGGAGGGAGAGAGGAGACATGATAGAAACGTTTAAATATCTCAGGGGCATTTATGTACAAGAAGAGAACTTTTTTCAAATGAAGGAGAGCTCTGGAATGATGGGGCGTAAGATAAGAGGGAATAGGCTTAGGAGTAACCTAAGGAAGTATTATTTCACAGAAAGGGTGGTGGAGGTGTGGAATGGCCTCCCGGTGGAGGTGGTGGAGTCGAGGACTGTTCCAGAATTTAAAAAGGCATGGGATAAGCATGTGGGATCCAGGGGCGTATCTGAACTGCGGCGGTAGGGGGGGCCAGGGCCAGAGAGGGGGGGCACATTATAGCCCCCCCCCCCCGCCGCCGCCGCCGCCATTGCCGATCCCCCTCCCCCCAGCCGCTGCCATTGCTAACCCTCCCCCTCCGTTGCTCGCCTACCTTCGCTGGCGGGGGACCCCAACCCCCGCCAGCCGAGGTCCGCGTCCTCCTGCCGCTGCCGGCTGCCTTTGGTCCTTTCATTCTTCCATTGAAGCTGGCGCTGACGAAAAAGTTTCTTTTGAATCTGACGTCGCTGCACGTTGCACGTTGTACGTGCAGGACGTCAGACTCAGAAACAATTTCTGAGTCTGACGTCCTGCACGTACAACGTGCAGCGACGTCAGACTCAAAAGAAACTTTCGTCGGCGCCAGCTTCAATGGAAGAATTAAAGGACCAAAGGCAGCCGGCAGCGGCAGGAGGACGCGGACCTCGGCTGGCGGGGGTTGGGGTCCCCCGCCAGCGAAGGTAGGCGAGCAACGGAGGGGGAGGGTTGGCAGCGGTAGGGGGGTCCAGGGCGAAATCTGCGGGGGCCCAGGCCCCTGAGGCCCCACGCAGATACGCCCCTGGTGGGATCGCTTAGGAACAGGAAGAATTAGGGGTTACAGAGGATGGGCAGACTGGATGGGTCATATGGCCTTTATCTGCCGTCATGTTTCTATTAATATCTCATATTTCATCCAGAGAGTGTTGCAGCAGCTGTTGTCCTACAGTAAACATGATTCTAGCTGCAGTGTTTATTTATTTATTTATTGCATTTGTATCCCACATTTTCCCACCTATTTGCAGGCTCAATGTGGCTTACAATATTTCGCCATGGCTATTAAATTTCTAGCCTAAGAAAGATGTACTACTTTCTTCCTGTAAGCAATGACTTTTCTCTACATATTATAAAAGTTATAAAATCTATTTATTTTAGATTTATATATATTGGGTACCTTCAAATGAAATGCAACCGGAGGTTTAAAATGTTTTAAAATATTTTATTTGGGGAGGAAGAGCCCAATGTGGGAGAAGATCAGGAGGCGCCCTGGTTCTGCCGAGGGGTTGAGCCACGGTGTCCACGGCAGTTGCAGATGGGGGTCCTTCACAGCCATTTCAGGCCAATTTTGAGTGCAGGCATCTGGGGCGAAGAGGCAGGAGAAGCGCTGGCTCTGCCAGAGCTCCCAACCATGCGTCAGAAATATTGGAAGAGAATGCCTGTCTGTTGCATGACTGGAGTTACACCTAAACTGTATTTCTAGTGTATAATATCATGCTGTGCTTTTTTACCCTATTTCTGTCTATTTCAATTGTCTTGTAAAATCATGCTTAACCTTATTTCAGATAGAATTCCTATTATCCCTCCAGGACACCAATGGTAATTTAATCGCTTTGATGATTGTAATTTAATCCCTTTGATGAAGTATTGTTACTGATGGACAAAAATAGTCATTCCTGTCAACAACAACATCATAGTGGAACCCTTTACATTATCACAGTATTACTCAGCTTTACAGAGTGCTTCACAATGTGACCTCACCTCCGGAAACAAGGGCTCACCCTACAAATACCTTAGCAATACCTCAGATGACCCCCTGTCAGACTAACAGAGGTGAGATTCAATCATTAAAAACTATCCTCGCTTTCTTGTTTCTAAAACAAGAAGGGAAATTAAACTAAATAAGAAACTCAGTTAAACGAATATTGAATTCGGAAATAAATTACATTTATTGACTTGCAAGTGATTTGTTATAACATTTTTTTCTTTTTCTTGTTAGGAAAATAACAAATATTCGCTCCAGCAACGCTTAAAGACAATTTGTCAGATAAGTATTTCTCTTTAAAAAAACATCGGCTATCACATCAAATTTTACATAAACAGTGCTTAATATTTTTTTTCTCCTTGAAATTGTAAGGGCTGATTCTTTGCTTTGTTCTTTTTCTTTCAGGTTCTCTTCCAGTCGTGCATGCAAGGTAAGTATAAAATCGGTAGCTTTGCTTTACTTCTCCCCCCTGTTTAGTGATAAGTCTCTTTCTCTAGGGTTAATAATGAAGGACCAAAGGATACTTCCTTGATCTTCTATCCTCTTCTTTCTTGGCATGGACTTCCGTCTTCACTGGCCAGCATGAGTTTGATAGAAGATTTGACTAGCTTGTACTTGATAGCAGATCCGCTTCAAACTCCTACTACTCTATCTCAAAGAACTTAAAGAAAGAAAACCTATTCCCTACCTATGCATTCCATTAGTATATTAATATTTTTCCTATTTGCTAGCTACCCCAAGTAAATAAAAATATAATTAGGTATCCCTAAGCTATAACCCACCCTCAAAAGATTTTTGAAAAAAAATATATAAACTTCAGATTTTGTGGTAATCTGATTTTTAAACTTATACCTGTTAACAGCTCTCAGGCATTAAACATATAATTCAGAATAACTTTCTTAGAATTATTTTTAACTTTATCTGGATTATTTATTTATTTTACAGCACATCCCTCTTTATATATAAGTTCCAATTCAATTTTCTTTAAAACAGGTAATGTCTGTATTTTTCTTCCTTATTAATATAAAAACAGCACACTCAAATATTAAGGCACTGATCCAGCTATTCAGGATAACACCTCTGTGCTTCAGTTTTTATCTGAGCCCATATTATGAACTTTTTAGGTCACCTCAGGTCAAAATAAATATTTATTAATCTGAGCTCTCAGGAACTGGGCAAAATTGAGGTAGTAAAGTTTAAGTTTAGATGAACTACCTCCAGCTCAGTCTCTCACTCACAAACCTCAGAGCCAAAAATACCCGCGGGCTCTTTGTAATTAACTGCTACGATTCTGTGCATGCACACACACTACATCCAATCACAATTTACAATTTTTCTTCACTGTTAAGTAATTTCTTTAACTTTTCTGAGGGACTCTGACACCTGCGTCCTCTCAGCAGCTTAATACCCACCCAACTGTCCCTAAAGACAGTTTAGAATCTTTACTTAACCTCCCCGAGCTCGTGCCTTAAGCACGAGCCTCCTGCCCCATTAAATCTCTTTATTTTTAAAACCACAGCCTTTTTAGACTCAATTAAACAATTTTTAAACATCTACACAAACACAGCTGTTCAATTAAAAACAAATATTTGTACCTTGTGGCTCCTTCAGCCCAAAAATCCTCTTTTCCTTGTGGCACGAGCCTCCTGCTTCTCTCTTCCACGAGCCAGCAGCGGCTCGTGCCCCCTCCGATGCACTCAGCTCTCCTCCTCTTCAACCTGGCGCGTGCAGCGCCCACAACGTGACTGGCCACCTTATTAAAACAAAAAAAACGCTGGGAGAGTGCACCGGAGCACTCCCCCATTCTTCCTCCGGTCCCACGCCGATTCTATTTTAATTTCGGAACCGGCTCGATACCTTAAAATAGAGCCGGTTCCCTTAAGAGAAGGAATCCTCGGGCCCTGCGTCAGTGTGACGTCATTACGTCGACGTCAGACTCTGACGCATGGCCAATCAGAGTCCAGACTCTCTTCAGGCTTCCTCTCTTCACTCCTCCTCACTGCTCCTCGATGCGGCCTCACTATTGCCGCCGTAGCGCCAACGCGCCGACGCGCCGATGCGCCGACGCGCCAAAAACATGCTGGTCCCTGTCATGTGAAAAAAAAAACATGCTGGTACAGCGAACTTGCTGGTGCAGCGAACGCAGCCGAAAATCTCCCCATCAGCTGACGCTACGACCCCGGAGCCAGGTACATTTTTTTATTTAAACCCTCTATGGGTTACAACAAGAACAGCCATACTGGGTCAGACCAATGGTCCATTAAGCTCAGTATTCTGTTTCCAACAGTGACAAATCCAGGTCACAAGTACCTGGCAGAAACGTAAAACTTCTTAGAGTGCATATTCTATATGGATAATGTACTTGATTTCCTAGGGATTTGAACCCACCACCCATGAATAATAATAAATCAACTGTTCTACCCACTAGGCCACCTCATTTCAAGTAGGAACTTGTAGATATCCATTCCAGGATTTCAACTCTTCTCTATTACTGTCCCAAAACAAAATGGGCCTATTTGTAAAGAGTTATTTTATAACAAGGCACTTAAGTAACAAGGCAGGAAGGTACCTCTATTTTATAAGTACACTTGGACAACTAGTTTAAGATATAGTTAATAGATGGGACATTGGCAGCGGACCAAACCTTGATGCAGCAAGATTGCGAAACATGCCGCATGTCAGCAAGCGGTCCAGCTTATGAACAAAAGCTAAGTACTGTTTAAGTACAGCCTTAAGTGCTCAAACCTGAGTGATTTTATGTAAAAGTTGAAATATATATATAAAAAGAAGTAGTAAATATTGTTGTTGATTAAAATTTGTTATTGACTGAAGAGGAGGCAGGCGAGCCAAGGGCATCTGAGCTCTTGCGAAACGAGTCATCACTGAAGACAGAAGAAAATGTATTAGTTTGAAGCCTGCTTTCTTAATTGAAAATATTGAACAGAAATACATTAGTGCTGTGTATTGTGAATGTCTTTGATCGGTGCTACCTCTGCTAAATACTTTGTTTTGGCCATATGACAAAGATTCATAAAACGCTAACACAAATTCTGCAGAAATCACACCTAGACTGAAGACGTGGATATGATGTCTACTCAAGTAATGATGTAAATAACAGCACATAGTTTATATGCACAGGCAAGTATGTCATAAAATATGTGAGTAAATCATAACTCTTTCCTACCTAATTTCTCCCCAAGCATGCCTTCTCTACACGTATAGAATTGCTATTCTGGGTCAGACCAAGGATCTATCTAGCCCAGTATCCTGCTTCCAACAGAGGCCAGTCCAGGTCACAAGGACCTGGAAAAGTCCCTAAAAGTAGCAAGATTCATTCTACTTAACCTTGGGGATAAGCAGCTTTCCTTAACAACAGTCTATTGACATTTTCTTCCAAGACTTGTCCAAACCGTCTTTAAACTCAACTATGTTGTTTCTTCCAGTAATTACTCACTGAGCTACACAACATACTCTACACTTTCAATGTGAAAGAACAATTATAGACATATTTAATATGTAAATTAGAATAGACCAAAAAGTCTTGATCGCATACATCTTTAAACCCTTTCTCATGGAAAACTCAAATTAACCGTGTTTCCAGAAATTGCCCTATGAAAGCCCATAATAAGTTAAATAGAGCCCACCTTTGTCCAATCACAGTAGTTCCACTAATTCAAATGTGCCTGAACAAATAATATCAGTTTTAGTTATGCCTTTATGCACATCATTTTGTTTTACATATTAATATTGCTCCTGATGAGTTTTACTAATATTGCTTTATTAAGCAACCATGCTTTAATAGTACGTCTCTAAGGTTTTTATTTAACTTCTATTGGTTTGTACCGCAGCCAGACTCGTATTTGGAAAAACTAAATACGAAAGTGCGAAACCCTTAAGAGAGAAATTACACTGGCTCCCTCTCAAGGAACGCATTGAGTTTAAGATCTGTACGACCGTACACAAAATCATACACGCAGATGCCTCACTCTACATGTTAAACCTAGTAGACCTGCCACCCAGAAATGCCAAAAGATCAGCCCGCAAATTCCTCAACCTGAACTTCCCCAGCTGTAAAGGGCTTAAATATAAGCAAGGATACGCCACTACCTTCTCGTACAGAAGTACACAGTTATGGAACGCACTACCCACAGCCTTGAAAACCATGGACAATCTAACCAACTTCCGCAAATCTTTGAAGACACATCTCTTCAACAAAGCCTACAAAAAGAACCCTTAACAACTCAATTCACTACCCATCCCACTCAAGTATTAAAATACACCTCTTAAACCACCCTATCTAACACTTACTTCTCTACTCCCTCTTACATCTTCTGATTATTACTGATTGTATCTAAGATTCTGTCATGACTATGTCATAACAACACTCTGTAAGCCACATTGAGCCTGCAAATAGGTGGGATATGTGGGGTACAAATGCAATAAATAATAATAACTAACCTATGCTGTTTGACCCTGCCTCTAATAATCTATTGACGGTTGTTCCTAATTCATGTTTTATGAAGATGTTTTAATAATTTTTGATATTCTGGATTGGTATTTTAAGTTATATGATTTATTCTATGTTTTTATGTTTTCACCACAACAGCTGTTTAGCCCCTGACGCAGCCTTTAGTGAGGTGAAACATGGCCACGTCAGGACATTTTATAGAGTGGCACAAGTAAAGCCTTTTATCATATTAGACGTGTGTTCTGCTCTTCTTTGGACTGCTTTCTGCACTGCAGAACATTTCGTTCCTCTTCTGGTGTGTCCTATTAACTAACTGGTCATGCAACAGCTGGCTTTAAAAAAAAATGGAATTTTATGCCGAAGCCCACACAGCTTGGCATTGAATTTCCAGTTTTAGTGCCAGTGGCAGACAAAAAAAAACACTACCTGCTGCCGGCTGAATATCGGCTGGTAAATATTCTTTTCCATATATAGAAAATGGGAGGAAAAACTTTAGCAGGTCATTTTATAAATATTTTCCATGTATAAAATGCTGATTTATGTACAGAAAAGGGCTCGTATAAAATCAGCTCATGCTATAAGTATGTGAGATGCCAGATGGCACATGCATTGAATCTTCTGCTCAGTGTGTAGCGGTGGCCGAAAAAGCAAACAGAATGGTAGGAATTATTAGGAAAGAAATAGAGAATAAAGCAAAGAATACCATAATGCCTCTATATCACTCCATTGTGTACAACCTCAACTTGACTGATATGCTCAATTCTAATCACCACATCTCAAAACAGATACAGCAAAATCAGAAAATGTAGAGAGAAAGGTGGTCGAAATGATAAAGAGGATGAAACAATTCTCATAAGAGGAAAGGTTAAGAGGTTAAGACTCTTCAGCTTGGAGAAAAGACAGCTGAGGGGAGGTACGGTAGAGGTATGTAAAATCCTGAATGAAGTGGAACAGGTAAACATAAATCGATTGTTTTCCCTTTCAAAAAGTACAAAATCTAGGGCAACTTTGGCAACCTTTTTGCACTCATAGGCCAGCAATTGACTGAGAAACAAAGCAGATTTTGAGTCATCCCCTCCCCTCCCTCCCTCCTCCCATTGTCTGTCCCCTCTGTATTTAATTTTTAAAAATAGCTGAACTGGCAGAGATCCCAAGTCCCCACAAGCTGAAGACCTCCCTGAAAGCTTACCTGTACTCTGTATCCACTTCCTTACTGCCTCTCATTATTTACAACTCTATATATAAGGAAAAACAAACTGAGCAAATCGTAGGCAAACAAAACAAGATTTATTAATATAACCCAATTACAGTATATGTATACAAGCACAAAAACAGCCCGACACAGGCCAGGTTTCGCCCCTTTGTAGCCCCTGAAAGCAGGCCCTGTTGGGCAAAACACGGCCTGTGTCGGGCTGTTTTTGTGCCTGTATACATATACTGTAATTGGGGTTATATTAATAAATCTTGTTTTGTTTGCCTACGATCTGCTCCGTTTGTTTTCCATCTTGGAGATCGCAGAACGTCTGCCTCTGTGCTTTTCTTGGACCAACTCTATATATATTGCAGGAGCATCCAGCACAGCAGAGGAACATCGCTCCTAAAGAAGCTTATTGCGAAACAGAAGCTTGCTGTAGACCATCCCCTGACAAACTGTTTGCTAACAGCGCAGATAAGTGCTGCTAATCTTCTGAATATAATACAATATAGATACACAAAATTAGCAGTGTTAAATTTGGAGGTTTTTGACTAGTGACGAGCTAGCCTGATATCTACAGCCAAGCATTACCAATGAAAGGTTAAGCATCTGAGTCTTTTCCCTCCTATGTAGTTAATAGGTAATATACCATCAGTAACCTAAAACTAATCATTACCTTGGAAGCAAAGCTGGTAGTCTGTTCTCGATAAATACTGGGACGGTGAAGAGATAGTCTCTAAGGAGGCAGAGCAGAGTGTGGAAGCTGCATTCTTCGTTTCTATTGGTTTTCCATGAGCAGCTTTGTTAGGACTCTCTTCTGACCCTGATCGATGTGGCTTCACTTCTCCATCGATAGCCAAGTTCTGACTTCTGCTAGTGTCTGAACTTACTGGAAGGACACTGTCTTTCTTTGAGGATTTCACATTTGTGTCCTTCTTAAGACTGTTAGTTTTTTCAGGTTTGACCATTTTTAGATCTGGCTTCCTTCCTTCAACTGTGAGACTCGAGTCAGTGCTGGAACTGTCTGTGGTCTGCCACTTTACCTGTTCACATTTCCCATTGTTTCCATCCATTTTCGTTCCCTTTTTGGTCTCTAAATAGAACACAGAATTCATTAAGGGTATCAGACAGAAAAGCAGAAAGGGGTATTGTCATCAATGATATTAGGAAGAATATGAAGTAATATTGTTCTCAAGAACTTTAAGAAGGGTATGAAAAAGGTCCTTAAATTTGTATAGTTTTAATAATCAACAATGAGGTCAATTTTCAAATGGAATTAAACGTTTAACACCAACTAGTAAACATGTAACTCTACTATCCATGGATATTCAGAAGCAGTACAGATAGGGGGTAATTCTACAACTGAGCATTCATAAATAGGCACCCAGGCCAGAGAGCGCAGGAGAGCAGTCTATCTATAAATGTGTGTAGGTGCCTACTTTACTTTATAGACTACTAGCATGATCACAAATATATGTGCTTAGAAACTAGGTGTAAGAGGGGTCCTTTTACTAAGTTGCGGTAAAAAGGGCCCTGCACTAGCAGCAGGGGCCACTTTTGCCACACAATGAGGCCCTTTCTACTGCAGCAGGTAGAAAGGCTGAAAAAGACATGGCTATGTGGTAAGATTGCTCTTACCGCATGGCATGTGGGGTGGGGGAGCACTTACCACACCTCAAGGGCTCCTGCACTAACCTGGAGTTAACTGGATAGCTCGCAGCACTGCCCGATTACCACTGGGTAACCCCATGTGGAAATATGTTTTTAATATTTCCACTAGCGCGGGAAATGCCGCATGCTGGGGGTGAAACTATTGCAGGTGCCCACGTTGGGCTGGAGGCAGCTCCAGATTGGTGCGTGATAAGACTGCTTAGCAAAAGGGCCCCTTAGGCCTGCCATAATGCTGGTGTAGGTGCTTGCACCTAAATGCCAGAGATAGATACCTAGGACCAGATTCTATAAATGGTACTCAAAATTAAGCGCCAATAAAATTTGGCACTCAAGGGCACTTTGGGATGAGCACTCTTTATTAAATAATGTTGAACGCCGAATGCAGCACTCAGGACTTACACCATCTGAAACCTGGTGTAAATCCTTGTGTGCAAATTGGACACAAATTGGACACAGATGCCCACTATTCTGTAACAATGCATGCATCTTTTGTGAATGACCTTGACCTGCCCATGCTCCTCCCATAGCCAAACCCCCTTTTGATTTGCCCACGATCCAATTTAGGCACCCATTGTTACAGAATAGCACACTAATCATAATTAGTACCAATTAAATGCTTGTTAGCTCCAATAACTAAATCATTGGAGCCCATTAGCTGATTATTTTGGGTGCCAGTTTAGGATTTGCGTTTGCAGAATAGCACTTAAGCAGAATGTTGGCATCTATGCACATATATATACACATACACTGGGCCACCAGGGAGGGGGTGTTTTGGTGTTGGGGGGGGGGCTAGAGGTCCACTGGACCTCCAGCACTCTCCTGTGCCCCTGTGTCGAAGGATGGGGGGAAAAGGCCACTGGACCATTAGGAAAACTTGTTCAGGGAGGTTAGGGAGGTCCACCGCGCCTCTATCCCCTTGCATGGGGGGGTGGGGCCTGCAAGCATGCAAATGCATGCTGAATAGTGCTCCTCATTCCTCCCCAATGCTCTGTAAACTCTAATGCCAGTTCTGAGCTGGCATAAGGTTTGCCGTGGGAGCAGCGCCAATATTTTGTGCACTGGCCACTGAGCACTAGAGAGGAATAGTAAATGCCCTGTTTAGCATGCATTGGCATGCTACTTGCAGTCAAAGCCTGTGAGTGTGTTCTTTCACATGCTCTAATCATAGGGCAGCAGCAAACGCGAGCACTAGAATGGCACAGGGGCATAGCTACGTGGGGCCACGGGGCATGGGCCCCCGTAGATTTGGCCCTGCCCCCCCCCCCCGCCAACCCTTTCGACCCCCCCTCCCACCCACCAACCCTCCCCCCCGCCGCCGTTGGGTACCTTTGCTGACGGGGGTCCCCAACCCCCGCCAGCCGGTCCTCTTCTCTGGCGCGGCCACGTTGTTGATCTGCAAGAGCAGGCTTCTGTTTCTCTGAGTCTGACGTCCTGCACGTACAACGTGCAGGACGTCAGACTCACAGAAACAGAAGCCTGCCCTTGTAGATCAGCAACGCAGCCGCGCCTGAGAAGAGGACTTCAGCTGGCAGGTGTTGGGACCCCCGCCAGCAAAGGTACCCGGCGGCGGGGGAGGGTTGGTGGCGGGGGAAGAGGGGGTCAAAAGGGTTAGCGCCAGGGGGGTCTAAGTTGGTGGTGGTGGCGCCAGGGGGGATCAAAATTGGTGCCGGGGGGGTCGGCGGCACCAGGGAGGCTAAAATGTGCCCCCTCAACCTCAGGCTCTAGACCCCCCTCCCACCGAAGTCTGGCTACACCCCTGGTATGGCGCTGATAGCCTCTAGCACCCGCGTTTGCTTCTGATCATCGGCCCCTTATTGCCTATGTTCTACACATGCCCCTTACCCACCCGTGCACTTCACACATCCTCCTCCCCTTGCAGTTACACGCTATAGAATGTGTATAGTAATGTTATAGAACACTAAGCGAAGTTGCCCATGTAACTGCAAATTAGTTCCAATTTGTACCAATTAACACCAGTTATCACTATGAATTGATTGTTAGTGTCAATTAGCAGCTAATTTGTCTGTTAAGTTACGTGCGTAACTATAAGCATTCTATAGCCTGTGCATGCGATTTTACATGCTAAGCGTAAAGTTGCGCATTCAAATTTATAGAATGAGGGGATAAGTGATACTGGTGGATACTTTATAGAATAGTGCCTAGCACTTATGCACATTTATGCCAATTACTAGCACCTGCACTAAGTTATAGAATGAGGGGGTTTGACTCTATCTTAAATCCAGTCCATCATTTAACTATTTCCCAAGTGAAGCTTAGTGGAAATAACTGCAGGGTTAATGAGGTCTGTTGGAAAAAGCGCCTGATGGGCAGGGGTCCAGCAGAAATAACAGAAAGATGAGTGAACTTTAGCAGACCGACCCATATTTTAGTCAGGATTTAGAACCTTAAATCACAATTAATTTGCCAAGCCTTTCTAAATATGCCTGCTACATCTTTTGAGTGCAACTGGCTCAGCCTAGCAGATGCTATTTAAACTAAGTACTGATATCAGTCTTCATGCCCAGCCGAACCCTCCCTACTCTCAAATAACGAACCTTATTTCATACAGAATTCAGAAGTACCTATGTATTAATATTTTTGCCAACAGAATGCCTATGGATCATCTTTCAAAGCAGTTATTCGGTAACTAAATGTTAGTAGCTGCAGCACTTACCATCCCCAGTCCTGCGGACTTCCACTTGCACCCCTCGGCTGCTAAGCACATGCTTTGGTCTTGCACCTTTTACTTCAGATTTATCTTTGATCTTATAAAAAAAAAAGAAGAAGAAAAATAATATGATCCAAGTTTCAGACCTACAACATGCACAAGCCAAAGTACACTGCTGGTATAAAAGAGTCTAAAATGCTTTGTACTAATGGTCGTGAGTGGAGGGAAGACTTTTTAAATCTATTTATCAGAATTTACAATTTACAGCATATTTACAAGACATGATTTCGGAAAGAAACTACATTTTGAGTGTCAAGACAAATTTTTAAAAAAACCATTTCAAACATCTGTAAATACAGCGGCTGAAGCACCAAAAAAAAAAAAAAAGTCAATATATCAAGTCCATGAGCTCAAGGAAAGTTACCCAAATTGCAAAAGAGAAAAGGGCAAAAGCCATTAGATAGCCAATATCACACAATCCAGATTTCTCTAAGGGGCCCTTTTACTAAAGGGTTGCCACATGGCAAATCGGAACTACTGCAGGCCTAACGTGGCCTCCAGCGGTAGTTCTGCCCCAGCGCACGACATTTCTGGCACTACCGAAATTCCAGAAAAATATTACTGCAGGGGGGTTACCCGGCTGTAATCGGGCAGCGGTTACCACCGGGTTAGCACAGGAGCCCTTACCGCCACCTCAGTGGGTGATGGTAAGTGCTCCCCCCGAAATTGCCACGCAGTAAATGCAAACTTACCACATGGCCATTTCTTTTTCAGGCTTTTTACCTGCTGCATTAAAAAGGTCCTCAGCGCGCGGCAAAAACAACTGCTGCTGCCGCTCGCACAGCACCCCTTTTACCGCAGCTTAGTAAAAAAGCCCCTGAGTGAGCGAACTTCATCAACCACACCAAACTGAAGGCCTGTATTGGAGACAGGGGAGGTTCCCTGGGATTGGAGAACAGCGGATGTGGTCCCTCTTCAGAAAAGTGGTGATAGGGAAGAAGCTGGAAACTACAGGCCAGTAAGCCTCACTTCGGTTATTGGAAAAGTAATGGAACCGATGCTGAAGGAAAGGATAGTAAATTTCCTGGAAGCCAATAAGATGCAAGAGCCGAGACAACATGGTTTTACCAAAGGTAAATTGTGCCAAACAAATCTTATTGAATTCTTTGACTGGGTGACCAGGGAATTGAATCAAGGACATGCGATAGATGTAATCTACTTAGATTTCAGCAAAGCCTTTGACACGGTTCCTCACAGGAAGCTCTTGAATAAACTTGACAGGTTGAAGATAGGACCCAGCGTGGTGAACTGGATTAGGAACTGGTTAACAGGCAGACGCCAGAGGGTGGTGGTTAATGGAATTCGCTCAGATGAGGGAAAGGTGAGTAGCGGAGTGCCTCAGGGGTCGGTGCTGGGACCGATTCTGTTCAATATTAGATTGTGAGCTCTTTGAGCAGGGACTGTCTTTTCATGTATGATGTACAGCGCTGCATATGCCTTGTAGCGCTATAGAAGTGATAAGTAGTAGTAGTAGTAATATATTTGTGAGTGACATTGCCCCCCCCCCCCCAGGTGAATTCTTCTTACCTGCTGGGGTGCTGGGAGCAGCCGCACGACTGCAGCTCCACTGGTTCCCTGCTCCCTCTGCCCCGGAACAGGAAGTAACAGCAGAGGAAGCAGGGAACCAGCGGACAGAGCCGCAGCCATTCGGCTGCTCCCACCACCCCTCCTGCATCGTGCACCTGGGGTGGACCTCCCTCACCCGCCCCGCCTGCAGTACGCCACTGACGAACAGCCATTTGAAACTGCAACGTCCAAATTATGAAAGGGTGAAAACAAGGGACATGGATGTCTGTATAGCAGCATTCTTAGAAAACGGCCACACAGACATACCTGCAGCACAGAGGGGCAGCCTAGTGGCTAGTGTATGGACTGTAAACCAGGGACCTGGATTCAATCCCAACTCTTTTATTTTGTAATTGTGAGCCCTCCAGGAATAGAAAAATACCTATTATACCTGAATGTATACCACTTCAGTAGCCTGCAGGCTTGCAGGCTGTCAAGGGCTCTTAAAGTGTAATACTTTTAAGGCTTAATAACCAAGAAGTGTAACCTCGGCACATCAGCACACCCAGAAGTCTCTTTTATTTTTTCTGAAATGTACTTTATTGAATAAATGTAGACAGTTTACTCACAGTCAGTAGATGTTCAGAAGTTCATGCCCCAAGGCAAGAGACTTCGTAGTTCTAAGAGCTGCAAGGGTAGAAGTAGAAATCTGAAGAAAGGAAGCTTGTTGCAGAGGTGAGAGGGTGATTAAATAGATGAAAGCAGTTTCAGAGATGGGATGCTGGATTTGTGCAATACCTTATGAGAAAGAATGAACGAGGTGAAAAGATGAGTGCTCTTCAGGGGAGCAGAAGGACAAGTGCTGTCCATGGCAAGATGGAGAAATGAACCTTGTGGAGACAGGAAGATCAAGAAACACCCCATACTAGCCCAGGGAGGGGGAGGTAAAGAGGCCAATAGGGACAGAACCTGAGATCAGGCAGCAGGTGTTCATGGAGGGCAGTCCTCAATTGGAGAGAAAGGTCATACCCTAGCTGACCTATCAGACGAAAATAGTAAGAATAATCAGGAAATGATAGCAGATAAACAAAGGATCCAAGCTTAACTGAGAAAGGGAGGAGGTCTTTGCAGGAAAATAGACCACTAATAACAAACTTATACAAATAAGCAAGGGTGGCTGCGGTAAATGTGAGACTACATTTCACACAATGCATTGCTCATATATCTTTGCAGTGAAAATTCTTAGAAGTGAGAATAACAGTAAAGACATTAGACACATTTTAGGGCCACACTATAAAACTTATGTAAGGCTGTTGGGGGACAGTACACAGGTGGCTTATATTTAGGTACAGTAGGTATTTTTCTGTTTCTGGAAGGCTCACAATTATGAAATAAAAGAGTTAAAGTGGGATTTGAAGCTGGGTCCCTTGGGTTATAGTCCACTGCACTAACCACTAGGCCAACATTTCACAAATTGTGCGCCGCAGCGAACTCACGGGGTGCCGCGGGGCAGATGGGAGTTACCACGCCGAGCGCTGGAACATTGGTGAGGTATCGTTCATCTTCCTCTCTCCACCCCTGCCCTGCCTGCCCGCCCGCTCACAGCATGCTGCTGACAGCGATGTAAGCACTTCCTTTGTCCTGCCCCCATAGCCTTCTTTGTATAACATCCCGCCTAGCAGGAAGGGAATTGGCTGTACAAAAGAAGGCTTCCGGGCAGGCTGAAGGTAGTGTTTTGTAAATAATTGTCACAATTTGAAATGCAGTGAAAAACAGGTTCAGGCTTCCTAAAGCAAACTAGGCCTGGTAAAATCACAGGCATCTCTCAGTCCTGATACTTCACTGAAGAAATGTGACAGCCTGATTAACCTTGCAGAGTTGCAAAGTTGGCAAGGGTTGTGTACAACTGGACATAGGCATGCTGAGAAACTATAAAAAATAATTGGGCCAGGTGCAGAAAAGTTAAATTTAAGGATGAGCGAAGCTTGGAGATAAGAAAACTTACTAAGGTTGAAACTTGGTCGTAATTGGATAAGAGATAAGCAAACTCTCTGAAGTTGAGACTTGGCAGGGCTTTTTTTGTGGGGGTACTGAGTACCGGCACCTTTTCCATTGTCTGCTATAATTGACCCATGGATCCCAAGTTTTAATGAAGAGTTCAAGCTCTACACACCAATTCAGCCTTGTCATAGATTCTGTGGCTGGTTGCAGAGGGCCTGGCTATTATAGGGTGGGTCCCCTCAGTGATCACCCCACCCCAAAGGGTGGCCCTGCATTTGAGTACTGGCCACCTTTTCATTAGATAAAACGCACTGGACTTGGTCATAATTTGATATATGTGCCAAATATGACAAAAGTGCAGGTGGGAACAGTAAAAATGCTCATAGAGATCTATGGTAGTAAAAAGGTATAAAAGCAGCTGTTAGCTGGGGTAGGGGAGCAGAGAGAGAGCAGAAGACTCTGGAAGGCAGAAGGTGCAGAAGGCAGAGATCAGACTGTACCTGCTGTGTGGAGCGTTCCATCATGATCCAGAGATGAATGTCTGATTTGCCTGTACTGGCCTTGGGTGAGATGCTATGCTAATAAACTATCTTATTATTCTATTGAATACTGGGTTTCTTCTAATTACTGAATTTGCCACTGCCCAAACTGTGTAAAACTGTCATGAGCAGATACAAGGTTGGGGTAATTATGTATTTAGAGGGAGCCTGCAATCCTTTTCAGGATAGTAGAAAGCCCATGGCTTCCGCTGCCCAAACAGAGGTGGCAGACCTAATTATATTCAGTTTACACAATGCTGCCGATGCCAGCAGCATGGAAGTTTGGAGGCCTGCCTCCCGCCCTGGTACCCTGGCTGCTCACTACTTAGCTGTCAGGGAGGGAGGCCGGGGCTCCTGTGCTCAGCTCTGGGCTCTTCTTCATCTTCCTCTCCCCAGAAACAAGGTAAAAAATGGATTATAATGGATTACAAGGGGCAAGGGTTGGAGGGGAGGAGATGGTGCATTGGGGAGAGAGAGAGAGAAATATTGGACATGATGTGTGGCGGGGTGGAGACGTGTGGTGGGTGGAGGGGGTGCCATGAAAAATTGCTCAGATACTAAGGGTGCCATGAACCAAAAAGGTTTGGGACCCACTGCACTAGGCTACTCCTCAGCTCTGCATGCTGCTCTGTTCAGAATGCCTGGTATTCCTTTCCAGTTTCACTTTCAGGGGAGAGGGAGGGGCACAGCAACCACTGGGGGATTAAGGACGTGTCATGCCTCAGGTGCCGATGATCAAAACTCCGGCGCTGCACCGAACAGCACCAGAGTTTACCACCCCAACAGTACCCAAAATAACTCCCTCATTCTTGAAGCTAATAGTATGCAAATGGTATTGAGGCAGCCATGGGCAAAGAAAGTGTTAACTCTGAGAAATGATATTAAAAGCTTGAAGTTAGAATTCTAACTTTTTACTTTGCAACTAAAGTGAAGGTATGCCAGATGGTTCATATTATCTCAATGTCTGGCTTGGCTGAGCCAAAGGTTAAAAAGGTCAGAGAAAGGAATTTCTTTCACCCTTGTGAATAATGAATGCTAGCTCAACATTTGTATACTGTTAGGCATACTGTAGTTTAAAGCTGAAATACTATTTCAGAAGTTCTTGATATGTAGATTTTGTTATAAGAAGATAGCTTAGATATATACCATTATAAATATGTAGAATATGTGTTATAAGGATGCTTACTTTAGAATATGCTGTATTCTGTGTAAATTAATAATTCTGTGTGGAATGTTTGTATTATTCTTTGTCTGACGTTCTAAGCAAAGACTGTAGTGAAGAGGTCAAACATGTGTTTTGACTTATCTGCAGTTCTGGCTGGTTCAATGTATAAGCTGATAGGTGAACGAGGTCAGGCTAGTCAGCTCTCTTCTCCTTGATTAATTATAGCTAAGTGTAGGACTGGCCTCCTGAAAGAAATAACAGACCATAGCCGTATGCTATTAAGTAAGATTAGCCTTTGACCCCTTTAATGAATGCCAGAGTCCAGTAAGCAATTTAAGCTATAGATGAGAAATCAATCATGATGAGAATATAAGAGTTCTAGTGCCATATGTCTGGCTTGAGGGGCCCCAGGTTAGAGGTCAGTTTGAGGAATACCAAACCTATGTAACTGATATTTCAAAAGTAATGATTGGTTGAGGCAAAGTGACCAATCTATTCCTTAACCAATTGGAGAGTAAGGGGGCTGGGCTAGGCTAGGCTGGATAGAACTGTATTTAAGTAGGAGCAGAAGCAGTTTACGTCAGAAGGAGCTCAGAAGAAGAGGAAAGCTGGAAGACAACAGGAGAGACAGCAGAAGAGAAGCAGCTGAGACAAAGACACAGAGAGCTGAGAGAAAGACACAAAGAGAAGAAGAGACTTAATGCTGATGTCCTGCTTTGTTTGCTGGCAAATAAAGAAGATTACTCTCTCATTCTGGTGTGTGCTGTCTGACTCCTGAAGTATCACAAATTCCTATCTCAATTCCTGCAACAATTCTTGGTGGCAGCGGTGGGATGAATCCTGCATTAATCCCAGCACCCAACTGACTGGAGAACATTCGCCGGGTATGTATTCTGTATTCTGTATTGTAATTCTAGCTAGAAAATTGTAAATCAGCCCCTCAAACAAATTGAGGAAGGAGAGCCTGATCAACTCTCAGCGAAGGCCCTAGTACCTTCTAGTCGCGGGGACTAGAAGCGAAAACGCTTGAGCTTATCTGTATTTGAGAAATCTGAAATTGTTGGGTGGGATTTTCTGTATGGAATGTGTGATGCTTGAATGTTAAAAGAGTGGAGACCCCTTACTGCACTCTCAAAAAAAAAAAAAAAAAAAAAAAAAAAAAAACAACTCCTTCCCTTTTGTGTGTTGTAACTGTAAGCATTATGGGTGGGACATCATCTAGACAAATTGATACTCCCCTAGATTGTATGCTTAAGAATTTCAAAAAGGCTTTTTAATTAATGATTATGGGCAGACTTTAAGCTCAAGTACTTTAAGAACCTTGTGTGAAGTTGAGTGGCCATCTATGGGAGTGGGGTGGCCCCCTAGTGGCAGCTTAGATATTGAAGTAATCCGGAAGGTCTACAGCATAGTTGTAGGAGAACCAGAATATTCTGAACAACTCCCTTATATAGATTCCTGGGACAGCCTTGTGACTGACCCTCCCTCGTGGTTGAAACTTATATGGGATCCCCAGTAAAATTCATGTTAGGCCGTGTTCAAAGAAAGATTAGAAAATCTAAACTAGAAGAGGGAAAGAGCCCTAGCCTACCCAACCCTCGGTGGCTTCCGCCCCTACCCTGTCCGAGAAACCCATACTCTCTGATGACCCCTCAGACCTTGAGCCACCACCTTATGGCCCATTGTTGGGGTTCCGTGCCACCCCCAGAGATCCACGCCGCCCAGCCCAAGCCTCTCCAGCACAGGCTTCTCCGGATAGTTCTTCCCCTCCTGTGCCAAACCTGCCACACCCTAGGTTGGACTTTTCACCCAGTCTCTACCCTTCTGTGCCACATCCTCTCCTGTTAACTTCTGAAGACCCGTTTTGGGTTCCACTCCCTGACTCCTCAACTCCCGACAGCCCAGCCTCTCCCTCTAATACCCCTACCCACTCATCAGGGGCCCGGCATCCCTTTCAATGGACTGACTCACCTGTGACCACCTCTCAGTCTATGAGTACCCCTCCCCATCCCTCAGGGGTTCAACATACCTCCACTGAATGGGTTAGACCCACTGCAATTACTTTTGAGCATGATAGGAGGGTAGCTCCTAGCTCTACCTCAGGTTCCATTCCCACCTCCTCGAGAGTTCTGCCCCTCCGCCAGGTAACTACCACTCGACCGGATCCTAATAATCAGGGTCAGGTTATACAGGCACAGGCCTATCAGTATGTACCCTTCACAACCACCGATCTCCTGAATTGGAAGACGCATTACCCCTCTTATCTGAAAAGCCTCAGGCAGTGGTGGACCTAGTGGCTAGCATTATGGCCACCCATAACCCAACCTGGACTGATTGTCAACAACTTCTCCTGACCCTCTTCACAACTGAGGAGAGGCGGAAGATTTTGCAAAATGCTGAGGCCATCACGCGAGCACGTGCTCCCGAGAGGACACCGGACCTAGAGGGGTGGGTTAGAGCTCGGTTTCCTCGCGCAGCTCCAGATTGGGATCCAAATGATGGGCAGCACTATGAACTGTTGTCTGGCTATTGCCGGGACTTACTGGAAGGTATGAGGAAAGGCATAAAGAGGCCCATTAATCTGGCAAAGGTCTCTGAAATTCTCCAAGGGGCAACTGAATCCCCTGGGCCTTTCTAGAGCGACTAATTGAAGCCTACAGAACATACACCCCATTTGACCCTGAAGCCCAAGAAAACCAGAGAATGGTGAATAGTGCATTGGTGGCCCAGAGTATGCCAGATATCCGGAAGAAGTTGCAGCGTCAGGAGGGATTCGCAGGGATGAATACCACCCAGCTAATTGAGATCGCAACCAAGGTTTTCATTAATAGAGATCAGGAGGTGCGCCGAGAGGCTGACCGGAAGATGCAGAAGAAGGCCGACCTTTTAGCGGCAGCCATTACTAATTCCACCCTTAACCGAGGTCGACCTCTAGCTAATGGGAAGCCAAAGTGGGACCCCGGACCACCAGCCAGGCCCCGAGATTCCTTCAATCAATCCCGGCCAAGGGGGGAGAATCCCAGACCAAGATTGGAGAGGGACCAGTGTGCCTATTGTAAGGAAAGAGGGCACTGGAAAGATGAATGCCCCCAGAGGCGCCAGGGACTGAGAAGGGGACCAGGAGATCGAGGAAGCCGAGGCCGAGTTCGAGAGGGAAGATATGAGCCTCCTGAATCTGACATCATCGGGATAGCCGGCCAGAATGGCAGAGACGAATAGGACAGACCGGGTTCCTACAAACTGGGCTCCCAGGAACCTATGGTCAAGCTAACTATAGGGAGCCGCTCAATTCCATTCATGATTGATACAGGAGCTGAACATTCTGTTGTGACGGAGCGATTAGCGCCTGTGTCTGGAAAAACTGTCCGAGTGGTGGGTGCCACGGGGTGCAGAACCGGAGGCCCTTCCTGACAACCCGTAGATGCCAATTAGGCTCACACATAGTCACTCATGAATTCTTGTATATGCCAGACTGTCCAATCCCTTTGTTAGGTCGAGACCTGCTGTCCAAGCTTAGGGCCCAAATTTCCTTTGACTCTGATGGCCAGACTTCAGTCTCCTTTCGGCCCCCGACATCCAGCCCTAAGGGTATAGTTTCTGCTGCCCTCTTGAAGAAGAATGGCGGCATCAGTCGCAGGGCCAAGTTGACCTACCCCTGGCAGACAGCTTTCAGGTTAGTGGGGTATGGGCAGAAGATAATCCCCAGGGTTGGCCCGAAATATTCCTCCTGTACATGTAGACTTACTTCCAAGTGCCCGGCCAATCCATCTTCGCCAATACCCAATTCCCAGAAAGGCTCTGGAAGGGATTCAAGCACATTTGAATCGTCTGTTATCCCATGGAATTATTCGTCCTTGCCAGTCTCCATGGAATACGCCACTATTGCCAGTTCAGAAGCCAGGGACTGAGGACTACCGGCCAGTCCAAGACTTACGAGTGGTCAACAAATCTACTATCTCATTACAACCCTGTAGTGCCTAATCCATATGTCCTGTTAGGATTGATACCTTCTGGAGCTACCCATTTCACAACACTAGACCTAAAAGATGCCTTCTTTTGTATTCGGGTGGCCCCCGCTAGTCAACTGCTTTTCGCCTTTCAATGGGAAAACCCAGTAACAGGAAGGAAGCTTCAGTATACATGGACCCGCCTGCCACAGGGGTTCAAGAATTCCCCCACCATTTTTGGGACTGCCCTAGGACAAGATCTTAAGACTTTTAAATCTGAGCCTTCCAGGCGAGTTTTACTCCAGTATGTAGATGACCTCCTGATTGCAGCAGTGACCCAGGAAGAGTGTTTTGAGGCTACCAGAGAATTGCTGGAGCTACTCTTGGATGCAGGCTATAAGGTCTCATGCTCAAAGGCCCAACTTTGTCAGTCAGAAGTGAAGTATCTGGGCTTTTGCATTTCCCAGGGAAGTCGGAGACTGGATGCTAGTAGGAAGCAAGCGGTAGCTGCAATTCCCCAACCCAAGTCCAGAAGAGAAGTTAGGGAATTCCTGGGAGCAGCTGGATTCTGCAGAATTTGGATTCCAAATTTTGCATTGATGGCGAAACCCCTTTACCAAGCCACAAAGGGGGGTGAAAAGGAACCATTTGAATGGGGACCTACTGCTCAACAATCCTTCATTGCCATAAAGAAAGCCCTACTCCAAGCCCCTGCGTTAGGCCTTCCTGATGTGGAGAAACCTTTCTCACTGTATGTCCATGAGCGACAGGGGGTTGCTCTGGGTGTGCTGACCCAGATGATGGGATCCTGGCAGAGGCCTGTTGCATACCTGTCTAAACAGCTGGATGGAGTGGCTAAAGGATGGCCAGCCTGCATGAGGGCCATTGCAGCAACAGCCTTACTGGTCCAGGAAGCTGATAAGTTGACCTTGGGGCAAGAACTGGTTGTTAAAGTCCCCCACGCAGTTCTCACCCTCATGGAGTATAAGGGCAACCACTGGTTTACAAATAACCGTATGGTTAAGTACCAAGCCAGCTTGTGTGAGAATCCACGGATACACCTGGAAACAGTGGCTACATTTAATCCTGCTACTCTTTTGCCAGCATCTGAGGGACCACCAGATCATGACTGTATCCAAACTATGGATGAAGTGTACTCCAGTCGACCAGATCTTAAAGATGTTCCGTGGAGGGACCCAGATGTAATTTATTTTACAGATGGAAGCAGTTATGTGGAGAACTCCAAGCGACTGGCAGGCTACGCTGTGGTGACAGAAGATAAGGTGATAGAAGCAAGAGCCCTGCCCCAAGGAACTTCAGCCCAGAAAGCAGAACTTGTGGCCCTCATACGAGCTCTGGAGTTAGCAGCAGGACTGGTAACCAACATTTATACTGATTCTAAGTATGCCTTCACAACCCTACATGCTCATGGAGCTTTGTATAAGGAAAAGGGACTCATAAATGCTGCAGGCCAACCTGTTAAGTATGGACCCGAAATACTTCAGCTGCTAGAGGCTGTTTGGGCCCCCAAGAAGGTAGCTGTCATTCACTGTAGGGGACACCAAAGAATAGATACTCCAGTGGCCCGAGGGAATCGCCATGCTGATCGGGTGGCCAAGGAAGCTGCTCGAGGACCCCCAGCAAGTACTGTGACTCCCCTGTTCCAAATTCGATTGCAAGAATGGACACCTATGTATACCCAAATGGAAGAGAAATGGGCTCAAGAGGAAGGTGCAGTAAGGAGACCTGATGGCTGGTTACATCTCCCTGATACCAGAGTTCTGGTGCCACGCCACCTAGCTTGGCCTGTAGTGTCTCAAGCTCATGACCTATCACACTTAGGGAAAACAGCACTAGCCCGTCTACTCAATCGAGTAGTGGTGCTGGAAGGATTGGATAGTCTGGTTGCCACTGCCTCTGCCCGATGTACTCTCTGTGCCCAGAATAATGCTCGTCAGGGACCCCGTATTCCACCAGGAGTTCAGTCTAGAGAACTAACACCCTTTGAGTCCCTAGTTATAGACTTCACAGAATGCCCAGGAGCGGTAGGCTCCGATATCTCTTGGTCATGGTCTGTACCTTTTCTGGGTGGGTGGAAGCATATCCTACAGTTACTGAGAAAGCCACAGAAGTAGCTCGAGCTCTCCTTAGGGATGTCATCCCCAGGTATGGATTGCCCCTTGCCATAGGTTCAGATAATGGTCCCGCCTTTGTTGAAGCTACACTTCAGGCCCTGTCCCGCGCATTGCGCATTACCTGGAAATTGCATTGTGCCTACCGTCCCCAGAGTTCAGGGCAGGTTGAGCGAGCAAACAGAACCTTGAAAAATAGCCTAGCAAAGATTTGTCAGGAAACCCAATTGAAATGGCCACAGGCATTGCCACTAGCCCTCTTTCGCCTCCGATGCCCCCAACTAAAGGAACAGCCCTCTCTCCCTTTGAAATTGTGTATGGGAAGCCCCCAGCCATTTTACAGGGAATTAAGGGAGACATAGGGATTTTAGGGTCTGCCCAGGTGCAGGAGCAGGTAGCCCTCTTGGGAAAGATAATTTCTGAGCTTCAGTCTTATGTGAGAGAAATAAACCCTGTCCCCTTCCAGGCTCAGGTACATTCCTTCCTGCCAGGGGATAGAGTTTGGGTGAAAGACTGGAAGCTCCAGCCTTTGGGGCCCCGATGGAAAGGACCTTTTACTGTTTTGCTTTCTACCCCTGCAGCTGTGAAGGTCGCAGGGATTACTCCATGGGTCCATTGGTCTCGAATTAAGTCTGCTGACCAGACTGAGCCCAGCACGGATCAGACGGAGCCTAGACAGTGGAGAGCAGAAAGTGATCCAGCGGAGCCATTGAAGTTGCGCTTGACCCGAACCAAAGAATCTACTAGCTGAAAAGAAGGGTCAACTGCATACTGCAGGAGCGGCTGAACTTCGGCTTCATACTGAGACTCTTTCTTGCCTGATTCTGGCTTTCTTGGAATTTGAGAGCTTGATCCTTATCAGTTGAGGGTCTATCCCAACTGGTATAAGAACTCAAAGACTGAGAACACTATATGAGAATAATCTGTGATTAGCACAGACTGTTGAAATATTATTGCTTAATTAGTTTGCTGTATTTGTTTTAGATTAGGAAGAAAGAAAATGTTAGTAGTTTGGATGCTTTTGTTGTTTTCTACTCCTTGCCTCCTTGTTCCTAATACCCCAACTCGCTCCAACCTTTGGTTACACTCAGTCCAGGAACTAATTAGCCAGGCAAAGATTACTTCCCCTTGTATTGTGTGTTCCCGATTTTCTCCTTATACCACAGATGTCCCAGCTGTTCCTGTCCCTGTGCAACTCCCAGCTCTTATACCTCCCTACTTTTCGAGTTCAGGCCCTTGGAGCCAGGATTATACTTGGTGGTCCTTTTATAATGCTACTTCCCCCTCTGACTCTTCTCTAAGGCCAGTTTTTACGTCTCCCTATCCAGCCTCTGGAGTGTTTTGTTTAACAAGAAACATCTCAACTGTTCTTCCCATTCCCTGTAACTATACTAATGTTCTCCCAGAAAAAGGAGAATCTGTGTGGGTAGTTTCTCCAGGTACTCCTATGTGCCCTGCTACCATACCTGCAGATTATGACCCAGGTGATTATCTGGCTCCTAAGCGTACCACTGAGAAGACTATAGTGTCCAAGCTTATTTTCTACTTTCATAAGTCCCCGGGGTATGAAGAGTTACTAACAAATGAGCAGCCTGTCACAATTGGGGATTGGCGCCTATGGTGTGCAAAGTCTCCATTTCGTCTTCGTTCCCCCTGGGATAGGGGCTCGCATTATGGGCACCCTAAGTACCCTGTCCAGCCTGAGCCAACATTTATTGGGAACTTTCCTCACCCTCTCCTTGGTCATTACTGGCTCTGTGATAATGTCCTCCACATGATTCTTCCCCCTACATATGATTTTTGTGTATTGGTAACCTTGAATTATTTTCCTAAAGTTATTCCTCTTAAGCCACTATCCCCGCACCGCTCTAAGCGAGAGGCTTTGTCCTTACCTTCCTCCGTTGCCACAGAGGATGAGGCGATTGAATTAGCCCTCCAGTATATCAATTCTACTTATCCTCTGACTAAAAAGAGACTTGTAGCCCTTTCTGCCACGGCCTGGATTCCAATTGGAGGCCCGGTAGCGGGTATTACTGAACTAGGTATGGCTACCCGGAGACTTCAGTCCCTACTTCATGTTTTAGTTCATGAGCTGAACGTGGTAGTGAATGCATTGCAGGATCAAATTAATGAATTAAGTATAGTTTCTCGGTATAATCGTATGGGCCTTGACTATCTCTTTGCAGCTCAGGGTGGCCTCTGCACAGTGCTAAATTCTTCAGAGTGCTGTACTATTGTCATAAATAGGACGCATGTAGTTAGGCATGCCATGGATAAAGTCCTACAGTTGGCCAGCCTTAATGTGGAGGATTACCGAGGAGGATTAGACCTTACCTCCTGGTGGTGGTCATTGACCTCCTGGATACGTCCTTTGTTCATTTCCCTAATAGTCTTAGTTTTAGCAGGGTTGTTGTTTTGTTTCCTGGCCTCATGTGCTTCGGCAGTATGCCGTCGGACCTTAACAAGTAGGGTAATGGTGGTTCATAAGTCTATTCCCAGTTAGGATCACTATAATCTCCAGAGTTTCAGTTGTGAGACTTATCTCTGCATAAGCTGATTTTAGTCTCAAAGGGGGGAATGAGGCAGCCATGGGCAAAGAAAGTGTTAACTCTGAGAATGATATTAAAAGCTTGAAGTTAGAATTCTAACTTTTTACTTTGCAACTAAAGTGAAGGTATGCCAGATGGTTCATATTATCTCAATGTCTGGCTTGGCTGAGCCAAAGGTTAAAAAGGTCAGAGAAAGGAATTTCTTTCACCCTTGTGAATAATGAATGCTAGCTCAACATTTGTATACTGTTAGGCATACTGTAGTTTAAAGCTGAAATACTATTTCAGAAGTTCTTGATATGTAGATTTTGTTATAAGAAGATAGCTTAGATATATAGACCATTATAAATATGTAGAATATGTGTTATAAGGATGCTTACTTTAGAATATGCTGTATTCTGTGTAAATTAATAATTCTGTGTGGAATGTTTGTATTATTCTTTGTCTGACGTTCTAAGCAAAGACTGTAGTGAAGAGGTCAAACATGTGTTTGACTTATCTGCAGTTCTGGCTGGTTCAATGTATAAGCTGATAGGTGAACGAGGTCAGGGCTAGTCAGCTCTCTTCTCCTTGATTAATTATAGCTAAGTGTAGGACTGGCCTCCTGAAAGAAATAACAGACCATAGCCGTATGCTATTAAGTAAGATTAGCCTTTGACCCCTTTAATGAATGCCAGAGTCCAGTAAGCAATTTAAGCTATAGATGAGAAATCAATCATGATGAGAATATAAGAGTTCTAGTGCCATATTGTCTGGCTTGAGGGGCCCCAGGTTAGAGGTCAGTTTGAGGAATACCAAACCTATGTAACTGATATTTCAAAAGTAATGATTGGTTGAGGCAAAGTGACCAATCTATTCCTTAACCAATTGGAGAGTAAGGGGGCTGGGCTAGGCTAGGCTGGATAGAACTGTATTTAAGTAGGAGCAGAAGCAGTTTACGTCAGAAGGAGCTCAGAAGAAAGGAAGAAAGCTGGAAGACAACAGGAGAGACAGCAGAAGAGAAGCAGCTGAGACAAAGACACAGAGAGCTGAGAGAAAGACACAAAGAGAAGAAGAGACTTAATGCTGATGTCCTGCTTTGTTTGCTGGCAAATAAAGAAGATTACTCTCTCATTCTGGTGTGTGCTGTCTGACTCCTGAAGTATCAAATTCCTATCTCAATTCCTGCAACAGTATATGAGCTACAAGCTTCAGTCATGAGGGAGCAAAGCAGGCAGATGGCGCCTGGCTCACGCTCTGAAAAGTTATGCGTCAAGCTGAGCTCTTCAGGGTCTACCCAGAAGGAGGAAGTCAGAGAAAGAGCGTGCAAGTGTGTTTGAGTGGGGCCCGAGCAACCCCCATACACATGCCTCCCCTCCCCCCCCCCCCCCCCCCCCCACCATAAGAGGCTGGCTATGCTCATCCTATATAATAAAAAACAACCTCAACGTTCTGAAGCTGACTCCGTGGCTTCAGTGAAGGGTTTGAAGCTTCTGAAGCTCAGGCTCCATCTCTGTAAGCTCCGCCCTTGAGTTCTTCCGGGTTCGTCACAAACAGAAGTGACCAACCACATGAGGTTTCTCGGCTTCAGAATGTTGGAGGTGCATTCTATTAAATAGGATTGGTCAGTTCCTTGAAGCACAGCCAGAGCTCAGCGTCCTGCACAGTAACGCTCAGACACCAGAGAGAGAGGGGGGGGGCCTGACACCAGAGAGGGGGGGGAGGTATCTCAGTCACACACACACTCTCACACACTGTCTCTCACACTGTATCACATTCACTCTCTATGTGTCACACAGTCACTCACACACTCTCTTGGTCTCATACACTCAGTCTCACAGAGAGTCTGTGTCTCACACACTCTCTCGCACACATTGTATCTGTGTGAAACACACTCTCTCTCTCACAGACTGTGACTCACATACGCACTTGCACACACTCTCATTCTCACACACACACACACACACTCGCACATACACTCTCTCAAACATACACACTCCAAGGAAAACCTTGCTAGGGCCCGTTTCATTTGTGTCAGAAACGGGCCTTTTTTACTAATATAAAATAAAAAGAAAATAGATGTGTATATAATCATGTTCTTTTTCTGGTCAGTTTTATTGTAACATAACATCTGGTTAAAGTCCATTTGGAATTATTATTATTATGTAAACTGCATCAGTAAAGAAACAGGAAAAACCCTGCTCGCACAGTCCTTGGAAGCAAATGTCTAGGCAGCAGGGGGAGCCTGTGCAGACTTCTGGGTCCCAGTGGATTATTGTGTTCAAAGTCTGATGAAGATTGGAAAGGGAAAAATACCCCTCGGAGCCCTAATTCCTCTATCCTGGACTACTGCAACTTACTCCTCACCGGCCTCCCACTTAGCCATCTATCCCCCCTTCAGTCTGTTCAGAACTCTGCTGCACGTCTCATATTCCGCCAGAACCGATATACTCATATCACCCTCTCCTCAGGTCACTTCACTGGCTTCCGATCAGATACCGCATTCAATTCAAGCTTCTCCTTCTTACCTACAAATGCACTCAGTCTGCTGCCCCTCACTACCTCTCTACCCTCATCTCCCTTACGTTCCCGCCCGTAACCTCCGTTCACAGGATAAATCCCTCCTCTCAGTACCCTTCTCCACCACCGCCAACTCCAGGCTCCGCTCATTCTGCCTCGCCTCACCCTATGCTTGGAACAACCTTCCTGAACCCTTACGCCAAGCCCCCTCCCTGCCCATCTTCAAGTCTTTGCTTAAAGCCCACCTCTTCAATGCTGCGTTCGGCACCTAACCCTTACCGTTCAGTGAATCCAGACTGCCCCAATTTGACTGCCCCGATCGGACCGACCGTTCACTTGTCTATTAGATTGTAAGCTCTTTGAGCAGGGACTGTCTCTCTTTGTTAAATTGTACAGCGCTGCGTAACCCTAGTAGCGCTCTAGAAATGTTAAGTAGTAGTAGTATCCTGCTGCTGCTTTGCTTCTTCAAGAAACCCTAATGCCAGCTTAGAGCTGGCATTAGGGTTTCCCACGGTAGGGGCACCCAACTTAGCTGCGCTTTTCTTTAATCATGGGGGAGAATATATAATTATCTCATTTTCATCTAATTTGAATGCCCACTATGCTACCAATTGGCGGGCTCGTTATTACCGGATGTGGGGGTCTTTGATCATTCCACGCCAGCAAACACGGGAGCTAGAACAGTGCTTATGGCCTCTAGCTCTTGTGTTTGCTTCTGATCATCGGCTCATCAGTCCCTCCAATGGCCAGCTGCTCAATCAGAGCATTTTTTGTATCCTAGACATGACTGAAACAGGTCTAAACTAAGGTCGTCCTTCTTTTTAGACTTGGACATTTCATTCCCTTCAGTAACTGCTGTTGGATGTCCTGCTTTTGGGCCTTTCCTATTCCCCCTTAAAACATGCCCACAAAACCCCCCCCCCCCCTTACTATTTTTACACACGGCAGTGTCGGACATCCAAATCCTGCCTTTGCAAAATTAGGATTTGGACGTTTCAAGCATATGGACATCCATCTCGGCTTTTAAATAATTATACACTTGCAAGGAAATTTAACTAAAATTAGTTCTGTGTCTTGGATCATTTTCTTCTTTGAATAGTTTTTCAGTATCTGAGAATATATGAGGAACCCTCATGTTGAAAGAGGTCTGATTAATATGTCAAATACAACGTCATTCTCTGTCTGTGTCCAGCATGAGCTTAAAATCAGTGCAGTACTTCTCACAAATTGTTTCTCTGATTTTGTCAAAACTGCAGATTCATTGAGGTTATCAGAAGACAAGTTAACTTCTCGGTCTCCCTCCTCATCCCCACCCTTTTTTCTTCAGAAACAGGAGCATGCCCTGGTAGTGGCAGCAGGAGCTTCCACTGACACTTTGAGGGCTTCTACACTTGAATATAAACCACATGCAGTCCCCACAAAAAACAGTAAGGATGTGTGAAAATCCAACTGTATGGGGTTAATGGGAGGAAAAAGCCTCAAGGTGCTCATTGACCAACAGGTCTATAGAGCTACGTATGATCCACCTGACCTATACTGTGGTCATAAAAAGATCGACTACCTCATCATAGGCAAAAAAAACCTTCCCATAACCCTCAATGTTTAACATCAGAAAACGTAGTGCATTTGGTAACAAAGAAAAATCTTGATGCACTTAAACAACTCGGCCAATCAAAATGCATAAGCTGAAAACAACGCTAATAGATTGAAGGTTCGAGTAATTTGAAGGAAACAGTTTTTTAACTTGGTGAAACTCCTCCTTCCTGCAGCCACTTCTTTGAATGACAGCCAACAAATTCCAAGATCGACGATGGCCAGCATTTCGCTCGTGCCTTATAGAGCAAAGCTGCTTCAGGGTCCAAAAAGTGGCGGAAATGCAATAGCTCCCCGACTTATTTTTATTTATTTTATTTGTTACATTTATGTCCCACATTTTCCCACCTATTTGTAGGCTCAATGTGGCTTATATTGCACCGGAGAGGCGTTACAGACTCCGGTGTAAACAAATACAAAGTGATGTTGTGGTAAGATAAAGTTCATGTGGCACAGCCACACTAGGGAATCGTACAACAGAAGAGTTGTGTTATGTCCATTACGTTCTTTAGTTTTGTTGTGTTGCAGAGATCAGGCATTTATGTTGGATCGGTAAGGTATGCCTTTTTAAACAGGTTAGTTTTTAGTGTTTTCCGGAAGTTTAGATAGTCGTTCATAGATTTCAAAGCTTTTGGTAATCTCTGTCCAGCTTTTTCCTCCCATTAACCCCATAGAGTTGGATTTTCACACGTTCTTACTGTTTTTTGTGGGGATTGTGTGTGGTTTATATTCAAGTGTGAGAATTCTTGACTCCACAACCACTGTGCTTGTTACTTTAACAGCTTCAACAAGATAGTGCTTAAGCATAGCACCTGGAGCAATTGATGCATCACCGGGAAAGATTTCCAGAATGTATGGTCCAAATTCTCCAATTTATTGAGTAGAGCCATACCAAGGGCAATTTTAAAATGTACCCAC